>NC_080679.1:31404278-32029278 GCF_030445035.2 Dasypus novemcinctus
GTGAAACTGGCTCTTGATGATATTTCTACATTTGACATCACCTAATTGCCTTTATTTGAGCAATGATACATTAGAATACTCTGTGAAGAAAAAAAGTAGGTGTCAAATATTTTTCTAGAATCCTTAGGTTTTTTTATGTTACATATTAAAAGGGACAGAATATATGTATTTTAAAACTTTTATTTAAAAATTGACCTATTTCTTGGTAAATGAAGTAAGAGATAAAACCATTTCATTGTATTATCCTCTGCTGCTTGCGTATGGCCAGAGCAGAGGGAAAAAGAGGTGTAATATGGGGGCATTTTGGGGACTTGGAGTTGTCCTAAATGACATTGCAACAACAGATACAGGCCATTAAATATCCTGTACAGAATTGAGTGAGAGTGTAAACTACAATGTAAACTATAATCCATGCTTAGTGGCAGTGCTCCAAAATGTGTTCATCATTTGCAAAGAATGTACTACGCTAATGAAAGTAGTTGCTAATGTGGGGAAAAGTGGGAGGTGTGGAGAGTGGAGCATATGGAAATCCCTTATATATTTTTTATGTAACATTTTATGTAATTTAACTATCCTTAAAAAAAAAATAAAATCTATATTTAAAAAAAAGTTTGCCCAGAGTAAAAGAGCCTAGAGTTAGTGACACACAAGACCATATTTGCTTATTCTTCACTAGAAAGCTTAAGCTCTGCTAGCACCCAGAACATCAGGAAGTTCCTCTTGATCAGTTTCTGGCCATAATCTTGTTTCCAGGTTTTCATTTCTCATGAAACACAGTCCCATCAGTTTTTGGTCCTCGTTCCTGTACTATAATTGTTTATCTTCAGGCAAGGAGTCCAATGGAGAACCAATGCTAGGCTGTACTTTTGACTCTTGACTCATGTGTTACTGTGTTCCACTTCATCCCTCTTCTATTTCCATAATAAAAGATGTCATACATATGATTTCGTACAAACAGAATTGGGGGCAAGAGAGTGAAGATTAATTTTTGGGCCCCATATCTGTCAGCCAAAAATGTCCTGTTACATAAAGTATTAAATTTACTAAATCACGTTATATTAGGGTCATTCCTGGGAACTGTAAAATTGTGCATATTCAGTGTATTTGAGCATATTTTTTCTTTATATGTTTTTCCTTTTCCAAATCTTTACTCTTCAAAACTTTTACAACTTACTAAATATAAGATTTGGCCAAGTTACTTCATTTTTTAAAGACTTTCTATCTTCATCTCTAAAATGGGAATATTACATATTTCACTGGGTTGCTTTGAGGATTATAGTAGGTTATATTTGTGAAACTTGTAACACTGCGTGACATTTAATTAACACCTAATGAATATCTTCAGTTATTGTTATTATTTTTGAAAAAAATTATATTATTTTTAAAGCTGATTTTAAATTTTTTTGGAATTAAGCCATAAATAAATAATAATGGGTAGATAAATATGGCAAGCGATTTTTTTTATTTAAATGGATTGCATTTTTGCACTCATAGAAAGAATGACAAAGTACTAAAATTATATTTTAAATTTTATAAACACATATTGAGAAGTTTCCTGGATTGTAAATATAATTAGTGATTTGAGTTAGTTTGCTACCTCATAAGGTCCTCTATTCCTTTATGCAAATCAAAATCCCTACAGAAATAATGTGTCAAAGTGCAGAATCGGGGCAGTACTTGGATCACATTGTTTTCTCTACTAGAGTGGAGTCTTACCATACATTGGGTACAAGACCTTTAATTTGCTTAGGTTTTCTGATGATTTGACTTCCCTTCCCCTACCCCCTTTTTTTAAACTTAAGATTAATATTTCAAGTGTGCTGGTGTTATTGAAGCTTTTCTTTTTCAAAACAGAAAATGTTGATTCTCTCCCTAATGCATTAATAGAAATTTTTAGGAAGTGAAGGCTAGATCACTTAACAAAACCACAAGCTCTTCTTCAGCTATTGTGTTGAACCTGACGGAAAGCCAGATATGGCCAGTATAAAGTTAGACTCCATTCCATCAGCATAATAGTTAATAATAGTTGATGGACAGGGATATGAAGGGTGCCCTCTTTTCCTCCCCACTCCACCCCATTCTACACTAACCTTTCTAGGGAATATGCCATTCCTTTCCCCATTCCTAAAATTCTTTACTTGAGCACAGCCAGGGGCTCTTGGACTGGTGCCTAACTGTATAATATGTGGGAGGGAGGGGGTTCTCAAAGCCTTGTTAGTCACTGTAGTTACTGCTGAGGAAGCCCAGCAGTCTCCAGACATCCTTAGGGATATGGGAGAAAGGTAAGCTTCCCTGCTGTGCCTAGTGTTTATGTATGAAAAATAACCCTGCCCCTGTCACTCACCTGAACTAACTTAATACCACATCATGAAGATCACTTCTACTTCCTATCAGCCCCATGTGACATTTCTGTCCCCCAAATTTTATAACTATTTTAAATAGTGGACTTTTTATTTGGCTAGTTGAGTTGAATCATACCTTATGTTCTATATTATTTTTGCATTGTTAAAACTATGCTTTCAGGGTCTACTACTAATAAATAGGCAACATTTGCAGCTTTTCCCCCCAGCTTTCTTTTTGTTTGTTTTCTTTTCTTTTTTTGGATGCAGGTATTTGCAGGATGGGAACTATTCAAACAGCTACAGCATTCCAGAGATTCTTTTCCTGGATTCTATTTGCTTACATTCAGAGTTATATTTAAATCCTGAGGAGCACAAGTACAGTTTTAGGTGAAAATTTAAATTTTTTTCTAAATCCAAGTAATTCCTTTTCATAGTGGGGTGATAATTCCTAAATTAAGTGATCTTGTGTTCTATTACTTGGTGAAGGTAGCATGTGATGTTACCTGCATCTCGGGTTAGCAGTTATTCTTTACCCCACATCTCACCACTACAGAGCTACTTGCTAACTTTTAATCACCCCCTTCTCAAGTTTAAGATGTTGGACAGAGTGATCCCGGAAAGTCTCAACATTTTCCAGAAAGTAAAGTCCATCTCTTTTGGAGATCTTGACACTTTCATTAACAGGACTGCTACCTCCTTAAGGATAATCAGGAACTGAGATCTGTTCTTCTGTATACAAAACAAAACGTACAGATGTTATACACCAGGATAAGATCATTCTTAGAGTGCATTGTATTGGCTAGCAGTCTGACCCAACATTATGTCATTGTCCTCATTCTGCAGATTATGTTGTGGGTTTCAGGTGTTTTTCTCAGGTCAGTTTCCCTGTCATTAATGCTGCAACACCTCTGTGGAGTAGATATCCATTCTCTCATTCTTTTATTACACCACAGTGAAACCAGCCCTGCTGACTTGCATGAATTGATGAATAAAGTCCAGTTTTTTCTGCTTTTGTAAAAAAGCTTTTTAAAAAGTTTTTGGAATAAGAATATGGTGAATAAAGTCCTAAAGCAATTATTTTTGACAAAGCCCTGTTTAAATGGGATCACATTTAATTATGTTATTAATAGTATTTAATGTTAATATACCATTCATACACTAAAATATCAGTCTTACCATATTTACCTACTCTTTCCTTTAGTTACTGCCAAATCTGGCTGATAACACTAGCATGTGTCCAAAAGCTTTTTTATTTGATAAAAAAAAAAAAAGCTACCTAGTACCTTTTATTAAAACATCACGCTCACCTTTTTATTTTAAAAAGGGTTAATAAAAATTGCATTTAATAGCACCTGTTTCTGTATTTTTATAACAAAAAAAAGAAAGATAAACATGGGAAAGAATTCTGTTGATTTGGGATCTCTGAATATTACTATGTGCCAGTAACTGTGTTAAGTCTCTGGAATGCAGAGATGAATGAGACTTTTTTAGGTCACAGTGCACCATTTAATAGAAGAGAGAAGATTACATCATTCCCCTTACAATTAGAGTATAGATTTAATATTCTGATAGTAGCCATTGATTTTGCCAGAATTGGTCAGAAAGGGATATTCTCTGAGGAAATAAAATTGGGGCTGAACCTTGAATGTTAAGAGTTGGAAAATGAGGACAAACAAGAACCTCCAATGGAAAGAGATACTGCATGAGTAGAGATTGTTATAATACTGTGTGGTGGGGAAGCAGTGAAAAGCTGCAAAGGGCACGGTGTGCACTTCAACCAAGGTAAATGATATTGCTGTTTTTCAGATTAGAGAAGAAAAGTCATGATAATATTTTTTTCATGTGTGAAAAGCATTCCACTGCCGCCCAGTACAACATTATGGGACTGTGTAGCAACTCAGAAAATATTACAGAAGAAAGAAGGAGCAGACCTGTTACTCTCTAAAAGATTTAAACTGCGGAGGTTTCAAGTGAATGACAGACAGGATTTCCTAAGACTGAAGCACCTTTCAATGAGAAAAATGAATTATTTCATTTGCACTGTCATTCACTCATTTGTTCATGAATACAACAAAATTAATTTACCTTCTATGTACAAAGAATTGTGCTTGGTGTTAGGAACACATCAGGTGACAGAAGTACTCATGATTCCAGCCTTGATAGTACCTTAAGATCAGGGGAAAGTACTACTATCACCATCATTAGTGAGTTTTCTCTTCTCAAGTATATGCCTATCTTAGAGTGATATAGATGACTTTTTCATTCATTCATTTATTTCATTTTATGATTCTTTAAAAATATTTCGTGTAGATTTTGTTACTTCCACCAGATCTCATCATATGTGTTCATTTCCTTTCCCCAAGTTATAATACAAATGATAACTACACAAAGTGCTAAATTCATATTGCTGTGAGCTAACTTTAGGAGGGTTCTTTGGAGAAGCAGTGAGTAATGGAACTAGCGTTTATTGAGCACTTCCTATGTGCTAGACACTGTGTAAGGTAATTTCATATACACTATGCCATATAATCTTTAAAGTATCTTTGGAAAATAGCTTTTATTATGCTAATTTTTAAAAACAGGGAAGCAGTCTAGAAGAGGCTGATTAACGTGCCCTTTGATATACAGTGGCTCAATGACAGTCTTGGAATTCAAAATCAAGGTGGTTGAATTCCACAGATATGTTCAGTTTACTATAGCTTTGAAAGGTGTACTTGAATAATTAGTAAGTGATAAGTGTCAATTTGGGGATTTAAACCAAGGCCTGATGTACTTCAAAATCTGTGTTCTTTCCAGTAGAGCTTATTCAGGTCATTTAAACTTCAAATAATGTAAAACCAGAGTATTTTCATTCCTTAAGCTAGTAATTAATTTTAATAGTTTTTGACCCTATTAATATTTCTTTGCTGAAGGTTTAATAGTTTTTCCAACTATTTGCCTTATTTTAATTGACATTTGAAAATCTTTGGATTGTATCAGGGCTATAACATTACTAGCATATAAGCAGGCATATGTAGGAAAATAAATATGAATGCTTTTCTAATAACTATGTTCTATCAATAAAAGAAATATCAACACAAAACAAAACAAAGCAAAGCAACCCTTTTTCTTTGGATTTGTATTTTAGAAACATTCAGAATGATAAAAGTAAAGCTTGACCTGCCAAGGTGGTGAAAACGTCCACATTTTTAATGGGTGAAATAAGTTAATTAGCCAAAGTCTCATTCAGAACAATTGTCAGTAAACTTTCTGGGCTCTTTTGGTATATCTGTAGAATTGACAGTAGGTATTGCTTATTCACAAACTCACAACACTTAACTCTTGCTTCATAATAAGTAAATTCAGGTGGTCTATATATTCCTTCACATTTGATATTCTGAAGGCTTTGACATGGGTTATTGCCTATGAATATGTTAAGATCCAAACCTTTGGAATTTTAGAATTGACCCGGTCTGAGGATTTGCTTCGTGGCCACCACAGCACTGATTCCATAACGGGCTTTTCTTATTATTAGGGTTCTTATTATTTTAAATCTCATCACTTCTGGCATGAATATAACATCACTGGATAAGCCAGTGAAAAAGTATATTGGTAAATAAAAGAAAGCACTTTCCTGATACTTTTCTTACTCTGTGTTTGTTATATTTCTAGGTATCTGTTTTATTTCCTTAATTTAGCTGTTAAAGCTTTTTGAAAGCAAAAATCATTCTTTATCATTTCTTTTATTCCCCAAACCTAGAACCTAACACAATAATTTTTATATAGCATGCTTTCAGTATGTATTTATTGCTGCTGGTTTTGGTGACAGATTGTTTCAACTATACTAAGTAGTGAAAATACTAGAAAAACAAACCCCATTTGACATGTTACGAAACATCCTAGATTTCTCATAATTATCGGGTAACTGTGGTCAACAGTGCTTGCCTTTAACTTGCCCATGTGTTAACCTGTGTTAACTAGTTTCCCGCTAGTTCTTTATTGGTCTTTCTTATAGTTTAGTTCTAATTTAATTTTTATTAACATATATTTAAGATTTGCCTGGTTTTGCAACCTGGACTTTGACCTTAACAGCTGACTATCTCTAATGGACTGAGTCTGAACCCCAACCAGGGAGATTAGGCACTATCTGGTGGCTCATTTATTTACTACGTAGTTACATTTGATGTTTATCCTGGCCTAACCTTAGAACGTCAGTTCCTCAGGTCTTGAATTTGTGGTTTGTTCCAGGGTTTTGAGTTTCTTGCCCTTAAATCTCATTTTTCCCATGACTAGTTCCTGACCACTGACTGTTTGCACTCCATTGTTTGACACTTCATTGCATTTGTACATGTTATTCCCTCTGCCTGGATATCCTCCAACCCAGTTTGCCTGGCAATTCCCTCCTCAAATTTTAAAATGGAGTTTAGTCACCTTCTTGGAGAAGGCTTCCCTAACCCATCCAAACTGTTTTGGTCATCCCCTCCTTTATAGCTCCTGTATCTAAGTCCGTGCATTAATTAGTGCATTTGTACTATATTCTCATTATTATTTGTTGACTTTCTGCCTTTGCTAGACTTTGAGCTGTTTGGAACTCAATAAATATTGAAAAGAATGAATGACTTTTGCTACTTCATTTTGGATCCTTGCCAGTCCTGTCCTGCCTATGCTTTGAGAATGCTGGACTTGAATCTACTAATGACATTGTCATATACCTGTTCTTTCTTCTTCTTTCTCTTCCTCCCCCCTCCCTCCTCTTTACTTCCTCCTCCCTCCTTCTTCCTCCCTCCTTCCTTCCTCAACTAGCTAATAACTGATTTCAGTGTAATTTTCTGTTCCAGCCTGTTGATTGCTAGGATAAACTCTATGCACTGAGTCTTCCTGGACTACGTCTTGTGCTCTTTTCAGGCCACATATGTCTCCACATCGAGGATTCTCTTGCTCATCTTTCTAGCCTCTAGGTTTATGACTCTGTTTATTGATATAAACTAAGTAACCAGCATGTTCTAAAAATTTAACAAAATACATAAAGCTCTTCAGTGGGCTTAAAACCAAAAAGATAGTCATATAATTTTTTATTTTTTATTAGAGAAGTTATGGGTTTACAGAACAATCGTGCATGTTTAAACAACAGAATTTGCATATACCACCCTATCTTTAACACCTTGCCCTGAGATAGTATATTTGTTAAAATTGATGAAATCACATTTTTATTAACTTAGGGTTCACAGTTTGTGTTGTGCAGTTCCACAGATTAAAAAAAAATACAACTTTATTCTAGGTCCGTTATGTACAACCTAACATTTCCCTGTTTAACCACATTCAGATATATATGTCAGTGCTGATAATTATGATCACAATGTCGTACTACCGTCACCACCATCTACTACCAAAACATTTCCATCTTTTCAAACGGAAACTGTTTAAGCATTAACTCCCTGTTCCCTATCCCTACCCCATTTCCTGGTAACCTGTATTCAAGATTCTGACTATGAGTCTGCTAATTCTAATTATTTCATATGAAGGAGATCATACAGTATTTGTTGTTTTGTGTCTGGTTTTTTCATTCAGCATGATGACTTCCAGGTTTTTCCATGTTGTCACATGTATCAGGACTCCATTCCTTTTTACGTCTGAATAATATTTCTTTGTGTGTTCGTACCACATTTTGTTTATCCATTCATCACTTGGTGGAAACTTGGGTTGAACTTCTATCTTTTGGTGGTTTTGAATCACGCCGCTATGAACATTGGTGTGCAAATATCTGTTCGAGTCTCTGCTTTCAATTCTTTTGGGCATATACCTAGAGGTAGTATTCAAAGGTAATATGGTAATTTGATATTTAACATTATGAGGAACTGCCAAACTCTCTTCCACAGTGGCTGCAACATTTTACATTCCTACCAGCAATGAATGAGTATTCCTATTGCTCTACACCCTCTCTAGCACTTGTAATTGAATGTTTTTTAAATAAGAGCCATTCTAGTGGGTGTGATATGGTATCTTATTTTGGTTTTGATTTGTATTTCTCTAATGGCTAAAGATGTTGCACACCTTTTCATGTGTTTTTTTGGCCATTTTAATATCTTCTTTGGGGAAATGTCTATTCAAGTCTTTTGCCCATTTTAAAATTAGGTTATTTATCTTTTTGCTGTTGAGTTGAAAGATTTCTTTATGTATTCTAGATATTAAACTCTTATCAAGTACTTGGTTTCCAAATATTTTTTCCTGTTGTGTAGGTTTTCTTTTGACTTTCATAATAAAGTCCTTTGAGGTAGAAAAGTTTTTTATTTTGGTGAGGTCATATTAATCTATTTTTTCTTTTGTTGCTTGTGCTTTGACTGTAAAGTCTAAGAAACATTACCTAAAACAAGGTCGTGAAGATGCTTCCCTGTATTTTCTTCTAGGATTTTGATAGTTCTCTTATATTTAGGTCTTTGATCCATTTTGAGTTGATTTTTCTACATGATGTGAGGAAGGGATCCACTTTCATTGTTTTGCAAATAGAGATCCAGTTTTCCCAGGACCATTTGTTAAATAGACTATTCTTTCCCAATTGAGTGGTCTTTGCCCCGTTGTCAAAAATCAGTTGGCTGTAAATGTGAGGGTTGATTTCTGAGCTCTCAGTTTGATTCAATTGATCTCTGTGCCTACCCTTGTGCCAGTACCATGCTGTTTTGATTATGTGGCTTTGTAGTAAGTTTTCAGATTGGGAAGTGTGAGTCCTCCAACTTGTTCTTCTTTTTCAAGGTGACTTTGGCTATTTGGAACCCTTTACCTTTCCACATAAATTTAAGATTGGCTTTTCTGTTTTTGCAAACAAGGCCGTTGGAATTTTGTTTGGGATTACTTTTGGTAGAGGTGACATCTTGACTAAATTTAGTCTTCCAATCCATGTACTTGGAATGTCCTTCCATTTATTTAGATCTTGTTTGATTTTTATTAGCAATTCATTATAGTTTTCTGCCTGTAAGTCCTTTACATTCTTGATTAGGGTCATTCCTAGATATTTGATTCTTTTAATTGCTATTGTAAATGGAATTTTTTTCTTAATTTCTTCTTTCTGATTGTTCATTGCTATTGTATAGGGACACTGTTGATTTCTGGGTGTTGATCTTATACTCCACCACTTTGCTGAGTTTATTTTTTAGCTCCAGGAACCTTGTTGTGGATGTTTTGGGATTTTCTGTATATAGAATCATGCTATCTGCAAATAGGGGAAATTTTACTTCTTCCTTTTTACTTTGAATGCCTTCTATTTATTTTTCTTGCCTGACTGCACTGGCTAGACCTTCCAAAACAGTGTTGAATAACAGTAGTGACAGTGGACATCCTTGTCTTCTTCCTGATCTTAGAGGGAAAACTTCTGGTCTTTCACCCTTAAGTATGATGTTAGCTATGCTTTTTTCATATATGCCAACTATCATGTTGAAGAAGTTTCCTACTATTCCTAGTTTTCTAAGTGTTTTTATGAAAAAGGGTGGTAGATATTGTCAAATACCTTTTCTCATCAATTGAGATGGCCATGTGTTTTCTCCCTTCGTTTTGTTAATGTGGTATATTTCATTAACTAATTTTTAAAATTTTGACCTACCCTTGCATACCTGGGATAAAGGTCACTTACAATAATTCTTTTCACTTCTGGCGGGTTTGGTTTGCCAGTATTTTGTTGAGAATTTTTGCATCTATGTTTAATAAGATATATTGGTCTATAATTTTCTTTTCTTGTGGTATCATAATCTGACTTTGGTATGAGGATAATATTGGCCTATTGTAGCAGTTTATATGGTTATGAATTTCAAAAATAGATAATGGATTATGCTTGTAATCTGATCTGTACCTGGGCCTGATTGAGTTATGATTAGGGCTTTAATTGGGCCACATTAGGGCATTGAGTCCCCACCCCTTGATGGGTGGGGACTCACAGATAAAAGGCATGGCAAAGAACAGAGTTGAGGGTTTCTGATGTTGGAGTTTTGATGTTGGAGTTTGATGCTGAAGACTTAAGCTGGAGCCCCGGGGAAAGAGACAGAGCCATTCACTTGATAGTCTACAGCTGACCTTGTGGAGAGAGGCAAAGCCTAGAGGGCCTCATAGTCTTCAGCTGACCTTGCAGAGGAAACAGAGAAGCTGAGCTCAGAGGAACCCATAAAGCCTGAACCCTCACAGACGTTAGCAGGCATCTTGCTCCAACATGTGGAAATAGACTTTGGTGAGGGAAGTAACTTATGCTCTATGGCCTGGTAACAGTAAGCTCCTACCCCAAATAAATACCTTTTGTAACATCCCCTTTGGCTGACTAATATACCTGTAGAATGAATTATGGAGTATTCCTTCCTTTTAAATTTTTTTGCAAGAGTTGAACAGGATTTCTTTTAATTCTTCTTGGAATGTTTGGTAAAATTCACCAGTGAAGCCATCTGGTCCTGGGCTTTTCTTTCTTGAAAGGTTTTTTATTACTGAGTTGATGTCTTTCCTTGTTAGTTGAGATATCTTATTTCTTGAGTCAGTGTATGGACAATTTTTTCTAAAAATTTGTGCATATCTTTCAGGTATCTAATTTCTTGGTGTACAGTTTTTCATAGTGTCATTTTATGGTCCTCTTTATTTCAGTGGGATCGGTAGTAATATCCCCCTTTTCATTTCTGACTTTAGTCATTTGTGTGCTTTTTCTTTTTCACTTTGTCAGTCTAGCTAAAGTTTTGTCAATTCTACAGATCTTTTCAAAAAAAACATCCTTTGATTTTGTCTGTTTTTTTTTTTTAATTCTCAATTTCATTTATCTCTGCTCTAATCTTTGTTATTTCCTTCCTTCTGCTCGCTTTGGGTTTAGTTTGCTTTTCTTTTTCTAGTTCTTCCAGTTTTGAGGTTAGGTCTCTGATTTGACATGCTTCTTCTTTTTTAATGTAAGCATTTAGAACTATAATTTCCCTCTCAGCACTGCCTTTCCCGCATCCCATAAATCTTTGTATGTTGTATCTCATTTTCATTCACCTCAAGATATTTCCTAATTTCTCTTGTGATTTCCTCTTTAACCTATTGGTTTTTTAAGAGTATGATATTTTCCACGTATTTGTGAATTTTCAACTTCTTCATGTGTTATCGATTTCCAGTTTCATTCCATCATAGTCAGAGAAAATGCATTGTATGATATCAATATTTCTTAATTTATTGAGACTTGTTTTTTAACCTAAGATATGTTCTATCCTGGGGAATGATCCATGTGCATTTGAAAAAAAATGAGTATTTTGTTGTTGTGTGAAGTGTTCTATATATCCGTTAAGTTTAACTGATTTAGCATATCATTATGTCTTGTATTTCCTTATTGATCATGTGTTAGAGGTTCTATCCATTCTTAAAAGTGGTATATTATAAGTCTCCTACTATTATTATAGAACCCTTAATTTGTCCCTTGAAATATGTGAGTATTTGCTATAATTTGGAGCTCTGCTGTTAGATACATTAAAAATTATAATTGATACATCTGCTTGTTGAATTGGTTTTTATCTTTATAATGACCGTCTTTATCACACGTGTTATTGACTTAAAATCTATTTTGTCTGATATTAGTATAGCCACTACAGCTCTTTTTTGATTCCTACTTGCGTCACCTATTTTTTCCCGCCTCTCAATTTTAACCTACTTAAACCTTTGAGTTTAAGGTGAATCTATTGTAGCCACAATAGACTTTGGTCATGCTTTTTTATCCTTTCTACTAGTGTGTGCCTTATGACTGGAGAATTTAGTCCGTTTACATTTAAAATCAGTACTGATAATGCGGGACTTTCTTTTGAATTTTGCTATTCAGTCTTTATAAGTCATATCTTTTTTGTCCCTCAATTCTTCTGTTTATGCCTACTTTTATATTTATTTTATTTTTTTGTTTTGAGTCATATTGAATGCTTTCTCATTTCTATCCGGATTTATTTTTCATATATTTTCCTTGTGATTACCATGGGATTAAAATTTAACATCCTAAATATATAAGAATCATATTTAGTTTGATACCAACTTGATTTCAATGGCATATACATACACTGTACCTATATCCCTCTCTCCCCCCACCATAAAGGTTACCAATTATGTCTTCATCCATTGTATGTCCAAAACTATAGATTTAGCTTTCCTTTTTTATACATTTTCATTTTAGCAGCTATAGGAAGTAATAAGTAGAATTATATGCCAAAAAATACAATATACTTTTAATAGCATTTATAATTACCCAATTGGTTTACTTTACCTGAGGTCTTTATTTCTTTATGTTTAGTGTCCTTTCCTTTCAACTTACAAATTCCCTTTAGCATTGAATGTAAGGCAAGTCTAATGGTGATGAATTCCATCAGCTTTTGTTTATCTGGGAATACCTTAATTGCTTTCTCATTTTTGGTATAAAGTGTCATCAGATATAAAATTCTTGGTTGGCAGTACTTTTAAATATTTTAACCCATTGCTTTCTTGCCTCCATGGATTCTGATGAGAAATTGGCACTCGTTGTAACTGGACTCCCTTATATAGTAAGCATTGCTTTTTTCTCTTGCAGCTTTCAGAACTCTCTCCTTGTCCTTCGCATTCCATAGTTCCATCAATATGTGGCAGAGTGTGTTTATATATTGTTGTTTTTTTCAAGTTTATCCTGTTTGGCTCTTGGTTTCTTTGGTGTGCATATTGCATATTCATGAAGTTTCTCTGTCATTATTTCTTTGAGTGTTCCTTCTGTCCTTTCTCCACCTTATGAGCCTCCTATAATGTTTATATTGGTATGATATATATACTTAGGGTGTTCCAGATGTCTTTTAGACTTTTTTTTTCTTTTTATAATTATTCTCCCTCTCAACCTGACTCATTTCCATTGTCTTTTCTTCTAGTTTGCTGATTCTTTCTTCTGTCAGCCCGAATCTGCTGTTGAAACTCTCCTGGGAATTTTTCATTTCAGATATTATTGTAGTCTTCAACCCAAATAGTTCTGTTTGGTTCCCTTTTAAATTTCCTTTCTCTTTAATGGGATTTTTATATTGTTCACTCATTGTTTTCCTGATATCCTTTAGGGAAAATTCTGGGAGGGGGTGCATTCTGGAGAGGAGTTTCCTTGCTGAATCAAGGCCAGGGACTCACAAAGGGAGAGCAGACTTGCTTAAAACAGCCCTGAATAGAGGATGAGGAAAGGGCCAGGAAGGGGCAAGGCACTTCTTCCACAGTTCCCCAAAACTGTGGTTGACCTGCCCAGCAAATGCAGCCCTTCAACTACCCTTTGCAGCTCTGAGTCTCCTTTATCCTTAAGTCACATCCATCGCTTTTGTCCAGGGTGGGTAGAACAGTGACCACCCTCAGAGCCAGACCATAAGCAATTTACTGTTATTTATCATAATTTGTCAGCCTCTTTCTCCTGTTCTTTCTTGGATGCTGTACACTGTTCTACTGGATTCCAAAGTTTCAAAATAGTTTTATTCAGATAGTTCCAGCCTGTTCAGTAGTTGTTTTTGTTGAAGGACTAAGTCAAAGAGCTTCTTGCTATGCCGTCTTCCCACAGTCCCCTTCTCCTTCCAAGATTATTTTGGAGCGTTATTTTGATTATTATTTTGACTTAATTGGAATTAACTAATTCAGGGTTTTTACAAATTACTCGTTGAGCAAAAGATTGTCTATTTCCTATTACCACATCAGATTGTATCAGATTTTTAAAAAATATCTAATTCAGGGTGCATAGTAGTTTAAACTTGTTTATTTCTTTTCCTGCTTAGAAAATTTTTTAATTCCTTTTGTTCCTTTTAATTTTCTAGTTCTAAATTAGGGTAAATGGAGTTGGCGAACACTTGGTTTTAAGTGTTAAATTCTTTGCTAGAAATAGCTCATCAGTTTATCTAATTAGATAATTGGTTTCTTGAAAAGCTTTTGGTAGGTTTCAGGGGAATAGGAGAAAGGATAGTTGAATTTTGATTGGGTAGATGTTAAGAAAAGATGATAAAAGTGATTTTCATTTAGGATATTTCCTGGGATGAACAAGTTTGACATCAAAGTGGTGAGTGAAAAACCAAATGGACATTAATTAGATGCCTTATGAGGGCTAACATTTGAGAAAAAAATGGATGTGACTGTAAAAACAAAAACAAAAAAATCAAAGAAAATACAGGCGACACATATGTCGTCTATTTTATTCATATATTATACATGTTTTCCTTGGGACTGACAAACATACCTGCTTTTTTTGTGGTGAGAAAATATGACCTTCCTCTCTTGGTGGTACACAAGAAATTATGCTTTATGTTGTAAACTCTTGTCAGCTCTTATCCCTGCATTTCCCACTCCCAGTCCCCCAAAAGTTAAATAAAACAAACAAAAAACAAAATACAGCAACAAAAGCATTTGCAGTAACTGGAGTTCTTCAGTAAATATAATCTCATGAAGATGGGCTATTCTTTTCACATCTTGATTTTCAGAAATTTTGCCCACCCTGTAGCTGTTGTTCTTTATATATTTGGGAACAGAAAACTCTTCGAGGAACAATTTGGATGTTAGGTTGACTTGGAAGAGAAAAAGACCTTATTGTACCAGGAAATGTCAACAAAGTTCCATTCTGGTGGTAGGTCATTCATCTAGCCAATGCTCTTGGGACCAGTAATTGATCACTGAATGATTAAAAATTGGTAACCGCTCATTTTATTTCACCAAAATGTAAAATTCCTTTTTTAGCTTTTCTTTTAAAGGAAGGAAAAAAAGCACAGTATTTAGAGCAAGGAAACCAAAATCTAAACCCTTGTTCTTTGATTTACTATCTATGTGATTTTGCTCAAGACAATTGAGTTTTCTGGGATTTGGTTTCCTTATATGTGTATTGGGAATAATAATACCACTTACCTCATATTGTAATGTAAAGTTCTAATGAGGTAGTAGATTTGAAAATACTTTGTGAACTAAGGAGAACTAAGAATGAATTACATTATAATAAAAACTCTTAGACAAAATAGAGTGTTTCTCATAATCTTTCTGAGACAAATTTTGCTTCTGAAAAGAATATCATAATTGAAGAAACATTAAATGTTTCAACAAAAGGTAAATTATTGCTTTCCACATTTTCAAGTTTCCTTAACAATTTCAGCCAATTGTTTCTACTCTTCTAAAATTCGCATAGTCAAACATTCAGTTATTCATGAATTTTTTTTTTTTAAGGGCATGTAGATAATCTGTTTAGAGTTGAAAGTTTGAGATTACAAGAATATATAGATTAATTAGTGGGATCCCTAATGTAATCATAAAGAGTTAAAACTGTTAAGGATTATAAAATCTCTTAATCCAAGCCCCTCTGTTATAGATTAAACATTTTTAAAAGCACTATATTCCCATCATTCATACTAGCTGTAAACTGGATTATTTTATAAATATATATAATAAATCATAACTGAGAAGCCCAGGAAGCCATTAAAAAACAAACTAATAAACTTTCCATTTTTTTCATTCATATTCATTTGCTATTTTTGTTCATGTTGTTGTTTGCCAGCATTCACTGTGGTTAAGAGGTAGCCAATGGCATTGGTTTAATGTAAATTCTTAGAAAAATTTCGAATTTAGGAAATTCTAGAAACTGATTTTCTGTGATTGGAAAGTCAGTATTATTTTACTTTAGATATGGAATACTTTAGCTTATGGAAAACTTGTGCTTTTCAAGAGCACATTTTTAAGAACCACTAATATAAATAAGTAATAAATAAGTACACATATTTGTCCTCCATTATGATATGCATTTGGTGTTAGAATTCTAGAAAATGGAGAATTAAAGCACTAGGAAATCATTAAAACAGCCACATATACTATGTTCTTTGCTTTGTGCCATTAAACAAAATTTGATAAAGCCACTTGCCTTGGTGGTGGTGGTGGGGTATATTTTTAGTGTGTGTTTGTGATCATTTTATGTCCACGAGTTCTTTGATAATTTTCTTCCCAGGTAAAGAAAAGTAAAAAATCTTTTCATATTCTTCAGACTGTAAATCAGTCTTTGAATTATATCAAATTAGAGGTCACATGAAAATGTTTTCACCCAAATGAGGATGATTAAAATATTTTGAAGATAAGTGCTTACTATAAATTACTTAATGGTTATTATGCTAGTAGGTATCAGTTAATGAAAAAATTTTTGAGGATACTAGTTTCGTTTTTTAAAACTTTTACACCTACTTCAGAAAAGCAAATATTTATACTAGAATTCTCGAGTGAGAGAGGATCAATGATAACATATATTTTAAAGGTATGTGGAACAAATCATGTGTCATTTAAAAAAAATAAACTACTAATTATATTACAATAACATCCACCTTTGAATTCCCAGATGACCTGAAGTATATGTATTTTTTTCTAAGTGTAAATAAAAATTTCTTGGCACTTTTACCTATTTATTGACTGTTTTTTTTTTTTTTCAGCTGATCCCTAATTTTGAGTATTTAAGTGAACATTTTGCTAATGGACATAATCATACACAGCATGTGCCAAGAGAATGTTTTGCTAATGCATGGCATCACATTTAGAAAACTTTTTCCAGTGAGATTGACTATTTTAAGTTTCATGTTAAAGAGTGGAATGAGACATTTGTTAAAATTCTGATAATGTCTTATTAAGCAAGCAGTACCTAATATTTTAATGAACGAAAATAGACAATGTAGACTTCAGCGTTTTCCTTTAAGTGAGACTTTCTCAATTAGGTTAGTAACAGGGTATAGTTTAGTGGCTATCGATAGGGGCCTATTTTTGCCGAGGAACAATTGATTTATATGCCAATTTAGAATTGTTTCCTAGAATAAGATACACATAGGTCATATCTGAAACCACTAAAAGTTAGTTTTAAGAAAACAAACTCCTCCTTTATGATTACGATCCATGCTATTTTCTCTGGCTTGCATAGGTTAGACATACAGTTAATGAGCCTTTAAATAAATGTGTAATCATTTCCTATATCACCATATTAATTAGCTAAAAAGCTTAATGAAGGAGATTTTTACAGGATATATACAGGCAAGTTTTTTTTTTCTAATTAGCATAGTTCCAGAAAGTTTGTGTACTATTACTCTAGTAAAACTTGGTAGATGTTGAAATACAGCATAGAATCTAGATTCCAAGTAAAATTTAAATCATAGGTTCTAGGTGGTAAGTAAAACATGCCAGTCTTTTTTACAAAAACTTAAGTATAACAAGTCACTTTAAGAATTTTGTTGTACTTTTGTAAATTCTGAGAATGTTCAGTCTGGATTTTTATCTTTGGCACAAATATTTCAATAGAATACAAGCATGTCAGAATAAATTATTTTCTTTGACTTGGTTTATATTGGGTTACTAGTGAAGGGACAGCATGGCAAACAAATAGTACTTCTACGGTGTTCATGCTTTTAGCTGGAGATGGATCTGTATCTTCAAAATTATTTTTTGTTATTTTTCTATACCACACATTGGTCTGATATTCAGATCAATGTATTGGCAGTTTGCAACAAAATAATGAAAAATATTGCTAGTTTTTTAAGTTTGAGGGGATAGTAGAATACCTCCAAGGAACTGGAGAAATGTGATTGTAGAAGCTGGGCCAAATGGGTAATGTTCTGAAACCCTGGGATAATCAGTGAAATTGAAATTCAATATTTTTCAACTTTCTGGATTTTGTTTTAGAGACAGGTTTTCACCTCAATCTGGATTTCTTTAATTTAGGTTTTTATGAGTTTGTATAGACCTGTGATTTTTTGTAATTTTACATGACTTTTGCTTCTCTAATTTGCATCTTATGTTTAGTATGAGCTTACATTTTTAAAACGTAAAAGCAAATGTTGATTTTTTTGCTGCTTTTCTTAAGGTATAAGATAAAGTAAACACTTCAAGAGTGCAATATGCTCACTATCAATTGATAGGATTTGGATACTTTTGTCATAACTGTAAAATGTTATTGTGATTATGAGGAAACGGATAATGCCAATAATGAATAACCTTCATTTGTATAATACTTCTCTGGAAGTGTTTTCTGTTTAGCTTTTATAAGTTCCTCTGTGTTAAATATGCAGCTAGTTAATTTCCATTTACTCATTGGGAAACCAAGATACATAATGTTTAACCCCATTTTTACTCACTGAAGTCCATCATTAAACAGCATTAGAATCTAGTTCTATGGTCAGGTTTATTGTATCTCAGTTCCTAGTACCATATTAATATTAGTTTCCTTTATTAACCTTCATTTATTATGTTCTTCAAGGAATGGAAAAAATGTTTTCCTTTCCCTCTTTCTCCCAAATCAAAGAGTGTGAATTTATGGCTTATTATTATTTAGAAGATTTTAAGGTTTTTAAGGAAAATATTTACATCTTTTCCTTTTAGCCCTTTACTTATTTGCATCCAGGAAAATACTGTACTTTTATTGAGTGATATATTTCTATTTTAGTATTTGTTGAATTTTTGCATTATTAAAGTGAATGAATAAATGAAACATTGACTGGACATCATTTCAGTGTGTAGAATGAAATTAAGCAGGGTTTCAGTGCCCTGGACTTTATCATATTCATGTATAATTTGAGTTTAATACTTGAAAAGGTGACTTATAAATGGAGATAAAAAATATTAATATGGCCCCTTATCAAGCTTACTTTCAAGAGTATTGAAATTCACCAAAGTTTATAGAAGTTCGTAAGTAAAGTCAAGGTGTATGTTCAGATATCTTCATCTTTTCTATTTTAGAATGAGCTGCTCAATGAAAATTTCCCCTACAGAATGGGTTCAATACCCAGTAAATGATAATGATAAAATCTGCAGTAGAGGAACAAAGAATTTGTAGATTATCTACTGTGTTATTCCTTACCATTATATAGTACTACATATTTTCTGGTAGTTTTACTGTGTATACTTGCTGGTGACAGAGTTGAGGAAAAGAGATAACTAACTGGTAACATTTGAGGAAATTATTAGTGCAAACAAAAGAGCAAAGGAAAGGAATCTGAAAACAAATCTTTTCTTGACCAATTAGTGACAGAAATTTCTGAGTTACTCCTTTTTTCTTACTTTTCATTGTTAGCTGATTTGATTGGGAAAAGACAAGAGAATTTCATTTTACCTTTGTCATTCAGGTAAGACTCCTAAACTTCCCTTTGTGAGTGAGAATTCACTGTTTCAAAATGGAATTGACAAGTAAATTTTATTAAGCCTTATAAAATGACATTACAGTGAAAGCTTGCGACTAGTATCAGCACATTGAAATTTTAACCAAGTTGTTCCTTGTAGAACAGTTGTTCTGTTACTTGTCATAGTGATATTGTATCTGGTGATGGTGAGTATCATGGCTTGGAAAGGTTTCATTTTAAGTTTTTGTTTAAATTTTGTGACTTTAAGGTTTTGCTCATATTGTTTTTCTCCCTTCATGGTGAAAAAACTAAATTTCGCATTTTTGTTTATATTTATGGTGGAAACAATCGGCGTTATTAGCGAGAACTGCCAACTGAGACATGTACAGTTTCAACTATAAATATTGGCTCTCCTGTCACCTTCTTTTTCCTCTCTTAAAAACTTTATATACTTTGTCACTGAGACCTGTATTCCTCTGGCATACTGTACTGTCCCTGTCAGAACTACCAACATTGCTGGAATAGTCTGCATCCCCAACTGGACTGTAAGTGTGCCTTTCTTGTTCACCCCTTTATCGCCAACAACACTTAGCACAGTGACTGGGTAATAGGTTGTACTTTCTAAATAATTTTTCAATGAATGAATGCATTTATGTGATTATGTGAAAGGGATGATGTGAATGGGCATCAAGAAAGCTAGTAAATGCTCTGATCCTGGAGTACAACCCAACATCTTCCCAGGACAGTAAAGTTCATCCCAGGTGCACAGTCTATATATTAGATATAAGTAATATCAAAAGTTTTAGTATATGAAGAGAGGAACTAAGTTGTCCATATTTATCAGGATCCTGGGTCTTGATTTGTTTTTCCTTCGTATGGTTAAAGACATACCATTTAAACCGTACTTGATCTTGCACATCTTTTTCTTAATGTAACTCTCTTTCCATAGTTAAGTTGGATGCTTTCTATATTATTTTAAAAACATGTATAAGGATTTTATTTTCTTCCCATTAACCTTGTAAATCTATAATTCTAGTGTCAGGTGGAAGTTTAAAGCCTCAGAAGTTTAGGAAGTTAATTCAAATTTTGGAGAATTAATTTTTTTCTGAGTATAAAAGTTGAACCAAACATTTGAAAATAAATTTAATCCTGAAATGCATAAAAATAGTAGAGTTGCTAGACATGCATTTTAAAAATTTTATTGTGCTGTTGAAAGAAAGCTGTCTTGCCATTAGGTTAAATATAGTCATGGGACCGGTTTAAACTACTTAGAAATAGCACTACAAGGAAGAAAATAAAATTAATTCAAATGATAGTGTCAGATCAAAGAGGTAAAAAAAAAAGATAGCTTACTCTTGCCTGACACATATTGTTAACTTTGTTCAGGTGGCAGCTTTTGTGGTTTGTTTTCATTTTAGCTTGACCCAGAAGGTGTTAGCACTATGACTATGAAGATGTTAAGCAGTGTAGTAATGGAATAGGAGATGAAATGGAAGTGTCATAAGGTCTTATCATTTGTTTTTTCCTGGAGAAACATAGCTTGAATACCTGAGTGGTCAGCTTTACATTTTAGAGCAGTGAGATGTTATGTCGTTATTTCTAGACGACTACGGTAGTTAGGGGAAAAAGATTTAAAGTTCATTGCAGTAATTGCTGACAGTTTCCGTGGAATGAGTGGCACTTTTAGTTACAGGTACTACCTTGGAAAAAAGGCAACCTAGTAGGAAGGTTGAACGAGATAGTGAGCTTTGTAAGATGAGAGTGGCACAAATGCAGACTTGGGCATTCTTATGCCCCTAAAATAATTTCATTCATTTTGAAGGTGGAAAAAAGGTAAAAGGACATTTAGTTTAATAGCTGTTTGTGTGTTTATGGTCTTCAAGCAAAGAGTCTAGCCTTCTGAAACTGACACCTTGTGTATTTTCAGAAAGTAAAAATACAAGAGCTGGTGGCTGGGTGCATAGTAGCTCTTACTATTGAGCTTGGCACAATCCATGTGAAGTGCTGCGGTGATCCCAACTGTAACAGCATTCCCCTCCTTGGAAACCTGCAATTTGCTTCTTAGTCCCAGATGGGGAGGAAACTTGCAAACAGCCGCAAGCCATACATAATGGTAGGGTTCACATCCTGACAGAGAGGAAGGAGAAAAAGGGAAAATTCAAAAGAGCCTGCCTAAGATTATTTGAGTCAAGGACTTTAGGATTTTTTAAAGGTTGTAGCACTGTTTTTTCCTTTTTCTTTTTAAAGTTTTGAATATGTTGCATTTGTTTTGGGGCTTTTTCCCTCCTGGATACCAGCCAGTATTCAACCGAAGGAAACACATGGTGGGGATGGCACACTAATCAGATTTCACTATCTTCTGCTGAAGTAGCTAATATTTATTGCTTAATAAAGAAATCTTGCACATATACCACCTAGGTTTCACACACACTATGCTTATGTATAAAAGTATATTCACATACAAACATGCTCTTAACTGTGACCTTAGAAACTCATTAAGACAGATTTAGGAAAGCCGTTTTTAAGCCAGTTTTTAAATATATGATCTAAAAGTTAGATCTTTACCTGAACCCCAAACCTAAGAAAATATTCAGTGTGAAGAAATTGATAGCAAGATACCAAATGGCTAAAAATAATTACCAATTACAGAAAGTGTTATTTACATAAAATTTCAAGCATAATCTGGTTGTGTCGTTGAATCATAGATGCCACAGACTACAGGGACCTCAGGAGCCTTCACCTCAGGCAGGTAGGATTTTAATTATTTTTTCTACACAGATAAGTAGCATAACCTCCATTTCACAGATAAGGAAACCAAGTCTCTTGGAAGATAATTTGCCCAATTACAACAGACACAGATGAGATCCTCAAAACTAAATCAGATATTGATAGAAGAAATAAAACCCAGTTCTTACAACCTGTAGTCCACTTAATGATCTGTCCAGAAAACGTCAAGTAATTTCAAAAGAAATATTTGTTAAATGGATAAGGAACTCTCATTTCTGATAACTGTAATTACTTAACTTTATAAAGTTTTTTTTTAAAAAGAGCCATTTTTATCCCCTTTAAATATATTGAGCATGTCTACTTAATTTGCTTTCTGTGATAAATAGGACCATGTCATTAATCTAGTCATGTTGGCTAAAGAATGATCTGGAAATGAAGACATAACTCATTGAACAATTGAAACTTCAGTTCACAAATAGATGGATGATGTGCTTAAAGTAACTACTTACAAATCAGAAGTAATCTTTTAGAAATAGTGATCTTAGGAAAACATTTCTTGATTATTTGTGTTCGACATGCTGCGTTGAAATTTTATAATGTTTGCATATTTTGGGTGGCCATCTCTGAGTCATTTTATTTCTCATAATAGTTTATAGTCCATATTTGCCTATATATGAAGTAAACAGTTATATATATATGAATTTTTATGCATAAATTTCACTTTAGTATAACTATTAGTTATTGATAAGTACAAAATAAGGTCTTCTACAGAAGCTTTTTTTGGGTATGGTTAATATGTTTTTGTTGATGGAGTATTTTGTTTACTTGTTTAAATGATTAAATTTTTTTTTTTGCTTCAGTGTCTATCTTATTTCCAAATACATTGTTTTAGTTTTAGATCTATGCCTCAACGTGTTGCTCTGAGATGAACAATTGTGTATAAAGATCACCAATAAAAACATTTATTTGGTATGAATTTATATATAATTAGCAAAGAAAATTAATAGCTCTTCATTTTACCATCTTTCAACTATCTCTTTTCTAAATGGCTTGTGAAACTACTGGTTTTCTTTTGAACTTGACAAATTAAAAATAAAAACTTGGAAATATTTTCCTAATATGTACTATCTATGCATATATATGTTTTAGTAATTCCACTTGACTCATTTAAGGCTCTAAGTAAAGTGTCAATATCCAATTTTTTTCTAATATTTTCTGGAATGATAGGGATCCTGAAACAGCCATTAACTATTTGCTCATGAATTTATACTTTACCTGTATTTTAAATATAAAATAGCTAAGCAGCCCCTAATATATTTGCTCCTTTGGCTTAATTGCTTGATTTTTTACCTTTCTTCTTGGACAAGCACATCATTTTTTCTCTAAATACATATTTTACTGCTTAAAGCTTTGTCCCAAGGGCTGAAGACACCTGTTTAGTAAAAGAAATTTCTGCCTTTATTCTTGGATCTGAATTAGGCAGTTACTTGAGCCATTAATAAAATGATTGCTTTTCACCTTTTCACTGTGGTTTCCCTTTTTAAATTGACTTAATCTCCATTCTTTCAACTATATGTAAAACCTAAGATTAGGCAGAGCTTATTTTGTTTCTAAGAGTTTGAAATAGTATTGATTTCTCATAGTTTATGGTTCATTGTAGTTTATATAGTGTTCAATTTAAATCTCCTCCATGATCCTTTGTTAGATATTATTTTCTGAAGTTATTAATGAAGAAATTTGCTTGCCTACAATATTACAACTCAAACTCAAATCTTAGTCTTCTAATTCCTATTCCAGTAGTCTGTCAGTACACCCTTCACTGCCTTTCTAAGGCAGGCTCTTTCTAAATAGTAACACAGGGTTGTGGTCAGCTATTAATTTTCCCAAAAAAAGCATTCATAAATTGCTTCATCTGAATAAGTTTAGAAGAGATGTATATTATCAAGATTGTAAGAGCTATCACCATAATATTTTTTTTTCATAATCAAGTTGCCTAAACAGGGGTATTTGCTATGGTGCTGCTACATCACAAGTGCCATGAAAGCAGGGACCATATCTGCCTTGCTCACTGCTGTATTACATTGCCTGGCACAAAGCAGGTTGCTCAGTCCGTATTGTAGAAGGGATGAATGAATGAATTCTTGGGAGTTCCATCCTTTACACTGTGGTTGTTGAAACACGTTAGCTAATAATTTGACAGCACTCGTCCTTTGATATTACCGCCACTCAAGCATTACATTTCCTTATGTCTTATTTTATTTTAAACTCTCTTTGATTTCAGAATGCTTTCTATTTGTATGTTAGCCATTGAAAGTATGTGTTTCGGAAAAAATGGTGTACTTGGTGTCACTCAAGCTCAACACGCCTTCATGCCTTTTCCTTTATGCCTGTCCCTGATCTTGAGTACCATGAATCTTTTCTCTTTATATCAATCCCATCCAACTTGTAAATACTATCTTAAATGCCTCTTTCTTCATGAAGTCTTCAGTATCTTCCCTAACCTGTAGTAAACCTACCCATCAGTTATATTTGTTGGTTCCACATTTTATGAACTGATTTCATATGGTAGATCTATTAATATGAGGCAGCTTTTATCATAATTTTGATTTTATATATGAGAAAATTGAGACTTAGGTTTCCGAAACTGATAAATGACAGAACCTGGCCTTACACCCTGGAGCACTGGATCAAGATCCCATCCATACCTTATGCAAAGCAGCGGGCGGTATTGGTTGCTGTAAATGACTGCAGGGCTTTCCCAATCCTATTATTTTTATATAGAGGATATTTTGCCCAGTTTGCACAGGAGAAACAGGAAGCTATTAGGTCATTTCTTAAAGTTTACATGTATAAACTAAGCCAGTATTTCCATTGTTCACCCATACCTCCTGTGTTGATTGGTAATTATTGTTTACCTTTTAATGTATGCATTTCTTAAATAGCTAAGCAACCCCTAATATGCAGTTGATTGGTAATTATTGTTTACCTTTTAATGTATGCAGACATTTTAATGCCTAATTAAAATGTCCATTAATTAGGGATAAGAAACTAGGAATGGACATTGTAAAAATTAATATTTGCTGCTGCTATATTGGGAAAAATAAATATCTGGCACTGATCATAGCCACCACTACAAGTTCTCTCATCTTTGTTATTTTCTAACTGACCAACCCTGCCTCTCAGGGTCAAATGTTGACTCCAGTTACTTAACTCAGGCAAAAAGCATAGTATTATGGAAGAGCACCAGGGAAAGAGCTTCTGTCACCTTGATCTCAGGATGTATGACCCAGATTTCAGCAACCAAGGATGCTTGAATCCAGGAGATGGGAAGGCATTGTTTCCTGTCACTGTACTTCAGAGACTCAGTAAAGCTGCATGTCTTTGGCCCTTCCCTCTGTTGCTGGTACCCCTGTAAGAAAAACCCTTATCTCTCTCTCTTTCTCTAACATGCCAGCAGCACTACCTTCTGACCTAAGTGTCCTCAGTGACCTCTGGCATCTGGCAGTCCTATGATTGGAAGCAGGGGTTCTTCAGGAACATGGTCATTCTGCTATATTACATAGTAATTATTTTATTTCTTACAGAAGTTGGTTGTTCTCTACTCCCCTTATTAAAAAGATAATTTTACAATGTAATTTGCTTCACATTCCTCCCACAGTTATGTTAAGCAGATGGTTGCCAAACACCAGTTCAATGTAGATTGCTCTTATAGGAAATAAAATCTATGCTCAGAAAATCTGGCAATGAAAGCGGATCTTCCTCCAAAACTGACTCAGACAAA
This sequence comes from Dasypus novemcinctus, assembly GCF_030445035.2. Taxonomy (NCBI): domain Eukaryota; kingdom Metazoa; phylum Chordata; class Mammalia; order Cingulata; family Dasypodidae; genus Dasypus; species Dasypus novemcinctus. The sequence goes on from NC_080679.1 coordinate 31,430,180, forward strand.
TTTTCTTTACCCAAAACTGGCAAACCACTACACCTGATTTATACAGGCAGTAAAAAAACATGTCAGATGGTACACATTAATTCAAAATTATTATCCTTTACTATACTGACATCCCTTTTTTTCTTTACTGATAACTCCTTTGATTTTGGTGACATAATGGGAGTTGCCAGAATTTGATAATCAGCTAGTTCTGGGGTCCAAAACTCAGCTCTGACTCTGAATAGCTGTGTAAGCTTGGACATGTTACTTCACCTATTCTAAGTTTAAGATTCTTCTTCTGTAAACTGGGGCTTATAAAACGTTCTTCACAAGTTGGTTGTCATGAGTAAATCAATTGATACACCTAACATCCTGTCACACAGTAGTCCTTTATTAAATGCTATGTTAATGTTGATGATGATATTTTGTGTTTAAAACCTAACTATATATAGTTATATTTATTTATTACCTGTGGTTAATTTGTGCACAGTCCGAGTAATTTAAAAGGAAAAAATATAATAGGTATCAACAAAGTTCAACAAATATATTTTTAATATTTTATGTAAGGATAGGATGTATATTTTACAACCATGAATAAAAACAGTGTTTCTCTTCAAAGATCCTACACTATAGGCAGTTTAGAATTAAGGCACATATACAAATGTAATCACTGTGTTGTAAGGTAATGTAAGTTTCATAGGAGAAGGAAAAACTATGTGCTCAGGGAACACGTCCTTTAAAAAGTAGCAGATAACTGAACCTTGAAGGATGTGCAAATTTTAATAGAGATAGGGTAAGAATTCCAGAAAGTCATAACAGGAGCCAGGACAAAAAAGTAGAGAAGTATGGGATGCGTTCCAGAAGAGTGAGAAGAGAATGAATAACTAAGGGAATAGTAGGGCAAATGGCCAAAGAATATGATGGGACTGGCCTGCAGAGATCCTTAAATACCACACTGATGCCTTCGTATTTAATTTGTAGGCAGTGGGGAGTCATAAAGAATTTTGGAAGAGTAATATGACCTATGGTTTAGGGAGCTTAAACTAACAACTGAATATCAGATGAATTGGAGGAGAAAAGTGGGGTGTGTGGAGAAAAGAGACAAGTTAGAAAGCTGTTAAAATTGTTCCTAATGAGAGGCCATGGAGATCTTAAAGAATTCTGTTGCGCATAAAGCTACAAAAAGGGAATTGGATATGCAAGGCAGGGAAGTCTTAGAATCTGTCGGACTTGGCAAATGAAATCCTTTATTTAAAACATGGGTAAATGGGTAGATTTTTTTGCCTTTGGCATTTCTACTTAAACTAGGCTTATTTTCTCTATATTGTACAATTCTTATGAACTAGTTTTCTGCCACAAAATAGAAGCTTCATCTTTGGCCTACAGTGGTACCCTGTGCTGGGTAATAAAGGCATATGGTTTGATGATGGGCATGCTGTATAAGATTTCATGCACTGTAGGAGACTCTCAGGGAATCAGATGTTTTGTCCTCTTTTATTTTACATTTACAAAGATATGATTTATCTCTTATCAATAACTGACAGAATGTTGTCAAAACATGACTAGCAACGAAGTCCTAAAATGCCATTTTCTATAAACTGCTGGTTTAGAGATGAAAGTTGTTCATTTTGACTTATTCTTCAACTTACTGCGCTTGTCTACTACTGATAGTCATAGTGTGATACAGAATATGAAGTTAATGGAAAAGGGGAAGAATGAAAGGTTTGAATATTCACAGATCTTTGGGAAACTGTTTTACTTGGAACTCCCTTTGCATTAAAACCAAAGCAAATTTAAAAATTAGGAGGTAGTTCTTCTGAGTGAGTATATACAATTCAGACTTGAAAGATGTAGGAATTCAGTAAGTTCACTATATGGAGACTTGTTATGTTTATCTTATCTGACCTTTCTGGACTTGAATTCCCGGTGTCCTCTTCAACTGGACATAGTTTCATAGCAACTGAATGAAAGATCCATTTGCCCATTACTGTTTTATGTCCTAATTATAATACTAATATCAGCTATTGTTTAATTGGAAAGCCGGTATCATGTCATTGAAAAATAAAATAAATAAAATGACTGGGCTGATAGGCAGAATATCTTGACTTGAGATCAGGCTCACATTTACTAACTTTGTATCCTTGAGAAAGTCATTGACATGTCTCAGTTCCTTTATCTGTGGCTGCCCTCCCTACAAGTCATAGTTGTTTTCAGACTCAAATGAAAAAAGAAATCTGAGAGTTTTATAAAATTTTATAAAGTTCTGTAAAAATGATCCTAAATCTTAGAAATGCTTGACTCCTTAAGAGATTATTTTATCTAGCCTGCTGTCTTCAGGAACGTCAAGTGTACTTCCCTTAAAATTCAAATAATGCACCTTGCTGAGTCAGGATAAACAAATTTCCCAAGGACCCACAACTAGGTGAGGGGCAGAGGGGGAGGTAAAAATCCCTAGTTTCCTGTCTTTCTACTACACCAGTCTTGGAATAATAGTGATATTTCAGAAATCAGTGTTGTCTTGGTCTGGAGTTATTCCAGTGCATTTAAGATATGTACAATCTAGCTGTATTGGAGAGAGGAAAGAGAGAATGGGTAAAAAAAACACAAGAAAATGAGGTGATGTGATGTACAGACTTAGAATGCTACCTACTAATGGCTCATCTGCACTTTAGTGACACCAGTGTCTGGGCTTGTCCTACTGTTTATAATGGAATACTTTAAGGTTGCTGTGAGGGAGTGGTTTTGCAAGACTTACCCATTTATTTATCCATAGTTAATAGAACAAAGATTTTATATTAAGTGAAATTTTGTTGATGAAATTTAAAAAATGATTGCACAGATATTAAATTAATTTTGTTGCAATGATTTTTACTTTGTTTAGACTGTTGGTAAGTTCTTAGTAAGTAACTGTGTTTAACATCACAGTTTTGAAGACAGTGTGTTTTTACTAACACATTATTTAAACAACTGCTGGGATGTTAACACAGATTTAATCATGTTTGGTGTTTCTGTTTCCAACATTTAAGTGAGAGAGTTAGAGTTAAGCTGCTTCAACAGATTATTAGATAGACATATTGATTCAATTAGTTTGTATCACACCATTTCAAGTATCTGATATAGCCTGGGAGAAACTGATGCTTGTAAGTTAAAAACAACCCTTAATTGTCCTCTTGAATTCTCACAACAGAAACCAAGCATATAAAAGCCCATTTACTCATCACATGTGAAAAAATTTTTTTTTCCAATTTGGTAGGTAAAGAATGGTATTTTAGGCTAGCATTTATTCAGCATTGTGAAACTAATATTTAACTCCCATCATAATCACTTCCTTCAAAAATTAAAAAATATAATTTGGAAATTAAACAGAAATAAATTATTAGTACTAATTTGAAAGTAGTTAATCTAGAAAGCCTGTCTTATATGCCATAGGATCAATGCATATTGTATCATTTGAAATGGCACAAATAAATCACAAGCTTCATTATCTTCCTGGCTGGGAAACTTGAATACACAGTTAGTTCACGGATTTGTAGAGTTGGGCCATACTTATAGTAAAGTTTTAAGATATAGAAAATTTAATTTAGGTGTTCAAAATACTTTAATGATGACATTTTCAATTCTGTTTATTACATTATTTCCAAAACTTGGCATTTAAAAAGTAAGGGGTTATTTGTGAATCTAGCAATGGTGGTAGAATTTATTCCTTTAATTAGACATTTCAAAATTATCTAAATATGTTTCACAGTATAGATATAAAACAATCTTCTTCCCCAAAAGTATATATTGAGAATTTCATATGATTCCAAGTACCAAATTGCCAGACATTGCAAATCATATACTTTCTTTTATAAAAAGGTGAGTGACTTGGTGGAGTTACTGAGTGTATTAGTCAGCCAAAGGGGTGCTGATGCAAAACATCAGAAATCAGTTGGTTTTATAAATGGTATTTATTTGGGGTAGTAGCTTACAGATACCAGGCCATAAAGCATAAGTTACTTCTCTCACCAAAGTCTATTTTCATGTGCTGGAGCAAGATGGCTACCAACGGCTACAAGGGTTCAGGCTTCCTGAGTTCCTCCCTTCTAGAGTCTTGCTTCCCTCTGGGTTCAAGGTTCCTTTCCTCCCAGGGTTTGCTTCTTCCTGAGCTCAGGGTTCCTCTCTTCCTGAGGCTGACTTCTCTTTCCTCTGGGTGCTTACTTCCCAGGGCTCCAGCTTAAGGCTTCAGCATCAAACTCCAACATCAAAAACCTTCAACTCTGTCCTTTGCCATGCCCTAATGATGTGGCCCAATCAAAACCCCAATCATAACTCAATCATGCCCAGGTACAGACCAGGTTACAAACATAATCCAATATCTATTTTTAGAATTCATAACCATATCAAACTGCTGCACTGAGTAAAAAAATAGTAAATTAAAATGACCAATTTCCCCCTTGCCACATAATTTATTGTTCAATTCAACAAATTTAATATGTCACTATATTTTATCTATACTTAAGTAAAATATTTCATGGACACTCAAACACTTGTGAACTCTTTCATAACTGATTTCTAGTGCATACAATACTATCCTAATACGGGTTTCTTATTTAAATCAATAATAATGTTCTTCAGCTTTTAGTGTTAAACCTTTGCAATCATTTTTAGCAGTTAGGCAAAGAACAGGTACTTAATAAATGTTAGCTGTTTCAGTGGTTTTAAAAAAGAATTCCATTTTTGTCATTGTTAGTATTGGTTGAAGTATATGAGACATATGAGTGTGAGGTCTATGAATGTATGTAACAACATTATGCATTTTATCTTCCATTATATTTTATTTTTTTATTTTTTTTAAAGATTTATTTATTTATTTAATTCCCCCCTCCCCCGGTTGTCTGTTCTCTGTGTCTATTTGCTGCGTCTTGTTTCTTTGTCTGCTTCTGTTGTCGTCAGTGGCACGGGAAGTGCGGGCGGCGCCATTCCTGGGCAGGCTGCACTTTCTTTCACGCTGGGCGGCTCTCCTTACGGGGCGCACTCCTTGCGCGTGGGGCTCCCCTATGTGGGGGACACCCCTGCGTGGCAGGGCACTCCTTGCTGCGCATCAGTGCTGCGCATGGGCCAGCTCCACACGGGTCAAGGAGGCCCGGGGTTTGAACCGCAGACCTCCCATGTGGTAGACGGACGCCCTAACCACTGGGCCAAGTCCGTTTCCCCCATTATATTTTAAGGAGTATACATTTGGGTTTTAAATTATCTTTTTTATAAATTTGAAAGCATAAGAACTGGGGCATAGAAAATTTCTGTTATGACATAGACTGGATTAAAATCATTTAACAGCTTCATAAAATACCATAATTTTGCACCATCCAATTTTAGGTTCTTTGATTTTATTTACAGTATTCTATACCTGTTTACCTGTGTAGACACCATTCCTTTATTTAATGCCATATTAGTATTGAAGGCAAGGTTATTGTAACTTCAACCATTTGCTATTATGTATCCTGAAACAGTGATAATCTTGAAAGCCTTCAAGTATAGAGAGCCCAGGATGGTTACTGAAGAAACTTTTATAACTGAAAATGGATTGGCCTGGGAGCACTTAAAATGAGAAGTCCTGGATAGGTCTCTTTAACTCTCAAGGCATTGTTATGATGATCACTTGTAAATGTAGATGCTTAAAGGACAGGTTTTATAGTGTCTGTAAGCTTAACTTCTAATATTCATGATCAATATTTTAAAAAAATAAATAGGGGAAAAGCTTGAATTTATAAACATGTTTGCATTTTGAAGAGAAAGTTTTATATAAATATATGTGGAACTTTTATTCCTAAGCTATATTCCAAGATTTTTCTATATAAAATTGATGGTAAACATCTTTTCTGCTATTATTAATACTATTTTTTAACACATTCACAAAGCTGAGCCTCCAAAAAACCATGAATAATTAATCATAAATATAAGTTCTAAATAGAAGTGCCATTACAAACTTTCTTAAGAACAAGAAATATCTTTACCACCAATTACTGATTGGCTATGTACAAAATAACTTTTTTGATCATTAAGGCTTTAAAACTTGACTTCTCTTTTGTTTTATAATATAAATCATTTAAGAACACAATTATATTACTTATTAATTATATTAAACTTATTAATGCATAAATACATACACTGAACATCTTTATTTTGGTCATTGAAAATATTCAAATATCTATATAATATAGTTATTAGGGCCTGCAGTATTGGATAACAAAGAACAAATTGATAAATTAAAATCTTATTTAACCTCTCCTTTTCATTTCTAATAATTTCTTCTTCCAAAATATTGTTATCAATAAACCATTTTTGTTTTCTGTATATAATTATGTATATAAATTCCTACAGATTTGCCTGAATTTTACATTCTTCATTTTATAGCAAAGGAACAAGTTTAATAAATAATTGTGATGTTGAGATCTGTAATAGTAAGATCCCATTGCATTCAAACAAACAAATTCTCATTTTTATAAAAATTAGCCCAGTTATGGGTGTTTTCCTGCTCTCAAATTGTGAAATAAATTCCATACAGTGCAGAGAAAAATCAAATTTCAAATAGTTGAAAACTAAAGCACCATGAATATCATTGCACAGTGATTAATAGGTATAACAGTTTTATTTATTAATGGTATAAATAATCATAGTATACTCTTATTAATATGTAAAATTGTAATTTAGAGTACACTGTTTAACTAAACACTTGGATTTAATCATTAATGAGTTTTAAAAGATTAGCTGTTCTATATTAATTGGAAATACTTTTAATAATGAAAATAAATCATGTGAGAACTTATTTTATGTTCTTTGAGTAGGGAAAAGTTTTCTATTTAGCAGTTAAAATTCAAAGACTATTTTGTTTGATTAATTGCTTTTTAATCCTAAGAATTTCAACCTAATTTTAGTGAACTGGTTTAAAATTTTAAATTAATTAAAAGAGGATTATATTTGGACATAGGCCACAATATATATGAAAATTTTAATCTATAATCTGTGTATATGAAAATGTGTTGCATTTTATTGATTTACTCTATCAGTACAGTAGTTGGGCAATTGATTCATGATAAACATATAATCCCTTAGCATATAATATTGCTAGAGAAAATATTACTGCAACTTTAGCATTTCATCTATATTTCAGTTTTGTCAAATGTTTACAATTATAAAAATTTATTTCAAGTATTTGCTTCTGGGATGGAGAGTTCTAACTGCATTTGTAATGCCTAATAATATTTAAAATTAGTTTTTTACCATGTTTGATATTATGTTTTGATGTCCCTATTCTAATTTTCTCACTAGGGAAAAGATCAGCATCAACTCATGTTCTTTTGTAATTTAAACAGGCTTATAGTTTCACCTTCAACTAAAAGCTCCTCTTTTAGGTATACATTTCTTCAGTTGCTGAAATAGAATTCTGGGAGACTTTAGGCTCATCAAATGTAGCTTATCAAATGTTGACTAGTTCAGGAAAATAAATGATGGCATTGTTATGAAGTTTCTAGTCTTTAGGACATCATTGATAATAAATGAGTGGATAATTTGCTCACAGGTTAGTATAAAATCAGGCTGACATTTTTGTTTGTTTTCTTAATGTTTCATTAAAATGAGAATTATGAACAAACTAGGACACTACATAGAGTAACCAATAGTATTTTGTGTTGAGTAGAAAAATCCTCCATACCAAAATAAATATCATGGAAGAATTTCTTGAAGTATGTGAAAAACCATTGAAGCAAGATACAGAACCCAGAAGCCATAATTGAAAACCTTAAAAAAATTCAACATATAAAATTAATATTTATGCCAAAAAATACTCTAAAAAAATAGACTAAAATATTGGCAAAACATTATAGACAAAGGCCTAATTTCCTTAATATATAAAGAACACTTAAAATCAGTTTTTAAAAAAAATACTGATGACCTAGAAGATAAATGGGCACAGACTCTTGAAGACAGTTCTCAGAAAAGAAAATAGACCATTTAAACATAGAAAAAGATGTTTAACTTCACTTATAATAAAAGAGCAGATAAAAAACTATAGCGCAATACCAATTTTTACCTATCAGATTAACAGTTCTCTGTATTATATAATAATATATATAATTGCAATAGACCATAAAATCTTAAATTTTCCACATTATTTTGGATTAATAAATTATAATACGGCTATAAAATAGAATTTTATGCAGATATTAAAAAGAATGATGTCATTTTATATGCTAACATGTGAAATATTAAACAGCTTTTGTTAAAATGAAGAAAGCAAAATTTAAGTCAGGTGAATTATACAATCCTATTTGTGTGACAAGAGACTGTACAAACACACATGCATATACACACATGCATATATACCAATATACACACATACACACATGCATACATATATATTCAGAATAAACACACACATTTCTGAACTGATTAATATTGGTTGCTTTTGAGAAGGGGACTGAGGCATGGTCATTCTTGGGTGGAAAAGGACTTAATTTTTATTTTTTGTCCTTTATGCCATTTGTTTATTTTCTTTACAATATTCATGTATTCTTTTAACATAAAAAACATGAAAATTCCTAATTTGGTAAAACATTTCAGATGTTTTACTACTTGGTCACCTGTATACAACACATTTTTTTAACATGCTAGGGATACGAAGGTGAACAAAACATTGTCCCTACTCTTCGCAAAAACCTGTAAGGCAGTGTTCATTAGTAAATAGGGTAAAACTTAATGTGGTAGATAATCTATTAGAGATACAGAATACTCAATGGGCCAAGAAGGACAAATCTCTTTTATAGAACTCAGAAGAGTTTATATACTAGAAATTAATTGATCTTCACAAATATCTTAAGGAATAAATAGAACACAATATATTCACAGAAAAAGAATAGCTGTTCCTTTTTGAGAGTTTACTATGTTCTAGTTAATGTTCTAAGCATATTTCATACATATAAATACATATGTTCATTTAATGCTCACATCAACCCTATGAAGTAGGTACCATATCATCCCCATTTTATAGAAGTCATGGAGAACTTAAGTGTAATATCTTTCAGAAGGTGATGTTGCCTATAATAAATACCAGAGCTAGTATTCAAATCCAAGCAGTTTGGTGAGAGGATCTCTGCTCTTAATAGCTAAACTATTCTGCTCAAACTTTATTCAGTAATCTGAATTCATCTTCAATTTGTAAATGAAAGCATAAGATTCAAACTTTAATTATCTTAAAGATTATACTATCAAAGTCAGCCCTGGAGCAAAGGTCTCCTTACAATATCCATTGATCTCACTGTAGAAAACTGCCTCTAGTTAACAAGGAAGAGATCTGGGGAGCAGGAGAGGGGCCATTTTGACAGTGCTACTTGCAGTGTTAAGTACTAATGGCAAATCACAGAGAGTGTGGTTTCTCTAAGAAAACAGTTGCAGTGAAAAGAACTTAACTTCCTTTTTGTGAAAATATTTCCTCTATTCAAGTAGTACCAAATAATTTGTTTTGCTCAGTAACTTTGATATGATTTCTTAAGAAATATTCAAGATTACTGGATAAAAAGAGAAAAAAAAAACAGTATTCATTTATAGCATGCTACTGCTTTGCGATAAAACTCTGTCAGCAATCCAGAATGAGGGCTGTGCTAACAAAATTCCAACTTTTCTGAGGGATGATCCAAAAACAGCAAACAGGCAGCATTACATTTCTTAATAGTCGCAAGTGTGTGCATGCATGCTAAGCCATTCCTGTCATTCACTGCTTTTTGGTGTGCATAGATTAGAGACGGAATACTTTGATTTGTGGACTAATATGCTCCATAAAGTAGTTTTTTTCATATAGAAAAAAGGAGAATAACTTAAGAGCATGCAATGTCTATATACCTTATCTGACATTTATACAGCTGTAAACTGATTATATGCATTTGCCTTGTCAATGTTTCTTCATATATCTAAAATATTTGCAGGATTAAGATCCTGAGTTGTTTCTCTTACACTGTTCAGAAGCAGGTTTACACAAGTACTGTGATGTGAAACAAAGAATATGAAGTAAATATGATTGTTAAATTAAGAGGAGGCTTGGTTCCATGGTTAAGCAATATCTAATCTTGTCTTTTCCATAACTCTCTCTCATTCTCAGTGGCCTCATTGGCAAACCGAGGAGCCAATACCAGAATTATTTAAAGACTTCCTTTAAGAGTAAATGAATGATTTTTAGAAATACCTGTGTGTGGAAAAAAAGGGCCATTCTTTTTACCTAGACCTTTTCTGACACAGCTTCACATTCTTGCTAGTCTCACTAAAATGTTATCTAGCAAAGTATGTCTTAATATTACATTTGGCAATGTACTGTATTCATTTTAATATATTATTTCCACCTATATTAATAGCATAGCAAAAGGTGGAAAACAAATGTAGACGAGAATACATATCATGTATTTAAAATTTCTCACTTTCTTCTTTTTAAATTACAGCAAATTCAGTAAAGCTAGAAATGCAGAGTGATGAAGAATGTGACAGGAAACCCCTGAGCCGTGAAGATGAGATCAGGGGACTTGATGAGGGTAGCAGCCTAGAAGAGCCCCTAATTGAGAGCAGCGAAGTGGCTGACAACAGGAAAGTCCAGGAGCTTCAAGGCGAGGGAGGAATCCGGCTTCCGAATGGTAAACTGAAATGTGACGTCTGTGGCATGGTTTGCATTGGGCCCAATGTGCTTATGGTACATAAAAGGAGTCACACTGGTAAGCAGCTGAAAGAATAACCTGATGACTGCCTGTGACATCTGATGTTGATATTACCTGACATCTATTCTCTTTCCTTTTCATTCAGGGGTGGCAATGGTGAAACTACCTTTTCAGAATTCTACTAGTATTGGATTGCTGAAAAGCAGAGAGTAGCCTGGGTCTTGACTTCCAGCCTTCAAATCTGAATAGCATATCAGAAAAGAAGTTTGGGATTCAGTTTCCACAGTTCTTAATATAGCAATAATATGATAAGGGTTCAAAAGGTATAGGAGAATTTCATTGTGTAACTTAATCTTTTTGTATTTCTATACATATTTTACCATACCCATGGTCAGGTAATATAGTTTGCTAGCTTAAAGTTTATACTATAAAATGGTGCTCATGCATTTATATAGGGGTGAGTCATTTTCACTTTATCTAGTTAACTCCTTAGAATAAACTTTCCAGTCAATCTTTGCCTGCCATTCTCTCTGCAGTAGGAAGGAACTTTCCTTTGTTTGGGGATTTACTATTTCCAGGTACTTTTTAATTATAACTCCTGCTAGGAGATATGTAAGGTGGAATATGGCATAGGATAGCAGTTGTGCAGGTAGGGATGTGTAATCATGGAATGGAGTGAAAAAAAGCCCTCAGATTTTTAAAATTAGATATTTTTAGACCTTTGAATTCTAGAAAGTCCTTCATGCAAATCAGATGAATGGAAGGCCTTATTTAAGGCTCTTCAAATCCTTTATTTAAAAAAAATTTTTAAAGCAATATAAATGATATTGTGGTAAGATAGAAGGATTGTTGAGTCTTGAAAAAATGTTTCAAATTCATACAAAAATTGGCTTAAAGGAAATGATAGATTTAACTATAATGCAAATACTACTATGGAAAAAAATATTACTAACACCCTCAGAGTTTTAAAATGTGATTATCCTTTGAAAGAAAGATAAATCACAATAAAGTTTTTTATAAGATTTACTTCTCAATAATCACCATACTTAGAACTTAAGAGAGAAAAAGTACATTGAAGTCTTTTTTAGTCCAGACCTCTCATTTTATACATGAGGAAATGGAGGCTAAAATAGTCACATGATTTGTCCATTATCCCTTATGTAGTTAAGGACTTTGCTGAAGCTAGAACCAAGGTTTAGTGATGTCCAGGCTGGCTTTGTTTAAGTACATCAACAATTTATTATGAGACATGACTATAAAGTAAGGCTGATATTTTAAAAATTATAGTGGGAAATTACACATTAAAATCAGTGTTATAATCAAAATCATCAGCTTTAGAGCATATACACTTATTCCAACCATATAGTCTCTTATATTATTGTTTTGTTTTGAGTTTCCTTTGTAAACAGTATCATGTTTTTAAAATATTTATATTTACTAGTGGGAAAATTGCTTTTCTTAAATTTTAAAAATATCTCATGCAAAAGTTGAAATAACCTCTCTAGTATGGTATTTGATAAGAAAAATAAGGAAAAAACTACAAAATAATGAGTCTGCTATTCTCCTATGCTCATGAAGTAATTCTAATTGCAATTCTAAAATAAGAGTTCCACAAAGTTTTAATATATTCATTGTCTCAATACGATGTTATTGAGGAAGATTTTCATTCAAGTGTATAAATTCTCCCATCTAGTAAAATACAAATTAAACAAAATCAGTCTAATGACTTTTCAGTTGAAAATTGTTAATATACAGAATATTAAGGCTAAAAAGTATACTAAAATATTTTTGGAAGATTTAAAATAATCGTTTCATGTACTAGTTAAGAAAATTCAAAGAGCCAGTGTACTCTCTTGAAACTTTAGGTTAATGTACAGTGATTTTCTAAGGATTATTGGTTTGTAAACACAATAGTATTAAACACCTGCTCTGCCACATTTACTACTGTGGCCAAATTGATTTTAATTCTGAAAATGATCTTGACGTAGGATATGTTTCTAAGTAGTTATACAGATTTGCATAAGTCCCATGCATGCAGGATTCACTCAGCTTACTAAAGACAAGAATGGACTAAACAATCATCTAAAATAACCTTGTAACACTATGAGCATTTGGGACAGGATATATGAATGTTTATGGGAAAATTGTGAAAGTTGTTCCACTTTCCTCATATCTGGGATATTTTTGCTAGAATCAATAGTTGTTCATAGAAAAGCTTGGAATACATGCCATATAGTGTTAACCTTGAAATTTTGGAAACGATATACATTAATATAGCTAATTAAGAAGTATTTATGATGGCCCAGTTTATACCTCTGAGTGGGTCAAAACATTTTCAACTCCATTTTACTATTTGAGAATAAATGGCTTATTTATGTTACTTTAATTTAAACAAAGTTGAAAGAATATGTTCAAAATTTGTCCATTAACCAAATACACATTTCATTTTAGAATTGCCACCCCCAATTATTTATAAGATCTTATAAAGCCTTTGGGAAACATTTTTGTGTATTTTTAGCTTGTAGAATATCTAATATACAATTAGTAGTGAAAAATGATACACAACCACCCAATTAATTACAATTCATTACAATGGAGTATCAGATCTAGTTACTTCTTCTTTCTCTTTCATATTCTACTATAGTGCCAATTCCAGAGTCTTATTTAATGACTTAGTGTTGTTTCTTTGGTATTGCTACTTTAGTAGGTAATCAGGTAATATTGTCATCGGATACTCCAGGCACTCTTCACTGGGAATATAGAAAGAAGAAAATAAGTAGGGGTAGTAAATCAGTTCATGCACAAATGTAATGGGAACATTATGACTAGAGAATATCCTTATTTTTGCCTGTCTTTGGGGTAGAGTTTTCCCATCTCTGTAACTTTAAGTTTTCACCACCGTATTTTGAACAGTAATCTGCTTGCTTTGTGGATCTATTCTCTCGCTCCAACACCTTCTCTACAGGTGCTTGGGATTTTAGATATTTGTAGATTTTTCCATTCAATACAGGAACACCCTCTGTCTTTGAGTCACCACAGCAAATTCATGTATAGTTGCATTTCAATTGAATATTTAAAACATCAAGATACATTTATTCCATAATAAAAATAATATATTACCTCATGCCATGAATAACTAGAAGATGATCATTGAGTAGATTGAAAGATTAGCATAAAAAATAAAAACAAAATAGATTGAGATGGAAATAAAGGATAACTGGTGGCCACATTTAATTGTTTTCCTGGATTCAGAGTTTTTAGTTGTGCCCACCCATGGAAGGATTAGCTATCACAGAAACAATAACCTACTTGATTGTTTGAATTGGAGTATGCTGTAATATCAATGTATTTATTAATTTTGTGGAGTTTTCCTGAAATATTCTTTGATTTATATATGAAGAAGAACATAATGTTTTTTTTTCAGACAAGGTCTAAGTTGACTCCAAAAGAACCAAATGATTCAGTACATTCAGCTGAAAGAAAAAGCAATTTATTAAAAAGAAATAATTGAGAAATGTTATTTGACGTTGCATAGACAATTAGGTACTTACCTGAATATTTTCCTTAACTATCAGATATATATTTATAATGCATAGGCCAGGGAGTATCCCACAGCATGTGTTAAAAGAATTCTGATGTTTTACAAGGATGGCCTTTTCAAAAATTTAGTGGATTCACATTTTTTATTTGTTATTAAAAAGATTTGGATAGGTTAATTCCTATAATATAAGCATGTATACTAAAATATAATCTCCTAAATTAACCTATTTTTTACTTGTCTTCAACAGGAATGTTATGGAAGGTTTCATTGTAATTCCAATTAAATTTAGTGTGGTATACAAAAAATAACAGAGGGTTGTAAGAATGATAATTATCATTTTATATAATTAAGGCATTAAGAGTAGTTAAGCTAATTTCAAACCAAAATAAGGAAAGCCATAGAATTATTTTCCAAAAGTAAAAAGAATTGATCAAAATTTATTCATAAAACAAATCAATACTTTTCAAAGACTTACATGATAAAAATCACAGTGTATTGCTGATGTCCATGCCCTTTTCCTCTTATCAAAAAAGGGAGTGTGACTTTTGACCTTCATCGTGCCTCTTTCTTCCCATGGGCATGGGAACATAACGAATGGCTTCACAGAAAGACTTAAGCACTCAGGAAAACAGCATCGTTTCCAGATAGACCTAGACCCCTTTTTCATTTAACCTACTTCCATTGAGGATAATCATAGAAATTTAGAAGTAATTTCTTATTAAAAATATTTGAAGACATCTGTAGTATTTGTAAAGGTAAAAACTAAAGTATCCCATCATTAGTCTCATAAAAATCAATTAAATAATTGGCCATCTTGTACATTTAAAACTTTTTTTTAAAACAAGGGGTTAGCCTTATTATTTTTTTCTCTTTTAGACTAGCATAAATATAAATTAACTACTCTAACTTAGGGGTTTCTAAGTATTTCAGCTCAAGATTATGGGAGATTTAAAAAATTAAGTTAGCATGTTAATGGAATATTTTCCAAAGGCAAACACGATTTCAATGTTTTTATTCACCTCACTAAATTAATTACTTCATTTTTAAAATTATTGCATACTAGTTTGTTACTTGCCTGGGAAACCCTATATAAATTCCAAAAATAAAATCAGATATTTGGAGGATAAAGTATACTTTACATTTGCTATTTCCTACTATTTTTTACAAGTTCATTTAAAAAGTGACCTATTCTTCCCTTTTATTACTAATTCCATGGCAGAAGTGAGGAGTAGAAAATTCTGGTTTAAAAAAATAATCTAGTTCAATTGTATATGTATGTGTGTGTACAATGAAAAAGCTCTGCTAAATTGGATTTTTTTTTAACAAACTGATTCTGTAAGACTTCATAAGAGAAGTTTTAGGCAAAGTATTTCTCTTTTAAGCTGTATTTAGGGCTGAAATGGGTTTTCTTTTTACCATTGAATCCAACAAATTAAATAAGATTAAATTTACGGTAACTTTAATATGATGGATCATTTTTTATAAAGCAAAAACATCAGTGATAGTACTTTTTGTAGATGTAGCTCATTTGATCTCCAGATTACTTAAAAGTCTGAACCCCACCACACATACACACACAGACACACAGACACACACAGATTACATATTTTGGTATGTACCTTATTATGTTAAAAAATGAGAAAATATTATGGAATTTTAGATAAACTTGATATAGCAAATTTTTTATCTCTTTACGTTTCATAACAAATCTATATGCTAGAATTTCAGTGTTTACAGCCGGAAAGTGATGGCAGTTTATCTTCTTTATGCCTCCTAGTTTTCTTTAACAAAAAGAAACATTGAGCTTTGCATTTATAGCAATGGGCTAAAAAAATATATTGGGCTTTTATTATTCACTGTTATGAACGTTTCAATTAAAGATATATGAAATACGACAATCCAGTGTAAAATTTTAATCAATTTTATTGAAACATTCATAAACCATACAATTCATCTAAAGTGTACAATCAATGGAGTATTAAAATTTTTGAAAAAACAGTTTAGTTATAATCATCTTACCTCACGTACAGAAATGATCCAGTTCAAGCAAATTGGAATTGTTTTTTAATTTTATTTTTATTCTAAACTTAGAACTTTACTATAATGCATTTATACTATTCGTAAATTAATTCATAATTTATTTCATGTCTATAAAGGCAGATAAACTTAAACATAGTATTGTTTCATGGTTTGATAATGTTAATAGGTTGATTGTACTTGCCAGTTTTGCTGCTTCATTATTTGTATGTCTTTATGTTTGATGACACTGGTGACAGCCAGTTGATGGCAAGAGACTGAAATGATAATCCAGGCTTAAACAATTTTTAATGATGCAATTAACAGGAGAAAGATACCATCAATAAATGTTATTCACAACAAAAAGTCTATATAGGAAATGTCTGGGTGAATAATTTTCTTTCTCCTGATATATGAGGAAAATTTGCCCAAAGTTTCACTGTCAGTGACCAAGAGAATCAAGAAACCTGGTCCGTATTTGGAGATCTTACTATAGTAAGCATTGTGAACTTGGTCATTCATTAAAGTCCTCTGGCCCCCTTTTCTTATCAGCAAAATGAGGGAGTACAACTAAATAATCTTTAAGGTCCCTTTTAACTCAAAATGTTTATGATTTGTAAAGAAATGGCATATAAAATAAAGAGAGCAAGATTTTTAGTCAAACTGTCCAAGACTCAATTCTCAGTACTAGTACTTAATATTAATAGCTCTGTGACAATAGTCAAGTAAATTGATACTTTTGAACTTTGATTTCTTTATTAATAATAACAAATTTGTTAATCATACCTAATTAGTAATGTTATTGTGAGGCTCAAAATAATGTATGGAAAACAACCAGCAAAGTCAGTAAAGTGATGGCAACTAGTTTTTCAACTAATGGTAAATCCTATTATTGTTATTCTTTTGAGTCAGTGACAGGTAGCCTGTCAAATTTATGTGAAGATGGTGAATGGTCACTCTGAGCTAAAGCTTCAAAATTTGGAAATAGCAAATTAAATTTTAGGAAGATATATGTTATTATAGACTTACAAGGGAGTTAAAATCTGTATTCTACCACAGAGAACTGGCTCTAGTTAACAATGTGTTGCAAATTAGTCACTTGCACATAACCTCCTTGATTTTCCCACATCTTTTCTTTTCTGCAGGTGAACGTCCCTTCCATTGTAACCAGTGTGGAGCTTCTTTTACTCAGAAGGGCAATCTTCTGCGGCACATAAAGTTACACTCTGGAGAGAAGCCGTTCAAATGTCCTTTTTGCAGTTATGCCTGTAGAAGAAGGGACGCCCTCACAGGACACCTCAGGACCCACTCTGGTAAGTGTCACTAATGCTTTGAAAGGAAGGTTAAATTATGAGATTACAGGACAGTGCTACAGATTACTACTAAGTAACTTGTAGCTTTGGAATGTAGCATGGAACAAACTAAATATTTTTATTTTTGTATATTTAATAACTGGTAAATCTAGCAAAATGTATATGGCCCTTTTTTTAGTTTTGTAGTCTTATCAAAAAGGAGCACTGTCAACTGAAGGGTCTCTTATTTCAAGCCACTGAATAAGAAAAACAGCTGCCATATAAATTTTCTCATTTTTACATATTTTATCACAATTATTAATGTGATAATTATGGTTAATGCAGGATAATTTTTTAAATCTAGTGAAATATCACAGTTAAATGCTCTAGTTACCATAGAAGAGATGAAAGCTGTGCTATTTTTTGATTGATACAGTGTCTAGGCTGGCAGCCTTATTGGGAAATCAAATATTGCTATTTATAAACTTGAAAAATAATGCTCATTAGAAAATTGGGTGGTAGAGTATTTTATATTCCATTTCAACTCTCCTTGTTTCTTTAGCTCTCAAACTGTAGCCATTCAATGTTATCTGAAACCATCTCTGCTTCTTAAATCATCGTTTTAAAAATCTAGATTATGTTTGATTCACAAAATAATAAAAGTGAAGATAATATGGTACATAAAAGAAAGATTAGAATTTGAATGAATCTTACTTGACTTTTAACATGAATTGCAATAACCAATAAGTTAAAGGTGGAAAGTAATACAGAACATTCTCAAGCCACTTTTATATGCTCCTTCTGTACATAATGACATATTAAAATTTAAATTTAATATGAAGATATGATGGAAGTGATATTTTCATCTACATTTACAAATTGGATTAGAGAGTTCTGCAGATTGTTAGGTAATGCTTCTATTATCTTTCTTTACTTTTTCCTGTTAATTCTCAAGGCTGTACTTAGTCTTCTAACACAAATGTGAAATATGTAAAACTATTTTAAACATTGACTCTTAAGTTTGAAGCAGTTACACAAAAATTAAATTAATGCAAACATTAAAATATTTTAAATATATCTTTTGTTTTCCTTACTGCCTCAAATTATTTCAGCTACTTCCAACTGTGACATTTTATGCTTTATTTTAAAATTATAGTAGGAAAATTATATCAAATTAATGTAATTTGTTTAATTATAAAAAGTATTTTTCATTAAAAGATATTTTTGAGACATGACAAGTATTTCCTTTAGCTAGCCATATTCTCTGATTTATTATTAGTAGTAGTTGTAATAGTATTTAGTTGATGAATGATTATATAACACAAAGCTTTTCATGAACAGATCTGTTGCCTGAAGTTGAGGAATAAAATCTATTTCATTCTTTACATTCTGTATTGCCTTTAATATGGTTTAGTAGACATAGTTATATTACTTTTCTGATCATAAATACATGGTCCTTAGAACTGCTATCATGCTGATTTTGCACTTTGGTATATTCATGAATTTTGCAAATATATAAACAGATGACATACTCAAATTGGTAATTAAAAATAGTTTAGCTGAGTGACTATAAGATTGTGGGTAATATTAAAGGAAACCAAAGGGATGGTAAAATGTGTCATAACTAGCAATACTGTGGAGCTTCATCTGCCCTTGGCCTGATAAGGAATGGTACAGAACAGTAGCTGGAACCCAGAGAAAGAGAAAACTGTGCATATGAGAGAGACTGCCAAATAGGAACTGTGTCTTTAAGTAGAGAAATGCAACTACTGTCAACCTAGGATTTTGCAGGCAAGGAACTAGAGAAATAAATTCCTGATTTCAATCTCTTTCCACCCTCCAATCTCCTACTGGGGCCTCCCATTGGCTGATACTAACCAGAAGCCAGTAGAAAAAGTTTTTTATGCAGTCCAGACAGCACAGCTTCTTAGGGACATAGAGAAAAATGAAGACGGGTAGAGAGTAGATCTAGAGGGACAAAGGGAGAATATCCAGCGTAGTCAACTCCTTTGTCCTGCTGCATCCATTTTTGTCCTTTGTCCAGGAAAAATATTTGTGCCCGCTGCATGGGGGACACATGAAATCATATCCAGGCACTGTATCACTAAGGGTGATGTCAATTCGGTCATATTTTTAACTGGAATCTAAAATATTAGCCACCATGAATACTCTTCATAATAAATAGTGGGGAAAAGAGGGGAGAAAAAGAAACAAAGAACAACTGCTAAAGTCCGTGCTTCTCTAGTTGGTCAGAAAGCCCAAGATGATCATTATAGCTTTCTCCTTCTTCCACTACAGAGTCCATCTTCCCCTTACTCTCACTGTCTTTTAGCACCCAGGCTAGGTACATTTCTTTACCTGTTGGGTGGCCAGGCTTTAATTCCAACAAGTTCTGAGTCTTTGGAAGTCCTCACTTTCTTGGGTCACTGCAGTTTTTCAATGGACCAGAATTAGTAGATAAATTTGTTTCAGGAGGTGTACCAATCCAAACGTCATTGTCCTTGCTCCCGTTATTATAGTTATAATACACAAAATCATTTGGTCATCTGGATCACTTACTATTGAGTAGCCCACTTCTCTCCCTGTTAGTTCATCAGTTTGAGGAGCCTAAAATAGACAAGGAGGCTATTCCAGTACAATAAAACCACAACTCTCATCCGTGGTAGAAACATTCTTCCCCTGGGCACTGAGATCTTTAAAACCACCAATTCCAAAGTTACAAAAACAAGAAAGAAAAATAATTTAAATAGGATATTTGATGTAGTAGTTAGAGGGGTTACTCCTACCTTTACCTCTTCGTTCTCAGACTCATGCATTCTGGCTATGGAGGAAAAAGCTAGAGGCACATTATCATATCCTTTAGGACTCATCCACACTTCTCCCAGCTGGCAACCAAACATGAACACTCCATTGTTAAACCCATTTCACTACTCCATTTAGTCAGTTGATTCTGCATGATGCGAAATGAGTAATAACTAGTGAGTTCTATGGGGTTGAGCCCGCTGCTGTATTTCCTTTGCCATGAAATGAGTTCTCTGGTTGAAAGCAGTATTGTATGGAATACGATAGTAATTGGCAAGGCATTCTACTAAATCCATGCAGGGTGGAGCTCACAAAAACATTGAAGGAAGAAAAGGCAAACCCATATGCTGAATATCTATCTACTGTTAGGAGAATAAATTACTGTCTCCTTCATGTTAGAGGAGTCCTTTGTAACCTTCCTGTCATCAATTGGCTGGTTGATCCCCCTTGAGAATAGTGTCATATTAGGGTCTTGACATTGGAAAGTGGGAAAATCAAATGGTGGTGAATAAATCAGTCATGGAGAGAGGGAAGACTGTGTCATTTAACTGATAAACAGTTTCCACCCCTGCTTCCATGGTCACTTTGTACATTGACCTATTGAGAAAGCACCAGGCAGCCAGGTAAGGAATCTGACAATCACAAGGTAGCTAAACTTATGCAGAATTACTGAGATCCTTTTCCACAGTGGGTGCCCTCTAAAAGATGTTTTTGTAGGATACCATATTATCACACTTAGTACCAATTCTGAGACATACATCCACATTTCTCCCTCAGACTTTCTTGTCACTAATATTCCAGTATTGTTAATCAAAGTTGCTGACCATGTGGCCACATCATGTTTCATTACTTCAACTATCTTTCCTTCCATGCAAAGTATACAATCAAATGTATTATCTGAAGTTCTATCTGCTGCGGGGAAGGATATCTTTCACCTTTGTCTTACAAAGCTAGACACAGCAGTCAAGCTGGTACCAGATATCAAGCAATTTCATCTATAAATTAGGTCTGCATGTTTTCATCCTCTATTAACTGGTCATTGAGAACTCCCCATGAGGTCAGAGGTATGGGTTGAAGTAAAGATTGTGTAGCAGTAGAAGCAGATATCAAGGAATTCTAAACTGCTTATTCATACAGTATTTTTTGCCCTCTCAACTTGCTTGGTCCCAGTTTAACTTAGAAATGAATTGCTGTTGTGCATATCTTATTTTATGACAGGGTGAATCAGGTAACACCTAGTTTGATGCTCAGTTTGGACCACATAGTGTTTTGGAATTCCTTGGTCCATAGACATAACCAGGGTCCATAGAAAGTAACCAGCTGCTTTTCAAATGAAGAATAGTTACTAGTAGACAATAGTGTGCCCTTACTCCAAAAACCCTTAGGCATCTATACTCTGATTCTTCTTTTGATGGCTATGCTTTACAGCTTCTTTGTATGCCATAGACATTTTCAAAAGTCACTGCATCTGCTGGGTCTTACTGTCAAACATAAAGGGGGAGGCATTTCATCACACTAGGGACATGCTGCAGAACCTTTTCTTGTCCTACACTCCTCTGAACATGGTAGACTTGTTGGTTATTAAGGATATGCTCAGAGTAGCATACACAAATGTGATGTATGTTGCCTCCAGAATCCAAAGGACTGCCAGGTTTTGTGCCTTCTTCTTCATGGTGGAAGGTGCAAAGTATATCAATTTTTATTTATTGGAGGGTGTATTTCAACATACCCCATACCACTGGGCCACTACAAACTTTATCATTGCTTCAAGTCCACGAACTTTCATGGAGCTTATCTCCCATCCTCTAGCATGCATATATATTACTGAGGCATCTTAGGTATTTACTACTTCCTCCTTACTAGGTTAAGTCAGTATAATGTCATCAAGGTAATGGTCTAACTTTATGTTGTGTGGGTTACTAGAAAAAGTCACTCTGGACTATATTGTGACAGAGAGGAGAGTTGACCATAGACAAAAAAAACATAAATGCTTACCAATACTGGGAGATATATATATATCATATATAAAATTTATATAAATATATTTATTTTTTATAGTTTAAGAATGCAAAACACTTAGGAAAAAAATGTCTGTAATACAGTATTCATTCAGTAAGTGCCAGCTACTTTTTCTGAAAGGTCCTTATTACAGGCTGATAATTTTCTGTTTGGATCTCTACTTGCAAACTCTACATGCATACTCTAACAGAAACCAGATAGTGTCTTGTTTGGTTATATAGTCCCAATAGTAGGTAATTTACAGATAATATTTAGTATTTCCTGAACTCTCTTTAGACACTAGGCACTGTACAAAGCACTTGCAATGAATTATTTTAATCCTCACATAACCCAATGATGAAGGTGGGCTCTGCTGTTAAAATCATTTTATCAGATATGAGCAAAACCAAGTAGTTGACTAATTCTGAAATAGTATTCATTCAGAAAAAAATATTCAAAGGGAATTGATACCTAAGTTTTGTTTAGATATACAACAGTGGTCAATATATATATTTTTTTATTTAATAAAAGTATTTCCATTTATTATGGGTTATACAGAGCAAGTCTATTTCTTTTGAGGCTGGATATTTCATTTGAGTCACTTTATAGAAGTATGCTTTCTTGGCTGAATTTTAAACATATATAGAGCAATTTTTCTACTTTTTTCTCTTTTCAAGACTAAACAAAACGAAAGAAACAGATCATTTTTCACATGTGAAATTTAAATGACATTCTAAGGGGGTGGGGAAAGACAGTGAGAAAAATAAAGAATTGGAATGTGTCATCAACAACAGATCAGCTGAAGACCACAGTCAAGTTTTAGCCCACAAAGAAGAAAATAAACTACACTTTAAAATTATGTCCCAGACATACATTAATTTAAGGTTGTAGGTAATAAAAGTAACTGGTCTATACAACTCATCCTGTTTGGTAGCCTTGAGATTTACCACACAAATCATCTAATTTATAACATAGCACAGTATTTATGTGACTTTTTAATGGTAAATCATTGATTCAGGGCTCCTGCTACAGAAACAATCTTTATTAGTTTTGTCCCTTAGATTTTCAGTTTTACAAGTAGTTATATTCCTTTTATTCCTATGTAATTAACATGTTTTGTATGTTATTCATTACTTTTAATTCTCTTTATTATACCCAATTCTCTGGAGAAATAGTATTTTTAATTAAGCCCTGAAACCCTATTAATCAAAATAATTTTTAGCATATTTGTACTTTTAAAAAATATAGAAGAAACTATAATCACATTTTTTTCCTAATTAGCATTTCAGCTATACTTCTCAAATACTTTAATGCTGTGCCCAGATGAAAGATTAAAACAGAATAGAATGGAATATATGTTTAATAAATGTAAAACCTACATAATATATGTGCTATAGTTATATTTTCCTAAACTTGAAGACTTTAAAAATAAGAATAATACCTCTCATATAGTCTTGAATATTTTTATGACATATTGAAAATTAAATTTTGGCCATAGGTTTGTACTGGATTCAGATCCTTATGAAAAATTATTCATTTGTCAAAAGTGGAATCATTTAAAAATATTTGAAAATAAAGTCCTAATGCCCCAAGGAAGTTTATTCATTGTCTTTTGCATTCTAAAAAAACTTAAATATTCCTTACCTGTTGCATATTTTTAAGATGCATGTTACTTTTAACAGTAAATTATTTTTCAAAGATATACTATAATAAAATATCCTTGAGAAAGCAGTTCAGTTTAAGAATTGTTTCTGATTTTTTGTTCACCATTTTAAGAAAACAGAAATTACTATATTTTTTAATAAAACATGCTATAAAATTCTAAGTAGAGCCTTAGTTTTCAATTAGACCAGTATTTAATATATGATATTCTTTGTATTCATCAATTAAAAATAAGTACTTTGTAAAATGAGTTTATATGATACATCTGTATCACATAATGCTGGTATAATAGAAATTTGTGGAATCTTCCAATGCCATGAAATTCTTCTTTTGACTTAGGGTCAATAAGTCTACATTATACTGAACATGTATCTAATTTATTTTCAAACACCATAAGAATACTGATTTTTATAACATTGATTTGTAACCTACTCAGTGTTTGACAGTTTTCAGTTTAAGAAGTTTGTTCTTTATCTCTAATTGTCAGATTAAAGCTGTTTTGTCCTATAAAAAGAAACTAAACCAGATGTACTATATAAATGTCCATCTGTTACAACACCACCACAAACAAAAACAACCTTCCTCCTCCTTGCAGTTTTATGTTATATATATGTATGTACTTTTCATATCCTTATAATTCCAAAGACTATATTTTATACACAGGAAGAACTCAGAAATTTTGAATGTTCCCATTAGTTCCCAAAATAGTTTGTTGTTGTTGTTGTTTTGTTTTGTTTTGCATGTTGTTTCTAGTATAACAGTTAATTAGTATTCTGCTGATAATTCATTTTAAAGTTTTCTGGTGTTTTTTTTCCCCCTGCCATTTTTTGTTTGTTTTTTTTTTTTCAATTATACCTTTATTCATTATGAGAAAATACGTGTAAAATAAAATTTTATGACCCATCCTACTTGTGAATATATTTGGACATTCACCTAGAGTAGAATGTTAAACCAACCAACAGGCATTCTTAAGGTTTAAGCTACATGTCCTCAGAAAAATAGGTAAGAAGAGATAACTTTCTCCTCATCTTCATAGTTCTTGAAAATAAAGTTCAAAAGTAATATCTGGTTTGGATCCTCTTTGAAATTAATAATTTAATTTCAAATACCCTACTTTTAAATTTTCTCACATGAAACAGACTATCATAAGAGTAATATACCCTCAAACATATTGCTATTTCTGTTACTAAGGAATTAATTACCACAGTCATGTAAAGATCCCCTTTACTTTGAATTGCTAGCCAATCATAAATTCCATAAATTAAAATGTGCTCTTAGTGCATGTAGCATTTGTAATCATTTTCTTTCCCAATACACCCAATAGCCATCATTTTTTTCAATCTTCCTTTCCTCTCACTTGCTTTGCCTTCTTATCTGCCTTCTTTGTCCATCTCTTAACCTTGTTTCCTGAATTATTCAATCATTTACTTCAATTTTTTTCACTTTTTTGTATGTAGTGATAAAAAAATACATGAATAAGTTCCTTCTTTTCTATAGCATACAAAAATGTATACAACATAGGATTGCTGCAGGTTGTAGTCCTTCAGATAATATCAATACCAATTATTTTGTGAAATGCATAAAGAGCAAGAAAAGTTGAAAATTGGCCAAATGATTTTTATAATCAAGTATTTTCATAATAACAGTAGGTTAAAACCAGATCACCACGACTCTTCTACCTGATTTGCCAAAAAGATCAATTAAAAAATCTTTTAAAATTAATTTTTAATTTTATAATTAAAAAAATACTAATCCATGGACCAATATAATGATAGACCATTGGATTAAAATATACTGGTTCAGGAGTTGAATCTGGTGCAGCTCATTCATAATAGTAATGGTGCATTAAGTGTAGTATAATTTGTCCTGGGGGCTTCCCGTAAGAAGGAACTGTTTTCAACTGATTGTAGTCCTGTCACTTGGCCCACTTCTGTGTGATCTCTCAAGTGAGAACTTTCCCCACCCTCAACCCCTTCTTTCCTTCCTGGGGTGGTTGATAGAGGTGGATTACACTGATAATTTCACAAGCAGTATCAGTTGCACACATGCTTTGCATAACTGTGCTGTGCTGATTTCACCCATCAAGTCCTGATACTGATGCCCTTGGTGCGTCTGTATTCTTTGCAATAAACGCTGAAGTGAGGGATGGGATTAGTATCTTCACCTCTGACTCCTAAACACACATTTAAGGTCCTGCCCACCGAAATTTGACTAGCAGGGAAAAACCACTTTCAGTGAGACCAGATTTCTACCCAGTAGAAACTACTTTTTTTTCAGGCAAATACTCATTATATAGTTACTCTATCTTATTGTATGCTCCTTATAAAAGATTGTTTAAAATCTAATAGCATATACAATCTCATCTTTTATAAATAGCAATAGTCATACTTCTTTAAACTTTAGATACTTACTTCTAAAAGGAGTTATTAAAGAGAAGCCTTTCTTCTGTACCTCGAAGTTACTTGATGTAGCTCTTTTCACTTTGAAGAAAGAACAGATATTAGATCAGTTTACTGCTGGAATCTCTTCGCCCTACCTTTCCCATGTCAAATATATTTAGAATGTAATTAAATTTTTATTTAAAGTATCGTAAGTCATCTAAAAGGATGGTATTCTTTTAAGTTGTATAGAAATATAGTGATAATAAGCTAATAGAGATGAGTGAAAGATATTAAATTCAACATCTCATATATTCTATTTTGCATCTCTTTCCCTTACTACTATATTGAATGAATAAAATAATAGATGTTTTAGGTGAAAAGTCTTACATTAACCAGAAAGTTTTTTAAGATTAATGGAGACCAGTGCAGTTATGTGTCCTAGTAGATAAGTATCATTTCATCTTAAAAATTAAAATAATGGCTAATATATAATGGGATCTTATTTTGTGCCAAGCACTATTTTAAAGGACCTTGTTTTACAGATAAGGAAAGTCAAGTTTACAGAAATTGATGTTATCTAACATCCCATACCCCAGCATAGAGTAAACCTAGGTTTTGAACCCAATCCATCTGACTTGAGAATATGTAGTTTTTCATAACCTTTAGGTAAAGCTTTAAGCTTTATATTTTTTTCCTATTTTGTATATTTTGGATTAACTATACACACAGAAAGGTGCTTGGCATAATAAAATTACAGAATTGTACCCTGCTCTATTAAAAAAAAAATGGTGTCCCAGAATGCTAATACTATAAATTGTTTTTTGATAGTACTTTTTAAAAATTATCTCCAGATATAGTAAAATCTTACCATTTTATCCATATATGCACTTTTTATATAACTTCTAATATACTGAGGAAAAGCTGGGGTATAAGCTTAGGTCTGCTTGGCTCCAAAGCCCATGCTCTCAATCCCTAACCTCTTGCTTTCCAGTCCATTTTCCATGTTATAGTCAGTGTTATTTTAAAAACAAAGAACAACAAAAGAAACCCAATTTAAATTATATCACTCGCTGCCTAAAATTTAATGATTTTACATTACTCATAATAAAATCAAGTACTTACCATGGCCTATGTAAGTACTTCATGATTATTTCTTCCCCACCTCTCCTGCTTATCTTACACCACTCTACCCCTCATTCTCTGTCTTCTTTGCTACCCTTAGGTTCCTTTGACCTTTCCTACCCCCTGGGCTTTTGCTCTGGTAAGACTTTTCCCCAATTCTTGACATAGCTGCCTCATTTTTTTTCAGATATTATATTAAATGCCATCTCCTTAGACTTAGCCATCTACAAGCACCCTAGTTAAAACGTCCTCTTGGTTACTCTATATATTGCTGTCTTTACCTTAATGTTTTGTAAAGCTTGAATCAGAATCTGTGGTTATCTCAAATGTAAGGCCTTCTCTATCTCATTTATTAACATGTCCCCAGCTGCTCCTGGAACAGTTTCTGGAACATAATAGATAATCAAACACTATTTATTGAATAATCAAATGGAGAGGCCTTGAGGTTCAATGTGTTTCTTCTGAAATGCACAGCAAAGGAAAGGAAAAAAACTGACCTATTCTTTATTTTTTAAGTTTATGAATCACAGAAACAAATATACATTTAGGTATTTTTTCTTACAAAATTAGATGTAGCTCAAGATTGCTCTTTTTGCTCATTCCTGGACAATAGACATAGCAGACATGAGTGATGGCCTCTCTCAGTTGTAAATCTTAGTACTATGTCCAAAGAAATCTGAGAAAGCTCATAATGAATGACCTTTATTCATTCAGCAAATATTTCTTGAGTATCTATGTGTCAGGCATTTTTCTAGACATTTGAGACAGAGCAGTTAAGAAGAAAAATCTTATCCATGTGGAGTATATTCTTTACTCTATGTGAATACTCCATATATTAGAGCAAGTTATCTGGTCCATTTTTTGACCACCTTGGCTATACAAATGTCTTGCCTACCTGTAGCCTGGGTTATTATACATTTGGGAAAGCTAGATGAAGAAAAATATTTTAAGAAAGGAATAGAAATCCTATCAAAAGGGGAAAGTTTTTTTTAGGCATGGATTTTTCATTTATTTATCCTATATGCCTAAAATTTATTTCTTGTTTTCTATTTACTATTTACTCCCTATGATGAATGTTTTGCTCATTGGTAATATTGAAAAAGTATCAAATATATTTTTGTCTTGTGTCTTCTTAGATTTCTACTGTACCAGGTCTTTGTTCCTTTATAACTTTTTACATCTTTTTAACTTCTACAGCTCCTTTTTTTATACTTATCTATCAATCAGTCAGTTAAATAATTAATATTACATTTGTCATGAGAGAAGTAGGCATCCCTAGTGAGTTCGAAAGGTTATGAAAATTATGTTTATTATGGTTATACCTATTACATTGTAGCAATTAGTAAATCACTGTGGTATGAAAAAATGATTGTCATGTTTATCTGTTTAACACAATTGAGAAAATTCTGTGGAATTTAGGCATTGTAGAAGAAGTTATTTTATAAGCAAATGTAAAAATAGCTACTAATTATGGAATTTTATGTGATAAAGGACTTGGAAAGCTTAACTATTATGCTATCAAAATCTTATAAAATATGTATTTTGTTTAATTCCATTTTTATTTTGGCTTCCTTATTTCACATTTTCAGGTCAAGAAATCTGGCAAAAACCTGTTACTTATACATGGGATAGAAAAGTAGATGCTAACAGTTTCCTCTCATGAAAATAATCTTGTGTGAAACTTTTCTTTCTTAAATTGTGCCTATTTTTTCACAGTGAACTGAAATAGAAAGTATATTATTTTGTTTTCAAATGCCTTTGATTTTTTTTTTATTTAAAGGTCTATCCTATTTATAAAATTTTTTTAACTTAAAAATTCATGTTTTTATGTCATAAAACACATGGAAATGATTTAATGTTTAAGTAATGTAAGCTCTCTGAATGCAAGTGTAATGGCTGTCTTATTCACTGCTACATCCATAGCACCTAGAACCTAGTAATTAGAATAATGCAGGTGTTCAATAAATGTTTGTTAAATGAATGTTAAGGGCATTTTATGTCCTTGCTCAACACATGGCAAATCCTATAAAAGAACAAGACAGTGCCCTAATGCTGGCTGTATGGGCCTATTTTTTTAATAGTGCAATGTGTTCACAGAAAAAATAATTACTTGGGAAATTAATATTTATTAACATGAAAAATTAGTTCTATATTGAATATGGGAAAACCTTTGGTTAAACAGGTTTGCTTGTTTAATTTATTACTCTAAAGACCAAAAAGAACCTTTGATATGCTAATGTACATTGTGAATCTCTAAGAAATCCACCTTAAGTATACTGTTTTGCAAAATTATTAGAACACTTAATATTTGTCCTCAGCCTCACCCCCACTGCTGTTGGTAAACTCTGTTTAGTGAGATAAAAGTTATTTTGCCATAAGAATTTTGATAGACACCTAATGATACTGAACTGAGTATAATAGAGATTCTTTGAAAAATAGCTCACTTTGCAGGTAGGGATCTGTTTCTTTTCTAAAATGTTCTCTTCTCACTTAAATATTTTATCAGAAAAATTCTAGAGTTTTTAAGAATCTCTCCATAAAGATTTTGAAGAAAATAGGTGTGACTATTTCTCAAAAATATCCTTATCAGGCAGAATTTTTGAAATTAGAACAGTAAAATAAATCACAAAGGGAAACAACATCAATACTTTTGACCATTTGAATATTTTAAGTCTCCAAACATCATCAAGAAAGCATAATAAATTTAATATGTACATGAAATGAGTAAGACAAAGGATTATTAGCATTAATATATGCAGAGATTATAGAAACTGAGAAAGCAGCAATAAGATCATAATTGATAAATAGGCAAAGGTATTGAATAAAATAATTTTAAAGGATGGCATTCAAATGACTAATTTTTGTTGTTGTTGTTTAGTGATGTTTCACTAATGCAAATTTAAAATAAGTACAAATTATATTATATTGCCTAACTCTGAAGTTTGTTCCACAGTACTCTTGGTGTCCCAGTAATTTTTCATAGTGCCTTTTGTCCAAAAGCAAATATCTAATGGTTTTGTTTATTAAATAGTTGGGCCCAACCAACTTAATAAGTGTTTCTGTCTTAATGATTTAGTAGATATTTAAAAAGTTACTCACAAATTGAAAGGACAATAATGGTTTTATTTCATTCTTAAATAGCCACAATTATTTATTAATGGGATTCTACACTTGTTGGGCACTGCACAACATTCAAATGTTGGAATCAGATTAAATACCACAACTTTCATTTACTGCTCGATATTAATTTTCACAAGTACTCACTCTGTATCACACAGCAACTGCTATAACCCAGCTTCACAAAGTTATGTCATTGAAAGCAATGTGGTATGATCTAATTTTGAAACTGTGAGCAAGTACTTTGCATGGTTTTCTGATAAGAGTCAAATATCATTGTTTCACTCAAAACTTTTAAATACCCTCTGGTGTCCCTCAGAGTTTGTTTCATTGCCCTAGTGTTTCTAGGTGCAGTTTGAGGACCACAGGCCTATCACATTAGCATAAAATTTTATTTTAATGAGACTACACATTGTTGATGAGAATATGGTGAGATAGCTCTCTCATGCACTACCTGTAAGATTATAAATTAGCAAAAATATTTTTTTGGGGAGGCATCAGTATAGCAATAAGGATTGAGAAGCTTAAAATAGTTCATTCTGAATTCATACAATAAAAAACCGCTAATTCAGACAAAGTATACTTTATGGACACTAATTGAAAAAAATGTGTCCATTGCACTGTATGTCAGTGCTTATCTTCAGATTAATTTAAAATTGTATAAGCAATTGCCAGTAAAATCAGATATCAGACTCCATTTTTTGCCCTATAAATATTTATAGTAAAAGTAGGTTCATTTGATTTTATGAGAGGAAAATTATATGGTATAAGCATAATATTCTATTGCTGATTTTATATATGTTATGACAAATGGGAAATATATTTTCTCTATATAGATATGTGTGTCATTGTATGTTTCTGTATGTGTAAGCATACACGCATCTATATAAAGGATAATACATTTGCCCTATGTATTAGTGCTATTGTAATTTGTTTTATAGGTTTCATTAGGAAAACTCTTGAAGTGACATATTTCAAGAAAATATAAGTGACCAAGACTTGGTTGTGCTATATACCTTCATAACGCCCTCTGCATTATGGTAATCTTTCCAATTTCAAAATTCTTTATAGCTCTTCTATTTGTTCTTCCTTTTGGGTACACATATATGGGTGTTTATTTCTAATTCTTAAATATAGATAAGAAAAATACCAGGAAATGCCAACAAGATTTTTTCTAATGGATCAGTTGGCAGGACTGTCAACTTTTCTTTCCTGGATCTTCAATTTGTAATTCTTTCTCAGGTCAGTAATGTATATCTTCATCTTTGATAGATTATAGCCATAATTTTTTCTTTCTTGTTAGTGAAGGATCTTTGTAAAGGACAACATGTCAAAGAAATGACTCTATGTTAAATTTTAAATAGTTGGTTATTCTTACCCTGCTATCCTCTGTGTCTCAGAATCCTTCATATTTTAGCTCATCTTCTAAGAATCATATTTATAAGGAACTTTGTTTCTATTACTTGAATTGTGTTGTTAATAAAACGTATGAAGTTAATATTAATTCAAATTCTTTAAAAGATATATGTGAACTTTTGCTTCCAACCATGATGAAGTATCAGGGACGAGATTTACTCTCCTGCTTTAAACAATGAGAAGACCAGACAAAATATATTAAATGATTTAGACAGCACAGGATTATCATCCCTGAGACAAGGAAAACAAAAGTGCCAAGTCCTATGATTGACCCAGTTTATTTCCTGGAGTCAATTTCCAGGACATACCTCAGGGACAGCAAGCCCAAACAGAGCTGGGCAATCTTGCTGAATTAAGGAGTTAGAGCTCACAGTCCAGAAAGAACAAAGTGGTTAGATTTGCAGGACAGAGTTTCAGAGCGATGGGAGATACATAGAAAAGCTCTGGAGATTTACAGAGGGTCCCCTTTACTCTTTGTCTAAATACTTATCTGCTTATATTTGAGAGGAAACTACCTTAAACCAGGAAAGAAAACAGCAGAAAGCAGAGGACCAAACAACTCCTG
Source organism: Dasypus novemcinctus (assembly GCF_030445035.2). Taxonomy (NCBI): domain Eukaryota; kingdom Metazoa; phylum Chordata; class Mammalia; order Cingulata; family Dasypodidae; genus Dasypus; species Dasypus novemcinctus. The sequence goes on from NC_080679.1 coordinate 31,462,744, forward strand.
GAGCTAAAATTGGGCTGAGAATAATTCATATTTACCAGCCAAAGTAGAAAGACCTTGTAGTGTTCAGGGCATTTACTAAACTCCTAATATTTTTCTACTTATATTTGAGATAAAACCACCTTAAGCCAGGAAAGAAAACACCAGAAAGCAGTGGACCAAGCTCCTGGAGCTCAAACAGGGCTGAGAATAGTTCGTTTTTACCAGCCAACGTAGAAAGATCTTGTAGTGTTTTGGGCATTTAGTAAACTCCAAGAAGGATATTGCCTAAATTAGCCCTAGAAGAAAGCATACTCTGGGCCTCCCATGACAACAGATAAAACAAACTTCAAAAGGATCAGACTGATCTTAAGTGATATAACTGCATACCAGAACAATGTCTACCATAGTTTAAGAAAAACAGCAAAACCTAGAATGCACTAATGCAAAATTCATAATATTCAGCAACCCATTTAAAAAAATAACAGTTATGCAAAGAAGAAATAAAGTATTACCCATAATCAGGAGAAAAATCAATCAATAGAAACATATCCAGAAGTGATTAAATGATGGAATTCATAGAGAATGAAGATATGCTTCATATGTTATAGAATATAGAGGAAAACTTGAACATGATGAGAATAGAATGGGTGCCTAGAGGAAATTTTGTAGCATTAAATGCTTATATTAGTTAAGAAAAAAACATCTCAAACTAATGATTTAAGCTTCTTTTTTAAGAAATTAGAAAAGTAGGGCAAATTAAATCTGACACAGGCAAAAGGAAGAAAATAATAACAAAAATTAGAGCCCAATGAAAGAGACAACAGAAAATAATAGAGAATAATGAATGAAATCAAAAGCTAATTCTGGGGAAACAGACTTGGCCCAGTGGTTAGGGCGTCCGTCTACCACATGGGAGGTCCGTGGTTCAACCCCGGGCCTCCTTGCCCCGTGTGGAGCTGGCCCATGCGCAGTGCTGATGCGCGCAAGGAGTGCCGCCCCATGCAGGGGTGTCCCCCGCGTAGGGGAGCCTCGCGCGCAAGGAGTGCACCCCGTAAGGAGAGCCGCCCAGTGTGAAAGAAAGTGCAGCCTGCCCAGGAATGGCGCCGCCCACACTTCCCGTGCCCCTGACAACAGAAGCGGACAAAGAAACAAGACGCAGCAAATAGACACAGAGAACAGACAACCGGGGAAGGGGAGGGGGGGGATTAAATAAATAAATCTTTAAGGAAAAAAAAAAGCTAATTCTGTGAAAATATCAATGAAACAGATAAACCTCTAGCCAGACTGATCAATATAAAAAGAACATACATTGTACCAATACCATGAATGAAAATGGACAATCACTAAAAATCATGTAGATATAGTCATTGAAATCATAGTACAGCAATATGATGAAGAGTAAATTCAACAACTTAGATGACATGGACAAATTCCGTGAAAAATAGAAATTATCAAAACTCACCAAGAAAAAAATACTCAGAAGAACCCTCTATTTATTCCAGGAATGTAAGTTGTAGTTAAAATCTTCCCGCATAGAAAACTCAAGACAGCTTCACTGGTGAACTCTGTCAGACATTTAAGGAAGAAATAATACAAATTCTTCCAGAGATTAGAGGGGGAAGAATACTTTCATATGAATTCTATGTGTCCAGCATTACCGTGATAGCAAAACTAAAGATAACTACCCAAAAAAAAAAAGGAACTGTAGCAATATCCCTCATGAACATAGATACAATAATTCTTAACAAAATTTTAGTTAATTGAATCCAGACATACATAGAAAAGATAATATATCATGACCAAGTGGGGTTCATCCTAGCAATGCAAAGTTTAACAACTGAAAAAGTAATCAATGTAATTCTCAATATTACAAACTGAAAAAGTAAAACTCGTCATCATCTCTGTAGATGAAAAAAATTTTGAACAAAATTCAGCATTCAGTCATAATAAAAATTCTCAATGACCTAGAATAGAAAGGAATTTATTTACCATGATAAAGGCCATCTATGAAAAACCTTCAGATAATGTATTAATGGAAAAGAATGAAAGTTTCCCCTTAAGATCAGGAACAAGGCAAGCATGTCTGCTCTTAACACTTCTATTCAGCATGGTGCTAGAGGGTTTCAGCAATGGAATAAAGCAAAAGAAAGAAATGAAAGATGTACAGTGTGGAAAAGAAGTAAAACTGTATTTCTAGGTATTTATCCAAGAAAAATGAAAACATATGTCCACACAAACTACCAATACATGCAACAAGATATTCAAAATGACACTGCATGAAAGAAGCCATATACAGAAGACTATATACTGTATAATTCAATTTATATGAAGTTCTAAAAAAGCCAAAACTGTAGTGATAGAAAGCAGATCAGTGGTTGAGATGGACAGGTGTAGAGGAAGGGAACTGACTGAAAAGGGTCCTAAAGAAACTTTTTGGAGTGATAGAAATGTTCTTTCTCTTAATTGTGGCGATAGTTATACAACTGTATACACTTTCAAACTTTTAAAATTGTACACTTAAAATGGATGAATTTCATTTTCTGGAAATTTTATCTCAGTAACGCTGTTTGAGTAAAACTATTTTATTTTCCAATTAAAGCTTTATGAAAAATAAAAATCTACATGTATTATAACTTTAAAGCATTCAGGGACAGAGAATATTTATAAGGAAGATGGTTGGTTGGAAGTGCCAGTGTAAAACATTGATTGAGCCGTATTTGAATCTTAATGAGTCAGGAAAGTGACAACTCTAAAGCAAATGTTTTCCCTTTCCAACCTTTCTCTGTCATTTTTCCAAGTTCTCAGATATGGTGAAAAAAGATGAATCAATGGATTTAGCTGTCTTCTGACAACATATCCAATTGGCATTTAACATGGTGTAGGAAGTGGGAAACAGAGTCAAACTCCCACAGTGAACACCCTGGCAAAACGTTTATCTTTTACTAGTGGAGATGATTAGTTCCCAGGCTGTTATTTCTAATATGAAATAACAAGATAGCTCTCTCTCAAAAAAAAAAAAAAAAAAAAAAAACCAGCAGCAAACAACTTGCAATCTAAGAGAAATTGGTCAATGTAACTTTTTTGACTTGAATTTCAGAATTTAGATACACAGGTCAGTTTGAAGTAGAATTGATACAAGGTTTAATAGAAATTGGATTGCTCCTCAAAATAAATAATCATCATTACAATAATAAACTTGCATACCAAAATAAATATTACTTTTTTGAATTATTCCCAATAGTACTTTTCAGATTTTAATCCCAAAAGTTAAACTTCTTTGCTATTAAAACTAAGATCATTATAGTAGTGTTAGGTGACAAATATTCATCTTAAAAAGAAATTTTAACTTGATTCTAGACTTAGAGATCATAGTAATTTATGATTTTCTGTAGAGCCAAGTCCCCTGAGAAGTTACTAAATGTAAAGACTTCAGGGTACCACTTCCAGAAATTATAGGTACAGCATGGTTCCTGGGAAACTGCATTTTAACAAATGCTCCAGGGAATTCTAATGTGGGTAGTTTGCAGTCAACATTTTTAGAAACATTTCAAAAAGTTATGCTAAAATATATTTGGTAACTATAGGTAGGGAATTTTGTATTACCATAACCAATTAAATAAATAAATAATAGAATAGAAAAGGGATGAGTAATTTTACATTTCTACAAATTCCATCCATTGGCTTAAAAATACTTAATTTCTTTCTTTTTTTTTTTTTTTTTCTGGTAGCTAGGCTTTCTTTTTCTCTACATGCCCCTGTGTCTACACAAGTGTAAACCTGTAAGATCAAAGAGAATAGAAAAGACTAGCATCCAAGAGTAAAATGGAAAGCAGATAATGTGGTAATAGACTCAATAAAACAGAAGAATCTGGAGATTTTTGAAACCAAAGAAGAGAATAAAGGACGAGTGGCAAGCTAATTTCTACCACAGAATCCTGAAAAGTCTCTGGACTTGGGAGTAAACAGGACTATTGAAGGCAAGGTTGAAATTCTGAACTAAATAAAGGAATTGGTTAAAAAAAAAAAAAAAACTATGCAAAATAGACATACAGGGAAGCAGACGTGGCTCAACTTATAGAGCATCCGCCTACCGTATAGGAGATCCAGGGTTCGAACCCAGGGCCTCCTAGCCCATGTGGTGAGCTGGCCCACATGCAGTTCTGCTGCGCCCAAGGAGTGCTATGCCATGCAGGGGTGTTACCTGTGTAGGGGAGCCCCACGTGCAAGGAGTGCGCCCCGCAAGGAAGCCGCCCCATGCAAAAAATCACTAGCCCGCACACCCAGGAGTGGCACTGCACACACAAGAGAGCTGGCGCAGCAAGATGATGCAACAGAAAAGAGACACAGATTCCTGGTTCTGCTGAGAATGCGAGTGGACACAGAAGAACACACAGTGAATGGCTACAAGAGAGCAGATAACGAGGAGGGGGAAGGTGGGGAGAGAAATAAATCTTAAAAAAAAAAAAAAAGACGTACAGAGCCACTCTCCCACCCTTTATGGGCAACCAACGAGTCCTTCCCCACCTTACAGGAATAAAACACATATTCCTTGGAGAAATTGAATTGGAAAGGTTCTGATTTAGAGATTCAAGGCAAAGTAGAGGGTAGGGATAAAACAAAAGATTTAAAGCAGGAAGGCAGTACTCAGTGGGCACTCAGAAGTATGGGTTGAAGTCCATTCATTCATTCAGCAAATAAGTATTGTCTCCTATCTACCAAAAGCATTATTAGTTTAAAAGTGAGTAAAACATGATCTTTGGCCTGTGCAGCTTTGTCTGGAGTTGGGAAATAAATTTCAAGTAATTTCATTGGAATTATCATAAGTAATATATCAACAGGGAATGAACAGAATGCCATGCCATCAGAGCCCAAAGGAGGAGGTTGCATCCCTATCCTCTTTGTCTCCCCTATGTGGAAAGGCTTTACCATGATCATTTTTAAAAGGTTAAAATGATGAGTAGGACCTTACAAGCACAGGATTGTGGCATTATGTGGATGTTTCATAGACATGAGATCTTAAAATAGAGAAAAATGAGGGGGAATAGTGTTGTAAGAGAATCTGGTGGAATGCATATGTTTACAAGTAGGAAGAGGTTGAGAAATCAGTGAAGGTTGGAAACAGAATCTGGCAACCTAGAAGCTAAAAGAGGAGATTAAAAAAAACAGAAGATTTTGTAGTGACCAAGAAATTAGGAAGAAATAGAATTGAGAAAAGTCCACTTGATTTAGTGATTCTGAGAGTATAAATAATTTGCACACAAAAAAAGTTTCAATAATTTTATAGTAAAGGGTATATCAGATGGTGAGATTGTACAATAATAATGAAAATAATGATGACTATGAAAATAAAAGTAGCAAAATAAACTTAGGTCCTTTTCTATGAATATGTTTTGTATATTCGCTCCTAAATTATATATATATATATATAATGTATATATAAAATATGATCAATTCATCATGTATAGGCAGTAAATATAGATAATATTTTTATGAACTTGATTTTTAAGAAATAATACAAAAGATTTGGTAGGAAGCATTCTTGTGGGTATAGCAGAACCATTACGATTGGCAGACATTGTTGGTGATCTTTGAAAATAATATCTGAAAGAGTAGTAAGGCATACTTTCAAGGAGCTAATCTATGTGAGAGCAAATAAAAAGAGATGGCGGTAGTTCCTAGGAGTCCTTAAATAACACACACACATTCTCTCTCTCTCTCTCTCTCCCCCGCCTCCCCTCCCCCCCTTTTCTGGCTAACTTCTATTTCTTTTTTAGTTATCAGCCTAAATGTTCCTACCTCAGACAAACCTTCCAGTTTAACTTTGGCAAACTAAATTATGGCCTCCATGTTATATTAGCATACCATTATTTTGCTTTGTAGAACTTAACACAATTTGTAACGTATTGCTTGTATATTAGTTAAATGTCTATCTTCCTCACCAAATTGTCAATTGCATGAGTACAGGAGCCATGAGAATTTGTTTTCCACTTTACATTCCTGTCTCAGCACAGTGTTAGCACATAGTAGGCTTTTATAAATATGTATTGAGCAAATAAGAAAGGTAGAAGGATAAGGTAGGGCATTCCTAGAGAAAATTTCTTAGAGAAAGAAGTTATAAGAGCTGTCAAAATCCAACGTGTTACTAAATATGTGGATTATGGAGATGAAAATTTGGAAGCTTTGAGGTTATACTTTTAGAACAATTATTGAAATCCCTATTGAACTCACCAAAAAGTATGGGATGAAGAAGAATGACTGATATTTCAAAATAAATGACAAAATGGGAGGAGCTGACATAAAACATATAGAATAGACATCAAAATGAGGGCTGTAAAATACTGAGTTGAAAGCAGAAAAAATATATACTGTCTTTTTCTTTTTATCAGATGAGTTGGGAGTTTATAGAGGATTGTGAGCTATCGGGGTTCTAAGGAAACCATGTTTCAGTTAAACTGAGAAGATATAAAGATTGCTTATAGAAACAAGTAGAAGGAAGTATAGGAGGATATGTTCACAGTAAAACAAAGGTATAGATCACAGTGCAAAAACTAATCCAGGGGAAGACGGAAGGTGACTGTGTCAATTTTACAATGGGCTAGTAACTATAATACATATTAATTAGTTAATTGAATTGTTCAGTGAAAATTCATCACTGTTTCCTATAGAAACAGCACAATCAACCCAAAATTCAGTAGTGACAATAGCCTAATAACAAGGGTTTATTGTAATACATATCTTGGATTGCAATTATTTCTACTAAATGTTTTTGGCTGACAATATTTTCTTATACTTTTCTATGCTCTCACATAGTGATTTAAACTCTATACAATATACACAATATACACAGCTACTTCCCAGAAGTAACTACTTCCCAGCATTTCTTTGTTCTGAAAACCAGAGAAATAATTTTGCCTAGTATTTTCGTAAATGAGTAATCATGCCCTAAAGAGCTTTTGTTTTTTAAGATATTTTCCAAATTATCTTAATTAAATTTATTAATTAAATTTATTAATTAAATTTCCAAATTAATTAATTGATTTTAGTTTATGTAAAACCCAAATACAATCTAAAAAAAATTGTTTGATTAGTGAAGTGAAACTTTTAGTTAGCCATGAATACCTTGCCCTGTTACGGTGTTTCTGTTCCTCTTGTAAGCAGTGTCATAGCACGGGTTTGTAAGGTGACTAGAGTGAGGGATGCTATCTCTAACACTAGGGATGCCAGAAGAAAGAGTTGTCTGTTCTCTGAGCAAAACTAAATGATTCCTTTGGGAGCCCAATAAGAAACATTGGCCTGATTCTCATCTTGCTTTACTACTGAGAGCTTTAGCACAGACCACCTTGTGTTTTATGTTGTTCTATACCCATTCAAAACCTAAAATCAAAGCACTCTGTGATATCCCTATAATAGTCATACTTTAAATTAATGCCTCTTTCCATACAGGTGACTTTTTTTCTTTTAAATCAAAATTTTTAAGGGTATGTATGGGCATAATAGTATTTACCAGGGATACTGAGATATTGGCTTCCAGGCTATTAGAGAATAATTCATTTTCTGAATACGAGATATGTCGGAAAATATCACCATTATTGTAAAACTAAATATTTAAGGCTTCTGTAGTTAGTGTTAAAAATCCTGAGTCAAAACACCTAGTAGGTTAATTCTTGGTATTAGAAGAGCAGTGCTGATGAGGGAGAATCTACTTTAGAGTTTCCTCAAAACTTTTGCATGTGTGTTATTACCAAGATGGAAAGAAAAGAGAAACACTTTACTTTTTCTGTACTTTGTCTCATCAGTTGAATGCTTTTTAAATTTCTTGGTACCCATGGATGATTTCTTTATATTAAACAATGACATTTTGAGTTGGTACATTTTAGTTTTCTTCAGTAAAATTCCCTGCCCTTATCAAAAAAAAAAAAAAAGCATTCTTATTATGTATCTAGGACACTCCTGATTTGTCTCTTCAATGAGTCAAAGCTGTGAGATAAAGTAAATGTGTTAGAAGTCATATAATTTGAAGATCAATCATCAGTCCCTCATAGTTTGGGATATAGTCAGAGCATGAATTTCATTCAGTATTTTCTCTATTGACAGAGGTATGCTCTGCCTGTCTTCTGGCTGTATTTTAGATTTGGTAGAAATTTATTCTTTTCTTACCTAAATTGAGGTTTGGAGAAGGAAGAGATTAAGTCTGAAAAGCATAGGAATGCTTCCTCCAGACTCTGAAAATAAGCTGTTAATTTTGCTTAGGCTGAGACTGACAGCACACTAACCCTGACTTCTCTTCACAGTAGGTAAACCTCACAAGTGCAACTACTGTGGACGAAGCTACAAGCAGCGCAGTTCACTGGAGGAGCACAAGGAACGCTGCCACAACTATCTCCAGAATGTCAGCATGGAGGCTGCTGGGCAGGTCATGAGTCACCACGGTGGGTAGAAATGGCATTCGCAATTTTCATTCACCGTATACTATTTTTTTTTTAATGGATAATGATTCCCTGAAGATAAAATCATATTCTATTTAAAACAGTTTTAGATAACATTAACTTTCTATGGGATTATCTTCTGGACTTGAAATGAGTTGAATTTTAGGATACTTTGCAAACAAGCTATGTTGTTTTTATAATACTCTCAAATTATTTCTGATAACATGTGTTTGAAATTAACATAAGTAATGGCAGTTGACCTTTAATATACCAAAGGAAGGTGGTACTATTTATTTTCTTCTTTTCGGTATCATCACAGTGTTAGTAAGTAGTAGGCTTTTATAATTATGTTTGGCTACACCAACTGTTAGAGACGGTTGCATGTAAATCTAAAGGTTTCGAGAAAGAATGAATTGGTTATTTGCATACTTTTGCGTCTTTGCACCAAGCACTTAGGTAAGTGCTTGGAGATACAAGTTAAAATTTCTCCAATCTGTTTTGTAATTTATCTGTGAAATTACATATATTGCTTTCTACATGTGTGGAAACAATTTAACCAAAATTAAGTATCAATACTATCTCCCTCCACAAAAATCAAAACCCAAGCATAGTATCTTAATCTTTACAATACACAGTGACAGGCAGGAAGGTAGCCACTAAGGTTTATTGACTGATAATCTCTATTCCAGAAAAACTGATGTTAGTAAATCAGCCTTAAAATAATGCATTTCAGTTCTTTAGATTTGGAGAGTGTCTTGTTGTCCTACTAATTATATTTTTATACTGATTGATATTATTCATACAAATACATGCAAAAATCTTAACCTATTGGTACTTTGCAATATTTTTTCATTCAGGACAGTAAAGGTTTGACTGATATTAAATGGTGTGTTTGGGGATCACGGTGGGCACTTTTAAAGTATACAGATTCATTTAGTTACTTAAAGTTCAAGGATTTTTTTTCATGGTTTTTTTTTTGTATTGTACATACTGTAGAACTGTTTATTGGGCATCTGGAGATTATTTGTTGTTAAACTGGATTTTTTTTTAATTGACCACTATCCTGAATAATTGAAGCTTTCCGTTATATTGATGATAGTTTATATAATCTAAGGAAACAAATTGAATTCCATTTACCATAATTGAGTCCGTTTATTTTTGTATTGTTATCCTTATTAGATAACATTTTTGAAAACCTGTCTGTGTTTCAAGACTTAGTAAATTACTTATTGAAAGCATCCATTGCCTGGGCTTATGAGGGTTAGAGCATAGAGGTTAAAACTGTAAAGTTATGTTACTTATCAGAATTAACTTAGGCATTAGAGAAATTCTGGTCCTGCAAATTATTTGGCTTCCTTTATTTCTCTTATACTTAGATACCTTTGAAATGCTAGACATCTTCAGTGAAGATTTTCAAAAGTTTACAGAAGACACCTTTAAAAATTCTTTTAACATGGGAGAATTAGAAATTCACTAAACATAAAATTGATGAAATAATACTTTAAAACTAAATATTTTTGTCAAAAATCAGTCCAACCTTTCTGTGTTTCTGTAGAAAATCTAATGAAACTATGGTGAGGTTTCTTCTGCCTACAAAACACACTGTTTTTGTTTAAATTATTAATTTTAGAGGTGGCTTGAGGCAGGGAGCTAATGGAGGTTTTGGGGCATGCCAGACCTTCCCAAAGATAGCTTACGGCAATGCTGTTAGTTTTTCCATGTACTGTTCTACCATTGCAGTTCTGGCATTTGATTGGATTATGTGTGTGCGAATTTATTGATTAATTCATTTTGCATTCACTGTTATTTATGGAACTCTGTGGTGCATACATGCATGCATAAGAAATAGTCCCTCCTAAAAGAACCTATATTGTTTATAGGGGAGGTAAGGTATATATAAATAATTATAATCAACATTTAATTTTCTGATGGCAGATTAATCAGTTAAAGAAATGCTGATGAAAAATTAAAACAGTTCTGTATTTGGAGGGTTGGAGGGGTAACAAATCTTCTAAACCATTGGGACCTCAAAATGAATCCCATTTCCCTGATTCCTTAGCCCTTGACAAAGCATAGGCCCTTTACAGGTGGCCCTGATGCTGGAATAGAGTGGGGGAAAGTGTGAAAAGAGACTGGGGCACTGGATAGAGCAGAGGACAAAATCAAGGAGGAGTGAGGTTGAAGGAAGGTTTTGATAATTTTGATATCAAAATTAGTTCTTAAATATTGGATACAGTTTTAACCACATAAATTTATATTAATGCCATTTCACTGTATATTTTCTAGGTGTGTCATAATAACATTTTGAGATTATCCTTAATCACTTTTTTCATTTGTTAGTATGCTTAATGGGAATTGACTCTATGAAGTAGGAATTGACAACTGCTATAGAAAGAAATGTTTTGGTTAAATGCTACTGAGGTTCATCATTAACCTTCATAATACATAGCTCAGCATGTGTCTTCTAAACAGTCACAATGAAATTCAGCTTTTCCCTTCCTTTCCTCTTTTTCTATCCTGCTACATCTTGTCTAATTATTTTATTTGAGCAGTAGGTTTGAGGGTTACCATCACTGTGATTGCCATTAGCTTCTTGAGCCTAGTTACTATATATATTTTCACACCTAGCATAGTTAGGCTATCTTTCCCAAAACATGTTCTTCTTCCTGGTGACTCTTCTAGTGAGGAAATGTCCATAGTAAGAGAGTCATTCTTTCACTTCATTCAAGGAACATTTATTAAGAGTTTCATATGTGCCAAGTTCTATGGTATGTTCAGGGGATATAAAGATAAATTATAATGTTAGGAAACATATACTTATGTTTTAAAAATAGGTAAACTTAAGCAAATGCTCTAATAAATTCTAGTATACAGTTCTCCAGGAGCACAGATGTAGAAGTGACTACCCCTGTCTGGAGAAATCAAGTAAAACTTCTAACTTTTGAATGACCATAAAGTATGAGTAGTGTTTGAAATGAGCATTAAGGATGAGTAAAGATCACATAGATGGGAAGAGGATACAGAGAAATGTGCCTTTCAGGAGAGAGGTTGTCATAGGCAAAGGCTTAGAGGTATAAAAGAGCTTTCACAGGTTCCTGGACTTTAAGCATAGTTAGAGTTAAGGGAGTAGTAGGAAATAAGACTGTAGTAGTAGGTTGTGATGTAAAATTTATGTCAATCCAGTATTTAAATTTCTTAGTGTAACTAACAAAAAGCCATGGGGGCAAGTAAATTTATGTCTTCTAAAGAAAACTGCCACCAATGTTGAATATAGGATAGATGCCTTCTTGGGGCAGGAGGTGGGGTATGAGGAAAGACTGGAAATAAGAATTCTAAGAAAAGATGAAAAAAGAGTTGCAGAACAATAGAACAGAATTAAACACTGAAGTGATATTTAGGAGGTAGAGTAAAAAGTTCTTAGATAATGTCAATGTGTGTTTTGAGGGAAGAGCAGGAATTTCATGACTCATAATTTTAGAAATAAAATAATAATGAATTGGGTTATATAGCAGATTATTTATATTATTTGAAAGTTATCACTGTGCTGATATTTCAAGTTTGTTCAGCTTGAAGAAAAAGCTTTAAAGATCAAAATACATAATTACCTGTTTCCTCCTTGCCCAAAGATAAAATGAAAGCATAAACCAGAAAGGTAGTCAACTTTAAAGCAAGAATATATCTTCTTAGGCTTATGCTTGGGATTATTTTTTGAAAGAGAAGTCCTTTATCCTAAGTATGAAGGCATATTTGGGAACCTGCAACTTCCTCTTTAGCTTCTTTTACTTATTTCCATAGGGTGATATCATTTCCAGTATTAAATAATTCAGTAAACAAAATGGTACTAGTAAACAAAATGATAAAGGGTACTAGACCCAAAGTTAAATAAAATGCAGTTCCTGTCCTAAGATTACACCAACTATTGGAAGAAAAGAAGAGGAAATCAACAATTAGAGACCATTTGTTAAGAATTATAAGAACATAGGCGGAAGACTCCTGAATCAGACTGGATGTCCAAGAGGAATTTCCAGGGAAAGAATAACTAAGTGGAGAAGGTTGCTTCACACAGAGAGAACAGTACATGTGAAAAATTAGAAATGTAAAAGAGCATGGTGGGTTGAGGACCACAAACTTTATGTAGGTAGAGCCCAGTTTGTGAGGGTATGAGAAATTGGAAGGTGATAAGGTTAGAGAAATGGTCCATGAACAGAGTATGAAGGGCCTGTTGTGCCAAGCAAATAATTTTTTCACTTTATCAAGAAAAACATGTTTGCATTTACCATGTATTGGTAGAAATGTTCAGCCCCACCCCCTTCTGATAGGGCTCAATGCCCCCTCCCCCTGTACCATACCACACTCAACAATCTTTTTGTAATAATCTCCCCAGGCCTTGGTATAGTCCGACTGTCCGGTAGGTGGGGGCTGAAGGAGCTTGCCCTGAGCAGGTGGAGCTGTGGTTGGGCGCAGGGCCCGGCAGGGTGCCTAAGGGCTGCTGGGAGTTGTGCAGTAGTAGGCAGCCCAGGCTGCATTGGGGTCCACTGCTGCTGCAGCTGCTTTATCTGCAGTACTAAGGGGAGGAAGGATTGTTACAATTGAGGTGGGCCTAATAAGCTGGAATATGCATATGATTTGTGAAATTGAGAGTAACTGCAGGTACAGAATATTAAAAACCCTTGGTAACTTTATGTGACTATGTAGGGAGAAGTGGTAAGGAAGAGGGGGGCCAGGAGACTGAGTAAAAGAACAAATATAAGATTTGCCGCAGGTATCTAATTTAAGTGACTGGGTAGATAGTAGTGCCATTCACTGTGATGGGAATTAGGAAACAGGAGAAAGTTTGGGGAGAAAATAGTTTAGCTTTTGAGTACATTATGTTTCATTCTCCCTGTGATATAGCCAAGTGTAACTGTCTTGGAGGAAGTTGAGTATGTAGATCTTGAGGTCTTGAGAGAAGTCTAGGTAGAAAATAGATATGGGGGCCTTCATTGTATAGGTAGTAGCCTGGAATAATACTCTTTAATAGGGTTATATGGGTGAGTACAGAGTGAGACATCTAGATGGCTAGAAAAGAGCCATGAAGATAAGTAAGGGCAGTGTGGGAAAATAGAAACTATTTCACAGAACAAAAGCAAGTATCAACGCTGTCAAAAGCTATCAAGAAAATAGCGAAGCTAACTGAAAAGATTTCTTTAGATTTAGCAACATGGAGAACATTTATGACAATATATAAAACATCCATTGTTTTTGCCTGCCTGATATCCTTTTTCCCTTCTCTTGGTAATGAGACTTCCATTTTCCTTTAGAAATTGTCTTTCTCCATTGTATGCAGTCATAATGGAACTGTCAGTCCAAATACCCTGCCCTCTCCTGGCCAGGGGTTAGATGTGTGACCCAATCTAAGTTGTCAAACTGTTTCTTCTTAGAATTTGTATTTTGCATAGATTGATGGGGCAAAATAGCTTTCTTTGGAACACTCTTGCGGTACTGTTTACATGGTTTATAAAAGTGAAGAGGTAATGATATAATTAAAGTTAATATATTCGTATACGTGTTATAACTTTAAAAATAAGGTCAGAGAAGATATTTGTTTATAAAGTTTGCACAAACAAGTGAAGATGCATACTGCTATATTTTTAGCCTAGAGAAATGCCTCACTGTGTGATTAATGCATTATTGAGTTAACTAGAGAACTTGTTTTTATTTCAAGCAATATCTACCCAGAAGTATTTTTGATGGGTTGTGCCCAGATACATGAAAGCAAAAATTCTGAGTCGTTATGTACTTGAGACTATGTATCAGGTCTTTCCTCAATGGTAAACTTTACAAAGATGTAAGCTAGTTCATAAAAAGTCAATTCTCGAATTACATCTATACAAAGAACAGTATAGCATAGTGGTTTAAAGCCCAGTCTCTATAGCCTGACCTCTAACTGGGTGGAAATCCTGAGGAAATCACTAAAGTGTTTGAATCTTGGTTTCCTCATTTGTAAAATGGAGTTGATGATAGTTCCTGTTGAATGGATTAAATAAATTATTAATCACAAAGTCTTAAATAGTATTTAAGCATATTGTATGTATAGCACATAGTAAATGTCAATGTCAAATGATGATGATGATAATGGTGATTGCTAATGTGGTAGAAACAGGATCAATTTTTTATGTCTAATGTACTGTTAGTACAAGTTAAACCAAAGCTCTGCAGAAGTCAATGTTTTTAGTTCATATGAGCTTCATTGAACTTGGGCCAAATCTAAAGTGAGTGGATGTGGTATGGGGCAGTTCCCACACCCAGGTTTCACTTTGAGTGTTAAATGTGTGCAAATATGAAAATTGAGGGTGAGACTTAGAGCAAAACTGCCAAGTGTTACATTACTCATTTCAAAACTAATTAGTATATTCAATTTGGGGGCAAACCCTAGTAGCCAGTTTTTCTGGTTTTTAGCAAAATTTACACCAAGAAACTTTTTTTCTTTCCTTCTTTCATTTTGGATACTTGGTGCATGTCATATTTTCATCTTTGGCCCATAATGGACTGCTTTTTATTGAATGATATAATTGTTTTTAATAATGTAGTACATGTCTATGAATCTACCGCCCAAACAAAAGATTTTGACAACAATCTCTATCTAATCACATGGTTCCCCACCATCACACCATCACTATTCCATCCTCCTAGCCTCCTTATCTGAAATCTCTGGTCATCCTTTCTTTGCTTTTATTTTAATATATATAATTTAACTGTACTCTATTTTTAATTATATATTTTCTTATTTTAACTGTTGCTAAAAGAGAAGTATAATGTCTTATGTAATGTCTCAGGACTTACTTTTGCCACTTAATAAAACCATTAATTATATCAATGTACAAAATGACCTAAGTGTTTCCTTGTTTTTGAATCTCATCTTACAATATTTATTTCCAAATTAACATTCAGTAATTGCAGATCCTGTATCACTCATAGCCAGAGGAACTCTTATAAAATGTAAAATAACAGTAAAATTTTTCATCCTATCCATCAGAGTCCATGTCCAAATTAAGAAAAATTTTTCCAATGCCACTTTTCATTTCTTCAAAATCAGCAACCTATATTGGTTAGTAAAGAGATCACTTGAGTTGTGCCCTGGATTTTCTTAACTTTGGTCTCTTGCTTTCTCACTTTATTTTAGTATCAACCAATGTTAAATATTTACTTTTAGGATCCCCTTATAATTGAAAATCCATTTGCTTTACACAGTGGGGCTATCCTGTACAAATAAAAGGAGCAGTGTAAGTCATTTTAAGATATGAAACCCTTAGGTTTCTAAACAGTACTGCCACAGGTACAGTTGAAGAAAGCAAACATAATCAAGAAGTAATTATATTATGGTCTTTCCTGTGACTCTCATTTTAATCAACTGATTTGCTCTTATCTGTCTCAGATGTCACTCTCTCCTTTGTTAAGCATCCTTTGACAGTATTTCCATTCAAAAACAACTTTTTCTAAGTTCTTTTTCAATGCTATGAAGGTTAATATCTCTGGGCTAATATATTAGCCCATAGCAACTTAAGACAAATGGGATGAAAAGGGAACAACACTGTAGAGTTTATGTCAAAGAATAAGAGCAGGAGTTTAGTGAGTCAATGTGCCAATTTGGAAATGGATTATTTTACCCTGCTAAAGAGCTCTTTTTAAAATAAATTACAATCATAAAGCTGCCACAGTTTACTGTGCATAGACATTCTCAGAATTGGATCCCCTTCACGAAGCCTGCTTTGTGCAGGTAGCAGTTAGTAGTAGCAATTGGGCTAACGGCTCACTCAGATCATCAAATAGAAAATCTGCTGCAGGAAAATATCTGGGTGAAAAATCTGATTAAATATTGTACTGTTATTCTATGTGTCTGTTTAAGCTTTCCAACAAAACAAGATGACTTACTTAAATTGTTTTTTAAGAATAAGTTCCAAAAGCCTTGAGAATAGTGCAGTCTTAAAGTAGTATTGATTCTAATCAATGTTAAAAACACTTTCAGGGGGAATAAGATGAGAAACTAGATGAAAATGTGTGCAGCCAATAAAAGCAACAATTTGTGTCATTGATCTGAAAGAAACTTGGATAAAAACAAATCCTTTATGTGTGTGTATGTGTGTTTGTATGAATAAAATTAAGGAATATTCTTTCACACTAGAGGTTATTATTTCTACCTGCTTTTATTCAAGAATACTAACTTGCATTTGTATAAAACATAATGAGATGACAAATTCAGCTTTGTGTCTTTCAAATTGTGGAAGAAATTATCAGATTGCATTTTTTGTATGGTTTTATATAGTACCTCCTATGGAAGATTGTAAGGAACAAGAGCCTATTATGGACAACAATATTTCTCTGGTGCCTTTTGAGAGACCTGCTGTCATAGAGAAGCTCACAGGGAATATGGGAAAACGTAAAAGCTCCACTCCACAAAAGTTTGTGGGTAAGCATTATAAATGCTTTTATTTCTTTAAAAGGTGATTTTAATGAGCAAAGGCATGTTCCCATGCGTTAGAAAAATGTAGGGTATATTTCAGTTGATTAGATAGGTACCCATCTCCCTCTCCATTATACTTTTCCATTCCATGCGCGCCACTTTTAAACACATGCATACACTTAGGGGTATGGGAACATGGGCATAAGAAAGAGAATTAAAGTAAAGACTGAAAATAGTAAGTTGCTGCTCAAAATGAGCTGATAAGTAAATGAAATAGCATGTAAAAATAAAATGTTAGTTTATAAAAAATAAGAATACTTAAGGAAATGTTATAACCTCTTGGCAAGTTTTTCAATCTGTTTTTACATTGCATTAGCATCAGATTTGTAACTGTTGTCTTTACATGATCTTAATGTTTTTGGTATTTGATCTAGAGTAAAAATAATCCTTTTTTTTCAGTACTCTGCATTAGGAATATAATACAATAATCCCTATTCAAGATGTTTTATATTTGGTTCTATTGGTTCTACTTTGTTTTTATCCAGCCTATGATTTTGAACTGAAAATATTAAAAATTATATATTTAGACCTCCCTTTTTCATTTCCAAGCCCTTAAATAAAGAAACATAGCTATCCTTTGATTAAATCAGACTTGGAATCACTCTGAGTCCATGCTGTAAGTCATGAAGTATCTTGGAGGTTCCAAAAACCATCTAATTTTTAAAAGAATATATGAATTCACAGAGACAAGATAAAGAATTATTGTTCATTAAGTATGTGAATATCTGTTCTTTTAGACTAGACTGTATATAGTATAAAATTAAGAAGAAATAAAAATATTCAAACGAATATTGCAACACATCTGCTATCATTGGGTAGTGACTGGGAGAAAATCTTTTCTTTGGTTATTTCAGAAAGAAAAGGCTAATAAAATTCTCTCAGCCCAATTAACACCTAGAGACGTTTTCCCTTCAATCTAAGAGTAAAGAACTAACAAATCACCAAAATATCATTTTAAGGCTAGCTAGAGGTATTTACTGACACAGATCATTGAAAGGGTGACTCTAAGGGTCTGATTTATGTTAGGTTAGGTCAGTTTGTAAGACCACTGAGATTGTAATCAAAGGCCTGCCTTGGACCCCAGTAATTTTTCTTCCTTCCTTTCTTTTACAGGTAACTCATTTTAAAAAGCCAGTTTATTTATTTTTAAAACTGATTAATTTAATTGATATCCATTAAATGCCTATCTCAACTAGACAATAGAGTATTTGGAAAATACTTTATTACCATTGTTCTTTCTGTCTTCTAAATTTATATAGTTGCTCTTTGTAGCATTTTTGTCATGTTTCCTCTGACATAGAGATGGCAATTTCAGTTTGATTTGATTACATGCCTTAGAAAAGAGTGACAGATTGTTAAAAATTACCATATGATTTGAAAATAATGACATGAGAGTTTCATAAGAACTTGAGAATATTTTTCCTTTATTTGGAATCTGCCCTAAGAATAATGTATAACAAATAAGAGCTACAGGAACTCCTTCTGTGATGGCTTTTGAAATAAAAAATTTCATCATTCCACACTTATCATAAATTTCTTTTTTATCACATCCCTCAGTTAAATACTGTTCTTTTCCTCATCAATTTCTCCAGGCCACTGATCTCTGAACGTTCTATAATTTTTTATTTATCTTCTCCTTTTTTCCCTATCCAACTTAGATTCTATGGTTCATCACTTTTACCACTCACTTGCCAATATGCTCAACTCTCTTGCCTTGTTGTCTTCTCTCACTTTCTCTTGGAGAAACCCCATTCTCTAATGAATTACACTGAACATCTTATCTATATCTGCATCTTAGCTGCTGAGTACTTTTGGAGAAAATCCCACAGCCTTACCAAATGATAGCACACTATAAATAAGTGAATAAATGGTTTCAAATATCGATTGGCCCATCCATGCAATATAGCAGCACATTCTTCTCTCCTCTGTGGCCATTTCAAACTTTCTGTTCTGTCTGCAAACATGGTCTCTAGTTCCATAATGATATGCCATCTAGATTCATAGAAATAAAGACCAGTTGAAAATGATTTCATGTACTATCACCAATCTATAGGATTACGTGCACTTGCATAAATTCTCTTTTCTCTTTGTTTCATTGAAAAAAGTATCATTCTGATTAAGGTTAATTCCTCTTCTTGTGCTCTAGATTTATCCTCTTTTGACCTTCAGATATCTATTATTATTTTTCTCTTTCTCACTTATTCTTCCATCCTCTCCCCTCTATTGGCATTTTCTATCAATATTTAATGTGATGAACTCTCATCATTAAAAAAAATTCCTCCCTTAAGCCCAAGTCTCCTTCTAGCTACCACCTACTTTATCCTTCTTTTCAAAGACTGAGTTGTTGAAAGACTTCTCTGTGCTTGCTTTCCACAATTTCTTTCTTTCTACTTATTTCCCATGCTCCCCTGAAATTATTCTCATTGAGGTCACTGCTGGCTTCCACATTGCCAAATCCTGTGGACATTTTGTAGGCTGTATCTTATAAAGTCATCATTTGCCACTATCAAGGAGTCCTTTCCTTTTGAAACATTCTCATTCCTTGGTTTCTATGACATTGATCTCTTGCATTTCCTGTAGTTTCTCTACCTCTTCCATCTCAGTTTTCTTTATGGACTTCCTCTAACAGATATGCAAACTTCATGTACACATGTGTAGACACCACAGCTTGCACATCCAAGTTCTTTTCACACTGTACCCCTACACAACACATCGACAGCTGTGCCTTGGCCACTCCTCGAATAAAGGCATGCACAGACCAGCAGCACAGTTGCTACTCGGGAGGATGGGTCCTATAAAGAGGTCTGTACAAGCTCTGGAAGTAGGCTCAGAGTCATTTGGGCAAGAAATTCTAGAATTCTGGGTATCCAGTGTGTGGTCTGCGATGTGAGCTCCACACCAGCACAGTCATTGGCCCCACAGACTCCTCATTCCATGGGAAGCAAGGTCCAGTGCTCTCTAAACATAGGCCTCTTGCCATGTTTTATAGGTTTTCTGTCAGGTTCAATTTTTTACTTTCTTTTCTTCACACTTCTTTCTATGTCTCAGTGATTTCATATATTCCATGGCCTCAGAAGTTACTTTTCATCAACTGATGGCTCTCATATTTATGTATTGTGCCCAGATTTCTCTCCTGAGTTTGAGGCTGTGTCTAAGTACTTATAGGATATGATTATTACTCAGTCTTCCCCAAATTGTTTTCACCATCCTTTCTTTCTTATTGCTATCCATTTAGTTTCCAAGTCCAGAAACCCAGATTTCATTCTTACCTACTGCATTAGTCAGCCAAAACAGGTGCTGGTGTAAAATACCAGAACTCTTAGCCTTTATAAAGGGTATTTATTTGGGGTAGAAGCTTACAGCTATCAGGCCCTGAAGAGTCCATCTCAAGGTACTATAAGAGGTACTTTCTCACCCAAAGTCTGTTGCCACATGTCGACACAAGATGGCAGGCGAAGTCTGCAAGGGTTCAGCCTTCCTCCTTCCTCTTAAAGCTTCTTGGTCCCAGTTTCTTCCAACCTAAGCTGTAGGCTGGCATAGGGCTCATCTCTCTCCCTAGAGCTCGTTTCTTTGCGGGCTTAGTTGCTCAGTTTTCTTCACAAGGTCAGCATAGACTATCAGGCTCATCTCTCTTCCTGGGGCTGCAGGATCCTCTGTGTATCTTCTCTGTAGGTCTACTTCCATGTGAGAGTCTTTTTTATCAGCCCACCAAGGGGATGGGCACTCAACGCTGATTTGCACTCTAATGATATGGTTGAATCAAAGCCCTAATCTTAACATAATTTAATCAGACATCTCAGCTGAATCTAATACAATCAAAGGGTTACTATGCCCAGAGGAACAGACCAGTTTACAACATGATCTGTATTTCTTTTTGGAATTCATAAATGTCAAACCACTATATGACTGAAAGAAAATTGCTTGGCATCCCAGTGTCCCAGGGGTAAGGGGCTCTGCTCATGTTCTTGGGATGGATCCTGCTTGCTGAGCATCCCCAGGGCCTAGAAGTAAGATTAAATTTCAGGTAAATATTAAGATTAAATTTCAGGTAAGATTAAATTTCAGGTAAATATTAAGGGGGCACTACAAATACCCTTCAATCAAGGAAAAAAATGGCCAGCTAAAATGGATGCACATACAAGCACCATTACACATGTGGCTAAATAAGAAAGGGATGACAAGCAAGCACTTTTAGAAATAATTCCTAATTTCATTTTAATAGCCCTAAATGTCATTCAATTTCCAAGTGATAAAATTTTTTAATATATCTTAATAATGACACTTTCTAAATTTTCCAGAATGACATATATTGACTATAATTTTTTTTTTCTTATATAATAGCTGAATCAACCAAATTAAACCCTAAAACAGCGAGGTGATGGATAGTATAACCAAATCACTCACACTTTTATGCTCTTTATAGTTTGGTCACTGATTTTTAAAATATGCAAAAACAAGTGCAGTCCATGACTTATTTTTCCCTGGCAGTTCTTCTCTTTTATCTATAGTCCCTGAGTCCTAGACAAGTAGGAATTTTAATTGAAAATAGAAAGAAGATGATAACCCATTCAAACCATACCTTTGAGGCTAGATACAGTCTCACGATGGCATTAGGAAAAGTACAAATGTCTTGTGAAATTTTTGTCACTAATCTTCTTTGCATATTATGGGTATTTGTATTTTTCAGCAGAATTAAAGTGCCCCAATACTTGATCCCATATTATGGAAAATGGAGGCCATTAATTTGCACCTTCTAATATTTTAATCCAGTCATTAATTTTGTTGTATTCCTTTTTCTTTTCTTTTTTTCTCACCTCTCCCTTTCAGGGGAAAAGCTCATGCGATTCAGCTACCCAGATATTCATTTTGATATGAACTTAACATATGAGAAGGAGGCTGAGCTGATGCAGTCTCATATGATGGACCAAGCCATCAACAATGCAATCACCTACCTTGGAGCTGAGGCCCTCCACCCTCTGATGCAGCACCCACCAAGCACAATCGCTGAGGTGGCCCCAGTTATAAGCTCAGCTTATTCTCAGGTCTATCATCCAAATAGGATAGAAAGGCCCATTAGCAGGGAAACCTCTGATAGTCATGAAAACAACATGGATGGCCCTATCTCTCTCATCAGACCAAAGAGTCGACCCCAGGAAAGAGAGGCTTCTCCCAGCAATAGCTGCTTGGATTCTACTGACTCAGAAAGCAGCCATGATGACCGCCAGTCCTACCAAGGAAATCCTGCCTTAAATCCCAAGAGGAAACAAAGCCCAGCTTACATGAAGGAGGATCTCAAAGCTTTGGATACCACCAAGGCTCCTAAGGGCTCTCTGAAGGACATCTACAAGGTCTTCAATGGAGAAGGAGAACAGATTAGGGCCTTCAAGTGTGAGCACTGCCGAGTCCTTTTCCTAGACCATGTCATGTACACCATTCACATGGGTTGCCATGGCTACCGGGACCCACTGGAATGCAACATCTGTGGCTATAGAAGCCAGGACCGTTATGAGTTTTCATCACACATTGTTCGAGGGGAGCACACATTCCACTAGGCCTTTTCATTCCAAAGGGGACCCTTATGAAGTAAGGAACTGCACATGAAGAAATACTGCACTTACAATCCCATCTTCCCTCAGATGTTGACATACCTTTTATTTTTTTTAATATTATTATTGTCAAAAATTCTTATTTTGTGGACACAGTGTCATTTGCTCTGCCTAATTACAATAAGGAAGAAACAGAAGAGAGAAGGGACAAGGGATATTGTTTCTTGATAACTTGGCTGTTTATTTTGTGGAAATTTAAGAGCAGTTCATTGCTGCCATGCATAGATATAAGGCATATCATGCTTTGAAAAATCACTTGATTCATATAGATTCACTGAAGAGATTCTAATTTGCCACTGATATTCAGGATGATGATCAAAGACAGGAAAGTTTAGGGTTTTCTGGGTAGGACTTATGCATTTTTAAATGATACAGTTAATTTTACTTTTCAAAGAAGAATTTGTTTCAAAATGTAAACCGTTTTTTATTTGTTTGTTCTCTAGAGCTCATGGAACATAAATCAACCACACTTATTTTCAGTGATAACTCCTAGGATGAGTTGTTGTTGTGGGTTCTATGTTTACTTCCCCTATGGAATTTATAATACAATATGTTATACACCTTAAAGCAAAACTTTTAAACTGCAGGTAGTTAAGGGCCACCTACAATACATCTGAGGTCCTGTGATCTTATTTTTCTAAACTTAAAAAGAACTGTTTTTCCATAGTTTTGATGACTGGCATTTTATAGACACCCTGGCAGCCTTACTTTTAACACCTTTAATGAATAGTATTTTTATCTACTTTTCAGAATAACATATGGTCTAAGAGTGGCTAAGAAACATGGTCAGTAGTTTTCAGGAAAGACTTCTACTTTTCATATATTTGTTTGGGAAGTTTTATTTTTTTTAAAAAAGCTGTAATGTGATGGCAGCATATAGTATACACATTTGTTTCTAAAAGTATGCTTATGATTGTCACCTTATCAGCAGTTAATCAGTGTTAACCAGTCAGTAGAAAAATATAATTAGGCTAACAGTAGGGGGTGGGAAACACTTAGTAATCCCTTTTCTGGTATTTCTCTTTTCACTGTTTCTTTCAAGCTGTGACTACCCAGTGTTCTGTCCATAGTCCATTCATCTTCTACTCTTTGAGTAGAAAGTCTTAAAAATCTTGCTAGAGGCTGTTTCTATCAAAATCTCCTCAGAGCAATTGCTCATTTGACCTGAATGTGCTAACTTGAACCCTGTAAGGTTATTGAACTAGGGCTATTTATTCTAATATTTCTTCAATGATAATACCACTCTTGCTGCAAGGAAAATGGAACTTCTTTGTAAACTGTGCATTGGAGTACAAATTTAAAAAAAGGAAAACATAAAACAACAAAACAAAGTTTACTTTTACCATTGTTGGAGTCTAAAATGTGACTGAACCTCCAAGCAAAAGTGTCTGTGTCCTGTACATTTCTCTAGTTCAAACACATTCACCTGTATATAAATCCTTCTCAGAAGTGCTATCAATCCCTTAGTACAGAATTACCCGCCTTGTAATCCATACATAATCTATGTTGCCATATTTCATGTGCAGATTTTAATTTCATTTATGTGGATACTCTGTTTTTCTTTATACTCCAACAGCATTTGAGGGGAGGAACTGAGTGATACTGATTGAAGTCATTTGGAGGGCAAAACTCAATGTTTAGTGTGAACAGGCCTGTCTCTGACTGGATTATCTGATACTGAAATTCTGTTAAGCAGTAACTGATAACTGCTCTAAAAGATTATTAAATAGGATGCTGAAACTAGGTTTCTTAATACAGTACCAACTGAGAATTATCAAAACTAGAGAACTGTGGACAGATAAGCAAATCTAGCCCTAACACTGCTCTTAATTCATTTTCTAGTTTGCTTTCTGCTTATTTAAGCAACTTCTAAGCACTAATATTGCAGAAACTAGGCAAAAGTGATTACAGCTCAGCTCTTTTACTAGTCCCTGTCATAAATATTTTTGGATAGATGGCCAAACGATTCCTTTAAATCTAAGAGACTGCACCAAAACAGTAATATGAAAGGTATTAAACAGAATGTCAACTGTTAATTGTTTTTTTTCCTGCATGCTTTGGCACATTGTGAACAAATAATTTATTCATAGGTAAAGTATGTCTTTGAGAATCCCTCACCCCTACCCACCATCACCACTACAAAATAATATTAGAATTTTTTTTTTCCTGTTGGAAAAGGTAAATAATTTTAAGGTCAAATGACTTTGTATTTTACTGGAATTTAAGGAAACATTCAGATTACAGTCAATATGCTTATAACTTTTGGCTGTGTGTGAATTTCTGCTGGCATCATCAATTTAAACTCTCCCTCCTTACATTTTTTTTCAGTGTATGAACAGTTGTATCCCTACCCACCCTGGGATGAAACTGAATTTGGGTGCACCTAAAAAATTTGTGTAGTACCCCCATGAAAACAATACTAATATGCTCTCCTTTTCTGATTTCATCTTTTTGGGGAGAAATCTATTTTGTTTAAGAGGGCTAATGTTTGTGAAGCATATTTACTATAGGTATATACTTGTATTTTCTTAACTTCAGGTTACAAAGAACAGAAAAAGGTGGAGATGGCTCAGGATGTGGTAAGGACAAATGAGGACAATGTGAATTCAGATTTGTAGGTTAGAATTCTTGTGGATATAGTGCTTTCTGAGAAACTCTGGGTGGCTATATCTGCATGCCTTTTCTTCACAAAAGGAAATAGTCATGGTGGTAATACCTAAAAATAGATATGAGAGTTGGACACCAAATAAATCAACTTTTACATAACAGTTGTAAACCCAGTTTATATGGGTGAGATTTTACATTACAGAAAGTATTTAAGCAGCATGAAAATGGGTTATCCTCTATTTTCTCCGTTTGGCAAATTTCAAAAATGCATCTCATTTCTTTGACCTAATTTTGCCCAGAATTTTATCTTCATTTCTCTAGAAGTGATGAATCACTTTTAAAAAGCCATTCTGATGGGGCATTTTAAAACAGTAAAAGTCTCCAGTAGGCAGATTGAAAGAGATTTCAGGTTGCTAAAAAGAAGCATTCCATTAAGAATTTTCTGGAGGGATGAAATGGGTGCTTGAGAGACTAGTATTTAGACTTGGCTACAAAGTAGGGAGTATTTCTTCTACACACATACAAGCAATTGCATGCATGTGTCACAGTGTGTGTCATATGTCTGTGTGTACACACACATATATACACATTCTTTTAAAGAAAACTAAGAGAAGCAATTAGAGTGATCAGATATGTGCAAGAGCATATAGAGAATTAAAATTATAGTGAATACCTGAGTAATTTAGTGGTTTTACTTTACCAGAGTGTATTAAGAAATGCTAAAGAAGTTATTAATATGTCCTTAGGACTGGTAGCAACTATTAAACCTAAACCTAAGATGTTCTGTATCTACTTTCAGAACAAAACAAGACAAATAATAAGAGACAGGAAAAATTTCTCAGCATTTACTTGGCAAATAGAGAAAGACAAGAATATAAAGTGAACTTGATAGCATTTTTTTATTTATAGTTTTTGTCTCTCATTTGCACATCCCACAGAACCATGGTGTGTTTGTGATATTTTATAAATGTTTAACAAATTTTACATCCAAAAAGGGATTTAAATGGAAATTATATTTTACTTCTTTTCCAAGTCTTGTTTCATTCTATCTCCATAATGATCCCTTAGGGCAGAAAAAGAACAGAAAAGGTTACAAAATTACAAAACAAAAACCTACATGCCCTTAGTTTCAGGACAGCACTTAAGAGGTACTGGCTATAATTATTTTTAAGCTTTAAGTTGTTCATATTGCAAAAAGGGATGCTCTATTTGTGGTCATCTTTAGTTATATTTTGTATATTAATTTAGCAAATACTATGTATGAAGATTATTCTAAAACAGAAAATTCCCTAAATCAGAAAAGAAAAAGGGGGGGGGGGGTGAAATTGAGTTTATATATATGAAAATTATCTTTTAAAATGTTTTTAATCCTCCAGTTTCTGCAAAATAATTAAAATATACAGTAACTGGGCTCCTAAGATCCTGAATTTAATGTATTAAATATTTCTAAAATTTCTTTATATTGGTGCCTTTTTGAAATGCATTGAGAGAGTGTTGGTTAGCTATTTTAGCCATACAACACTATTATTATATACTTTAAAAATCATTTAAAACTGAGTACTATTTAATTCATCTTTTTGTTCTTAGGGCAAAACTCTTAGAAGAATTTCCAAAACAGAGACTTCCAGCTCAGCTGTTTAAAGTAAAAAGAAAATTAAAACCAGATTTTAATAACTTTTTAGTTTATCTGATAGTATTTCTGAGTACCATTAGAAGCTTATGTGGTGAAAATTTGAGGCAGAGTGAAATTTTAGCTATGAATTGCATTATGGTATGTGTTTTTGTTTTGTTTTGTTTTTAAGGAAGAATAAGTTCTATATCATACAAGAATTTGCTAGTGGAAATTTTTAGGTCAATAAATTACAGTATTGTTTTGCAATTTCATCCACAGACTAGTGTTGTTCTAGTCTTAGAATTTCTATCTTCTAACCTGCTAATGTTTTATGGAATGATTTTTTTAAAAGCAGGTGATTAAATCTCCTTGAACAAAACAAAACTTAACAGTCATATCGCATTGCTATTCTCCAAAGCATAATTTCAAATGGTTTCATACCATAATTGTGTATTACTTGCGATGGATGTGTTAGGATATGACAGCTTTTTAAAAAAAAAAAAATGAGCTGCTGGTTATACAAAGCAAATATCATATGACCAAGAAGCTGTGATATGCTAGTTTCCTTTTATCATAGTGTATTGCTAGGCCAAATAATGACACCTTGAATATTTTTACATTTATTGCAGAAACCTAAAATTTTGGAATTTCCATACAGTTTTTATGTAACTTTCTAGCTTTTTAGTTCTATCTTGAGGTACTGTAAGTTTGTGGATATTTCTCACACGCACTCTTGAAAATAAGTTCATAATTCTGTTTATCGGGTTTCCCCCCCATAACAATACATTTGTATATTTTCTGTATAAATTTGTGAATTAACTTTTATTCCATATGGAGAGAGGTACATGAATGACTAGTTTTCTAAGATGTCATTTTTATTGTGAATAAAATATACAATTTTGAGGCCCTCTGATAAGCAACATAAAGTATAGCATATACCTTCATATAGGTACAAAATAGTTTGCAGTGAATCGGGCCCTTCAAATTACCTCAAGTGACACACAGTAAGAAAAGCTTCTTAAACAGGTAGAGGTCACTGAATCCCCTACTATGCACTTATCAAGACAAGATTTGACTTAATTTAATTGACTGGAAATGGAATTTTTTTTTAATGAATACATTTAAACAAGGGAAGGACTCTGGGTTTTGTTTTTGATTGTTGCTTTATTTTTCTTTGTAGTTCAAATTCTGAAACTGTGATAAAAAGATTTGACTGTCAAGCACTCTCAGATTCTGAAAGTAAATCACTTTCCCTTCACCATATTTCTTCCCCCATTTCTGTTCCTCCTCTCTGTCCATCTCCCTGTCATTCATCACTGTTTCTAGATATTTCTGCCTCTCTTTTCCCCCTCTACTAGTTTGAAGATTAGGTCAACTCTTACTTCCAACTTATAAGTCTCTTAAGTCTTAATTTTTTATTTGTGTTTTGTTAGCTGTATGGTACATGGACATATTTTTATATGCAAGGGTAGTCTTCTATTGAAAAAAGAAAAATAATTGGATAAAAAGTAGTAAGGTATATAACCTTTGTGTTACTTTGCTTCTCAAAAAATTGAATACCTAAAAGATGACCCCAAAGTTTATGTAATCATAATATAACATATTTTCCTTCCATTTGTTGAATTTTGCTGTTTTGCTTTGGTTTTCCTTCTAAAATATATATCATGAAAATGAGATGATTTTTGCAAGTATTCAGAAAGATGTTTAAAATGTAAGCAGAAAGTCTTAACTTTTTCTCAATTAGGAGAAAAGTGCTTTAACATTGCTCTACTTATATTCCAGGTTTGGAGGGGGCTTTCCAAATCCTATATGTGTTCTTGATGATTGGACCTTTTAGACCATGTGTTATTTGCAAATCCATAATGACTACTTCTGCTATTTAGTTTAAAAATATTTTTTTTATTTTCTTTCTGTACAAGTGCAATACTTCCCTTGAAGTCTTAAAAACTATGGTGATTTTTTCTTTCTTTGTAACCTATTCTTTCCTTAGTTAATGGCAAAAAGAAACCCTTAAGAATCATGGCATCTTAAAGTATACAACAAGCAGAGAGAAAAACACTCCACAATCAAAAGATTAGAGAGTATAGAAACCACAGATCTAATCTTTTGGTGTCTTTATTTAAGCTAAATTTTCCATTTAAATTAGTAATCCTTTTCCTGAGAAATGTGTCCTAAACTTGAAATTTTGCAACTGAATTCTCTCCTTTATCCCTTGCCCAATGCTCTAAATTAAAAACTTTATTTTATTTCATTTCTCTCCTTTTGGAAATGAACTTTAAAATCAAAGCAAAGCACTTAGCGCAACTTTAAACACATATCACATATCAGAGAAAATTTTTAAAAATATTTGGAGCTAGTCCGGTTTTCATACAAATTTAAGTAAGAACTATTTTTCGTATCATACTTATTTATATGTAATTGTGCTGGTTTTCTTTTTTTATACCTGTGTCCCTGTAGTAAAACTGCTGTAATGTAAATACATGTTTTGTTAAAAGATAACATTTCTTTGGCATTTCTTTTAAAAGCAGTTACTGTATTTGTACAGTAGCTATGCGTCTTGGCCATTTTAGATTTTTTTTTTTTTCCTTTAACAATACCAAAGGTAATTAGACTATTTTAAAGACTAATTGCTTGACAGTTTTTAGGATATTTTGAGTTTTAGAAGCAAATAATAATAATAACAATAGGTCAAACCAGTAAACCTCATTTTTTTCCAACTAATAATTTGGGGAAATAAAACTCTTGTTTAAAAAAAAATATATATATATATATATATATAAAAATATATGTGTAAAATTAAAATTCCAAACCTTGTATGTCAGGTTTGCTCAGTGTAATGTAGTTTTTTAAAGGCTCAAATACCATACCTCAAAAAATGAGGTTTACTACAGAAATACTAAAAGGGTCTTTACAGCTGTGTGACAAGTCACCCTGCTATATACCAATTTGGAGACCTCTGCTAAACAGTTTTATCACTGCAGACTAAAATATGGGACTTGTATTTTCCTGTTTTTAATGCACACACATGTTGTGTGCATGTATGTGGGTTATGTGTATATGTGTATGAGTGTTGTATATGCATGTGTGAGTGTGTGTCAGTATGTGTGTACAAATAAAGAGGCTGCAGAAACTTTTTAATACTTTGTGAAAAGGATTATATTATAAAGGTTTGTACTGTCTGAGTGCACAGCTACTGGAATAATTTTAGGGAATCTCAGGAACAAGCATATAATTTGTCCAAGATTTATTTCTTCTCAGAAGTGTAAGTGCAGTTTTTAATTCTGTATATTATTTAATATTTTACCAATAAAAATAAACTTCTGACATAAAAAGTTTGCTATAAAAACTTTCTGGTGAGAATTCTACACACAAACACATCTTCCAAATACCAAAGACTAAATGGTTGAATAGTATCAGGCTTATTTAAGTTGACATTGCCATTGTTTATGTATCATTTCCTGACATAGAAATTTGAATTCATGTGGGAACAGAAGTCTCCATCTCCATCATTCATCAATCTCCATCATTAATATATATAACCAGCCTGATCAGAGAACAAAGTATCGCATAATTTGTTAAAGATGGGATAACATCTCTTTGCTCTTCAAACGGTTTTCATATGTATATGTTATATATATCCAATTTAACCCTAAAAGAAAATCTAAGAGCTGTGTAGTTCAGAGCCTATCCCTTGTTTTAGAAAAAGAAAGTGAGGCCTAAGAGAAGGAAGTTGCGACTCACTCAAAAGTACACAATGAATTACACAAGTGGTCCAATAATCCTCAATAACCATATGAGAAACCAGATTAAATAAGTAAAAAGTCGTAGAGATTGCGTAATCATGTTGGCAAAAAGCTGACCGGCTGTTCTGCATGTTGTGCTATCACTATGTGAGTCACAAACTTCTCACACCTGATTTTATAAATGTGATATCTCTTCTGCCAGAACAAGTTTGTCCTGTTACAAACATATTTATAACCAGAAATCTAAGAGTACATATATGGTTACTTATCCCCAATGCCAATTTGGAGTCCACAGTCATATTTGAGATAGTGATTAAGAGTTTTCTTCATGAGTAAGTATTTATAGAAATTCATGGATGTTTATCACATTCCTCAATAACACTGCTTCCAAATGTCACACAGAATGAAAAATACTACAGTTTAAGTGAACTTCCTTAACCATCTCTTAATTCAGAACCCTAACCTAACCTAGGGGAAAAGTGCAAATGGGATGAATAAAGAGGCAAAAAGTTAAAAAAAAAAAAAAGGCCGAACATACCACCTTACTCCCTAGTATTAAGGCTTATGAAGGATTCCTTCAAAATCAGCAAGAAATATGTATCAAATTCTCCTGGTTTGTGGGAAGAACCAAATGAGAAAATATTTTAAAAATATGCCATATCCTCTTGATTTTTCCATTGCAGTAGGGCCAGAGAAATAAATAATTGAAATCTTAGTATGATTGTAAGATTGTCAAGATACTTAAAGCAAATAACTGACCTTGGGGTGTGAAGTTCAATTAGAATTTTAGCAACTCTGCTTGCTATTAAGGGGTCCTAGAAGTAAACATTAAACTCCAACAAAACTCCATGTTTTGTTAATATCCCTACAGATTTGATATCTTTAATCCAATATGACAAAGCAAAGATGGGGATGGGGAGATCCTGGAAAATAAGATATGCTCAGCCTGAGAAAAGTAAATATGTCAGCTTTCCCTTCTCCTTTCTGCCACTTGATAGTCCTGGGATGTGTCATGATCAGATCAGCTTCCTCTCAGTTCAAAACAGTAAAAACAAATACTGCCCAAATTGGTATTGAGTTGTTTGTTCTAGAAACCCTTGGAAGAGCTCTGCAAACCTGACCATCAGACCAATTGAAACATCTGTGAAGAAACAAGATTTTTAAATGCTCCAGGAAGAACCAAAGGTAAGAAAGAAATAAGGTAAGGATGTTTGGGTTGGGATCCATTGGGCCTTAGCCCTAAGAAGGGAGGAGTCAGTCAGTGCTCTTTTTCCCTTAAGAGAGGAAAGTTGGGGTCAGAATCAGCTGTATCCACCAGAAGTGCTAAGCCAAATCCCTGGGTAAGGAAGTAGGAGAATTTAAGAAGGAATGGAAGCAGAGTACAAATTTTATCTATGTGGGCCCAAGTATTGGCTCTGGTTTGGTGAACGTTAGAACTTAAAAATTTCTGGCCAAAAAGCTTTTGAAAATTATAGAAGTCTCCAACTAATGTTTCTAGCATAACATTTCCCAGCCATAGGAGGGGATGGGATAACCTAGGGTATTTGGCTATCATATTAGCAAAAATAGATGCATTCCCTGGAAGTCAAATATTTGAGCCCAGAAAGGGGATGGCCTTCTTTCCTTTCTCTTTTCCCTTCCTATTTTCTTTTTCTCACATAATTCATCCACATTTCTTTCCAGCTTCTCTCTTTCCTCCCTTCTCATCTTTGTTTCTCCACAGCCTTTTTACTCTTTTCCCTCTCTGCATTATCTGCTTTATCATTTGCTATCTATTCTCCTTGACCCTGTTCCAACTCTGTAAAAATACAAACTCTTATCTACATGCGTGATTTAATGCAACCTGAAAATATATGAGATTTAACCGTGTATACCCTTTTATTAAAAAGTACTTTATAATTAGCACAATTGTTCCTGACTATCTAATTCTCTCAAAATTCTCATGGAAAGCATTGGGTATATCTTCATTTTACTTCATAAGAAACAGGTTCAGATTGTTTTATGTGACTTTCTTCAGAAACACTTCAAATCAGTGAAAAATCTAAAAAGTCTATTGCTGGCAAACTTATTCCATTGTTTTCTTTTGGAAAACAGTTTGAGTAGCATTTGATTGACAAAGTCTACAAATAAAGGTAAAAAGGCAATATTAATACAAAGCAGTAGATAAAAAATAATTTGTCCTGCACACAAGTTATAAGTAATGTTTTGCTTTCTCTAATTTTTA
This sequence comes from Dasypus novemcinctus, assembly GCF_030445035.2. NCBI lineage: Eukaryota > Metazoa > Chordata > Mammalia > Cingulata > Dasypodidae > Dasypus > Dasypus novemcinctus. The sequence goes on from NC_080679.1 coordinate 31,495,441, forward strand.
AGCAGAATGATCCCAAATTAACTGGTTGGTACAGTGGTTTGTTTTTGTTTTTTGTGTGTTTTTGTTTTTATTTTTGAGATACAGGGGAATTGAACCTTGGACCTCACATGTAGGAAGCCAGAACTCAATCACTGAGCCACATCAGCTTCCCTAAGTTGGTTTTATTGTTTGTTTTGCTTGTTGTTTTGTTTTTGTTTTTTTCAGGAGGCACCAGGAACCAAACCCAGGACATCTCAAGTGAGAGACAGGAGCTCAACTGCTTGAGCTACATCCACTCCTGGCATAGTGTTTGTTTGATTTTTTTTTTTAAGATTTTTTTTTTTCTCTCTCCCTCTCCCTCCTCCAGTTGTCTGCTCTCTGTGTCCTTTCACTGTGTGTTCTTCTGTGACCACTTCTATCCTTATCAGCAGCACTGGGAGTCTATGTTTCTTTTTGTTGCATCATCTTGTTGTGTCAGCTCACCATGTGTGTGGCGCCATTCTTGGGCAGGCTGCACTTTCTTTCACACTGGGCGGCTCTCCTTACAGGGCACACTCCTTGCACATGGGGCTTCCCAGCTTCAGGGATACCCCTTGCACAGGGGACACCCCTTGCCCAGGACACCCCTTGTGTGCATCAGCGCTGCGCATGGGCCAGCTCCACATGGGTCAAGGATGCCTGGGGTTTGAACCTCAGACCTCCCATGTGGTAGGCGGGTGCCCTATCCATTGGGCCAAGTCTGCTTCCTATAGTGTTCTTAATACTAAGAAATACAGTATTAAGTAACAGGGAGAAAATCTGGAGTGAAAATTTTGCTGCAGAAATTTTTTAAATGGCTAAATTATCCTAATTTATTCTTCCAAAGACTCCTTTTATGTTTACTTTAAATAAGTATGTTTCTTGTTTGTTTTACTAAATTTCCTCTACAGTTGATGGAATTCTTTGTGTCACCCTATCCATATCTCCATATTCATTTTATTTCCTTCTTTCATTTCTGAATATAATTTCCAGTATTTGTAGTTTGTTTGGTTTTTTTTTTTTTCATTCCAATTTTTAAAAACTTGATCTGACATCATGAATAATAAGAAGTTATCAGTTCTGGAACCTCTGACCATGATACCCAAGTGTTTTCAGTGAAATGGTAGTCATTTCATTACAGCCTCCAAATTCAATGAGCAGCCTGGACCTTGTGCTTATACTTCTCAGGTGCTAAAGCCTATCTGCTAGCTTATCTCTTTACTGTTAATTCTGTAGCAAAGAGTATTTTCAAGATTCACCCCCAGCTCCAACATTACCCATTGTTACATGAGTGATATATTTACCATAAAATCCAATCTCATATTGTCTACCCTTAGGGATGAGACTGGTACTACCATTTGGAATTTATTGGCTTTGACCTGACATGTTCCCCAGTCTTCAGGGATGGTTGCTGTTATTATACCTCCCATCATGTTCTCCTTGTCTTACTTCTACCATGTAAGTAGTAACTTGAGTTTTTTGGCCTTCAAACAGTCTACTCTTTGTCTCGCCACCCCACCCCATATCTCTTCACTATTTTGTTGTTGTTTTTCATCAGATTGTGACATGCATATATATTACTATATTACATATATTACATGTATATTTGACAGGACTCAAGGGTAGAAAACTGGGATAGCAAATGACTCATGTTTTCCCAAACTCTTAGCCAAATTACTTTTTAGTCATCCTACCAAATGGTAGTTTGGTTACACCGTTTTCCAAGCTACAAGTACAATCCCAAGTCTTCTGCTTTCATCTTTAAGGTTTTGACAAGTCTGAGTATACCTGAGAAAGTGATCACTTTATCATCTAATGAGCATGAGAAAACCCTTCTGTGGGCATGAATAAAGCACCAATAAGAACTCAAGTAGCTTTCTTGCATCTTTGAGATATTAAGTGGGCCACTGCCTAATTCTTTTGAAATAAATGTGAGCTCAGTTATGATATCCCTTAAAGTTTTTTTTTTTGTTTTTGCTTTTAATTTAAACTCTAAAGTGACACACTGATCTTCTTGATTTAAATTATAGCATGCCAAAAAAAATGTTCTCTGATTTAATTATAAAAATGTATTTTTGGCTTTTTAATTATTACTATCTTGAAAGACCAACCACCATATTCAATATGATATCTTGCAGTCTTATTAAAATTCCTCATTGTTCTAACACATTCTGAGCTCTTTTCAGAATATGGTTCATAGTATCTAATCCACAGACACATAACACTAAGGAGTTTTATATGATGTAGCAACTTTGGGGCTATATAAAATTCACTAACATACTTTCCAAAGTAGATTATCTTAATTAATTGGTCTCATTTTTAAAAAATGAGTAATTTATCCTAAGTATTTTAGGTCACTTTGTATTCTTGGGGTTGTCTATGTTATACTACATATCTGACTCAAAGAAAACATGGCACCATCAGCTCAATTCATAAAAAAAGCAATGAACTGCCCCCCCCAAAAAAACTGCCAAGATAATAAAGAGTATATGTTCCCCTTTCTCATATTAATATCAATAGGCCTTGTCAGCCACATTTCCAATATGCATATAACCCAACTCATTTAGTAGTCCTCACATTGAGTTCTATAAGTAGCTTTGAGTGACGCTAGTATTCCATGGTAACTCAGCACATCCAAGCATTACAGATCTGTAATATCAATCTATCAGCCTGATATTGGACAGCAATTATCACCTGTTGCACTACACAAGCACAGGATAGGGTACAGCTAGTATAATTTATACACTTATGGCTACATTTTAAATATGTAGACTCTCTGGTTTCTAGTTATCTGCTCTTTGTTCTTTAATTCTCTAGGCTTAGTTATAAATAACCCTTGTATTTCTCAGAAGCAACACCTTTTTCTAATTTCCTTATTTTTAAGTAAGAATAAGAACTATTTTCACTATTTCCACACCACGTAAATTGCAGATGCAATAATCTGAGAGAATTGATCCAATCCCTGTTTCATTCTTCTAAATTTGTTCTGGTTTATGAGATCTTTATTCATTCCATTTGTCTAGACTATTATGGCAGAATTCTATAATAAAGCTAATTTGGAGAAACAAGTACAGCTATATCATTGGCCATTTGAATGACAATAAGAGTGAATGACTTATCCTGCCCCATTTATCACTGTGATAAAGCAGGCCTGATTTATATGTAGTAACATCTAATTCATGACATAGCAAGGCCTTTTTATATTTAATTATAAGTAAGTAAGCCTGTATGTTGTTCTGAATGTGAGAAAAAATCCTTGATCATTTTATTGTGCAATATTAAACATGTAGTCTTTGGAAGGTATAGTTATGGAAGAATATACACATTTTTAAACCTAAATTTAAATCTGATTCTGTCAAAGTGAGGGAAATAAATTGTTATCCTTTGATGACATAGGATTCCCCCCCCCCAAAAAAACATGAAAAAGTTACTTGGTAAAATGTAGTAGAGGGGGGAGCAGATGTAGCTCAGTGATGAACACCTGCTTAGCACATACAAGGTACTGGGTTCAATACCCCGTACCTCCTAAAAATATTAATAATAATAATTTAAAAGGTACTAGAGGAACAAAAAATAAGTAGGGAACATCATACTCATATTTTCATTCTAGAATTCTAGCCCAGTGAACATTATTTATTCAGAGATTCATGACAAGGTCACTATGTGTCCTTGGAAAAATTTGCTTTAAGAGGATAGAATGTGGAAATGATTTAGTTCTACATTAAATCTGAATCCACTTGGAAAGTGTGGAGGTGATTATAAACTCTGTCTCTCTCCTTTTTATACTAACCCTCCCTTTCTTCTTGGTTGGTTCTTAAGTATTCACTATAAACTCATCTAAAGTTTAAGGGGTTAGAGTGCTTACTGCATGCTAAGAACTAGAGGGAATTCATTCATTTATTCAGTGCTCACTCTCAATGTGCCAGACTAGGGTCTTAAGTCATAATATTGAATAATTAGGTCCTGATACTCAAGGAAATTGTAATCTTATAAGTAAGCAAATACATAAATGAGCATTTATAAGAAAACATGGTAGATATTACTATAAAGATAAAAGTAAAATGCTATAGAAACAAATGGAAGGGGAACCTAATTTAGCTTTGGAGTGAGGAAATGTGTCCTGGTGGAAGTGATGTTAAGCTGAGTCCTAAAGAATAAATGGAAATAAATTTGGTGAAGAGGGGGAGATAAGAGAGAGAGATAGGAAATATATTCTAGGCAAAACAAGCATATCTCCAAAGTCCTGAATGAAAGAGAGAGGAAGAAGGGGGAAGGAGTGAAGTCAGGGAGAGACAACAACAGAAACAGAAAGAGAATATAAAGGAATGGTTATGTTCAAGGAATTGCAGAATAAGAACAAATATATAACAAGAGATGAGGCTGGAAAGCAAGTTGAGTTAGATATTAGGGATTTGCTTTCCTAAATCAAGGAATTTGAAGATATATACGAACGGAGACAAGGACCAATAAAGGTTTTTTTTTGGGGGGGGGGTGTATGACTGGATTTGCAAAATTTCATGGGCATCAATGTTCGATTAGATTAATGTGATACGAGAATGGAAGTAGAAGCTGCTACAGTAAATCATGGAAAAAAGAATACTGGCTTGTACTATAGGAGTGGTAGAATGTGCTAGATTAGTGATTGTAGGTAGTGAGGGAGAGAGTTATTTAAAGATGATATCCAAGTATCTGACTTGGAAAACTGAGTGCATGGTGGTGCCAGTTACTGATATTAAAAAAAAACATGGAGAGAAACAAATTGGGGGCGGGGGTGGGAGGAAAGACTATGACAAATATGTTGACTATGTTAAATGTGAACTAGCAGTGTGACATCCAAGTGAAGAAGTCTAATAGGAAATTGAATATATCGGGTTAATATCAGCAGAAAGATCTGGGCTTGATATATATGTATATGTGTGTGTGTGTGTGGCAATTGAAGCCATAGAGTTGATGAGATCATTTAGGGAGTGTTATAGTTGGAGAGAAAAGATTAAAATCAAACTCATGAGTTTAACGAATAATAAGAATTCTATCAAGGAACTCATAATTCAGTAGAAGGAATACGACATGTATATGGAACTATTGTGATTAGTAATAGAAGAAATTGTAGCACTGATGTGTAGAAAGTGGCCACAGTAGCTGCTCAGGGTAGGGAGAGGGAAGAAGAGATATGATGTGGGGGTATTTTCAGGACTTGGAGTTGTCCTGGGTGGTACTACAGGGTCATATGCTGGACATGGCCCACTGGGTGGACTGGAGGAGAGTGTAAACTACAGTGTAAACCATTATCCATATGGTGCAGCAGTGCTCCAAAATGTATTCACCAAATGCGATGAATGTGCCATGATGATGAAAGAGGTTGTTGATGTGGGAGAAGTGGGGTGAGGTGGATGGGGGCATATGGGGACCGCTTCTATTTTTTTAATGTAACGTTTTTTTAAAAAAAAAGAGGGAAAAAATATCCATTATCCAAAAAGAATAAATAAATAAATAAATAAATAAATAAATAAATAAATAAAAATAAGAAAAGCAGTTGCTAAGGGTCAAAACAGATATACAATTTCCTGGGTGCTCAGAGTGGGAGAAGCTTGTAGGGACAGGAATAACCTCATGGAAAAGGTGGTATCCAAGAGAATTTTGAAAATTGGGGGGAAGTTTTCAGAAAGATGACTAAAAAGTTGGTTGAAATCATGTTATAGAAGAATTTTAATGGAAATGAATCTCAATTTTTAGTTCCTCTGAATATGTATATGTCTTTAAAAAAGTAAAGAACAGCAGAACCAGAGGGTCCAAACCACCAAAAATAAAGCACACTGCTTGGTCCATAGTCTCCATATACTCAACTTGGGTGGGGAATTTAGGGGGAGTCAAGTGATATGTGTCTCTTCCGTCATGAGCGTGTGAGTAGTTTATATCTGTTTGTGAATTATAAGACAGACTCATTTTTAATTATTCACTTTGTAAACCTGGCATTTATAAATGTAGAAAAGGAGGCATATGTTTGCACTAACTCATTTGAATGTGCTCTGTATTATTATCTTCCTTTGAGGGCGATTTTATTGAAGATTATATCCTCAATTTAGAGATGGAAACTGAGGCCCCCATGAGGCTTTTGTTGTATTTATTAATACAAGTCTTTTTCTTCCCAACTAGTTGATTGCATGACTGGGGTTTCATCATAGTCAGACAGTGCTCAAGGTCATACTGAGAGGCAGGATGTACAGTTTTAGAACAGCCCTGCAACCTTACAGAGCTTTCAATCTCTTACATAGGCTTCTCTGGGACCACTTTCAAAGCACAATCTATTACTGATTATCTGGTAACCTGCATGTCTTATAGAAAAATTAACTAAGTTTTCCCAGTTATAACCATATAGGTCTTCAGTTACCAACACTTATAAAAATTAATTTATGTCATAAATATATGATACCCAAGTTAATCTTTATTATTATTTTCACAGGATACATAAGGAGGACATTTTGAAAATATAATATAAAAAGAACCTTTCAGTATCAAATTATAGTATAATTGTAGATCCTTTAAATAATTACAGTCTTAAGAGAGAGGGTCTTCCAATCATAAAAGATTTCAAAATACTTTAAATCTCTGCATATTATAAAAATTAATAAAATGTCATGGTTACAAACATCGCACCTAAAAGAAAATTTATAACAGGACTACTATGTCAAAACTAAGCCCTCTCAGGAGTTTGTGATTGTCGTTATCTATAGAAGTATTGTGCAATAAAAACATAATGTGTGCCACAAATACAAGCTACAATTTATAAATTTAAGTTTCTCCAGTATCCACATTCAAAATTAAAAGCAGGTGAAATTACTTTTTAGTAATATAGATCACTGACAATATATATAAAATATTATCATTTCAACAGATAAGTATATAAAAATTATTAATGAGACATTATTCTTTTTCATATTAGGACTTTGAAATCAGTGTGTGTTTTACATTTATATCTCAGTTTGAACTAGCCACATTTCAAGGGCTCAAAAACAGATCTGTGTTCTACCCTAGTAATCAAACTCAGTTACATAAATACCCTTGTGTTAAAATAATAGCCACAGATACCTTTTTTATTAAGTCTTTATTATGTTGCAGTCATGGCGGTAAGTGAGATACATGTTTTTCTTGTTTCACTCTCATTACAATCCTATGACAAGGATGCCATTATCAACCCTATTTTTCAGATGGAGTGATAAAAGACTCAAAAAGATTTCATGGCTTGCCTAAAGCTATGGAGTTAATAAGTGATGGACCAGGAATTCAAACATAAAGATAATATTGAAATGAGATGTATAATTATTTTGTGTTTTTAACTTACTTTGGTTGTTATAGTTTTTTTTTGTCAGTGAAGATAGTCAAATTGGTTGTAGGTAAAAGTAAATTATGTGGTAAAGTGATTGAAGTGGCTTAACAGAGAAGCAAGAGACTACTGGATCATCTCTCCTACAGAATAAAAAGAGAGTGGTAAAAATATAAGAAAAATAAAAGAGATGATGGTAGAGGTGATCCTGAAAAAAGTGACTACAGAGCCTTATGGGTTTGCCAAATGAGACAAATAATGGGTAGAGAGGTAGGAAGGATGACAGTATAACCTGGATCTGTTTTAATGAGATGATATGGAAGAAAATTAATTTGTGGTAAAGCACAAAATATTGTTGAATCTCTTCATTATTAGGTATCCAGAAAGAAAATCAGTGGCAGAAGAGGATTAGAAAATTGGAAAATTTATTTTAGGTATGAATTTTCTAAAATGTAAAGTTATTGACTTGAGAGCCAAGAAATTTGGCACATGATATGCCTGAAGAAATAAGATGAATGTTAGGCAAGTCTGATTTGGACAAAATAAAGATGAAGGCAAGGATCAGTGGTATGGATTTGGAGGTCCAGAAAAATTATCAACTATATTTTGTCTTTCTGCTTTTGATGCTTTCAGAAATTCTCCATTACTTACTATTCCATTAAAATGACTCTTTCTTCCCTCCGTCCTTCATCATCTAGATTTACCTATTTTTTCTTTGTTTCAGTTCCTTCAATCTCACTGGCCCTCCAGCCTAGAAATTAAGTCTTCTGTTCCAAACGCTGAGCTATATTTTCCCCACCATTGAAGATACCACTTGGACTCAGTATACTCCAGGAAGCCTTCCCAAGTCATGTATAGGGAATACAGTATCCTCCATAGAGGGGAATAATGATACAGATAATTTAGACAGATGCTCTCATTCCCTGATTAAGTAATTCCATAGGATAAATCTACATCTTTAGATCTGCTTTACTTTACAAATTTTTCCCACCTCAACCTCCACATATCTCTAGTTCAGTCTGCATCAGTCTTCCTTATCTCTCAGGGTTGTGGCCTTTTCCCTAAGCATTATTCCCCTACATTTTCTGTCTGCTGTTCACTTTCAGTCTATTAAGAAATCAAGCAAAGAGAATATTACTATTCACAAATAGCTGGCAAGTAAAAATAATTGATTAGAGCCAGGTAGTACTTTATTTCCATTCCTGGAAGAGGTTATACCTTACTAAGTGATTGAAAGAGACATAATAGAATTGAAAGCAAGCATGAGTAAAGTCCACAGACTAACAAGACCCAAGATTTATTTGCTGTGTAATATTGCTTAAGTTTATTAATCTTTCTAAGCCTCAGTTTCCTCATCTAAGGTAGGGACAAGACTACCTTTCCTGTAGATCTGTTCTAATTATTCCACTCACTTGTTAATGAATTTTTGTTGGACAAATAGTATACGTCATTTAATATGTTTAAATAAAAGAGAAAAAGTAAAAAACAATCTCTGCCTACAAGAGATTTGTAAATAGATTAAAGGGAAATAGAAACAACATCAAATATTACTAAAAGTATTATAAAATGGTATATTGGGAGTTAGTGCAGAGCCACTGTGGAGGCAGAAAAAGGGGCGTTATTAATTCTATTCTAGGGGATACAAAGATCATTCAGGAAAGCTACATTAAACAGGTGACACTTGAGCTATAGTGGAGAAAGGATAAAGAATATGATGGGGAGGTATTTGAGATATTTGTTAATGTATTCATTCATTCATTTCTTCAGCAAATCTTTTTTCTTTAATAGAGAGTTTATGGATTTACAGAACAATCATTAATTACAGGATTTCCATATTCCACCCTATTAGTAACAACTTGCATTGGTGTGCAATATTTGTTACAACTGTTGAAGGCACATTTTTATAATTTTACTATTAACAATAGTCCATGGTTTAACTTAGAGTTCACTGTTTGTATAGTGTAATTCTTTGGATTAAAAAAAAAAAATTTTTTTCTGTTACCATATATATAATCTAACATTTCCCCTTTTAATCATATTCAGATATATATTTCAGTGCTGTTAATTACATTCACAATGTTGTGCTAGCATATGATGGCACAGAATAAAATAAAATAAATAAAATAAAATAAATGTAGTCCCTTTCTAAGAGATGCTTATTTGGCCTGTCTTCATAGTGTCTATAGTCAATGTGTTAGAGATACAATTCTATGAACCCAAGCAATCTTAACAGACCACCACTTAAACAATTTGTCAAATCAACCAAAACTATCCATTTTCTTTGGAAAAGAAATTGACTAATATTCAGGGCTCAGTGAAAACTCACAGCCAGTAGACTATGCTCCAATAAGCGTATACACTTCTCTCTTTGGTTGAGTTGCATGCTTGCCAAAAATTAGTTGTTTATTCACAAACTATTTATGTCAATTGACTTATTATGGTAACCATGTAATATAATTAAGCATTGCCTACATAATTCATTAAAATAGAGTGCAAAGTGAGAATTGTTTCTTCAAAAATTAAGTTGAATAGTTTGGAAAGACTCAATAGAGTGCATTGACTAAAAATGCTTTTATCAAATTAAGTATAGGATATACAGTTGGAAAAGACTAAATCCAGAAAATTCTCTACTGAGATTCATTTGCAAATGTTTTTAAATTTTCACTCCATTTTAAATTATTCTACTTTAAAGAAAGTGAAACTCGAAATTACAGATGGTGCACTATGGTCAGGAAAGGTGACAGAAGGTGACATGGAGCCATACCCGTATTAAAGTTCATAGCCATACATCAAAAATTTGATGAAGGTTTATGCATTTAAGATGCCTTTGTTTAAAATGAATGTAAAAGTTATATAGACATCATTTTATGGTTTTAGTTTCCTCAAAGCAGATACCATAAAATGGGTTGGCTTTTAACAGTGGTAATTGATCAGCTCACAGTTCTGAGGCTGAGAAAAATGTCCAAATCAAGGCATTATCGAAGCAATGCTTTCTTCCCAAAGACTGGCTGCCAGCAATCTTGGGTCCCCTGCCACATGGCAAGATACATGATGGCTCTGCTGATCTTTCCCTTCTCTTCCAGGTTTCCTTGCTTTCAGCTTCTTACTTCCCTGGCTTTCTCTCTCTTTGTCTGAATTTCATTTTCTTATAAAAGATTCCAGTAAAAGGATAAAGACCTATCTTAAATGAGGTGGGTATGCCTTAACTGAAGTAGCCTCATCAAAAGATCCTATTTACAATAGGTCTACACCCACAGGAATGGATTAACTTAATTTTTAAAAATTTATTTTATGTATTTATTTTTACCTGCATAAACTAGCCTTTATTGATTACAGTGGGATTAAAGAGAGGAAAGGATACGAAAATTCCCGTCCCTGGTGCATAGTCCAGAAACCCCATCGTAGCCCAGGAAATCAGGATTAACTTTAAAAACATGCTTTTCTGGGGTACATACAATTTCAAATCACCACAGTTGCCCTACTTTAATCTACTTTAATTATTAACTGACTACAATTTGCAATCAGCTGGGATAAAAGGGCTCTCGTAAAGAAATATGTTGTATATTATGACATGGAAGATAATGGGACCCTAATAATCTGTAGCAGAAAGACAATTCTAGTGAATAAGAATTATAAAGTAGAAGTTAGCCAGACAAAGGAAGGGGCATTGGAAAAGGAAAGTACCCCAGGAAGACAAAAAGAGAGGAGAGCACTCAAGGAAGTCAAAACAAAGAGAAACAAGGGAAACTGAAAAAGTTCAATGTGGCAGGCCATATAGCATAAGGCAACACATAGCAAATATTTGGGCTAGTAGGTTGGGCCAGATCATGCTTTACTCTAGCTGAGTATGGAGGAGGAGAGATTGGTGAGCAGCAAAATTAGGGACAGGGAGACAAATTAACCTAGGTAAGAGATGATGGTGGCCTGCATTAATGTTATAGCAATGGAACTGGAAAGGGATTATGGATTTGTAGATATTGTGAGGTATAATCAACATGATATGGCAGTCGAATATATGGGTCAAAAAAAGTGGGAAAGGTCAAATATATCATCTAAATTTCTGACTTGAGAAATTGGATGGGTGGTGCCATTTATAAAAATGTGTAGCTGTAATGAAAAAGATGTTGGCTGGGGATAGGGAGGAGATAAATTCAGTTCTAAACACATTATCCTTACGTCACAAGGGCATCAATTGGGGAAGTCCTATGAGGAGTTGGATATATAGGGTTTAAGGAATAAGTAAGAATAAAAATAGAGGAATGCTTGGGACCTGCATATAGATGGTAATTGAAACCATGAAGAGTAGAGATGCTCTCTCAAAGAGCGTTAATTGAACAGGAAAAAAGAAAGAGTAGAGAAGAAAACTGCTTAAGAAAGAGCCCCGAGAAAGCGGATTTGGCCCAATGGATAGGGCGTCCACCTACCACATGGGAGGTCCAAGGTTCAAACCCAGGGCCTCCTGACCCATGTGGTAAGCTGGCCCACATGCACTGCTGAGGCATGCAAGGAGTGCCATGCCACGCAGGGGTGTCCCCCACATAAGGGAGCCCCACGCACAAGGAGTGCGCCCCATAAGGAGAGCCACCCAGCGTGAAAAAAGCACAGCCTGCCCAGGAATGGCCCTGCACATACGGAGAGCTGATGCAGCAACATGACGCAACAAAAGAGACTCTGCTGACAAGAATACAAGTGGGCACAGAAGAACACACAGCAAATGGACACAGAGAGCAGACAACTGGGGGAAGGGGAGAGAAATAAATAAAAAAAGAAAAGAAAAAGAAAGAGCTCCAAGGGCAGAATTTTTTAAGGTATGAGTAGGAAAAAAAAAAAAAAGCACAAATTGTGGCTAATAATGGAGTAGCGAAAGAATTAAGAGAAATGAGAATGTACAAAGTATCATTGCTATTGAGAGGGAAATGCCCAGGGGACTTAACAATGTAGGTCATAGATGACCAGGATTCAGGGCTCATTCAGGGAATTTTTGGAGCCTAAGGTAGACAACAGTGAGTTGAACAATGAGTGAGAGGTGACAAAAGGGAGATGAAAAATGTCCTCAGTTTGCTGTTTTTGGACAGTCATGTGCAAGGTGGAGACTGGAAAGAGAACACCCTGAAGAAGCTGAAAAGGACCAGGCCAGGAAGGCTTTGTGTGTCAAACTAAAGGAGGTTTAATTTTGTCCCATAAGAAACACAGGGCACATAGTAAAATCTGTATAATAGAAAGTAGCTCAGTTTGACGATTACATAAAGGGTGGGAATGGTATGGAATGAGAGAATTGGTGAAGGAAGCTAGTTAACAAAAACTTCTTGACTGCTGTGGTGCCACACACGTGTGCTGCAAGTAGTTTGCTACTAAAAAATCTAGTACCCAAATTTACACAAGTTAACAATTAACCTAGTGCAGATTCAAGTTAACCTCTTTAATAATGCCATTTTAACTTCTCTTCCTGTAGTTTCTAGTGGGCTGAGTAAAAGGGGGAGGAGTTACAGCTTCGACTTCTGGTATTGTACTTAACCTCAAGTATACCTGTGGCACATAGGACCATCATCTCTCATGCATATTGAAACCAGGATAGAAGGTATGGAACCATTGCATTAGAGAAGATTGTAATCACTGACAAAGAGGCCTGATTAATGCCTAAAAATTAGAGGGGATGGTAAAGAAAGAAAGGATTGTTGGAGAGAAGTTACAGAATCAGATGGGATTTAGAAACTGGGGATGAGAGTGGAGATATCCCCAAAATAGCAATACTTTTTACTGAATATTTTTAATATATCATGTTTTCCTCTTAGAACAAAAATAACAACCCAGTTCATCTTCTCAACTGTGTTGCAAAGTAGGGATTTTTGTCCCAATATTTACAGATAATAAAACTGGGGTTTAGCAAGTTTAAGCAACTGTCCCAAGGTCATCCAGAGTTTAAATCACATAGCTGAGTTTCGAACCCAGATTTGTCTGATTTAAAATTGGTGCTATTAATCATTACCCTGTACTGTATCCCAAATCTGGAAGGCTCTGTTAGGTGTTTGATTGTATGATGATAATACCAAATTCACGTGGCAAATACAAGTGGAAGAGCAGGTTTGGAGGAAAAATGGTGAGTTGTATATCAAACAATTCTGTTTTAAAAGCCTTGATAATATCTCTGGTGAAGATGTCTAATAGGCAGTCACATGCATAAGTCTTGAACTTGGTAGAGGTATCTGTGAGGAAGATAAGACTTTGTGAGGCATTAGCGTTTTGTTGAGACATAATTAGCAAATTGTTGTTAAAGTCACAGGAATGAATGGGATTTCTCAGGGAGACTGCAACAGAAGTAGAGAATGAAGGAAAGAGCTAAGAAACCCAAATGATAAAGGAGGTCAGAGAGACGTAGCAGTGTAGGAAACAGAGAAGGAATGTTAATACAATTTAGAGGCAAGTAGCAAGCGAGGGTAATACCACACCAAAGCAGGAGAGAGATGCATAAGAAGGGAGAGATGAAGTGTTATTAAATGCTATGGAGTGTTCAAATAAAATGAAGATGAAAGAGTCCGTTAGATTAAGGGAACAGTGAATGAAAAATACAAGGTAAAACAGCATGATATTTCCTTTTTAATTATAACACTCAGTATTGTCAAAGGTCTGGGAGTGGACCCTCAGATATAGTTTGTAAGAAATAAAAGTAATACAATGTTTTGGAAGGGCAATTATCAATAAATTTCAAAGGGGAGCATTTTCATTCTAAGGGTTTTTCTAAGGAAACCATAAGTTTCTAAGGAAATATTCACTGGAGCATTGTTTATGCTGGCAAGCATAGCACAGTAGTTAAGAACACTTAACAGGAGCCAGACACTGCGGGTTGGAATCCCTATTCCTCTACTTATTAGCTCTGTGACCTTGGGCAAGTTACTTTACTTCTCTGTGCCTCAGTTTCTTTATCTGTAAAATCTGTAAAAGGATTACTATTATTATTATTATTAAGGTTGTTATAGCCTAATTGGGTTTTAAAAGAATTACATGAGTAAATATTAATACTGTAAGGTGTTTGGAGCAATGCCTAGCATGTAGTAAGAACTATTTAAGGTTCATTGAATAAATACAGATAAAAATTACCAAAATACTCAAGGGCAGGATTGATTAAAAGAACATGTCTTGTGATACCATGCAACCATGAAAAAATTGTGTAGTTGACTATTTAATAAAATGTAAATATATTCATGCATTATTATTAATTATAAAAAAGTTATATGAATAAAATGATTCTATTTGTGAATAAGCAACATGTATGCATATACTGGATGTGCTTAACAATTTTTTACTTTTTGATTTTCCTCATTTCTAAATCATCTGTAATAAATACATTATTTTTATTAGAAGGAAAAATTTAAAGTACATCCCGGAGGTCAAGAAGTAGCATAACAAGTAATAATTATTCTTTGGCAAAATTTCTCTGTGAAAGGAAGGTGAATAGAGAGCTTAGTAGCTAGAGCGCATTAATATATCCTGTGGAGAAGCAGCATATGGAAAATGCTTTTCAGAGTCCTCCACTAAGAGTCTGCTAATACATGAGGATGGTGGTGGTGGTTGTTATTGGAATTTCTTCAGGCCTTGTAGACTTCCAGCCCCAACACAACCCTACTGCATAGCCAAGGGTAAAAGGTAAGAGAAGAAAAAACAAAACTGGGAGTGCGGCTAGGAAGAGAACATGGCACCTAGTAGTCAGGATAGTGTCTAGAGTTAATCACCTATAGGGACTGAACTAGGACCACAGATAAGACTCAGCCTGTCGGTTAATCTCTGAATTAACCAACATAAGTAAGAATGTTTTAAGATGATCTCTTTCCACCTGATATTTATGCCAACTTGTTGTAATATCTAACCATGTGGGTTAAAAATGCTCAGGTTTAGCTACAGAATCCATAAAATCTGTAATATAAATTATAAGCCCAAACAGGGTTATGGGTAATATCCATCCCATAATGTTTCCTCCTATGCTAATCATCTTATGTATTCAGTAATCTCTACATGAACAATTAATGGAATGAGCAGCATAAATACAACACAATTAAAATAATTTCAATTACCAAAATAATTTTAAAGGCCTATTTTTTAAAAAATAGAAGACTTGTTTCATTTTGAATTTCTGATTTCTTGATTCTATTATAGTCTGAAATTCTAAAAGTAAAAGCAAATAAAATCCCAGGAAAACCTGCTAATTTTTCAACAATGGCTCTTATCAGAACAAAACTGGGTGACCTTAAAACTTTGCCAATTTTAATAATTATAAAAAAAATACACTTCTGAATCAGTTACATCATCAAATCTGGGCAATACGAATATGGAAGCTCTTATAAAGCAATTGTATTCTATAAAAGAAAGATGATGTGAAATAAGAACTTAAAAAAAAAAACTTAGAATATATCATGCTTCAGAATAAATAGAAACATGCTATTTAAAAAGGAGAGTAAATTCAGATGTCATTTCTTTCAAGTCCTGGGTCAATGGCACAACCAGTTAGCCATTGTGTTAAAATTTTAGTTTGGAATTAGTAGCCTGTTCAGGTGATCTAAACTTTCTAGAAATTTAGTCTCCATATTTGAAATTAACATAGCCATGTTATCTGAACAGAGAAGACTAGCAATTTCAAAGTTCAGGTAGATGATAGAACACAAAAGGGGACTTATCTCTACATTAGTGGTTTGCCACACTCCATAACTAAGCCCCTGACTTCCCTGTTCCCTTTCTTTAGCTCCCCTACCCCTCCACCCCATCCTAGTCTATAGACAAACAAGCTCTCCAGTCTAATTCTTATCAAGAGGGAAACAAGGCCAGACCTGCTCTTTTAGATAAAATGCTTTGGCTTCTAACTGCCTGACTGCTTATCTTTCATCTTGCAGTGTTAACCATAACCCCTTTCCTGACCTGCTCTACTTCTTGTTTTCAGATGAGCAGTGAGGACTGGGGTGAAAACATGCTTAAATGGAGAAATTCACTCTCCATCCCTCTCTATTCCTTTAAAGGTCTGTTCAAACCTCTTCATGGTCAGAATCTCTTTCTAAAATGATCAGAAATCACTTTGTATGCCCTACATGTAATCTGATTGATTTCTAAATCTCTCTTCCAGTTTTGACTCTTCTTACTGTACATTACCACATATATCTTTTCTTAAAAAGTGAAATTGTCCTGTTGGTTTTGTTTTGTTGGGAGGGAGGACGGGATTTCTGAGGAATAGTAGATCTTTTTTCCTCCCCTCCTTTTTTTCCTCATTTGCTTGCCCAGGTTCTAATAAGCTGAATCATCTTCTCAACTAAGCTGTTTGGTTTGGCTCACTTGAATTCTTGGGTTTTCATCCAAACAAAGCAATATACTCCTTCCTGCTTTTTCCTGAGCAGGTGAAAGTTAATGTAAGAGCAGTGAGGCAATGTAACTACTAGGTCTTGGCCAGCTTGTTGCATTTTTGTGTTAACTGGTGCTACCCTTTTAGACCCTCTTTCCTTATACATTAAGTGGGAAAATTAAAAATAAGCTAGTCTCTTCCTCTTCACGAGAATCCTAGGAAACTCAATTCTCTAGTTTGAGACTATGGTTAAATTGAACTGTGTGAGATTGCACAGGGCACCAGTGTTGTAAACAACATCATGTTCTGGCTTATGACACCTTTACTCTACACAGACTCATGTACCTGATCTTGCATGTCCTTGAAAATATGGGAGGCTTTCCAAAGAACTTGAGCTCCTTGGAAGAAAATCATTTTACTAATACAAGGTGCTGTTTTTGTTTCTTAATTTTTACCTTTTAACGTTTATAAATGTATATATTATGCATAAAAAATTATCTCATAGGTGCCCTGCTCTGATTCACAACTTCCATTTTGTTTTCTTAGTTTAAGAATGATTAAATCCTGGAATTATACTGCTTTTTTTCAGTTTTCATATTCTTCCTGAAAGTTAGGAATCTAATCGACCTTGTAAAATCAGTTAACTCTGTCAATATTATCAATATTGGGCAAATAGTATCATTAGATTAAATTTGATACATTTGTACTTTCTGCTTACTATATATAATATATTTCCTTAGGTGCTAAGGGCAAAAAAAAAAAAAAGGCAAATATCTGCCTTTAAAGAATTAATAATTTTATGCCAGAAAAATGATGATATTTTCCCCTAAGTATGGCATTCTCAAAATAGTTGTGATTGCATGTTCGGTATGCCACATTCCAGAAAACCGGGAGAAGGCACATGTCCTAGTTCATGTCCCCCTGTTTCCATAAACAAGAGTCTAAAGTTTATTTTATTCCCAAAATAATTAATATTCATATATTGCTTTCCTTAAAGGAGATTCATATTTATTAGAAAAGATGATGGTTTATTTCTTAAATCTTCCACAAAATATCTTAAGCAAATAAACACTTATAGGTTTTTTATTTATTTTAAAGATTTATTTATTCCTCTCCCCTTCCCCCCACGCCCCGTTGTCTGCTCTCTGAGTCTTTGCTGCGTCTTCTTTGTCCGCTTCTGTTGTTGTCAGTCGCACAGAAATCTGTGTTTCTTTTCGTTGTATCATCTTGTTGTGTCAGCTCTCCATGTGTGCGGTGCCATTCCTGGGCAGGTTGCACTTTCTTTCGTGCTGGGTGGCTCTCCTTATGGGGTAAACTCCTTGCGCGTTAGGCTCCCCTACGCGGGGACACCCCTGCGTGGCAGGGCACTCCTTGCGCGCATCAGCACTGCACATGGGCCAGCTCCACACAAGTCAAGGAGGCCCGGGGTTTGAACCGCGGACCTCCCATGTGGTAGACGGACGCCCTAACCACTGGGCCAAGTCAACCGCCTTATAGGTTATTTAATTGCAATATGTGTTACTTTCCTGTGACTCTTGGGTGAGGAGTAGGAACTCTAAAGGGTGATTGGGCATTTACCCAGTTTGGACTTAAAACCAATTGTTGCTTTTAACTGAAGAAGGGGATTCTTTCGTAACTTTTCACTTCTGAAAATTCCTCTTTAGTTGCGTACTGTCATGGGAATTTGTCCTCTTTACTATAGAATGCTAGTCCAACTGGTCTATTTCTTGTCTTAGAAACATGAGAACATTGATTTTTATGAGACCTTGTTTGTGTGTGTTTTGCTTTTAACCTAAAGTAAGAGTGTCATAGGAAAAAGAACAAGTTTAAATAAAAGAATTCAGTTTGTGATTAAAAACGGAAATGTTAGATTGTATGTAAGGTAATAGAATATAATTTAAAAATAAAACTCCATGGAACTACACTGCACAGTCAACCCCAAATTAAGCCATGGACTTTAACTAATAATACAATTATAAAAATGTGCCATCATCAGTTTTAACAGATATTTCACACCAATACAAGCTGTTGGTTGTGGGGTAGTATATCAGGAATCCTGTATTTTATTCATGATTGTTCTGTAAACCTACAATTTCTCTAATAAAGAAAAAAAAATATTCAGTTTCAAATAATATGAGTTTTTCAGCCCACTGACAACTTTGAAAGTACAATTTAAGTGGAGTGATAGGATTGGTAATAAAATTGTATGATAATGCATGCATTTTTACAGCCTGTCTAGATATTTGAGTCTCTGTATTTGAAAGAAATGAAAATTTTTTTAAAGAAAATCTTTAAATAAATGTTACTTAAAATCCCCTTCTACTTAGAGAATACTTTTTCTAACCTAGACAGTTTCATGCATAAATGAGAGTGAAAACCAGCTAGACTGGAGCAATTTACAAGAAGGGAGGAAGGGAAAAGCAAAACTAGAAAAGAAAACTTCTGGGCAGGGGCATGACTTGAGCATAAATTTACTCTAGGAAGATAAATCTGAGAAAATGGCTTCAGGCAGGTAGAGGCTGGAAATGGGATGGTCAGGTGGACTTTGAGGCCATTCAGGCATGAGAAATGAGAATCTGAACTAATAACAGTGAGAATGGAGAAGAAAAAATGTAAGTGAAAGACATTTTGAATGAAAAAAAGTGGTTAGGGTACCATAATCTGTTAGATAAGGGGAAGAAGGACAGAGCTAGATCAAAGATGTTTCAAGTGTGGGCGACAGAGAGAAGAATGGCAAGTGGGGCTGGCATAATGAAGTTGGGAGGGAAAGCTGATGGGAAATATCAGAAGAGAAGTTCAGAAAAATTCAGAACTTGAAAAATGAGATTTCCAAGTACAGCTGAATATGTATTACCGGAGTTACAGGCTTGAAACTTAAGGGAGAAGCTGGGATTAGTGGTTCTGCATTTTTAGAGCATTTTAGCATAAAAGTGTTTATGGAAATGGCAAGAAACTCTTCATAGTTCACTAAGGCTAGTCATGTTTGGAGAGAAATGTATTTACAAGAATAGTTACTAGTTGTGGGTTTAAAAAGGAAAGAGAAGAACAAAGTTGGAGGATTAACACTACCTGACTTTAAAACTTAGTATAAAGCTACAGTAATCAAGACAATATGGTATTGGTGTAATGAAAGACAATCAATGAAACAAAATAGAAGAAAGCCATATATTTATAAAATCAGCAACTGATTTTTTTTTTACAAAGTTGCATGGGCAATTCAATGAAGAAAAAAGATAGTCTTTTCAACATATGCCAGAAAATGAACTGTGATTCATATGTCACACCATATTAAAAATTTAACTAAAAATGAACCGTTGACCTAAATGCAAAATCTAAAACTGAAATTGCTTAAATGTAACAACAGAGAAAATTTTGTGACCTTGGTTTAGGCAGCGATTCCCTACATATGGCACCAAAAGCATGATTCATCAAAGAAAAAAATTGGTAATTTGTATTTCAACGAAACTAAAAACTACTTTTTGAAAGTAAATATAAAGTTACAGACTGGGAGAAAAATATTGGAAAATCTTAAATCTGATAAAGGACGTCTGTCCAGAGTAAATACTCTCAAAGTTCAGTATAAAAAGACAAATCAGGGAAACGGACTTGGCCCAGTGGTTAGGGCGTCCGTCTACCACATGGGAGGCCCGCGGTTCAAACCCCGGGCCTCCTTGCCCCGTGTGGAGCTGGCCCATGTGCAGTGCTGATGCGCGCAAGGAGTGCCCTGCCACACAGGGGTGTCCCCCACATAGGGGAGCCCCACGCGCAAGGAGTGCACCCATGAGGAGAGCCGCCCAGCGTGAAAAGAAAGTGCAGCCTGCCCAGGAATGGCGCCGCCCACACTTCCCGTGCTGCTGACGACAACAGAAGTGGACAAAGAAACAAGACGCAGCAAATAGACGCAGAGAACAGACAACCAGGGGAGGGGGGGAATTAAATAAATAAATAAATCTTTAAAATAAATAAATAAAAAGACAAATCAATTTAAAAAACAAAACAAAACAAAGAAACAAAAAACTGGCAAAAGATTTGAAAAGACATTTCACTAAAGAAGGTACACACATGGCAAGTAAGATAAGCACACGAAAACATCATTAGTCGCTAGAGAGATGCGAATTAAAACCAAACAGATATTGCTACATTGCTACCTCTTTATTGGAATGGCTAAAATTAAAAGACTGAGCATATCGAGTGTTAATGAGAATTTGGAGGAACTGGGACTCCCATACATTGCTTGTGGGAATGTAAAATGTATACCACTTCAGAAAAAAATTTGCCAGTTTTTGAAAAGGTAAACACGCACTCACCATATGATCCATGAATTCCACGCCTCGGTACTTACCCAAGAGGAATGAAAGCCTATGTTCACAGGAAAACTTGTACACAAATGTTCATAGAAGCTTTATTTGTAATAACAAAAAAACCGGAAATAATTTAAATGTCAATTGAATGAATAGACAACTTGTATATTCATACAATGAATTACAATCAACAATAAAAAGGAATGATTTACATAACATAGTGAATCTCAAAATCACGACAAGGCCAGACCATAAAAGAGCCTGTACTGTACCATTTCATTTATGTAAAATTCTAGAAAGTAAAAATTAATCCATAGTGACAGAAAGCAGATTAGTGGTTGCCTAGGGATGAAGAGTGATGAGGAAGGGGGATTCCAAAGGGTCATGAGGAAACTTTTGGGGGTGATGTATATGTTCACTATCCTAATTGCAGTGATGGTTCATGGGTACAAAAATATATCAAAACGTCAAATACACTTTGAATATCTTTGGTATATTGTACATCAATTATACCTCAATAATGCTGTTGAAAAAGATTAATAACTTCATAAAATTAACCCCTGAATAGAAACCCTGAAAATAAATAAAAATAGAAAAGGAAAATAAAAGAAAGAGAAGCTACTGTAGGTTGTAAGAAAAGACAAAAGGGAATCAAGACTGAAGCCAATGTTTCAAGGAGGAGTGAGCAGTTAAAATAACAGGACACAAAAGTATTAAGAATAAGAACGAAAAGAAGTCCAATGTATTTGGCAAAGAGAAAGCCATGGGGCAGTGTGAAAGGGTCATGCAGTGGAAGCCAGTTTGTCAGAGGCTGAAAGGAAGCTGTGTGAAACAAAAGATGACGGCAAGTTCAGACCACTTGTTTAAAAAACTCGGCAGCGAAAATGAGAGAACGAAGTCAGTAGCTAGAGGGGACAGCGAAGTGAACAAAAGTTTTTGGTGAAGTTTGAAGGCAGAAAATATTAAAAAGGAATGAAGAAAAAACTGAAAGATTCCAGAGATGAAGGCAAAGCATGTGGGAACAAGATTCTTGAGGAATTTGGAAGTGATGGGATCTAAGGCACAGGTGCCAGAGTGAGCCTTGGAGAGGGGAAGTCAGTAACTGTTAACTCCTGACAGTCCTCCCAAAATGGTGGGTTACAGGGCCCCTAAGTGAATTATTTTAAATTCTGAGATTATAAAACAAAACAGTAATTCTTTTTTTTCCAACAAATTTCTTGGAAAACCTAGGCAACTGAACATTCTGATATTTTATAATTTCTTATTTTCTGACAAAAGGAGACATACTATATTAATCTTCACCTCTCACCCTGAAAATGTAACTTTGCTCTGCTATAATCTATTGGCCACAGCCTATAATAAACCCCAAGACATAATAGTACTTCTGCTTTGTTAATCTCAGTGTCCTACTTCTTTAGGGAGATTACTGTGAGTCAGTGTTTCAGAAGGGAAAGAAGCCAAGAGAAGAGTCAGGAATAAACTGTGAGTTTATGTGTGCAAGGCAATGAGGTAAATCTCCATGAAAAAACAACAGCATAACTGGAATATCAAAAGGGATTGCTAACACTTAAAGAAAAATGGAGAGGATATGAGCTTTAGAATCAGACAAATTTCGTCTTAAATTCTGGCTTCTCCTCCTGTATATGCTTTGTGATCATGGGTGAATTACTCAGTTTCCATTAATCTCATTGCCTTGTCTATATAGTGGGTATACTGTCTACCTCACATGATTGCTCAAAGAATTAAATAACCTCATGGATTTAAATACATAATGGAAAATAATAGAGTAACTATGATTATTACACCATTATTATACCAATATTATATAGTAGATGTTCTTAACCCATAAAAATACCCACAAGATGCTTAATTCCATAATTTGTTTACCATGAATGTTGTATTAATGTCTGTTGACATTTAAGCAATTAATGTAGCAGCCCTTTCTGTACAACAGTGGCAAACTGACTAAAGGTCAGACAAACACATCAGCATGCAAGGATGAAGTGAAAATACAAACACTTGGCCCATCTCTGAGTCAGCATGTTTCTTTCTCTCTGGTACATATATACATTACAGCTATTGTCCCCTCTTACAACCAGTGAAGGCCTGTAATAAGGAGACCATAACTGAGAGGGGTAGGATGTCCTAGTAGATGAATCCTCAAGGAGGAATGGAATCCCTGAAGTGCTGGATATTTTGTAAGACCTGTACAAAGTAGTGCCATGATGTTCCAGCATATGCTCATGTTTTAAAATTTCTGATATAGATTCTTATTTAGAAGTGAGACACAGTAACTCAACTATTTTTTGGGATCAAAGGAAATATCTCTTTAAAGTAAATTAATCCTTTAAATGCATACCACATAGTATCTTGAACCTGCTTTAATTATAGTATTAGGCCCACTGCTGAATTATGGCTTTTTGATAGAATTAAAGTGAGCCTTTTCAGAACAATGGATAGTATACTTTAGGCATTCTCTGCTTGGTGCTTTAAAAGGATCTACAATTCGTGGGCTATACCTTTTCTCCATTTAGCAAGGCAAAAGAAAAATTGTATGATAAATTCTCAGAATGGTGCATAAACTCAGGAATAAGATCTTTGAATCATTACTGGAAATTCAAATATGTAGTGTGAGCACATCATGATACCCTTAATCATTGGTGATTTAAGGGTAGGTCACCTTGTCTCCAATTTTGTGCTATAATCAAGAAATAGTTGAAATGCAAAAATGGAATGTAGTCTTAGTGATCAGGATACATTTGCTAAAGATAGCACGCCCCTCACCCAGCAGATCCTCCCGGTGGCACTACATACTGAGTCCTGTGACCTAAGAGCTATAAAAGCTCTGGCACAAACTTCTCCCTGCTTTATACCGTGGCTGAACTTGGTTGAGAACCCATAACCAGTCATTTGGTTTGTCTCTAAGCACCATTAAATCAAGTCATATATTACCTCTGAAGTACCACAATTTTTATTTTTCATTTCTTGGGTCTCTGGAGAACATTTGATTGGTCAGAATATGATTGAAGCAAATTTTTCTTTGTAGTAAAAGGGCAATAGCATGCTACGTGAGTTAAACCTACAAAACTGTCTAAACTTGAACTGCGTTTTAATATCAAGTTAACATTGCAAAGCCTGTATTGTAAAGACGCATGTTTAATGATACATATTATTGTGCTACATGATAATTAGGCATAAATATTAAGCAATTAATGTATATAGCTGAAAATAGTAGCAGTTTTAGACAGCCAAACCAAGTTTGAATCAAGTTATCATCTTCGTGCTCTGTTAATTTCCCGTGATCTATATACCGCATCAGTGTTTACAACTTCTCTGACAACTTGTCTTAGGAATTTCAATAGAATATTATTGTGCTGTTTTCATAATGCACTCTAAATCAACCATTATAGGTCTGTACTGTTTAACCAAGGTTTGTGTGGACTGCAAAGATGTTTATGATAAAGTTTTTAAGAAGGGCTGAACAATTTCTGTTTGCCCTTCTGGATCCTGCTGCACTCTTTGCTCTGCTCTGAGTTGAAGCATGGACTCCATCAGTGATCTCCTCCTCTCTCACTTCCAGACAGGCAAAGGGGCAAGTGAGGAGAGGGGTGGTGTATGCATTGTCCAGCCTCTTTGCATCTGGGTTTCCAAATGTTTCAGCTTCTGTCAGGAGGCCTCCTCACAGCACTCTTTCTGTCTGCAGGTTCCAAAACCACCCCTTGCCCATTGTTTCTTCAGACTTACGGGTTGACACAGAGTTCTACTCTTACTCTAGTCTCTGCACTAGCCCTGTGGTTTCCTTCTACCCACCTCTTAAAGGGACCATTCAATTCTTCCCATATTTCCTAATTTGAATGAGCCACTGTTTCCTGCTAGAACTCTGACTGATTCAAAAGGTATGATTTTACCCACAAGCATTTGTTTTGTCATGGTTAACAAAAAAGCAAGGTTATCGTAACATCCCAGTATTTCTTTTTTACTTGCATTGTATTTTATCAGCATTGATGTGTGGGATTCAGTAGGCACTGAATATCTGCTTGCTGTTTGAATGAATGAATTAATCTGTGCATTGTATAATATTTCTGATAGTTTTTAACGTCAGCATTATTCCAGGAATACAATTAATGATCCAATTTTATATTGTACCGAAAATAATAGAATTTTTATTTTTCCATGATTGCTGATAGAGCAATGAACAAAGCACATGCTCCAGTTTGCAGTCATCTATTATGAATTTAGGAACAACTTACATATATTGTACCAAAACCTTGTTGTCTATATTTGAGTTTCACTCTAAATTTCCAGAGCTGCACCTTTTCACTCAGGGCATAACATTGATACAATTACTTGAATCACTTAGGTAACTATTTTCCTTATACAAAATACATGCTTAATAAATTCAGTTAAATAACTGATTATTGAGCGCCTAACATATGTAAGGCTTATATGAGCACGTATGTGGAGAACAGATTGGACCGGAGAGACTGGAGGCAAAGCAATAAGATAGGAATCTATTGCAATAGTCTAAGACAAGCTAAATATTTACTGAGCTTTATTATGGCTTTGCTTTTGGTCTTTTCAACCCTGCTTAATTGTTGGATGGGGCGTGTGGAGCAAAGCTGGAATTTGAGTTGTTCTGGCAAATTCTTCTGAGTTACAGTTATTACTTTCTTTACCTGTATTATCATTTTCTTTCCTTTCTTTGGACAATTTTTTTTTAAAGATACCTTCTAGGAACTTCAAATTATTTATAATCTAGTGTGAAACAAAATATACATGCAGGAAATGTGAAAACAAAACATTAAAGCAGCAAGGAATTAGCAGAGAGTGGCTTGGAATTAATATCCAAATAAATGGTAAAGACAACAGGTGCCAGAAATTTATGGGACCAGCAGGTTGCTGTGGGCTGTGTACCTTGGGAAATTGTCGTGAGGAGCTTGGCCTCGATGGATAGGCAGAGGGCCAAAAAGAGAAGAGAAGGTATTCATGGTAAGAGATGGTGTAAGAAGAGAGGGCTGCAAGAAAGTCTTCTTTTTAATCCTTACCTTTTATGCCCCCACCTCTTCCCTTCAATATACAGAGCTGTCAGAGTTATGAGGAGGGTGGGATGGTGTTATCTCTGAAAGGGGGTGGATATTCCACTTCCTTTATTTCCATTCCTCAAGACTCAGTTAGACCTGAAATGCTTGTCCAACATGTTGAGTCGCTAAATATTTTCAAGCCTGCCCACTTAAATTTCAGTTGAACTAAAACCTAATATATTTTTTACATTTTCCTTCTAAAATTTATAGGATTGCTATCTGTCCCAGGAATGTTGTATAAAGGGAAGATGTCTGTATATTCTTTAAAATACTATAAAATCTTGAGAAAAATTATAATGCCTCGAGTGGAGGGAGAGTTGTGAAAAGAAGTTAATCATTTATTGAGTGATATTGTTGCCACATACTGAACTGAGTGGCTTATATGTGTGGGGGGGTTCTTTTTTTCCTTACAACAAGCTTATGAAGTAGCTATTATCATTCAGTTTTGTAGATGAGAAAACTGTGGCACAGAGATCTAAAGTAGCATAGTTAATGCCTCACAGCTGAGCTGGTAAGTACTGGGGTCAGTATTAAACCTAAGCCAGTAGTCAGATTCCCAAGCCTTTGCCACTAAATGCCTTGAGAAGTTATGTAACTGATAGAAATCTCTTGTCTGTAAAATCTGGGGGGTTGAATTAAATAATCACTAAGGTCTCCATCCACTGCTAACATCCCCTGATTTTATGATGGTATACTCTTCATTACTGAATGTACGCACCTTGACATTTGCCCTCATTTTAAACGTTAAGTGATGGGTTCGCATCCTCAACTCCTATTCTTTGTATATGGCTCAAGTTTGAAGCTCTGCATCCTCACTGTCAAAGGAATGCTGTAATAGAAACTTACAGCAATTGTTCTGTGTTTTAAATTACTTAAAGAGAATAAGATTTAAGGTCAATGATGAGCAACCCATCTCAGATTTGCATTTTTCCCAACTATTCCATGGGATAGAGGGCCTAATTTCAGGATGCAATTAGAAAATCACCCTATATTATTACAAATTTTGTTAACATGCTAGCAACTAAGAAGCACTTTCAATTTTTTCCTCAATACGAAATACATAATCTAGTTTGAAAGAACATACCTACTCCCCAAAAGACCAAATGAAGCTATTCTCATGTTGAATTTTTTAAAAAGTCATCTATGAACAATTTTATTTTTCTTGAATTGATTTAAATGAAAGAAATTTTTTCTCCTTTGCAGTAGCTTATGGATCACTAGCTTTGTAGGACACATGCCTATTCCAGATCTTCCCTAGCTGCCTCTGTGCCTAAAGGAATTGAGACCCGGCAGGGAGAGAAGAGGCCAAGTGTAGAAGCAGACTTGGTGAGCTCCCTGTCTCAGGCTCATGACTAGTAGAGGTCAGACAAGCTCCAAGGTCCATTATAATCTGTTCTTCCTAGAAATAGGTGATCGTTAGTTGCCACTGGGGCAGCCTCTAGCACTCTTCCATGCAGAGGAAAATCACTGCTACTTCCTCCATCTTAAACTTAATGAAGGAGATTCTTTAAGAACCTGTCTCAAAAGTAAACATAGTGTCATAACAGAAATGTTAGAGACAAAAATTTATGTTCCAGAATTGGGTGCAAGGATTTACATGCAAATCCCTCTGAAAAAAAGTAGCACACTGATTGGACACTCATAGAAGAGGGTAAAATGAGAGTGCAGGGGGCAGAGAATTTTCTAGTTAGAGCCCTAAAGGGGAAAAGAACACAGAACTAAATTGGGAGTCTAAAGATACATTTTTATGTTCTTAATTATTTTTCCTTATTAAACTAAATAGATTTTGTACATTAGTATTTTCTATTATAAAATAACAATGAGGAAGCAACCAAAAGAACCATTAATTGAATCCATAGGAAACCTAAAGGTTATTCTTCACTTCATTGTCCACATTTCCCACAATAAATATGAAACATCTGATTTTAGAATAAAAACTCAATGTCTTTTCCCTTTCATTATATACAATAAATCATAGGAAAGAAAACTTGAAATTTTGTATTTGGGAATGGGAGGGGGTCTATTTTTAGGACTCAGTTCCTCATTTTGTCCAAGCAGCAATACTCACAATACATAAGGGTGAGAGAGGAGTGTGGTTGGAGTGGGGGCCTGGGAGTTTATGGAAGTGCTACCGGGATGTGAAAGGATGGCCTAAGGGGTAGGATTATTTTTCCTGAAATGTAGTACAATGGAATGTTGATGAAATCCTCAAGTTGGAAGCATCAGAATATCTTGATATTTTCTATATTTGCCCTTTGTGTTTTTTTCTTCCTGTTTCCCTTTATTTCCCCTAGTAACCCCTAAAAATTCTAAGCCATTTCTATCACCATTATACTTCTGTTTTTTCTTATATGTATGGTTTAGCCTCCATTTTTAAAGGCATTTAAAGGTAGTTCCTCTTTCTTACATTATATAAGTCTGGAAACCATTTCATTTTTGTCATCCACTCGATTTTCGTTAAATATAAATCTAGACTTAAGCTGTTTTACCACTAATGGTGCCTATGGGTTTGCCAGATGAAATGTCACTTTCAGCTACTTTAAAAAAAAAAGGCAGGATACTTCTGCTAGTTTGAAAAACTGATGTTTGTTAAATTAAATAGAGAGAGCTTGTCTGGGAGATTCCTAGGCAATGAATGAACTTATTTATTACATTTGATTGGATTTCATGACAGCCGAAAGATCAAGAAGCAAAGTATGAACTTACTGGTAAAATGTAAAGTAATGCTAAATGCTCCATATAGGAAATGGATAGTATAGCATTTCTGTATGTCACCGATAAGTTAAAGAAAGTGGAAGGGAGCAAAAGATGTAGTATTTAAACTGATTTTTTAAAGGTAACAGCTAGGGGAGAAAGGCAAGTTCGAACACAATTCATTAACTAATATTCACTGGATTGCATTAATTCCCATGACTTCATTTATTGTGGTAACTATTTTGAATTGCAGCCTGTCTACCAAAGAACTTTAAAGAGTTAACTATAAAGTAAAATGCATTTAAAACCACCATGCACATTTGGTGTTTTAGCTAACTGTATATATGAGTATCTTCCTGTTCACCTATTAGCATGCACTAAGATTCCACTCTGGTCTTTACTCAAGAAATGTACCTTCTAAGGATAAAAATATAGGTTGATAGATGTCATATTTACTTGATTTGCCTTTTTTGTTGTTGTCTTTTCTTTATTGAAAAGGGACTTGTTTTATGTTGGTTTTAGACGATGCAGCTGTATATCTTTTCTCCAGTTTCTTACTGGCCCAGCAGCATGAAGACTTAAAGATGGCACATTAACAGAAAATACCTCTAGACTGTAGGCTTTGTCTCATACCAGTTTTGTGATCTTAAGCACGTCATTTAACTTCTCTTGGAGTCCTCTTTTTCTCTTACCCATAAAATGAGGTAGTGGAGTGATTTCTATGGTCAATTACACCTTTAAATTTCTCACATTTTTGTCTTTGCTAAAGTCTTCATCTTAGAAAAGGGATCCAAATGAAGAATTAAAGGAGTTTTCTCCTCAGTGGTGACAATTTGATTGCAATAAATAGACCACTGCAGAGTATGTCCTGTCTCCTCTGCAAAATGGGAAAGATTTGGAGTCTCAATATATCACTTTTTGAGCAGGAAGAAACACATTGTCAGTAACAATGTAAGCCACAAAGAGATTCAGTACTGTTAACTTAAGTGTCGTATGTATTTAGGGCAAACATACGGAGTCAAAGAGCAATTCCAGGTTCTCCTTAGGTAAAGGACATGTCTACGCTAATCCTGAAGTTAGTTTTAGTCAAACTACATGGTATCATACTGACATAAATCAACTTTTTCCAAATCTTGAGTGATGTTAAAAATAATGAACAAGCTAGTTGGAGCTCAGAAATAAACAGACAAAATGTATAGCGTGCACAGGCATGATTTAGACTGGTATCAGTTAATATGAATTTTGAGGGAGGAGGAGGAGGAGGCATATTTATAAACAATTTGCAAACTGTTGCAAACAATTTGTAAGCAAAATGAGAGGTGCATTTTAAGTGATGTAAGTAAACTACAAAGAATTAAGATTTTTTTGTTGAAAGAAAAAGAAACCAGAATTGTTTGGTTTCTTATGAACTTGTAATTTTCTCGAGTCTAGAATTCTGTACTAAGAGTGAAGTAGGAGTTGTGTGCTTTGCAATGTCTTCTTCTGGACTTTCTTGATATGATATTTTGACTCACTGTATGAATTCTGACTAATTGCTCAATATCTCTAGGCCACCAGCCTCCTGCAGCAGCGCTTTCACTAGTGCTTACCTGTGTAACATTTGTGTATGAAAATTTGCATTAAAGATCCACTTAAAAATAACGCACAAACAATTTATTTTAGAATTATAAGTATTCTTCACATTAATAGATGCTTTTAAAAGTTTTGGTTTTCACGTGGACTTGTGAGCAAATTGCCTTTTTGCCCCCCAGCTTTTGTTTCCTCCTCTTTTTAGTTGGTTAAGTTTATGATAACCACATGGAAAATCACATTCAGAATTTGAATAAATTTCTGCAAACTCTCTTCTGGTTGCTCCAGGATAGGATAACCTCACTCTCACATTTATAACACTATGATGTTTTCACTGATCTGTTTGGTGATTCCAGATTTAGTACTCTAATTATGAGCTAATGAGCACAGTGCTTTGCAAGGAAATTAGCTTTACTTGCTTAAGTAGGACAAATTATCAGCTTAGTCAAGAAAAGATATCTCATATTGTTTGAGACCCTTTAGCTCACCAGAGCTATGATCAACCCAAGTTAAATCAGATTTCAGAGAAAGGTATTGACTGCTACCTTGGAAACAACAAATGTACCGCAACTTTAAGGGGTTTGTTTGGTTTGGTCCACAAGTCTTTTGAAGCCCTTTCATTAATGTCCCCTTCTAGCCACTGCTAAACCCATCCCTGATATTTTTAAGGCAGAAAAATATGAAGGGAGCTATTGATAAGTCTCTGTACAACCAAAATAGGAGTGCAGGGAAAATTTAACATAAAGAAAATACAATACACGTGCAGTATTATAAGATCACAAATATTAAGCTTGTGTTAACAAAGAACATATTTTAATTTAAAAAAATTAATGGTGCACCTTTAATTTCTCTTTCATATTTTTCATTCAGAGAAACATCTTTGATATTTGTTTTGGGATTAGAAGATCATCAAATATTAAATAAGTTAAAAGATGTATTTTAAACATTTATTAATACTTCTATTTTGAGTGTATCCTTTTAATATTAAGTATCATTTTCTAAGAAATGACTTAAAGTATAATATAATGGGGGAAAAAAAGAAAAGTAAATAAATAAAAAGAAATATATATATATATATAATGTGACCACTAGTGTCTCCTTAAGAGATTCCCTAGAAAAGGTAAGCAACTTAGTCAGCTAAATTAACAGTTGTTTCAGAAGATATGAGATCTTTAGTACCATCACGTTCTGCCTCATTAGCTCCATTAGTTGCTTGCCATTGTCATTGTCTTTCTATGCAGTTTCACTCTGTCAGCCTTGATTTCTCCTGTACTTATTTTTTTTTTTCCAGCTTAAAGCTATTATATCACCTTCCAGGAGCACTGATCTTACATCAGGTGTCACAAATTCCCCACTCATCATTTCCTTGCAAGCCTAAAACTGACTGTTACTGCTACTGCTGCACCCTTTCATTATTTTAGAATTAATCACTTGTTCCTATGGGCCAGTTCTAGCACCCTCCTTCCCGATTAAACTCAACACTTAATTATTAAATGTCTAAATTAAAAAACATTGAGATAACTTCTCCTCAGTGTGCTTTGGCAAAAACAAAATCATGAAATTAAGAAGGAAAGAAAGAGGTATATTATACAAGCATTTTAAAAACAATCAGACATTTGTACAGCAACTATGGTTTGTACATTATTGTAATAGATAATGTTGGAGAGGGGTGACAAATATAAGATATCCTTACCCCTGTGCCTTAAAGTACTTAAAGTCTTGCTATGCGAGGCAATTTTGAAAGGAGATTTTGAACTATAATTCAAGCTTAGTTTTAACTTGCCTGGGTTACTTTAAAATTTGGTAGAAACTTAGTAAGTCAATAACCAGTGAAGAAAGTTATATTTTTTAACTCACATTTTGGAAACAGAATAACAAGTGTTGCCAATGGAAATTTTAGTGTAACTCTCACTAGAGGAGTTTATATACCTGTATCAAAAATACTACACTTCTCTTAAAAATTGATAAGGCACACCATTGCCTCATCAATATTTGAAAATTTAAACTTTTTAAAATTTGAGGATAATTTATTTTCATTTAGTGAAATAACTAAAATGTCCTTCAGCAAAGATTCCTAGGAAAGCACTTTTATTTTATCTTGTATCTTTCTTAACTGGTATAAAGACCATCACTTTTTAAGAAAGGATGGTAAAAATTAATTCAAAATGGCCACATAAAAGTCATGTCACATACAGAATAACATTTCTAAGAAGGACATATGGGATATTAGAAACATAGTAATTTCATTTGTCCAATGTCACGGACATCCACGTTGAAAGTGATAAACCTTGTGATTTGAGGGGAAAGGATAAGGTTAGAGTCAGGAGGACTTTGTGCTATGACTCATTGCAATTTATGTATTTTTAAGCTTCTCTTTGAGATCCATGGTAAAGAATACATTTAAAAATAAGTAATATATACTAAAAATCCAGTAAGAGAAAATGTTATTCCTCCAAAGCATGAAAAAGCAGTTTAGGTTGCTGATGCTGACCAAACCAACTCCAAGGATTATAATACCTTAACCATTTAAAGGATTATCAAATTATCAGTGATCTGTTATATCATCTTTATCTGCCAAACCTCCTAAACTTTCTGCTGATATCCATTCTGATTCTTCTTTTGAAAGATGGCAAGTTTTCTTGGAAAGAACGTCAAGGTGATAGATAGGTGGCCTAAACCCAAATTCCATATCTGCTTTCCTTGAGTAGGTAGCAAGTTCATTTCCTACAGTAAAATATGAATAATTCTAAAGGCCAGAGTTACCCATATCATAGGAATGTTGCTAACATAAAGCAAGAAAGTTGACTTGAAAGTACGCTTAGGGAAAACATTCGTCTAAATGCCAAATTATATTGTATTCTCTCCGTAATTTGTGAACTTCTGCTTCTTTACATTTCCAAGTCATGAATTATTTGCTCACATATTATATATTTAAAATGTGAGGTCACCAGAGGAATATCATTGAAAAAATAATGGGATGCATTTCAGTAAAGGAAAACTTATAGGACTTTTCATCCAACTACTAAGCATTAATAATATTTGATCAGAACTTTCAGAAGTTTTCTACTTAGTTACTCCAGTTTGGAATGCCATTTGTAGTTTTAAAGTATCCTGAGTCTAGGATTTTGTTTTTGACTGAATTATATTGATTATTATAAATATGCCTTGATACTCCCAAAACAATATATTATTTGACATTAGGGGAAATGACTACAAAGTTTCCTCATATTTTAGTTCCATTGATTCTAATACACAATGTAGACTACTTTGGTAAACACCTATCCCTCTGCAACCTTCCCTTGGGGGAATTTCCAGCTTACACATATGTTACCATACTATTTATTCTGTAATATAAAGTGGGTAATATATTAAAACCTGCTCTACAAATAGTAAAGCTATGC
The DNA here is from genome assembly GCF_030445035.2 of Dasypus novemcinctus. Taxonomy (NCBI): domain Eukaryota; kingdom Metazoa; phylum Chordata; class Mammalia; order Cingulata; family Dasypodidae; genus Dasypus; species Dasypus novemcinctus. The sequence goes on from NC_080679.1 coordinate 31,529,124, forward strand.
CAGAATATCATATACCTAGAGTGGGTGAGATTTTTTAAATTGTGTTTAACAATTTTAAAAATTCTAATACAGTTTTTCCTGTTACTTAAGACAGAATAAAGAATACTATTGGACAAGAATTGAGATATTCAGTATTTTTTGCAGCTGCAATACCTGACAGTACTTGATTACTGCTGTTCTATTTGAAAGAAGCAAACATTCACTTATCCTGACTTGGAGTTACTGTTTTAAACTAATCCATGTAATACTATGTACTATATTAGAGAGACCCCACGAAAGGGCTAGAAAACACAGAGTAATTAATACATTGGCATTTCTCCTCTGAAATAACCACTTTCAAATTTAATCTGAAGCATCTTTAAAAAAATGTATTTTTAGGGTTTTCAACTCAATGTTTTTTTGTGTGAATTTGCATACCCACTCACCATAAGTACTCAAGTATTTGTGGACTCAAAATAAAATCCCCTTATAACTAGTGAATGTTCCAATCAGGATATCTGATTAGATAAAGGTTATTCCTAGCTTTAGTGTTCATGTACAGAAACATGAAACTTGCCTAAGATTATCTTGCATCTATGCCAACATTGCTCAAGATTCCTAATCTTCGACAAAATTTTGTCATTACCCCAATGGAAACAGGAGTAAAGTCATTCCATTAATGCCTCAAAACTGCAGCAAATGATTTGAAATATTAGCTTTTCTATCCTAGTATATTTCCTGAAATCTAACCATACATCTCTAAGGAACTTTCCAGTCCTAACAGTATGAAGCTCTTCCTTTGCTGGCTTTTTTTTTGTTTTTGTTTTGTTTGTTTTTGTTATAAAATCTCCATCTAGAAATCTACCTAGATATCTTAGTTACATTTATCAACAGAAAAAAATCTAAATTTGGGGGAGCAGGTGTAGCTCAGTGGTTTGAATGCCTGCTTCCCATGTATGAGGTCCAGGTTTCACTCCCCAGTATCTCCTTTAAAAAAAAATCTAAATTCTTTACCACCCCTACATTAGTTTTGTAAGGTTGCTGTAACAAATTACCACAAACTTGGTGGCTTAAAACAACAGAAATGTATTCTTTCACAGTTCTGGAGGCTAGAAATACAAAATTAAAATGTTGGCTGAGTTAGTTCCTTCCAGAGGCTCAAAGGTATAGTATATTCCATGCCATTCCCCTGGCTTCTGGTGATTGCCAGTAACCTTTGGGATTCCTTGACTTGTAGACACATCATTCCAATCTTTGACTCTGTCTTTGCTTTGGCGTTCTCCTCTGTACATATCTCTTGGCTTCACATGACCTTCATTGGATTTAAAGCTCATTCGAATCCAGTATGACTTAACTAATTATATTCTCAAAAACCCTGTTTCCAAATAAGGTCTCATTCTGTGGTTCAGAATAGACATAAATTTGGGGAGGGCACTATTCAACCCAGTACAACTTCCATGCCCATGTGGTTACCATTCCACACTGGTATTTGACCTACAACATTCCTTTCTTAAAACATTAAGCTAATGAATAATATTGTATATAATATACAGTAAAGTCTGTTATTTAAAACAGAAAGAGATTAACTGGAACATCTATAAAAATAGAGAATAATTATTAAATATATAAAATAACATATATAAAGCCCCTAGCATTGTACCCAACATAAAATGCCCAGTAATTGTTAAATCTCTTTCCTCTATACTCTACCTACTCATCCCTGTCAGAATTATTATTTGTAATAATATCTTAAAGCACTATAAGAAATTGAATTTCTTTTTGAATCAGAAAAAAATGGCATCATAAACCATATAAGTTAACATTGTGTGTTATTTTGCTTATTTAAAATCATAAGAAAATAAATTTACAATAGTGCAGGAGAAAGGAGGAGAAAGAAGGAAAGAACACCTGTAGACAGAGCCAGACTTTGACTTCCCTAGCAGCAATATTTCCTGTTCCCAGTATGCATAGTCTGGCCCCAGCACATCCCATCCCCTAATAATGCCAGAATTTACTTCATGTACTATATTTTGATCTTCCATTTTGTTTTAGTGGCATTCCAAATCTGGATTCTGACTACCTTTAGTCTTATCTACTTTTCTTGTATCACCATTCATATTTCCAAATAAGGTCACATTCCATTGTTGAGGATAGACATGACTTTCTTCTTTACAGATATGTTTATCTAAGTGCTATTAACTTGTTTCTAATTCTGAGTTCATGGTATTCTGTTTTGAAAATTCCTTAAGTGCCTAAAATGGGTTTTTGGTTTTGTTTTTTTTGTGGTTTTTTTATTTTTAAAATTTTAAATTCTTATATATATATATTTAAAGATAGCATGGATCACACAAAATGTTACATTAAAAAATATAAGAGGTTCCCATATACCCCACTCCCCACACTCCTCCCACATCGACAACTTCTTCCATTAGTGTGGTACATTCATTGCATTTGATGAATACATTTTGGAGCATTGCTGCACAGCATGGATTATAGCTTATGTTGTAGTTTATACTCTCTCCCAGTCCATTCAGTGCGTTATGGCAGGATATATAATGTCCTGCTTCTGTCCCTGCAATATCATTGAGGACAACTCCAAGTCCTGAAAATGCCCCAATATAACACCTCTTTTTCCCTCTCCCTGCCTTCAGCAACTCCCATATGGGTTTTGAGGCCATCTATCAAGATTCCCATTGTTCTACCTAGCTATTGCCCTATTTCTCTATGCTTCTCCTACTTGCTTCTCCATGACTTGGCTATAAGCCTTTAAACTTCACTCCCACCTACAGTCATTTCTAAACTTCCTTCAACACTTAGCTCAAAATCCACCCCTTCTGGTTTAGTAACGGCAATGGTGCCCTTACGCAATAATCAGATATTGCACACTAGTTCCAACTTGAATAATGTACCCTTTTCCTTACCTAAAATGATTTTAGAGGTGTGTTGTACACAAGTTTGTGAACATGATCACATGTATTTAATTTGGCCTTTGTTTCACTGGATTTCTCAAGTATAGAGTCTGCCTTATAGCACATATCTTATGATTCTCTCCTCTCACAGCTCAAATACATGGATATGAACAGTGTATACTTAAACATAGTTTACATGATTCATACATGAATCATATGCTGATCATAATGAATCCAAGTGCATAGATTCACAGTTGAGATGGCAAGCATTAACTTCCTAAAATCTTCCCCTACTGCTCTCTGATCACCACCATAACTCACATTAATTCTGTCTTTATAAAGGATTGGTAAGTATGACCAGATGTGTAGGAATATGATGCTTTACATTGGCAAGAAGGGCAGTGAAAATACAATCTATGGAAAAACTCAGTTTTTATATGCCCTTTTTTATGCTTTCAGTTGTAATTTTTGTACCAGGTGGTGATGTAAAATCTTGTACTGTTCAATTTACTTTTTCTGTGGTCTTTCTAATCTTTGCTAACAAAGTCACACCTGCTCCTTTATCAGTTTATTAGGTTAGCCAAAGGCATCTTGGCACCATAACCCAACTTGGGATAAAATCACAAGTCCTGAAGTCTTATTAGAAGATATCACTTAATTCGTGGAGAGGCATGCTAGTCACAAGCTTACTAAAAGGGATGACATCATTATTACCAGTTTCTCTTTGTATAAGAGACAGTTTCTCCATCCTTTGCACACCAGAAGATGAGTATTTGACTCTCTATTCATTGAACTTTTCTTGGGGGCAAGAACTTCAAGTAAGGAGACTTCAAGTGTTCAAATATTCAACCAAGAAGACTGAAGAATTTGGAAATAGGATGCTGAAATGGAGTAATTTAAAATATCATGAAGTCCCTGGATAACATCAAAACAAAGAGTTCCCTTTTCAGTTGATACCACTTCTGGGGTAGGAAATGGCATCTTACTGTGGTCAGTATCTATTGTCTGTGTTAGCCTAAGACATTTCTTATCTCCAATACCATAATGTGAAAACCTTTGAAACAGACTTGGGTTACCAAGACAGTACACAGGAGATCTCCAAGGACAGTGGCAATCATGTCAGTTGAGTAGCTCTACTTAAGGCTATTTCAGTACTGTATAAAGATGACTTAATATAAAGTAGGAAAGTTAGTTGTGCTTCATGCTTCTCAGTTGGAGAATTAGGTGTAATATTCTGTTTCCAGTTATATGCCTAGGGAATGGTTTAAAGAAAACTAGTCTCCAATGACTTAGCAGAAGTCCAAAGTCTCCTTTTCACCAGATATAGTTCAAAACTTCATGTGTCCAAATTCTTCTGATTCCCTCATTCAGGCAATTGCCATTCTTAAAAATGTAATTCCCTTACTTTGGATATTTTGCAGACAGTTTCCTAAGTGAAATACCATTCCTCCTCCTTGTTTTTACCATAGATCCATTTGTTCCTTTAAAATCTTTCCAGGTAACTTATTCCATAATTTCCTTTCCTGTTCTGGTGACTCGATTCCTTAAAAGCAGACACTAAGCAAATACTGAAGAAGAAAAAGTACCATTCACCTGGAAAGAACTATAAGTAAGTAGTATAAGACATAGAGTTTTAATATTCATGGAAAGAAGCAATGTCTCAAAAAAAGACATTGAGTATATGTTCATCAAAAATTGACAGTATAACAACATCAACAACAACAAAAATGGGTGACATCTACATTATGCATTTAGATTTCATAGAAACCCAATGTGTCTTAGATCTTAGAACTGGAAGGGACCTACTATACCAAGTATACCAACCTCTTCAATTTTACCAGTGAGGAAATGGAGGCCAGAAATGCCAAAGTATTACTCCCAGCCCACACAACTAGTGAGAGCTACCTCCACAACCAGTGATCTCAGCTTAGCTCTCCTTCTGATCTACCACAATATCTCTTCTAGAAAAGTAAAAAAATGAAAAGAAATGATGTGCAGCAAAGATGAGTATACATATAAGCTGGTCATTTGGAAATGAAAAAGACAAGGATAAAAATAGTAAAAGATTGGAGGATGTAGATCTGTTTAATAACCTGATCTAGATTCTAGTTTTTAAAAGGGTTTTATAGAATGATTTTAAATAAGTAAAACAGACCCATTGTTTTGATTCACCACAATCAGTTAAAACCTTCTGGGACGTCATTAGCGATTAGAACTGATTTAGCCAGTTTTCCAACATATTATTTTTTTCATTTGGTTCATCCCCAAATTATTATTTTTCAGTTCTTAAAACCTGCTTTAATTTTAGACCATTCAAATGTAGGTCTTCCTTTCTTTAAAAAGATAATTCCAATGAAATCTGTCTTAGGAATCAAGATAGAATAATTGGGAAACTGATGCTCCCCACAGAAAACATTTTGTATGGCATCTGATAAGAAGTCCACCAATTGCAATCTTAAGGTGTGAACTCACCTGGGAATCTCCTGGCTTCACTTACCAAGAGACTTATAACTAGGGCAAGGAACAATATTACATTCTTCATGAACTAACCAGGGTCATTTAGCATTTGGGATATTATCTGGATGGGACAGACATCCAGGATGCCTGAAGTGTATTCAGGCTTGCTTGCCTGGATAAATCCCTACTAGAAGAAAATGTATAGTGCTGCTACTTGTATGCCATGTAAGGAGTTATTAGCCAGCCAGGGAGAGTGTGAGTGACATTTGGTTGAGGCAGGATATGGGCATAGTGGTCCAGGCAATCTGGCTTTTGTCTTCCCTAGTATTTATTTGGCAAATTCAGCTATGGATCAATTCTCCCCCTCATATCTGATGATTTATTATAAATTTCACATAGTATTACATAAAGAGTTTTCTAAGAATATCAGATCATCCTGGAAAATATTCCCAGGTCAAAGAGGAATGCAGTATGGTAGCACCAACCATGACCTAGCATGATTGACTTCACCCATTTCTGGCTTCCTTGTGTTTCTAAAACCTTCCTTTTTGCTCTTGGATTAGCCCTAATCAAGTTGCAACCTCTTTAGATAGGGGAGAGTGTAGACACACTAGGAGACAAAGGCTCCATTTGCCTCAATAAGCTGGAGAGAAGAAAAGCATCGGGTTATCTCCTTTGTTTACTTTTTCTATTTAGTGGAAGGTCAGGGTTTCCTCATCCTGATAAAGGACCAGGAAGAGAATGCTTTTTTCCAGATGAGTCTGTAGTTTTCAACTTTCTTCCTCCCATGTCTGACCTGATTTATTCAAGCCAAAGTTAGGGAATCAGCTATAAGTCGTTCTCTAGTGCAAGAGAGTCCAAAGGAGGAAAGACATGCACACACATAAAAGGGACTGTTTCGCTCCTGCAGTGTCAGAGCCTGCCTTATGATTTCCTTTGTGCTTTAATCAGGACCATAAGTAGGCCATGTGACTAGGACAAGGAGGTTACCGTTTGAAGGTGGTAATGGAATGGGTTACATTTGTTCCATTTCCTATGCTCTTTACATTCATGAGATCATTATCATGAAAACGGATTTGTGCTGTGCCATTTCCTGTTCTTGTTACAATCTTTATTCTGACAAGAAGGTACCAGGTTTTTAATGCTTGGTGTTATTTTTAACTTTTTTTCAGTAACTGATGAATAGTTTGACCTTTCTTCGCCTATCATGTTGTCTGCAAAGAAAATGTAAAGGTATTGCTGTCCTGGAATTTGAAAGATGGTATCCAGAGCTCTGAAATATCTTGAAGCTCTAAAATATCAGGGTTGGGCATACATCCTCTTCCTTCTGTATTCCAGCCTAACCAATGGGAGAACTTGCACAAGAGGCTCTGACTTGCTACCACACCCTCCACTTAGACTTCAAGATGCCCACTTTTCTTATCCCTGGATCTTTCTACCCTAAATGACACTCCCAGTGACAGTCAGATTGTATAACTTAAGGGGAAAGGCAGTGCAGTTTCCAATTATCATCAAAGAATTTCCCCGGCATTACCATGCTGTGACTTGAGGCTGTTGATACGGATTAGATCAAAAATAGAACATGATATAATAAGAACCTTTGCTTCCTGGCATGGACTAGAATCAGAATAGCTAATGGTACAACACTTTCAAGCTTGACTTTTTTTTTTTTTAAAGTAGGTTTAGTTCTTGTGAAAGCTGCTGAATTGACAGCTAAACTCAGGATACTATGGATAGAAAAATGATAAGCTTTCTCTCCCTGCTTATACCTCCCGCCTGCCCTGGAGGGGATGTCTCAAGAAGAGAGAGGTTAGTTCTTTCTCCAGGTACTTTTAATCTTTGAATTTGGGAGCAGGAATATTATCCAAGTTGCTTATTACGAAGGTTTCAGAATGTGGTTATGTTTTCCCTAACAGCAAAGCTGAAGTTGACAGATAATTTCATACAGGCAACTGCAAAACCACCCAGCTAGAGCCAGTTTTGAAATCAAGTGTATCTTCTCAAAAGTGAACTCCTGAGCTCTCCAAGTGAGTTTTGTAATGCATTGTCTGTGGTTGAAGTTTTAAGAACTCAGCCTTGAGAGGAAGACAAGGCAGAGCATTTGCTTCATGTAACCTGTACTTATGAAGAGCTACTGCTGACCCAAGTGCATTTTTTGGTAAAGGCAGAGCTCAGAGCAATGGAGCTGACTGGGAGGACCTAAAAGAACTTCAGCTGTAGGCTGAGGGAGGGTGGGTATCCAAAGACTTCCAAAACTTGGTAGATAAGACCTAAAAAAACCTCTACTCCTTTTATACACAGGACTTCTTTACTTGATATTCATCAACCTTGGGCTAGGGATCCATTGATGAATGTCCAGAGATTTCTGAAATTCCTGAAATTCTGTACAAATTTTGTTGTGTGCATATGAACAGTTTTGTTTTGTTTTGTTTCTTTTCTTTCTAGTGTTTGCCTTCCCATCTTTTCAAAGAGATTTATGCCATCCCATATTTTAAGATTCACTGCTTTCGGTAGTTGAGTTTCCTTCCTCACTTGTCTCCAATTCTGGGATCAATCATCTCCAGTCCCACCTAGAAAACACTTACTTAGAGGTAAAGGGCAATAAGTTACTACAAACACTTAAGTTGAATTTTCACTTCCGAAATCTTGACTCCTGTTTCATTTGGGCTGTTTTCTTGTTTGCTAAATGTATTTTTATCTTTGATCTTGAATCTTTCAGTTGACACAATCTATGTGTAAACTGTACTAGATGTCAAGAATAGTGTCTTTATAAAAGTCAACTATCGGAGGGCCATGTACAATAATAAGTGGCTCTTCTACCAAAAAAGAAGTCTTTCCTTAATGCTTGCAAATTAGCAGCTCCATCTAGAGAAAATGAATACTATCTTTTTAGGAAAGGGAAACAAAGAAAAATATTATCAATTTATAAAGGATGGAAGTCAATTAGCAAATTTAGCAATTGTGTCTCAGAGATAATCTCTGGATGCCAATAAAATATAACCACATTGTCTGTTCTTTTGTTTTGTTTTGTTTTTAAATAGAAAAGAAGTTGACGAGAACAGTCCTTCCATTTCCACCTAATATTGTTCTGGGGAGTTTATAAGGTCAGGAACTTGACACTGGTTTCGAGTGGAAGCCAGTCTAGCAGGATTTCTTTGCCCTCTGGACAAATGGTTGGCCTACTTCAGGAATTTTGAATAATTATTGCTGTTCTCTTCAGCCAGGAGAAATTTACCTTTCACACACACAAAAAGAGCTTGTGGCATTAGCTTAATCCCATTGCCTGAGTGCATAAAATAGACATTTTTCTCTGGAGAGTTATTATTTCTCATTATAAGACTTATTTTTATCACATTTCTTGGGTCCTTGTGAAAATGAAGCACCCATGGCATTGCTTAACTTGACTAAATGCCTAGTCCTCTGTGTTTCCTGGTAGGAATTTTTTCTTAGAGACAAGATAGAAAGAGGAGCATATTGCTCTTCCGGGTGTGTTGAATGTTGTTTTCCTTTAAGGGTCAAGGAGGCAGCAATGTTGTGCCTGCAACCATGACATGCAGGAGTTTTTAATCTTTGCTCTTCACCCATCAAAAAACCACCCTTAATAAATCTTGCACAAACAATATTTTGTAGATGAACTATCTGTAGCACCACAGAGAAAAGCGGTAAGAAGTAATTTGTGTGCACTGAGATCATTATTGTGTTGTTAGGAAACAAGTAGTTGAGCAAAGCTAAATTCTTCAAAGCCATGCTCTCGAGAAAAATTAGCATCTACATTGATTCTAAGAGGACACAGTATTGGCAACCACTGGCCAAAATTACTAGCAGCTTTATTTTTATCAGAAAAGTCAGGTTCCCTTCATTTCCAACTCCTCAGTGGCTTCTATTGTTTTGGAATCATTTTCTACCATACATAACAAGTACTATTAACCATATGGGATTACATGTCTGAATTCCCAGGGAACAGAGAGCTGCTGTGAATATTTTTGTATGCCTGCTATATTATTGCCTTAATGCTGCCTCAGATTACTAGAGTAATTTTCACAAAGAATCCCCAAGCAATTCTCAGGAATTATTCTGATGAAGAATATACTAAAGTGTTGTACATAAGCACTGTATTGACTCAAAATGTGTAGTAACATCAGTCAACCTAAGGCATTTTTTTAGAGTCTCTGAGCCCAGTGAAACAAAATAGTAATTCCTAACTTTTATGTGACCTATACAATTGACCTTGAATCCCGTTAAGCAAGCAACTAGCCTGCTGGTGTTTCACAGGTAGTTTCTCAAAACTATTTGACTCATGCTTGTTGATTGCTTTATTGCCATTTCAGTTCCAAAAAGGGCTTCTAGATTTTAAAAAAATAATCATTTAGCTCTGTGTTCTCCTTCCACAATTTGCCTGGTGTCTTATCTTTCAACCTTTTCATTTGTATCTTTTGTATCATTTTTTCATTTGTATCATTTCAGGGATACAGAGTATGAAAAGGCAGGTTAATGACATTAGCCTATTTACCAAGTGTTTCAAGTTCTTTAGATAAAATTAAATACCCACAAAGGAGCATTTCAGGCCAGTATTTGATAATGTGATCTGGCCATACTTTTGAGATGTAATAGAATTAAGAGTATGGCCATGTTCTATTTCAGAAGTTTGCTTTTCATAGCCTGTGTTTGGCCATTTGAATTCTGTGGGTCAAAACTGAGGAATCCTAATTTAGAATCTTTACTTTGATCAAGCTAGAGCATCCAGATTTTATATTCATGAGATATCTCCTGGGATAATGATTTTTGAATTCTTAAAAATACTTTTGTTGGGAAGTACCTGTGGCTCAATCAGTTGGGCTCCCGTCTACCATATGGGAGGCCCTGGGTTTGCATCCCGGGGCCTCTTTGTGAAGGCAGGCTTGTCCACACGCGCTGCGGAGTGCCACCCAGCCCGCAAGCACCCCGGAGAGCCAACTCAGCAAGGTGATGCAACCACAACAAAAAAAGGGAGACAAGTTAAAAACAAACAAACAACACAGAAGAATGTGCAATGAATGGACACAGAGAGCAGACAACAAGCAAGCTGCAAAGGAAAGGGGGGGATAAATAAAAATAAAAATACAGACACACAGAAGAATTCACAGTGAATGGACACAGAGAGCAGATAGCAAGCAAGTTGCAAGGGGGGGCAGAATATTTTTGTTGGTGCCATTTACTTTATTTTTTTTAAAGATTTACTTATTTATTTATTCCCCCTCTTCCCCTCCTTCTGCCCTGCTGTTTTTGCTGTCTGTGTTGTCTTCTCTTCTCATTTTTCTCTTCTGTAGGATTCACTGGGATTCGATCCTAGAGACCCCTAATGTGGAGAGAGGTTCCCTGTCAATTGCGCCACCTCAGTTCCTGGTTTCTGCTGTGCTTCACCTTGACTCTCCCCTTGTCTCTCTTTTGATGAGTCATCATCTTGCTGCATGACTTACTTGCAAGGGCACTGGCTAACCACATGGGCACTGGCTTGCTGTGCGGGCACGCTTTCTCGTCTTCCTTTCACCAAGAGGCCCCAGGGATCAAACCTGGGTCCCCCACAAGGTAGGCAGAAGCCACTTGAGCCACATCCGCTTGCCTGTTGATGCCATTTAAATGAATACAGGGAAAAGATTATTTTTGCCACAAGTGTTGGGGTTAGGAGCATTAATGAGATAAAGTTTAAGTCCCATGCTAACTTTTGTCATTTTAAATAATCATGGGATCTCTGCTATACTTTGAGTCCATAGTATACAAACATATTATAGAGCCCTCATATTTAAAAACATATAACCCTCCTGTGATAGCCATGGAGATGTGCCACTCAGGTCTCCCTTTCGGAAAGAACTTGCTGATCAGCAGCAAGGAGTACAGGTAGCTGTAGCAACTTTGGTATCACCACAGCATTTAAATCAAGGCCAGGCTTTCCCAGATAGCTCCCAGCCAATGACAGCATAGCAAGTGTCCTAATTCCTGGCCATTACTGCCTAGTGAGCAGTCTTAGTGACAGAGTTCCTCTAGTGAGCTGCTGAGACTTTCTCAGAGCTGCATGGCAGTCAGATGCTTTTTCTATCCAATCCTCCTTCCTTCCCTGCTCTCCTTTCACAGGTGTCAGTCCCATGGCATAATCTAAAGGTTTTCTCTGACACCATTATCTTTCACAGGCATTACCCCCAAAAAATCTTTCATACTTCTAGCTCCATCTTGGGCTCTGCTTTCCAGCAAACCTAACCAGCACACCTCTCTCAAATTCCAAATCCCTCTCTAGATAGAACCCCATTTCATTATTCTGCTTTACAGTAACACTTCTCACAACATCTATCTGAACTTGTCATTTCCATTTCCTACTTCCTGTTCACTTGTTATCCCCCATCTATCTGTCTTCTATTGCCAGTGCTCCACTGAGAAAGCTATTGTCAAATCCCCAGCTACTAACCACCATGTTATAAATCCAATACAAAGATGACAAGATTGTCATCTTACTGAGATCTCCTAGTGACATTTGACATAATTTTTTACTCCCTTTTCTTAAAATATTTTCCACTCACACAACAGAGAGGAAATATCAGGCAGGTCCTAGTTAAGACATGGCCTCTGGAATCAGATGGCTTTGATTTGAGTTCTAGCTCTGCAACTACTAGTATGTGAACTTGGGCAAATTGCTTAATCATTCTGTGCTTCAGTTTCTTCGCCTATAAAATAGGGGTAATAATGGTAACTACCTCTTGAATTTGTGAGGTTTAAATGAGTTTAAGGCAATTATAATAGTATCTGGCACAGTAATGGCCAGCTATGATCATCATCATGATTGAGTGCCACATTCTTTTGGCTTTCTCCCTACCATCTAAGAATTTGCTACTAGTTCCTTATAAATGAGACTTCTAAATGTTGAAACACTCCAGGGCTTGATCAGGGGCCCATTTCTCTAGCTATACTTTCTCCTATCCCAATTAACTAATTAATTTTAACCTAGATACCCATAGCGCCTAAATGTATCTCTTTCACCTTGACCCAAATCCAACATCACATTTGACATTTCCAACTCTATGATGATACTGTCATGCCAAAATCTATACTAAGCTTCTTCCTCAGCCCTACTCCATGTTTTCTCATGTGCTCAAGCTGAAAATCTAAGAGTCTTTGATTTCTCACTTTGTCTCCTCCCTCATATTTAATCTATCTTCATCTCTACTACTACCACTTTGGTATAAGCCACCACCATCTCTAGCCTGGATTACTGAAAAAGCCACCATTCTGGCATCCTAGTACTCACTTTTGGTAACTTCTAGTTGATTAAATGCATAATTGCTGAATTTATTATTTAATATGTAGTAAAATTATGTCACACATCCCCTTAAAAGACTTCTTTGGCTTCTGATTGAATTTAGAATAAAATCTAAAAACTCTCCTTTGGATGACATGGCATTATAATACCTTGTCCCTGCTTACTTCTTTTTCCATCTCCTTCCAGACTTGTTTCATTGATTATGCTCCCAGCTCTATGGTCTACTCACTGTTTTTGAGCATGCTAACCTCTCATCCTCCTCAGCAGCCTTGTGTTTGCTGTTTCCTCTAAATGCATTGCTCTTCCCTGGCTCTCTTCCTGGCTTGCTATGTCAATTCAAATTTTAGATTTCAGCTCAGATTGCACCACCTCTGAGAAGTTTCTCCTGACCAGTGATCTGAAAGCAGGGATTCTTAATCATTTTTGTTCCATGGACTCCTTTGCCAGTCAGGTGAAAACCACAGACCCCTTACTAAGTCCACACTGTACTGCCTATTATTTAATAAATATATCACCAACATGTCCCCACAAGAATAATGTTTCTCTGAATTTCAATTCAAGTTCACAGACCCCTTGTTAAGAACCCCTGATCTAAAGGAATATACCCTACTCCTGTTTACTAGTCTTCATTATAATGACCTTTTTCTAGCACACATGAGAATCTGAAATTGGGTTATGTATTTGTTTGCTTGTTTATTATTTGTCATTCCACACTAGAATTTAATCTCCTTGAGGGAAAGGACTTATCTGACTTATTCACCTCTTTATCCCCACCACCACCAGCGGTACCTGACATACAAGAGGCACTTAATAAATATTGGCTAAATTACTAAATAAATGACTGACTCTTGGCAGACAGTGCACATTTTAGTCATTTTAGTCACAGCTTTTATTACTCACACTAGAAATTATAGAAGCCAGATCAACAAAATGATAATATTAAGAATGTGGGGAGCGGTTGTAGCTCAAGTGGTTGAGTGCCTACTTTCCATGTACAAGGTCCAGGTTTGATTCTCAGTACTCCTAAAAACAACAAATGAAAAAACCAACTCTCCTTGAGAAGCAGATGTAGCTCAGTGGTTGAGCGCCTGCTTCCCATGTATGAGGTCCTGGGTTCAATCCCTGATACCTCCTTAAAAAAAAAAGTTAAAAGCTATTTTAATATCAAAGTCATTAAAATGCTAACCTCTTTGTCATAGACTGCTATAGAACATTTAGGTTATGTAGATATACGGGTGAGAGAAAGTTACCATTCCTTAGACATCTACTTTATGACTGGAACTGAGTATATAGAATGTGTGTTTGTCATATGCTCACTTTCTGCTTTTTATTAGATCATTTAAAAATAAGTTACAACATTTATGTATAAATATGAAAGCGAATGGAATTTTCACAATGTAATACAGAATTCCCTTTTATGTTTGTAAAATACATAATAAATCAGAAAATAAGGAATAAAATTATGCCATTTTTTATTATAAGTGGGGATTACATAAAGGAAAGTTATTTTAAAAGATAAGAATGGCAGCTAACATTGACTAGGCATTTGCTCTGTGCTTGGTGATTTGTTTAGCATTTTAGCAGTAGGAATTTAGTGAGGTAATCTACTGTCCATTTTATAGATTTAAAACACTGAGGTTTAGAAATGTTCAGTAACTTGACTAAACTCACTCAGTGATAATTATGTCAGCCAACATTTGAACCCAGATCACTCTGACTTCAAAGCTCTTAACCATTACTAGGCAATCTTTATATTAGTTCTAGAGCATGCAAAGGAAAGTCACTTTAATGAGTAAAAACTGACTACTTTACTGCTCCAGCTTTAACAGTAAAACCCACTAGGGATGTTTCCTCTTGGTTCAAATAATATTTTTATTATAAATTAAGTTATAAAAGTATCTGATGGGCTCCATCACTGGAGAGACCTAGATCTATCTCTGCAGTGTGTGGTTGAAGCTCTGTGGGATTCTTTATAGTCTATTAGGCTGTAGCAAACTCTCTCGGGTGTTTTGCTTTTATGAGCCCTAAAATCAGCACGGTATTGAAGGGAAGACTTGAAAGGCCATCTGAGCTGACCAGAGTCTGCATGCTCCTTGCCTGTGCTCCCTCGTAGCAGATTCTGGCTTAATCAATCCCAGATTTTCGTTCATAGCCAGCAGCAACTGTACATGCTGTGCAGGCGGTACTTCAAGCTCCCAGAGGTATGAAATGCCTCATCGCTCAGCAACCACTTTGGCAGACAAAAGGGTGACATTGATTGGCTCTGAAGAAGTGAGTAAGAGAAATAGTATCCAAATCTCAGGAGAAAATATGATAGCAAAGAAAAAAAAATGCATTCTGCTGACTAAAAATAAATAAATAAAGCCCTTCTTACACCAAATCTTAAAAACTTGCCTGTACCCATAAAATAAATGCAAATCCATTTGCAATGAAAAATCCAGGCAATAAGTGAGGATTCCAACAAAGCCATCCTTAGGAAATGACACCTAACAGTTATTTTATTCATGTATTTATGAGTACATGAATAAAATAATTCAGTATACTGCCTGAATACCTATTATGTGCCAGATACTGTTCTAGGACATAGGGATGCAGCCTTAATAAAAAAATCCCTGATCCCAAGGAAAAAGATAAATAAATAGATAATGTATCAGGTGGTGATAAGTACTAGGAAGACAATAAAGCAAAATAAGATGCAATGTTCTGTGAGGAGGAAAAAAGATGCTACTTCAATATGGAAGTCAAGGAAGGAAGGAAAGCCTTTTTGAGAAGAGAACTGAAGGAAATAAAGGGGTGAGACATCCTGAGATTTGTAGAAAGAGTGACTAGTAAGACTAAAGGCCTTGAAGTAGGATAGTTCATGAGCCATTTGAAGAAGAGCAAAGAAACCAAAGTGGCTTTGAGCAGAGTGAAAGGGGGACTAGGAGAAGCAAGGGGTAGTGTGGGGCCAGGCCACTTACCATCCGGTAGGTTATGCCAGGACTTAGGCTTTAATTCTGAGCAAGGTGGAAAATGATTGGAGAGTCCTAAGCAAAGGACTGACACGCTAGTAATTCACAATTTAAAGGGACCACTCTAGATAATAGGATACAGGAGGCAAGGGGAGAAGCAGAGAAATCAGTTGGAGGGTACTCCAATTGTCCAGCAAAGAGGTGATGGTTTGAATCAGGGTAGATTCAGTGAGGGTCATGAGAAAGGGTCAGACCTGGATATTTTGAAGGTAGAGCTGACAGGCTTTGCTGATGGTTTGGAAATGGGGTGTGATGGAACAAGAGGGTAGTTTAAGGGTGATTCATGGCCATTGATGGTGGTCAGGAGAACTGGAGAAGAAACAAATTGTTGAATGTAAAAAAAATCAAGAATTCTTTCATAGCCTTGTTAATTTCAAAATGACTTTAAATACCCAGGTAGAGCCAATAGTTGGATATAGACATCTGGAGTTAGTGGATAGATCCAGGATGAAGATAGAATATTGGTGATTGTCCCCAAAGAGGAGACATGTCTAAACTCATGAGCCTAGAAAGATTACCAAGGAAGGGAGGCATGATAATAATAGCTAACATTTGAGAGTATTCAATATATGCCTATGTGCCAGGTGCTATTCTAACTTAAACTCTCTCGATCCTCATAGCAACCCTATGCGGTAGATACTATCATTCACCACTTTACTCAGGAGGTAACTAAGGCACAGAAGAGTTTAAGTAGTTTGCCCCAGATCACACAGCTAGAATCATGGAAGAGGCAAGATTCAAACACTGGCAGACTGGTTCCAAAGCCTTTCACAGCAAAGGTTCAGGTTATGCGTCACCACTTTCAGACCCTGTTTCTGTTTCAGTGCCATGTACTCTCCAGTGATGGCTGGGAAAAAGAATAAAAATAAAGTTTTGCACCATTTAAATTCTAGACTCATACAATCATTAATACTAGAAAATGGAAAATTCATAGACAAGTTGTTAAAAATAAAACACAAAATCAAACAAATCTTCCTTTTAAAGAAAAGCAAGAAACCCAGGAATGAAACAACGCATGTTTTCCTTTATTCTGTTTACCTGATTTCATCTATAAATTGTGAGATGGCTTTCAGTTTCAGAGATCTAAAAAGAAGAAAAAATATGGCTTAGAATCGATAAAATACAGTATTTTAATTTTCAGCAAGCTGGCTTATTTTGTTGACTAGGCTCTAAGTATCATTTTGCCAGGAAAGCATTGTTCTTAACACACTTCCCTTTATATTGACTGCAATGCCTCTCTTTAATATAAATGATTTTCATCTCTAGGAAAAGTTATGAGCACCAATAAAACTTTTTATTTTAACCCTTCTGTTGTCTTATCATACATAATACTTCAAAGTGATGTTCATAATGATGGTGGCCATGAGAAACCAGAGTTATCATTTTCACTTATTTTTTAATTGAGGGCAGGATCTTTATCTCATTCTTTTGGGTAACTCTAATAAAATAGGGGTTCAAGAAATCTCTGCTAAATTATTAAATAGAAATTTAAATAATCATTCCTAGTGTCAGAAATTGCTTTGTACATATGCAGAATACATCCATAAAACTCTCCTTTTGTCACTTTGAATTTTGTTGATCTGCTCAAATACAAATACTTAAGAAAATCGAAACATTTTTCTTGCTTGGCTAATCTGTACATAAATCAAATTTCTCCATCTCTCATACCTCTGGGAGTTGACCAAATTGAGCATTCCACCCTAGAGAAGTTGCTGTCTTTATCTAGTGGTGACAAACAGGAGTAGGGTGTGAAAGCAGTAGGGCAGTTACAATGGTATATTTGCCCATTCTTGCTTAAGTGCTTTTTTTTAAAGTCATGGCAGCAAAAGTATTCTCTTACAGATAGACACATGCACACATCTGCCAGCAAACATGCCCCTTGTTTCTAAGCAAATGGTTCTCTCAATTCCTCCAAACCAGTTGTGGTTTATGGGGGGAATATGTTTAATGTAAGCTATAGACTATATTTAGTAGTAATATCTGGATGTTCTTTTATCAAGTGTAATAAATGTTCTACAACAGTGCAAGGTATTGGTGGTGAGGTGGTATATGGGGAACCTGTATGTTATGCATGATTTTGTAAAAAAGATACTATACATAGCACTAGTGGGATTAAAATGGGTAATATTTATTGCATTACAGGAATTAAAGTTTATTAATAGCTAGAAATTAATGAGATTTCTCTTAAGGTTTATATTTTTCAGCTCTGAGTCCCTTTGCCTCTTCCTTTAATTCCACTGGTACAATGGAAATACAGGCAATTAGACCATTTGCCATCAAGTCAGACAGATACAGAAGAGCTGGGGAGTGTAGAAGGTACAGCTAGCATGGGCACATGAAAAGGAAGGTTCAAAGAAGCCCTTAAGAGAAAAACACTATACTATATACAAAAAAAAACCCATTCTTTGACTGGAAGATTGATCATTTCACTAACCAAATTAACAAAAAATCCTAAAAATTTTTGTTATTTTATTTTAAAAAGACTAAATTTATGATGAAATGATTAATGCATATTAATATAAAATTTATAAAGAAATAAAAAGAGAAATAAGAAAAGTTGATAGCATTTGTAGGTTGGTTCAATTAAGTGCCAAGTGCCAGAAACTGAAGATGAACTCTTATCCTTTCCCAGCTTCTCTGCTTTGTTTGGGATTAGAATTGTCTAAATACCATGAGTAATATGGAAGTTCTCTAGTGCTTTGATGAACGCCTACTTTCTGATAATTCAGCTGGAAACATTACTGAGAATCTTTGCCATGGTAGTTTCTTGGAGATAGGAGTGATATGCAGAGTCACTCTGCTGGGAACTTCATCAGGTTATTTCTAAATCCTGGCAGAATAAAGTCAGCACTTGCTTGGTCCTTGCTGTTGCCTTTTCATGCCTAGGAAACAAGGCCTAGTCCTTAAATAGTGCCTGTCATCATCCTTAACGCCACAAAACTCTTTCATCTTCCCCTCTGCTTTACATTTCAAACTTTACAGAATGCTCTATTCAAAATATTCCTATGTAAGTGATGCAGTATGCTGTACTTTCCTCTGAAATACACTATTGTACTTTAGAGATTTGGGTAAAGAAAAGTCCATTGATATTGCTGTACATTCCATCTCTTATGAAGTTAGTGTTTGATAAAGTGTTTAGTAAGATTTAATCTTTAAATCAATTATCAGCAATAGAAATTATATGAGTTAAACATTGAATATTTATCGTATTCCTTTTCAGAGGAGTTCAAAATATTTTAGAACTTTCCTTTAACAAAAGTTGAAAATGTTACAAATCGGTGGAAAAAGTACCAAATCATAGTTAGGTATTAGCATGATTTAGAACTATTTTTACTAAGTTTTCATTATTCTGTTTAGCTTTATCTTGTGTTAGGATCCATATTTTTAAAAAGTACTTCTTAATCACTCTTTCTGTAACCATGCCTATGGAAAAACAAAATTAATAATATAGTCAAGGGACTTGACCATTACAAATTTCATGAAAAAAAGACATTTGGGATAAAGATTTATGATGCATTAAAAAATATGTGGAAAAGAGACATTTTAAATACCCCAAAATGTCCATTTTTTTCCTGATAATAAAAATAAAAAGACAAAATCCAAAAGATAAACTTCCTTAATAAATAGCAGAAAACTTCCTTAAAGTCTTTTCTCTACTTTTGTGTAGTATAATATTAAAAAGATCCGGAAAAGATTCTTAGAGTTTACAAAATAATAATGATAACAATAAAGCCAGGTGTCCTTTCTTTTACTGCAGGTTTTTGATCTTCATCATCTTTGTGATAAAATTCACGTGTGGATATTAGAATCTAATAACCCCGCCTCATTTAAAGTTTGTTCTCTAATTTTTTTTTTTAACTTCCCCAGAAATTGAGCATTTATTTAATGGTTGCAATTACTTGACAAATATCAACTCATTTCCAAGAATATTTAATACATGTCCAATTATGAGTAATATCTAGAGATACTGTACTTGAAAAATAAAGTCAATTCTCCCTCATCTTGAGGAGAATTATGTAGAATTTTGGCTTATTCCTGGCAAATTTCTCTGTAAGTTCAGTTTATTAACCAATAGCACCTTCTCTAGTTAATGAATAGCTTTGCTGATATTATGGGCAATTCGTACTGAACCTTCTTAATTACTGTGCTTTATTTATTTTTTTTTATGGTTCTTTTTTTTTTTTATTGACTTTGTAATAATATTACATTAAAAATATATATGTGAGGTCCCATTCAACCCCACCCCCCCCCACCTTACCTCTCCCCCCACCCCAGCAACACTCGTTCCCATCATCATGACACATCCATTGGATTTGGTAAGTACATCTTTGGGCACCTCTGCACCTCATAGACAATGGTTCACATCATGGCCCATACTCTCCTCCATTCCATCCAGTGGGCCCTCTGAGGATTTACAATGTCCGGTGATTACCTCTGAAGCACCATCCAGGGCAGCTCCATGTCCCAAAGACGCCTCCACCTCTCATCTCTTCCTGCCTTTCCCCATACCCATCGTCCACCATGTCCACTTTTCCCAATCCAATGCCACCTCTTCTATGTGGACATTGGATTGGTTGTGTCCATTGCACCTCTATGTCAAGAGGAGGCTCAGATTCCACATGGATGCTGGATGCAATCCTCCCATTTTCAGTTGTAATCACTCTAGGCTCCATGGTATGGTGGTTGTCCTTCTTCAACTCCATCTTAGCTGAGTGTGGTAAGTCCAATAGATCAGATTGTAGGTGCTGGAGTCTGTTGAGGCTCAGTACCTGGCTATCACATTGTCAGTCCAGAGATTCAAATCCCCTAAATATATCTTAAACCCCAACATTAACTGCACCTCCAGCACATTAGCATGAAAGTCTTATGAAGGGAGATCCCATTTGAGTCCAGATTCATCACACATAAACACCATTTCCAAAGAGGGGCCATCTGCCCTGGTAGTTAACCCCATCGGCCATGACCATAACTCCCATGGGTCTCTTTAGCCCTCAAAGGAACCAATATCTGGGGGTTGTATCTGCTTTATCTGTCTCTCTGACTCTGCTCAGTTGTGCATGTTGTTCTCTAATTTTTGACAAGAGTTAATTAGGAATCTTAATATTAAATCATTCAAGATATGGACAAATTGTTGGATAACATTTCTGGGAGCTTTCTATTTAAATAAGAGAGACTTTCTATTTAAATAGGAGGAAAATTATAGAGTATGTCATTTTCTTGAAATTTGTGTTAGTAAAACTCCCCTCACTATAACTAATGTTTGGGTTTTCAGTATTGGAGTTTACAGAAAGAGTGATTAGATGTACTTTAAAAAAATATATATAGATCCTAACCCAAGAGAAAACTATAAGGAACCATGAAAAGTCACTAAAATTAGTTCTAGATTTTATTAATAAGTAGTTATAATTTGGTGCTTTTTTCACTAATTTGTAATTTCTTTAATTATCGTTAAGCTACAATTCTTTGTTTTTAGCCTTTGATTAAAACACCGTATCCATTTGGCCACCAAACTGATTGCAACTTCCATTGCAGTACCTCTGGTATCCATTTCTGCATTTCCAAGGTCCCTTAAACAAGTCCTCAAGGACTTTGAAGTCTATTAGCTTTGCAACTAGCTATAAAATCTTAGGCAAGTCATAGAAGCTCTGTGAACCTGAGCTTCCTTACATGTGAAAGGCTGGGTATTAAATTATATGCCTCAATACCCTAAAATTTCATTTTATAATACCAACTTAGCATCCTCTTTTATAAGGACCCCGTTCTAGCCACTCTGCCTACCTCCAGTCTGAATTTCAGCATTTAAGGTTTGTTCTAGCAATTTAACAACTTCCAACTTGTAGGAAATCTTTTCTATTATCTTCATTTGCCATTCAAAGTTAAAACTGTCACAGGGTTTTTTTCAGATATTCTTACACTGTTTCAAAACTTGAATAAAACCACCCTGAGATCTGCAACTATTCTTATCTTCTTGGCGGAGTTCTATGCAGGCATCTTGTCTTGTTGGCCATAGGTATCTTAGTCACAGCCACAAGTAATCCATTTCCTTCTTGGCTGTTAGGGAAGGGCCTAATTAGCCAATTCAACAAATTCCATTCCCCACCCCCTGCTTCCATCGTTAGTTCTCTGCTCCTGCCAACTTCTTGCCAGACTGCACTGAGTGCTATTAAATTACCTTTACAGCCAAGCCAGCAACAAACAGTACAATGCTGTTTATCTAGCTTCCACTCCACAAATGTCTTTTTCTTCATCAAAAGTTCTGCTTCATTTGACTCAGCCACTTTTTCTTCTTTCAATTATTTTATTACACTTTTTAAATCAAATAATCAATATAACTTTATCTCCTTGTTCCCAGTAACACATTGCTGAATTTCACATGGTTTGGTGAGATTAAACTTGAGAAAGAAATTAAACTTGAGAAAAAGATGAAAAGCATCTTTTTACCTATCCAAAAATTCATGTGAACATAGTAGAGAAATATAAACTTGAATGGTTCAAAAAAGTTAGGCATTTACTGTTTTCACAAATATGGAAACTTTAAGGTTTTATTTCATTTTAGTCATAGACTTTCACTTAAAACTGATGCCCTCTTTTAATTGTCTTTGCTGAGATTAGTATATGAAAAGAGCGCATGAAGAAGTAAAATCTATAATATGTCAAGTTACATTTGGCAAAAAGAATGATTCATCTGCATGAATTCTGTGTGAATCAAAGAGTTCAGTTGGGCAGCCAGGTGATCCGTAGGAGTGGATTATTTACCTGGGAGGACCTGGAAAGCTTTTTACAGAGTGTCAACAGAATTGTTGTTAAGCAGCGAGTTGGCAAATATGGGAAGGTTGTCATTAAACAATGTTGGGATTCAGAACTGTTGACGTTTATTTGCTTTTCAACTCTCCAACAGTGCATAGAGAGATCCAAGCTAAAAAAAAAGACGCATGCATCATATGCCCGTTCTTTCCTTTCTCTTTAAAGCTCTTGGCAACCCCAAGACAAGGTGAAACCGCCCTTTAAGGAAAGAGCTGTTTAATATGGCTTTGATAAATGGACTTCAGGGGGTCCACAAACCCCTGCAAATATATGTTACATTTGGTGTGCAAGTATGTGCATACATACTTTCTCCTATTTGGGTAGGGAGTAGAGAGCCATCTTTTTTATTTGTTTTTTTAAAGCGGTTTGTAGGGTCTGTGAAACAATACAGTTTACAAACTACTGCTTTGGAATCTAAGTTGAGCTGCTTTAATAATGTGGATGGGGAAGGAAAAAGAGAAGATGATCGTGATGCATTTCCTCCCATATACTTTTTTTTAAAAGCATGGCCAGCTAGGTAGACATGATGTAGGAGAGGGAGAACCCTGGTTATCAATGATAATAATAGTATATTGGGAGCAACTGTGTGGAAACAGAGACAATGCAGCCCCTCCAAACAAGGGAATCAGGACGCCCTAGCCTTATTCTCCTGGACAGGCTTTGCTAGCTTTGGATATTCATTGGAAAACTGACAGCAACTCTTGCTTCACTACCGGTCTCACCAATTCCACGTCAGGTGGATATGGACTCAGGACCTATCTGCTAGTACACTTGGCTCATTGCACAACCCTGACACATCCAGAGCTCCTGATGTAACCTTCCATTTGCTAAATAAAGAGAAACCAAGGGGTCAGGATTTCTGCTGCCCTGCTCCCACATCTGAGTAGTTTCCCAAAATCTCATCAAGGTGGTAGACTTCAAAAATGGAAATCTAATACCTAAAATGCTGTTACCTTACTTTTGCTAAGTTCAGCAAATGAGCATCAGAATGCTCTTAACCAAAATGGGTTGCCACCATTGGCCAGTCCTTCCACAGTCAAACTGGAAGCTACAGGTCCCATACGAAAACAACAAGCTTTGTTTCAGGTAGGTCAGGATTTTTCCACACCAGACCTCCTCCTCTTAGAACTTACTTTTTGACGCCCGCCCAGAGCTCCTCTGGAGGAGGCCGACCCCAAATGGATTCTCAACAGGTGCCGGGGTAGTCCCCACACGCGGCCCCGCCGCCCAGGCCAGCGCGGTCCTTGGCTGTGCGGGGTGGGAGCCCCGCGCCCTAGCCCCGCACCAAGCGGAGCCACCCTCCCACCCTCGGCTGCCAGAGCCTCCCCCTCCGGCCGCCCGCCAGCGCCCGGTGAATGACTGGGGCAGCCAGGAGGGCTCCCGGGGGTGGGGCGCAGGGAGGATCTTACCTGCGGAAAGGTAAGGGAGGCCGGACGCCGGGAGCAGAGGCGGATAAATATTCATTAGGAAGTGAATGAGTGCACCTGCTGAGGCACCAGGAAAAGGGACGGTGACAGAAAGAGAGAGAGAAATGAATAAGGAGAACGCCCAAAGAATAACTTTCAGTCTCTGTAGCTGAGATTCAGAACGCAAAGAGGCAAACTCGTTTACAACGTGATGTCCTACCCCCACCCTTACCCTTAGCATAGTCTACCCAGAATCTTCCATTAATAAATAACAACCAGCATTAAAAATAAAAAATTTAAATAAAAAAGAACATACTTTTTTGTGTGTATCTTATGGTTTCTTATGTCAAAAAAAAAAGTTGACTGAAACCTGCAGTCTTTGAGTTTATGGCTCATTTGTAGGACCGTGCCTCATTTAACTATTTCTCTTCAATAACTGCCTTACTGGTATCTCCTCAGCCTCCTTCAGCACAGAGATTCGGTGACTGCTGGGTTATCCCTCTCTGTCCCTGTGCATCTCGGCACCTCACCCATCACATGCCCTTGCCGTGTGTGTGTGTGTGTGTGTGAGAGAGAGAGAGAGAGACAGACAGACAGACAGAGAGAGACAGAGAGAGAACTGGGGAGAATCAAACTTAGCATTCCCTGTGAACTTTTAGATAGCATTTTTTAACATGAGTTCTATTCTTTTCTGCCATACTTCCAGTTAATGGCATGTACGCACAAACTCCATTTCCACAGAAGGTAGAATTTTACTCACTGAAAAGTCAAGTTATCCTAATTTACTGACAACCTATCTGCTTCAGCAGTGCTGAACCATGTTAATGTTTTACATAAATCTACTAATGGTATTGCATATTTCATTAAAACTAAAATTTATCCTTTAGCATTACAATAAAACCAGTGTTACTGAGACACAAGTACCTTGGGTTTAAAATCATGGATAGTTGTTTGCATGTAATTGTGACAAGTAACAGTGTGGGGTGAAATATAATCTATATGGTATCTGATTTTGTAGATTTCAGATATAATACAATTTTTTTTCGCAGAAAATTTGAATAGGCTTTTACATTTTGCTTTGTAAATATATTATTTTCCAATTGCTGCTGTCACAAATTAACAGAAACTTAGTGACTTAAAACAACACAAATTTGCTCTTACAGTTCTGAAAGCCAGAAGTCCGAAATGGCTGTCATTGTGCTAAAATCAAGGTACCAGCAGGGCTCCATTCCTTCTGGGGGCTCTAGGTGAGAATCCATTTCCTTGCCTTTTCCGTTTTCTAAGAGGCCAATCCTTGGCTAGAGGCCACTTTCTCCATCATCAACCAGCAGCGTAGTATCTTCAAATCTTCCTCTGCTTCTCTCACCCTAACCCAACTGACTCCCTTTAAGCAGGACCCTTGTCATTATAAATGTACCAGAAAAATGCAGGATGATCTCCTCATCTCAAGAGCTTTAATTTAGTCACATCTGAGATCCTTTTTCCCATGCATACTAAGTTGAATCACGCCTCTCCCTTCCAACGTTTTTAAGTCCTAACCCCTGATACATGAATGTGACCTTCTTTGAAAATGAGAACTTGAGATGAAATCATACTGGATGTCAGATGGACCTTAAATCCAATGACTGCTGTCCTTATGAGAAGAGAACACAGACCCAGGGAAGAAGGCCACATGAGGACAGAGGCAAAGATTAAAGTGCTGCCATTGCAAGCCATGAACACCGGGGACTGTTAGGAAGCAGCAGGAGGCAAGGAAGGCTTCTGCCCTAGAGCCTGCAGAGGGCACGTGGCCTTGTGGTACCTGGATTTCAGACCTCTAGCCTCCAAAACTGTGAGAAAACAAATGCCTGTTGTTTTAAAACACCAAGTCTGTTTCCTAGCTGCCCTAGGATAAGAATACACTAAATTAGGTAACATATTCAGAGGTTCTGGGGATTAGGATTTGGCTATCTTTGGGGGGCTATTATTAAGCCTATCACGGTATCGATCGGTATCATACTTATTCTAAATAGGACACTTATTCTTTAAATTTTGATTAAGAATAAAATATTTACTTGGAGTAGACACACTCCAGCCAGGTCAGAGCTGTTAAAGTAAATTCAAGTAAGAAACTGTCCTGTGCAACTCCACAGATTCATTTTGAGAGCAAGTATAGACCAGAACGTTAAGAAAATACTGCAACTCTTCGGGCAAAAGAAGTTTTCAAAGCAATTTCTTTCTAGTCCTTGGTTTTTCTCCACAGGTGCTACAAATAAATCAGAGCAAGGCTGGAGTAATGGCACGTGCCTTTAGTAGTCAACAAACTGTGCTGAAAGCCAACACGGTTTTCTGTCCTTGTTCCTGGTAAAGGAGTAATAGAGCTAGTTTGCCCTGCAGTTCTGACCTTTCCAAATTTTGTACCTTTATGCCTTCGGACATCTAAACCAGCTGAGGCCATGCCCAGGCCTTCCGGGGCTAATGAACATCCTCAGCTGCCCTCTCAATGCCTTCCCCCAGCCCCCACGCTGAGTGACGTGCCGAGAAGGTGGAGCAGGTGTGCGGCGCCTGCCGTTGGCGTGCTGAAGCACGACCTGAAGGAGAAATTTGAATTTTCTATTTCTTACAGGAGAGGGAAACCAAAGGGATGACAGATTCCCATAGGAAATGAACACACACCTGTTTTTTTTTTGGATTTGGTGCTCGAGGCAGTTTCAGAAAACAAACCCCAGAGTAAACCATCAACTTGAGAAGGCCTTTGTGCCAGTTCACAATTATTCTCAAATGCTAAGTAGTACTTTCTGACCAGGTGCAGGGTACATTTTTTTTCCCCCATCTTACCTAAACACAGAACAAATTTTGTATTACCTTTCTGGGCAATCAGCATTCGTTTTTAACACCACATTTGGATAAAATAACCTAGGCGATAGCACCAACAAATTTTAATACTAATGTTTCTTCGTCATAAGCTTTGAAAACAAATCTAAAGTAGTTTTGGATAAATATATATGAAAGGGAGATTTAGCTATAAGTATATAAATTGTGCTTATGTGTGTGAAAAGTGTGTAGCATAGTCAGAAATTAGTTTCATTAAGGAAGGGGTGACATCTGATATTTTTGTCCATTTGGGCCTGGACACCATGATATGCTAGTAAATTTTTAACAAATGGTTTTGCAGGAGAAGACACATCCTGATTTGTAGTGATTTCCATGGTGTTAGAAAGTACCCCCACCAAAGCTGATATCATGCTACCATTCAGAAATCCCTAATGGCAAGGCTGGGAAGAAATGTGCATAGTCGGCTCCGGCACACCACTACTTTAAGTATCTATAAATATAATGACTTAGCAGATTCATAAATATAACACAGGGATATATATCTTCATATATATATATACACACACACTCATATATGAAATTTATATGTATAATGCAGAACAGAGAACTATATACGTCTTACTCTACAGCAAACCAAAAGGTAATAGCGTAAGATATGACACCAACAACATAATCTCTGCCTTAGTTTGGCCTAGATTCTTTTTCTTCAAGATTCTGGGAACCCTTTTCTCTGTGTCCCATCCTGGTTGTGCTGGGAGCCGGCATCTTGTGTCAGGGGCTTTAGTGAAAACCATAGGAAGGTGATTATACATTATACATAGGAAGTTGATTATACCCCAAGTATACTTTTTTCTTTTTAGGTGGTACTGGGGATTGATCTGGGGATCTGGTACATGGGAAGCAGGTGCTCAACCACTGAGCAGCACCCACTCCCCCAAGTATACTTTTTTGAAATGTGGAGTTTTTCTCAATTGCTCTGTGCGAAGGGCTTGAGTTCTTACCAACATCAGCTGAAAATACTAGATGCCTGCATGTGTGGAAAGTCCCAGAGACTGACTGTAATTCTGGCCTGTGTAGTTAGTACGTGTTTTCTGTTAGGCTTATTCTCTGCATTCTTTCTGCTGTGCAGCAGCATGTTTTTTGTACTAATGTAGAAGCCCTTCCCTAGCTATCCCCCTCCACCAACCTCATTATAGCACCCGGACCTGGGCTAGAGAACGCCTTGCCTTGGGCCGATTAGACTATGGCTCTTCTGGCTGTGCTCCCTTCCATGGAGTCTGTGCTCCCCTTTCTAAGACTACCAGCCCCTCTGTGTTTCAGAGACCCTAGAATTCCCTGCCCCAAAGACTCTGAGCCTGTTGGACCCACACTGGTCTTTTGCCTTGTTTATCCCCCCAAAGGGTGGACTGTACAATCTCCTGAGATTTTTATTAAGGGCAACTATGTAGGGGAAAGTTGTGGACAGACCTGTACCTAATGGCTACAATGTCCACGCAGTGCTGACGAGGCCCTCTGTAGTGCAGGACAACATGGAGATAGATGTAAGAGGAGAAAGGGGGTCCACAAAAGACCAGGCCAAAGGCTGGGTCTCCCCTACTTGCCATGTTTCAATGTGGCCCTCCAAACACCTGGAGTCTTCTAAATTTGAACCTGGTTTTTCAGGTCAAGGAAGTAGGATAGGAAAGATTTTATTTAAGAGTTTGTTCATTTAATTTAAACTTTTAAATATTTAGACATGGTTTATGGACATCCATTTGTACCCTTACTCCAGACCCAGCAAATATTGAGATGGCTCCCCTACACCCAACACAAATTTTAAAAGAGGGGGTGTCCTCTTTTTTCCTTCATGCATAGGTAGTCTAGGTAAGTAACGATGAGGTTCTTAAAGGGGAAAGGTTTCAGGGAAGATGGCATGAGCCTGAGAATAAGTTTATCAAAGAATAGAAAGCTAATGCCCCAGTGTCATTGCCAAAGAGAATGTGATCTGTCTAGCCCTGGAAACTGCCATAAGGACATTCATCAATGCCCAGACCAGTAGCAGGACGAGTGGATGGCAACATCCAAATAAAATTTTAACTTAGCTGAACAGATACACTCTCGTTCCTCCTCACTCACCTCCCCAAGCCAGACCCTCCTTCTACTCCCTCTACTGTCCCTTCTCTCTCCTCCAGGTGTGCTGAAGGGAGCTAACGACTGCCCTGGGGAAAGACTTACAGACCCTTAGAGTCCCAGCCAGCCTTTTGGAATGTGTTGTGTCATCTTGGTTTCTTCTCTTCTACCACAGTCAGTGTTTAATTGGCTGATGGGAACGAGTGGGCAATTTAAACCCCTTGGATGGGAAGAATCATTTTCAGCTTGGACTCTGGGCTGAAAACAATCCTTTTCATTGTGCAGCACCATGGTCCTTTCTAAGTCATGTCTTTGAATTCCTCCTCCCAACTCCCCAGCTGCAGTCGCTCTAAGGCATGATGGTAAAATTGCTTCCTATTCAATACCATGTAGGCTACATATATGAATACAGCATTTTCTGATTCTTTTTCAGCAAAACCTTTGTCAGTGAGGGAATTCAAGTAAGACAAACTTTAAATTAGTGTCATATATGATTTCAACAAGTTGGTACTATAAAGATTCCACATCATGGGGAAGCAGATGTGGCTCAAGTCATAAGGCCTCTGTCTACCGTCTGTGTGGACCCAGGTTCAATCTCTGGGGCCTCCTGGTGAAAAACAAGAAGAGAAAGCATGCCTGTGCAGTGAGCCACTGCCCACATGGTGAGCCAGGTGCCCACGTGGCCGACTGAGTGCCTACTTGGTGCCCGTGTGGCAAGCCGAGTGCCCATTTGAGTATCCATGTGGTAAGCTGATGCCTGCGTGGCAAGCCAGTGCCTGCACGGTGAGCCGAGTGCCCACACAGCAAGCCGAGTGCCTGCACGGTGAGCCAGTGCCCGCGCAAATGAGTCACACAGCAAGTTGATGATGCAACAAAAGAGAAATGAAGTGGAGAGTCAAGGGGAAGCGCAGCAGAGACCAGAAACTGAGGTGGCGCAATTGACAGGGAACCTCTCTCCACATCAGAGTTCCCCAGGATCAAATCCCAGTGAATCCTAGGGGAGAAAGATGAAAAGAGAAGACAAAAAGAGAAATAGATACAGAAGATCCCACAGCAAATGGATATAGACAGTAAAAACAGCAAGGCAGGGAGGGGGAGGGGAAGAAAAAGTTTTTTTAATTAAAAAAAAAAAAGATTCCACATCATGGCTACTCCAAGAAGTTACCAACTAGTGCTTGTGGAATATAATGTTCAAGTATTAGTGGCAATTACTTTTTGCAGAAAGGATATTCTAGTATCTTCTAATCAGTAAAAACACTAAGAAAAACATTTTTGTGAACTTTTTTGGGAAAATACCTACAATAACCATTAGCCAGAACATCTCAGCACAGGGAGGTTTGCAATTAAAGTATGATAAGATTCCTGCCTTTTTGATGCTATCAGTTAAGTAGAGACAAGTCTAGCATACCAAAAGGAAGAGGAGAAAATGAAAATAGCAGATAGCCCTGGACTAGCCTGTGGTCTTTGCTAGCTGAGTGTTATAGGCCGCTGAGGTAAGGAGGAAATCCACTAAGGGAAGTCAGTTACCTGACTTCCTAGAAAGTATAGGCCTTGAGCTAGGCCTTGAAACATGTGTGGTGGAAGGGAGAGGATTCCAGAAATGGAAATATGATAAGCAAAGACACAAGAAAAGGTGAAGGTGGTGATTTGCAAGATAGTGTGAGGATTGGCCTGACAAGTTAGAAAAGAAATGTGTTGTGGGGAAATTTAAGATAAACCTGGTTTGACAGGATAGAGGAAAAGGAACAGGAGAGTTTACACTGGTGTTGTGCATGCAATTTTAATATCCTCCTCCCAAGGCTACCAATCTCTCCCTTGTCCATTCTGTCACTCTTTTCCACTGAACTCAAATTTGACTGAGGATTTCATCTCAAAATTGTATCCCTAAGCAATCACTACCAATCATATAGAGTAGACACTCCAGATTAAACCCTTTATGAATCACTTGGGAGAGTCTGGTTAAAATGCAGATTCCAGTTCTCTAGGGTGGGGCCTAAGAATATGCATTTCTAATAAGTCCCCAGGTGATGCCTCTGCTGCTCTGAGGAGGGACACTTAGTTTGAGTAGAGGCTTCAGACCATCCCTAGTTGGGATGAATCAGGGAGACACTGAAGAAATGTGGCTTGGTCTGGGAAAAGAATACACTCTGGAATTGTTTTTGAATTGTTGAGTACACATTACCTCACAAATGTACTGGGAATATGTTGTCAAGAATTTGAAAATCAAAACACAAAAATTAAGAGGAAATCAATATTCAGCAAAAAAGATGTCATTTGAGGAAAGTAGCATAAGTTTTTCACAATTTGAGCAAAATTTTCAACATTTTGCTAAGATTGAGAGAGATAGCTCTTTAAATTTGAACTCTGAGAAATATTTGATGTAATTATTTATAAAATGGTAGTATTGGTTGTTATTCACTGGGTAAACTCTTGATAGGAAGAGGTCAAGGGGTTTAGCTGATTCAATCAGAAATTTTATCTAAGTTTTTTATCCAGGCAGTTTGATGGTAAGAACTCCAAGGAAACCAAGTAGCAAGTCTTCTGAAATCAAGTGCTGGGTTTTCCTGTCAAAATACTGGCTAGAGGGGAGTGGATGAGGCTCAAGCAGTTGAGACCTGCCTCCCACTTGGGAGGTCCTGGGTTTGGTTCCTAGTGTCTCCTGAAAAAATAAAAACAAATTTAAAAACCCAAGTTGGAGAGCCAGTATGGCTCAGTGGTTGAGCTCCAGCTTCCCACATATGAGGTACAGGGTTCAATACCTGGCCCCTGGTATTGCAAAAAATATATATATTTTTTAAGATATTGGCTAGAAAAGAATAAAGGACAAGGACAAGTGAGTCATATATTCAGGAAAATGATATATTTGGAAAGAAATAAAAGGAATAAACAATCTGCCATCTGCCAATACCATTTATAGAGAAAGGATATTAGAAGATACAAATTGAAAGTTAAGTATGAAAAAATTAAAAATGAAGTTAAAGTCCAAGGTATGGTCACATTAAAGTATTCAAAACCTCAACAAAAAGGAGAAATTTAGGTACTGTGATCATAAAAAGAAATACAGGACAAGAAGTTTGATATTAACGTGATTTTCTGATAAATAACATCCATGTATAACCTAAGTGTGTGCTCATATTTCAAAGTGTGTGCTCATATTGTTTTTAAGGACATTAGTGGATGTGAAACTGCTTTGAAAAGAAGTCATATGCAAATTCAAGATGATTTATTATGATGCTAATTATGATTTTCTTTTCATAAATATGCTTTCAAATAATTTATGTATTCATTTCCTAAATCTTAATATTTGGCCCATCATTTTTTGTAATTTATAAAGAAGTAATTTGTTCAAAATCTTAAGTTGTATCCTGGTAAAATGAAATCACTAGTTAGTTTGTGCCTTAATTGTTTTGGATAAAGTTAAATGCAAATAATGTTTCCGTTGTGGGTGCGTTTCACACAGGGATGAATAGAATATAATCATATGCAGGAAAAACTCTTCCGGGACCATGCGGGTGATTTCAGTGAGAGGCCTGGCTCTAATGTTCCCATCTGTTCTTCCCTTTAAAAGACCCATTTCTCTGATTCCCATCTTGGGAAGCTTTAGAGCAGGGGTTCTTAAATTTTTTGTTGTCATGGACCCCTTTGCCAGTCTGAAAAAGTTGACAGACCCCTTCTCAGAACAATACCTTTAAATGAATAAAACACAGGATTACAAAGGAAATTAATTACAGTGAAATACATATGTGAATAATTTTTTAAAAGGAAATTTGTGAATATAGTAAATTATGTGTTTACTAATACATTAAGTGACAAAATTTATTGGTAGGTCCAGTGACTGCTATAACATTAAATCATCAATGGGGGTAAGCCATATTTCAAGATATCCACAACTCTAATGTGATCTGAAATTTTCTGTCCTTTCTTTTAATGACACAGTCACAGGTACTGCTAATAGTATAGTGATTTGTTGCCTACATTTGTAAGCAAAGGATATTCAAAATTTCATTTAGAGGTTAGTGAACACAAAGATGTAAATTTTTTCCCCATTTCCCATTAAGTCTATGGTCCTTTGAATTCTAACCACGGACTCTTTGAAGGTCTGCAGAGTGCAGACTAAGAACCCATGGTTTAGAATGTATCTTAGTCTGTTATCATCATCTCACATTGCCTTGGTTCTTGCTCCTCCTGTGTTATATGCCTTTTCTGCAGCCTTCTCTGACTGGGTGACTTGGTCTTCCACTAGGGCTCAGCTTACCCTCTCAAAGATGCTTTGGTTGAGAGGGTGCCAATCCCTTGACTCTCACCCCCACCTGGGCTCATCTTATCAAAACTCTTGACAAGTTGTTTAAGTGTTGTTTTACTAGTTTCTCCTCCAATGATCTTTGATACCCCTTAAAGACAGTGATGGATCATTCATTCATTTTCATTCATTTACTTATTAATACTTACTTATTAAGTTACCTAATAAGTGCCAGGCTGTGGGGATACAGTGGTTGCAATGCATATTACATGTCCTTAATGAGCTTTATGTGTGAACTTTCAATCATTCATTGGGAGCCGAGATATAGAGAAGAAACAGTGTGACAAGGGCTTTGATTGAGGTAAAGACGAGGGCTATGAGTCATTACACAATGACTTTAACATTTTACATAAAATGTTAAATATAATTAATATAAAAACAGGCCTAAATGTATTCACTTTATAATCATTCTTAAATTGTACTTTTAGACACTCCTCTGAGCCTGTATATTTCAGAGTTAAAATAAAATGGATATGATAGATACTGTTTTGGAGCATAAAGAGACATCTTGGGTGGCCTTTATCAGGTTAGCATGTTAGCTGGTGGAGAAGCTATACTGAGACCAGACAAGTGACTGTCACTCCTCAGTGACCAATGCTATTGAATGGCTACATCTACATTCCATTGGTATGATCAATTCAAACCTCAAACTGCTAACCATTTTTATTCCAAGTGGCCAGATAATTGAGAACTAAGTGATTTTCCCTTAAATTATCTTTAAAAAAATACTTTCAGTATCTTTTGGAAGTCCATTTAGCCTAACCCAGAAAAAGTTCTTTACCTATTTTTAGCAGCATACACTTTTTTTGTTTAAGAGTTACGGGAATTGAACCCAGGACCTATGATCTTCAATCTCAATGACAGTGACCTTATGTGAAAATCAAAGGGTTTCCAGGGGCTCTGCTGTCTGTTGTCCATGTTTAATTGTAGACCCTGCTGCTATCATGCAACCTCTGTTCCCATAACATCCCCAAATCATGCACAACTCTAAATAATAGTGACTTTCTGTACATATGTTAGCCCTTTCCTCTTCCATTTTTCAACCATGCCCAAGTCAGAGCAATTAATTGAGCTCCTTGAGCTGATTTGACTCTTTGGAGAGCTTGATATTTAAAGGGTTTGTTTTGATCAGAGATGGCATAGCCAGCTTGGGAAGTTACGTCCTCCCTCTGGAGGTTGGAGCTATCACGTGACCGAGAGTGGGTGGATAAATGTGGTCCAAGACAAGTTAGTTACTGGAGAGGTTCCCTCACCAGGTAAAGGGAGTAGGGTAGCAAGGTTAAGGTCTTGCAGTGTGCTAGTGGTGGGGTGGGAGGTTAACAACATTTCATAAGAGGAGAATTTAGGGAGTTAAAGTGTAATTTTGGTAAGTGGTAAAATTTCAAAGATTGGTGGATGTAGATATTCAGTGCATGGTCTAGAACTAAGTCAGAGATGGTAAGAAACAATTGGCAGTAGCAGCTACTGCTCACAGGCAAGAAACTCTCCATCTTAGATGCCTGATTCAGGGTTAGGCTCTAATATCTCTGTGGCATCCATTTTGCTTGTTGGACAATACACCTAGGACATGTTCTTCTTGTTCATGTTCGTCAGTGAGGAGGTAAATTGTCATTAGGAAGTCCAAAGGTGGGGATGATAAAGGTGAGCCTTTAAGACATTCACATGCCTGTTTACATGGTAAGCCCCAAATTAAGGGTTCGGGAGCCGATGCTTTAGTCATTGCATAGCAGAGGAAGCAATCATGGAAAACATGAGTATCCACCTCTGCTGAATCCTGTGAGGCCTAAGGCAGCTCTTAGCTGCTGTTTTCTTTTGGAAGGAGAAAAAGTCTAATGGTGGCTGTTCAATGTGAGGAGACAGTCTTCCCTTAAGCTGAAACAGCATGGGCTTCACTGAAGACATGCAAATAGTATTGGAATTGTTCCTTAGCTAATTTATGATCCTTTGGAGTATCTGAGGAGGTCCTGACTTTCTAGAAGAGAGAATCTTAGGAAGGGGCATGGATGGGTCTATTTCTACTTTAAGTGTTTCTGCCCCCCATCTATGTCAAATATTATTGGGATTTTTGCCCACAAGGAAGTGGGAATCCTTTTTATGAATAAAGATTTATTTCATTTATTTATTTCTCCCCACCCCCTCATTGTTTGGATTTGCTGTGTCTGTTTGTTGTGTGCTCATCTTCTTTTTTTAGGAGGCACTGGGAACCAAACCTGGGACCTTTCATGTAGGAAGGGGATGCCTAATCGCCTGACCCGCCTCCCTTCCATGTATAATAGGCTGTTTAGTTCCTCCCTTAGGTGGTTTGTAGGCTGCTGACGTCCAAAAGGACAGAGGAATTCTGGGAAATCAGATAAAACTGTTAAAGAGAACATAATGTGATGGAGATGAGTTGGGAACTTGTAAAATGAGTACTTTGGGGTCACAGTTGGTCTTGATAGCCCAATTCATGAGCAGATTTCCTCTAATAAATGTTCCAATGTAGTAGGACTGGGAAGGAAGATAAGGTTGGCCTGAGAGGACCCAAGAAAATGTCAAGTGGTTTAGACACTAAATGCTGAGGTAAATCATCAAAGCCCAAGAAATGCTCAGGAATGGACTGGTAATCAGCATGGAATGAGTTGTCCCCATGTCCATGAGAAATGTGGTTGATGCCCTTACACTTGTAATTTCTCTCTAGAAGCTGAGCAGTGTATTAGTCAGCCAAAGGGGTGCTGATGCAAAATACCAGAAATTGGTTGGTTTTTATAAAGGCTATTTATTTGGGGTAGGAGCTTACAGATACCAGGCCATAAAGCATAATTTACTTCCCTCACCAAAGTCTATTTGGAGCAAGACTTTGGAGCAAGATGGCTGCCGACATCTGCAAGGGTTCAGGCTTCCTGTGTTCCTACATTCCTGGGACTTGCTTTTCTCTGGGCTCAAGATTCCTTTCATCCTGGGGCTGGCTTCTCTTTCCTCTGTGTGCTGACTTCCCAGGGCTCCAGCTTAAGTCTTCAGCATCAAACTCCAACATCAAAATTCCAACATCAGAAAACCCTCATGCCTTTTATCTGTGAGTCCCCATCCACCAAGGGGTGGGGCCTCAATGCCCTAATCATAACTCAATCATGCCATACAGATCAGATTACAAACATAATCCAATATCTATTTTTGGAATTCATAACCATATCAAACTACTACAAGCAGTAACTGAGGGCACAGGATTATTACTCCTTGGGTGGGACTCAAAACTCTTCTCAAGAGAGCAATAAGCCTTTTCTTTTCCCTTAATGGCTGTGCAGTCTTGGGCCCAGTGGCCTCTTTCTTTGTAACAGTAACATGTGTCCCAACCAATGGAGACCTCTTGTCAGGGACTTGTCTTACTTAAAATGTTCAGCCTTTCCTATTGTCTTGGTTGTAAAGCCATAGGTTTTGTTGTGTATTTCTTAGTTTTGGGAGAACCTGCCTTCATAATTTTGGCCTTCAATTTGAAGTTATATTTGAATAGAGAATTTTACTTGCTTTCCAAAATGGATGCTATTTATTTCTTTTTCTTGTCTAATGGTTCTGGCTAGAACTTGAAGTGTTGAAGAGGGTGAAAATTTTATTCCTGATCTTAGGGGAAAATCCTATCAGTCTTTCATCATTGAGTCTAATTTTAGCTGTGGGTTTTTCATAAATGCCCTTTATTATTTTAGAAAGTTCCCTTCTATTGCTAACTTTGTGAATGTTTTATTATGAAAGCATGTTGGAATTTTTCAAATGCTTTTTCTGTGTCATTTAAGATGATCACATCATTTCTTCCCTACATTCTATTAATGTGATCATTGATTGACTTTTGTTATCATTCTTGTCCCTTGAAGGGTATAGTATATTCAACCAAGTAATTTACTAGGTTGTTTCTATCCTGTAGATATTTAAAAGTCAAGTCTCTCATGTTTTCCCCTCTCTCAGGCTGGTGGTGTTTCTGCTACAACACAGCCTCAAGAACCTATGATATGACCTACAATGGATGTCAAGGGGACTCACTGTATCAGGCAGGAGACTCATTTGGGGATATTTCCAGGATGATTTTATCTATACTCTATACTGGGGGAGGGTTTGGATTTGGGTTTCAGGTTTGAGTTTGTGGTTTAGGTGAGCATGGGGGTGTTAGGGCACCACAAACCCTGCCTGATTCCCAGTTGTTGCTCTGTGGTTGTGTGAACATCTCAGCAATTTTGAATGTCCTCTCAGGTGGTCATCAACAGAGCCCACCAAGTGGGAGGTCCCTGGATGGCATCCCAAACCTCTTGAGGGGACTCAGAGGGAACTCAGACGTGCCCTCAGGATAATTTTCCAAGTGCCCCTCTGTGGGTCAGAACCACATCTAGTCGATAGGAGAAGCCCAGGTTTGTATCTCACCTGCCTCAGCTCTTAAGGACAAAGTTTCAAGTCCCCTGCCAGATGCTGGGGTGGGGGGCTCTGATGGGTTTAATTCCCTTATTAGAAGTCAACCCTGGCTGGGACCCCATGGTATTAGGGCCCTCCTGAAATATCTTTGAAGCCCCCTTCTTCCTCTGAGTGGTGTTGATGCTATTCTTTTCTCTTAAGAATCTTATTTAGATTGTTTTTGTCATTGTTAGTAGGTGTTGTTATTTTTCTCCATACTGTTGTCACTGTTGTTATAACATTAGAGAGTTTTTGTCTTCACAAAATTTATACAGTTTAAAGATGATGATGCCAGGTTTCCCCCACATACCTGTGCCTGGCCTCCTGCAGTGAGCCTACAGAAAATTTGCAAATCATCTTACGGTGAAATGGACCAACCTCAGGATCCCAGAAAGGCCCATGGGATATTCATGCAAAGCCTAAGGCCTCAGTCACATTCAAGTCATAGGGTGATATCCCTCCCAGAAGTATGCTAAGTCTCCCTGTGCAGAGGCCAGAAATGGGGTGATGGCCTGCAAGAAAGGCCTTGGTGGGGGTGGGGGTGCTGGGGGTGGGGAAGGAATGTTTCAGTCCCACCCTGGGTGCACCTCACAATCTTTCTCAAATCCCCTACAGAGGCACAGATGGGATCAGCTACCATGTAGACTGAGCAATGGCAGCCCTTCACGCAACCCAGGTGTGTTCTTTCTCTTCCTTGTTCCACACAAGGCTCCAGAAAATGTTCCAAGCTGCAACTGTGCACCCACCTGCCCAGCATCTGCCAGGACCAGCCCCAGACCCCAGCTGCATGGAGACCCCTGGTATCAGGGCCCAGCTGCTCTGAACCTCTGGGAGATATTCCAAGTCCACTCCTATTGCCAGAAGCAATGGAGGTACCAGGTAGGTCTTTGCCCTGATCTGCAGCTGACCTTGGTAGGACAAGGTATTTCCAAGGGCAGTCTGAAAATTTTTTCCCAGACCTCTCTTCAGTGGCTGGAAGATGGCCCTGCTGAGCCCTTCAGGCTGGGGGCAATGCCCTTGGGTAAAAAAAAGCTGCCCTTCCTTTTCCCCTAGCAAGAAAAGTGATCTCAAAGTTCAGGTGCCCTTCCAAAAGATACAATAGCTATCATCTTGAAAGTCAACAGAATGCTCTAAATGGTTTCCAATAGATCTCTGAACTACAGTGGTTGACTAATATACTGCCAAGAATGTGGACCAAATGGCCAAATTCCAGTGTACACCTTAGAACACATCCAGAATCCAGTGGCTTCTAACTCCAGTGCAGTCACCTGGGCCAAGCCCCAGTCTGGGTGGTTACAGCCGATGCAGTGAAGTTAGAGGTGGTGAGTGATGCTTTGAAAAGTGTTCTGGAGCCTCATCGCCAACAGGCAGCCAGGGGTCCCCAGCCATTGAAGGGAAGCAATGCCTTGAAGCCAGCTGGAGTCAATCTGTGCCCCTTCAGGGATATGGAGGAGTTGCGTGATGTTCATCCAACAACTAACCTAGATGCTGAGATTCTATTTAATTTGAGAACTCGCCTAAATGCTTAGTATAAAGATGAAATATCCTCAGATTTATCTCTTATGCAGCATACTCTGCATCTCAGTTAAGCAAAATAGTGGTGTTCATTCTTCTCTTTAACAGACCTGGGGCTGATGCAAAGCAAAGCAGAGGCAGCTCTGCCCTTCGTCCTTGACTCCTCAGCTGTCCTCTTGGCCAGGACAGGACAGCAGCATGGCAGCATCCTGGTCCTGTTTTTGACATCTTCTTTCTGCACATCTATATCCCGGGTTCAAGCATTAACCTCTTCTCAGAAAAATTAAAGGCCAAGCCATATCTAGTGTACACTTTATTGGACAAACATTAGTGACTATTTTAGAAGCCTTAACTGTTCAATATGTGTAATTTTGCAGTTTCACAAATATTTAGAAAGGCAACTAATTTTAGGTAGATGCTTCCTTGCTGATCATTTCAGTTTAGACTGATCACATTAAAAATAATTTTCTGCATATAAAAACATACAATTTGTATCATCCAACTTGGAGTCAAAATCAGCAACAAACATTAGTCAAGTAAAAATATTTCTATCTTTAAAAAAGGAAATTTTTTTTTACCTTCGTGGACTGTTGAAGCCATTCAATTTTCACTTTAATTAATTAATGATCCATTATTATTGTAACCATAATTTGGGTTTGGCTTGTCTTATTTTCTTCTCAGTATTCAGTGATGTGGAAAAGGGGTAAAGAAGATGTCAAATATAATTAATGTTAAAAAACTGATCTGATGAATCAGGGTGTTATTTCTGAAGAGAATGATTCAACACAGTCTTGCTGTTCAAAATTACTAAAATTAGTCATTCTGTGAGATCCTTTTGCTGATACTAATGAATGAAGCACCTTTGAGGGAAACCCTTTTGAAAGTGCCTGCAATGTGACCTTAGAGAAACATTCCTTCCCAGACACCAAACTAGTCATCAATTCATCCAAGAGGATGTGAGCAAAGTTTTCTTAGAATTTAAGTGTCACTGAAAAGTACACTGAAAAGTATACTTCTTTCCCTAACTAGGTTCTAGACAAATGATTTTTGCTCTATACTTTGTGTTCTATAAAGTTACTGAAGACCAAGGACTTAATTGACCTCTCAGTTTCCTAATCTGTATGATGGGGAAAGTATTAGTATCAACCTCCAAGGGGTAGGGAATTAACTAAGATAAAGCATGTAAAGTACTTAGCAAAGCATTGGATGCATAGGAGATCCTCAGTAAGTGTTACAAAAATTATTATGAAAAAATTTGCAGTGATCTGAAGATTTCATTCTTTTTCTCAGTACTTTTGGGAACTCTCTTTAATTTTAGCACACCAATGGATTTTATCCGCCTCACAATTTATGTTGCAATACCTCTTCCCTCAGACTGTCAAGTTTTTCCAAGTCATCTTTAGCATGCAATTGACTAGATTCTTCCTCTCAGCTTTTTTATGAGGCAATGAACTGGCACAGCCCCCTCATCGTTAGGCTTCAGGGTGCCAAGAAGATAGACCAATACCCTTGACTTTTCTCCCTGTTCCTCAAGGGCCCCTGCTTTCTCTTTCTGCCTCATCACCTTTAGAAAAATCTTTTGTTCTCATGATTGCCAACGAATACCGTTCTCACAGTTTGTCAAAAGATGTACTGGTACTGGCATGCCCCGTGATGATGGGTTCCTTAGAAAAGGCTAGGAAACCTTGAAAATGAAACCCATGGTGAAATGAAGAGTAGTGACAGGAAAGATGACCTGTGGAAATACTAAATAAATTGCAAAGAATCACGATTTCTTAGCATACGATACATCTCTTATTAAAAGAATGCTGTGAGATATAGCCCTGTGGAGAGTCTGAAGGTTATTTTAGATTTTTTTTCACATTACTTGAGCTGCACCATTTTTATGTTACTTATTTGCCTTAAGTTATTAGGAATATATCAGGTTTGTGGGGGAACACTGAAGTCTGAGAGGAAATATTCTAGAATTTGCATATTCTCAAAATCTGTCAGTTATCATCATTTAGCTCCCACCTTATACTCAACTGAGCCTCAAATGTGTTTGTAGGTGTAAAGTTTGTTGATTTTTAAATGTATGGGACAGATTTTATTACCCAGAAAGAAAAAAGAAAAAGTTCGATTTTAGAAATAAGCATAAGGTTTATTGTCAGACACAGGTATTGAAGCAAAGTCATTTTTAATCCAAATACAGTACATTTAATTCCTGTTGCTCTAACATCTCCTTCCTGTGAAAGCTAATTTCTCTTTCAACATTAGGTCCTACAGGTGGCTCTACTCATTTTATTTGTGAAGTTTTATTTTGTTTTATCTTTCTCTCTCTGATTTTTCACAGATAGCATTCTCGTAATGGGAATGATATAGTTTCATATTACCCTTTTCCAAATAGAGGGAATGGACACACCTCAAGCAAAAGGTAGGGTTGGAATGTGAAAGTCTCAGCTCCTTATAGGTCCAGTAAGAAATCCCCTCCCAAGAGTGCCATGGCCTCTGGGCATCTTTCCAGGCTCAGCCTGCCTTCAGGACTTGCTCCATCTTGCCTGTTCT
The DNA here is from genome assembly GCF_030445035.2 of Dasypus novemcinctus. NCBI lineage: Eukaryota > Metazoa > Chordata > Mammalia > Cingulata > Dasypodidae > Dasypus > Dasypus novemcinctus. Next base: position 31,570,667 of record NC_080679.1, read on the forward strand.
CAATGGAGAACTCTTTGTTCTGAACCCTGTTCTTGTATTCTGCTCAGTGGACTTGAAAATTGGAGATTTCCTTGTTTCCTGGTCCTTCCTGTGCCTGGGAAACAGACTTGGAATTCTTCTTTTCTTCTCTTCACTCAGTAAAAGGAACAATGCCACTAGCTACTCCTCCTTGTTTCAGTTCTTGAAACCCAGCCTGGGCCAACAGTTACACCCCTTGAGAAAAGAAGTTTAATTTCATTGGCCCATTTCCTCCCTTAATAGACTGAAGAAATGAAGAGAGAAAAGCTTCTCAAAGTACATCACATAATACTAAAATTTACTTAAAAAAAAAAAAGACAATACCTGCTTTGACCATTATTTGGGAAAATGTATATACGCTAATGTATGGGATAATTAAAAGAAAATCTTTTTTTCCTTCCTCCCTCCTCTGCTGAAGATGAAGCATATATAGCTACTTGGGTAGAATGAATCCTTTCCATTCACGGTCTTGTATACTTGTGACAGCTCCAAAGGCCCATGGCTACTATTTTTATAATCATCATTTTATTGCTGCTGCAGTGATTTGTATAGCATGTGGCAGAGATTTTAAACTGTTCACCAAAATCCCTCTCTTCTTCCAGAGAACACAGCTAGACTTTATTTCCCAGGCTCCTTTGCAGTTTGGTGGGGCCATGTGTTAGTGTCCTTGCCCTTCTGTACTCCAGAATGCTCTTCCACCTTCTAGTTTCCTGAGATAGAACCAACTACCTACCTTGAAAGGACAGTAGAGCCTTTGTCTTCCTGGTCCTCTGAATAACCACATAGAGCTGTGCTACCACTGATCTGTAACCCCCACAGTGATCTGTTACTGAAAAAGAAATGAATGCCTTGTTCCCTGAGACACTGAAGTTTGAAGCTCTGTTTGTCGTGAGAGCGTAGCCTGCCTAACTGAAACAGTGCACCTAGGCATGAAGTTCAAATGCCTTCGCTAGTGAAAGGAACATGCCTTAAAGAAGCTCAGTACCTGCGCTTCACCAGGACGGCTATCTTCTACTCATCCTAGTGTAAGTAAGAGCGCTTGTGAAGTAGCAAACCTTTTAAATATTGCTGAAACGTGACAATACAAAGTAAACCACTAATGTTGGTAGTAAAATAAAATGGAATTGAATGTGTCTAAAAATGGCAATAATTTAGTAGTAAAAAAGTCAAGTTCATGTTAGCGATATGAACAAATCCAAACTGTGCTCTATATACAGAAAGAAGGAAAATAATTAATTCCTGAACTGTCTCAGCAAATGCTTCAACTAGGATTTATTTAAATCATTTTAGAAATAACTAGGTCCTGAATTTATAATATCATTAATGGTTTGTAGGTGTCATTTACATTTTTTTAATTTATTTTTACCACATTTCAGAAAGAAAATTATATAGTATGTATTTGAAAATTTGGGATTCACGAAGACCTTATAATACATTCCTTCCAAATATCATTTGGTTGGTTCAACTTTAAGAATGTGGTGTTAGAATATATATTTTTGTCTCTTAAATTAAATATTTCAGAAAATAGAAGAAGAGGGAAGAGAAACAAATAATATTTATCAATGTCCAGTAACTTAAATTCCATTCTTTAATGGCTGGCTTTAACTGTGCTGAGTTTTGTCTATGATATTTAATCCAATCCTTTGGAGACTGAGATTTGCTTTACCTACACCTAGAAAAGGCAAGTGTACCTCTCAGTATATTTTCAGTTGTTAAGGACATTAGATCAAGGAGAGGGGCACCTCTCTTCCCCAGCTGAGTCTGAACCATTGAAAAGTAAGATAGTAAGACAGATAGGGAACAAATGATTGATGTTCTCACTGTTAAAGCTGATTTTGTAGAAGGAGTTTATAAATACTGAAACTTAGAGAGACCCAGCTGCCCTGTCCCCAGCACTGGACAACATATTCCTCCTCTAAAATGATCTAAAATGTATGGTCTAGAATAGTGAGTGGAATGAATGCTTCCTGTACGAATCTAGCTCCCAAGTGGATGAAGTGATAAAGGGACTCAATAAGATTAAAATATTGTCTTTCTCTAGGGGCAGAAAAGCTAGGACTGTTATGCTAGTGGAGATCCCTCTGCGTGGAAGGAATCACTAGGAGTGAGGAAGAAACATTTCCGTGGCTCCATTCTGGTATAGACCAACCAAGATTAATGACAATCTATGGTCAGGAAAGGTAAACTCTAGCCTCTAGAAGCTCTTGGAAGGCAACTTAAAAGTTGGTATAGTTATAGGTGTTCTCAGCTTTTATATATATTTTAAACATGAGAGTAACTGTGTCCAAGATCCTAAATCAGTCTGCTGAAGTCTGGTTAAGTCCTGAGTATCTTCTAATTTCATACATGAACCTTTATCTTTCCTTATTTTTACATGTTTAAGTGGAATTCTGCTTTATGAAATCTTGAAGTAGAACCTTTCATTATAAATGCATTTGTAAATATGTGCCTCGAAATATGAGCCTTACTCCTTCATAAACAGATAAACTAATAGGTTGCTTTATTTTCTTCCCAAAATGATTCTCCCTGGAAAATTAAAGAAACATTGTTTTTAGCATTAAAGCCTATATCCTCAACTTGAGGTCTCAAAAATCCATCTATATCTATTTGACTTTGTGGATTCATCTACTCTCTATCCTAAGGTTATTTTAGCAATCTTGAGTTGTTTGTAATACAAGTTGCTTTTGTTTCCACACCGGCCAGAATGGATTGAGTAATACCATTAACAAATACCTTGAACTCACATAGCACCCTTCACCCTAAATCATTTTGAAATACCAACTCATTGTCTCCCCAGCATTCCACTGGCTCAGTGAAAGGTGGTATTATTACCATTTTCAGGGAAAAAGCGAAAGTATAGAAAAACCAGAGCACATCTGTCTAGAAATCAGAGTCTATTTGATATTACTACCATACTTTTATGTTTTTTTTTTCCTTTTCCCAAGAAAGCATATAGTATCAAGTATAAGCTTGACACTTAGTGGAATTGCTGAACATAGCCTCACACTTCATTGAGGTAAGCATAAGCTGTTTTCCTATGGTTGGTGTTTCTATGACTATTGTGTGATATGATCATCAACAAACATTTAAGTGCCTGCTATGTGCAGATTACAGTGCACTCCTGCTCTGAATCTCTAAGTCTCTAAAACCTTGAGGTTTGAATGAAGGCAAGAGTGGAGGGATTCACTTTTTCTTTCTTATCCTTGCGAGTTTGCTCAGGTAACATCGTAAAACTTGGAAAATGGTTTCTCATTGGATCTTTATGGAAGTAAATTAGTCAGAACTCCAACTCTAGTGGGATTACTGATCATTCCCAAGAGGTTGTGGAGATACCAGATTTGACCATCTTCAGATCACCACAAAATGCTTTCTACCCTCCCATAGGGCATATCCCAAAACAGATCTTCTCTTCCTGTAATACCCAAAACTCAGAGACTCACTATTCTTATTTCAAAAGCAATTGGCATGAACTAAAAGCACATGTGACTCAGTGATGTTGATCAGCAAAACACATTGATTTGATGATGCACAAAATCTTTTTTTTTACATCTTAAATAAATTTTTTTTTAATTTATCCCCCCACCCCTGTGCTGGTTCTCTTATCTGTCTGCTTGTTGTTTGCTTGCCTTCTCCAGGAGGCACTGGGAACCGAACCTGGGACCTCCCACATGGGAGGCACATGCCCAACAGCCTGAGCCACATCCACTCCCTGCAGGTTACAGTGTCTGCTGATTTATGGCACCTGCTCATTTTGGCATCTAGCTAGATGCAGCAGGTGTGGCATCTAGCTCATTGCTACAGGCGCAGAGTCTGCTCCTCTTCTTTAGGAGGTACTGGGACCCAAACCCAGGACCTCCCATGTAGTTGGCAGGTACCCAACTGGTTGAGCCACATTCGTTTCCCACCAAATCTTAAAAAAACTAAACCTCAAACAGCAGGGAACAGTTCTGGGTATCATATCTTCATATTTCTAACACATTGGAGTTTCTTAAAAGGAAAAATACCTACTGGCTTTCTCATTTGTTTTTCTGGCCTATAACTTTTTCAAAATATTGATAGTATTTAGAAGGAAATGTTTTGTGACTTCAGAATTATTCATGCATTCTTTTAAAATATACTTTAGTGAATAGGTAAGAGCCCATTGATTGTCTAGTAGCATAGCATAACATAACATATGATACCATAACATAAAACAGCATTATCTGATTGTATTTTTCCTTTGTCTTTAAAGGTAAAATACTTTACAGGCACAATTTCTCATAATGATTAACAGAGAAGGTAAGTTTGTTTTTTCAAATGAAAGGAAAGCTGTTTTCTCCTAATTTAAAATATTGTCAATCATTACACTTGTTAAAGAACATTTTTTGAATTCCAAACCCTGTAATGACCCCCAAAGTCAGGAAATTATCTCCTATATCCAAGGAACTGACAGACCTGCACTCGTACTTTTATCTTTTTATGTGATAGATATTGAATCAATAGTATTTTAGAAGCATCTGTTACATATCCTGTGCCAATCAAAAGGCCGTGGAATCTGAGAAAAACAAGACCTACCTTTAGAAACATGAAATACAATTGGGAAATTAGGAACCCACGAAAAACCTCAATGCTATGGTTATGAAATAGAGAAAACAGACCTCAGACTATGTAAGTTCTAAAGGATTTCACTAGAAGGGGAAGAAAATCCTTCCTCATTGGAGAGCCTGTTGATGAGAAGACTTCTTAAGGGGAGTGAATCCTGATGAAGTGGTGAAATATAAATGGCCTGAGAGGGGTTTTAGGCAAAGGGAGTAGAGTAAAGCATGGGAGAATCTTGCAAATGTGAGAAATAGTACTTTAAACAAGTAATGGATGCAGATTTTTAAAAAACTAAGCGGTTGCCAGAATTCTCTTATTGTATGAGGCACAAATAGAAACATGAATTTCCTTAAAAAGATGTTCTGTTCATTAATTTTTAAAAATTATGTCATTAATGCATGGGCATTGTTGCACACTTGTCAAAACAGAAAAGCATGAGGAAGAAAATAAAAATCACCTAGAAATGCCCAAATTCAAATTTTACTTACTTCCTTCTGATACTTTCCCTCTGCATAATTATGCACACATATATTTATGTAATTGGAAACATAGCGTATACACTGCACTTTTCAATAAATAAATTTACAAAAATTCACCACTTTGTACTGATCAAATAAATCTCTTTCTCCAGGACTGACTTCTGGACCAAGAGTATCTTAACCATTTCTCTGGAGTCCATAGAATTTCCCTCAAACATTGAGCATTCTACCCAATATACATGCTCCTTTCCTAATTAAAACATGGAGTGGTAAGCTGGAAAGAAACAGGATGCACATGTCTTTCTCATGCCTGCACAAAGTCATGTAACTGGCCGTGAAGAAGTAGAAAATGGAGAGACTCCACGTTCCTTTGTTTGTTTCCTTTGATTCATTCAATGATTGCATAATATGTGCCAGGCATGGTGCTAGGCTATGATACAAGACAGATGCAATCCAGCTCTCAATGAGCTCACCATATGGGGAATATAGAAGGTAAGTAGGAAATCCTTGAACAGTATGGTAAGTACTATGAGAGAGGAAATGAAGGATGTTATGATAACACCTAATCTAGGCTAGTTCGGGAAGTCTCGAAGGTGCTGAAAGTTGCAGTGACTAAATGAACCCAAGAGGTGACTAGGTGTTAGGTGAAGGCCAAGGAGGGAGAGTGTGAGTTTTATGAAGAGAATAGCATGAACAACATGTCTCAGAGCACGATCTATTAGAACAACAGCAACCACAGCAACCACAACCAAACCCTCAGTATGGTTGGAGCACACAGTGGAATGAGCGGTATACACCTGGGGAAGAAGAATCAGCTCTTGTAAACTATAGGAAGAAAGTTGGAATTTTGAGAACAAGTGGGACTCATTAGAAGTTTTACACTGAGAAGTGATATGATCATATTATAATTTCACTCAGAAATTCTGCCAAGGATAGTTACTTTCTTAATTCTAGCTTTGAACACTTTATGTATTGAATAACTATCACTATTAGGCCAACTAATGTACTCACATTAAGTTATTGATTCTTCATGATAACCCTTCAAAGTAATGTCATTATTCCAGTTATGTAGATGGATAAGTAACTCAGAAGTTAGAGAGGCTAAGTAACTTGCCCAAAGTCACCTAGTTAGTAAATGACAGAGAACTCAAAGGAAAATCTATTTTACTACAAAGATCTATTTTACTTTCCAGTGGACCAGGCTGCCTTCCAAATATCCTCAGAACTAGCTTTTGGATGAGGATGCCAAAATTTATTTGAAACCTAACTAGAACTGGAAGAGCTTTAAAAAAAAATTTTTTTTTTGAAGGGTGGAAAGGTGTGGCAAGCGTAGGAGGTAAACTGGGCGGGGGTGAAAGAGTTGAGTGAATCAATTTCTTTTAGCAACAGACTCCACTCTGTTTAGGTCTGCTTAAATGGGTTCTTATGCTCAAGAACTTGTCAGCCAACTGATATAATCCTTTTAGAATACACAAGTTTTCTTTCACAAAGGGAAGTTTGATTACATTGGCAACTCGAAGTAGTCCTATTTCTTAGATTGTTTGAGTTTCTGGGATCATCTTAAATAGGAAAAAGAAAACTGTTCTACTGAAGGTGTTATATTGGAAATAAATGATGATTATGACCTTTTTATAAGTAGTCTGTAAATTATGATATTATTTAAAAAACAATAAATAGCCATTAAGAAAGTTTTAGTAAGGCAGTAAAGGCAGATAGGCAATGTAGAAGAACCTCACTAAGTCTTGGTGTTTCTCTTTCATTACTTACTGAATCTATTCTAGTTCAACAATATACCCTCTGTGTTTGAAATCCCTTAGTCCTGTATTCTATCTATAAACCAAGGATAGGTACTCATAGCAGCTTTTAGTGAAATATAAATAATACTATTCAGTTGCTTTTGTTCACAGTGAGTAAGTGTTTATGAATTAAGGAATGCCAGATACAATCAAAGAGCTTTCAGAGCAAGAATTGTTTTTGGAGGGGAGGGGGAAAGAGGTATTGAATAGATGGAACCAATGTAACTGTGTGGGCAATAGAAGTGTTCCACAAGAGTATGCAAGGATGGATAGAAGACATGTAAAATTACACCAAAAATATATAGGGGCTGATAGGCTAAAATATAAATCATACTGTAAAACATAAGATAACTAAAAATTTAGAAAATTGTATAGTCTAAAATATAAACCACAATGTAAATACAAATGTTACCTTGTTTGAAAGCTATTGTCTCAATATCTGTACATCGGTTTCAGTAAATATAGTATGACTATGTAAAAAGATTATTGCTGTGGAAGGGAAAAGGTTATGATGGATATGTGGGAGTACTGTATATTGTATATATGAATTACTGTGATCTAAAACTCTTGTGAAGATAAGCTTAATAATTAGAAAAAAGAAAAGAAAAAGATAGGATGTAGACACTGAGGAAAATATGGGAGTAGTTGCCTTGCCAATTTGCATACAGGGCAACATTTATTGCAGTGATGGAACAAAACATCAAAAACAAAGCTTTTGCATTTTTTAATTTTTTTGATACACCAATTTATTTTTACCACAATTTTTCCAAATTAATATGTATTCTATATATAACCTTTAAATTCATTGCTATATTCCATTTTACTATTAATGGAACCTGGCAATATATTGGGCTTCACTTTTCAGGAAGTTTTGGATCACAGAGAGGTTCAACAATGGCAACGGAGGAATACTGGTGTGGGATGTTATTGAGAGGGGACACATGGTTGGCAAGGAGTTCTACAGGGCATATATCCAGGGCACATAAAAATGTTTGGATATTTTCATAGTGGCTACAATTAAAAACAACAACTGAGGGAGTGCTGAGTTCCTAGTCAGGGGAGCTCTATCACAGTCCCTAAAGGAACAGCAACAATCCCCCAAGTGCAACAGCAAAGACCAAAAGAGAATGAAGGTCCAACAATGAACCCTTGATACTAATGACTATGCTTGTGAGCCTGTGCACCTGAAATAAGAAAAAGGCCTAGAGCTGCAGGGTGCCTAAGAGTTACCTCCTGAGAGCTTCCGTGTTGCTCAAATGTGGCCAGTCTCGAAGCCAAACTCAGCATGTAAATGCGTTGCCTTCCCCCCAGCATGGGACATGACTCCCGGGGATGAGCCTCCCTGGCCCCGAGGGATTACTACCAAGTACCAGCTGATGATGTAACTAGAAAATGACCTTGAATAAAAGGGTCAACTTGGACCAGCAGAATATCTCAGTCTACATATAATACCAGGAGTTAAAAATGCTTTTTGACCTGAATCAAGGGGGAAATGGAAAGTATAAATGAGTTTATATGGCTATGAGTCTCCAAAAAGAGCCGGGAGGTTATCAGAGGGGTTGCCCTTATGCACACCTCAGCAGAGTCCCAGAGACAGATAAAGTAGATATAACCATGGGTATTGGTTCTTCTGAGAACTACAGAGACCCAGAGGTTCTATGGTCATGGCAGATGGAGTTCAGTGCCATGTCAGTTGGCCCTTCTTTGGAGTTTGTGTTTCTATGTGATGGAGCTGGACTCAGATGTGATCTTTTTTCACAAGCTTCTCCTGTTACTTTTACCAGAACTGTAGTTGGTGCTGGGTCTTAATATATACCCAGGGGATCTGAATCTCTGTACTGACCATATGATAGCCAGGCCCTGAACCTCAACAATCTTCAGCAAGTTCACTCTGATTTATTGGACTTACCCCACTCAGCTAACATGGAGTTGAAGAAGGTCAACCACCACACCATGGAGCCAAGAGTGCCTACAACTGTAAGCAGGTGGATTGCATCCAGCATCCATGTGGAATCTAAGCCCCCTCTTGATATAGTTGTGGAGTGGACACAACCATTCCAAGGTCCACAGGATGGAGGAATAGAATATGGATAAGAGAGGACTTACTGATATTCTATTCATGAACTATTGTGATTAGTAATAGAAGAAAATGTGGCATTGGTGTGGAGAAAGTGGTCATGGTGGCTGCTGGGTGTGGGGAATAGGAGGAAGAGATGAGATGTGCAGGCATTTTCGGGACTTGGAGTTGTCCTGGGTGATGCTGCAGGGACAGCTACCGGACATTGTATATCCTCCCATGGCCCACTGGGTGGAATGTGGGAGAGTGTGGGCTATGATGTGGACCACTGAACATGAGGTGCAGCGGTGCTCAGAGATGTATTCACCAAATGCAATGAATGTCTCATGATGATGGAGGAGATTGTTGCTATGGGGGGGAGGAGTGGGGTGTGGGGGGTGGGGGCTATTTGGGGACCTCATATTTTTTTAATGTAATATTAAAAAAATAAATAAAGACCAAAAAAAGACAGAAAAAAGGGATCATTACCCTCTGGTTATAACATTAATGAAATTTACCATTATAAAATTTGTATAATTAATAAAACAAAGTTCATATTTTTAAAAAAAGAATTGTTTTTGGAGATCCTTTAGTCCAGTCCATTTTGCAAGTATGGAAATGAAGACTCGTAGTCGCCTATTCAAAAGCATCTCCTGATTCCCTAGACAGTTCCCCACCCCCACCCCCAAATACAATGTAGTTGATCTGTAACACCAATAGTTGTTAAACCAGTCCGATTTTAAAAAAACAACTGAAAACAAAATGAAAGAAACACTGGAATACCTTATATATGTTATTTCTTTATATAGACCAAGCCTCAACTCTCTAACTAGTTCCGTATGCAGAATGGATCTCTTTTGTAACGAGCAAAAGAAAACAAAATATAGTGTACTATGAATTATCTTTTTTATAAATAGCACATATTTTGATTCTATTTCTTTGCCATTTTCTTTTTTTGGAGGTGTTTTGACTAGCTCCATCCTCCTATAATTGGCAGCAGCAAAAACTACTCCATTAAGGAAATAAGAATAGTTAAGGAAGTGTTTGACCAAAATGCTTTAGCTCCATGGAGAAGCATATCCAGTTATTTCAGCTCACCTGGTTTGACTGCAGTGTTACTTCACAGTGAAGAAGTGGAGCATTTAACGTCTTGCTCACCTTCTACGTGACCCCTTCATACCATACCTCTGTTAGGAGACAAAAACAAACACAGAGCTGAGAATTCCCAAGGGGGTGAGGGCCAGGTAATCCTTTCAGAACTACCCTAACCTGATACTTCTGACTAAGGTGGGACTCTGCTAGTTTTTGAGAGAACTAAAATCTTTTTTTTTCTTCTTTTTTTCCCTGATTCCTTTTGCTTAAAAATAACCATAACACAATCCCAAATATTTTATATGCTCCTGTAATAACTCCCTCACCTTCTCTCTTTGGAAATTACTATATTAAAAACAAGTGAGTTTTTAAGGTTTGTAGTAGGATGGAGTTACTGACTGGGAATAATCCAAGACTTAAAAGTAAAATGACTACTTTATATTCACAAGGGAGCATCCGACTGAAAAATCTCAAAGTATCTCACAATCATGGTGCCTTTTTATAATTGTCCCACACAAAAGAGGTTGGAGAAGAGACTGGGGTATGATGCCTTAAAATCCACTGTGTGAATGAGTCTTAAACCATCTGGACCCTCCTTACTGGATACTGGCTCACTTTCTTTGTGCTGGGGATGAGAGGCGCCCCAGCCCTTAGCCTCAACTTTCAATATTTAAAGAGGAAGACTTTGTGGTTCCAGATTGAATATAGCTTTCGTGAAGGCCCAGACTTTTTGTCTCTGTTTTCCCAGAATGCCCAGTTGGAGGTTAAGACAGGTTTAGTCCAGTTTTTCTGAACTTGTTCAATGACAGGCTTTCTGGAAATCTCTGTAGTATTCAGACATCCCCATGGTCTTTAGGGAGAAAGGAGTCTCTTGCATTCTTCTCTCTAAAATCCTAACAGAAAACCTCTTGCACAGTCCACCCAACCAGAAAATGGTGGCATCAAACGTAATGGCCATCAGCGCCATGGTGCCATGGCATGAACTAGGGACCTATCAACACAGGCAATATGGTAGAACCTAAGACCACAGATGCGTTTGAACCCTCCCTTCACTTCTTACTAGTAGTAGTACTAGTGGTGAGTTACTTAACTTTTCTGACTTCATTTTTCTCATCTGTAAAATGGGCATGAGTACCTATTTCTTGGAGTTTTGTGAACATTGAATGGATTAATATATGTAAAGTGCTTAGACTAATGCCTGGCACATAGTAAGTACTCAAAAATGTTGTTTCTTATCATCTCAAATATAATCAGCTCTAGGTAAACCCTGAGGCACAGATGAATGAATGAACTAATTATGACTTTTAGACCCCAAAGGTATGTTTCAAGGGCCTCCTTTGAACAACTCCAGGGGCTAATTCATGCTCAGTGTAAAAGATAACTCCTGGAATTGTGCAACTTCATGATGCTGATATGCTTTGAATTTCTCCCTGTGGTTCCTCAGAATTGTGAAGGTTTTTTTTGTTTTGTTTGTTTCTTTGTCTTCCACAAATGAATGTGTTTATTGTTATGATTTGTATTGATTTCTTCTGATACTAGTGAATAGAATACAATTTATCCTAGGATTCTTGAAAATGAGAAATATTCTTTTCTCATAGGTTATTCCCAGATCTAAGGCTCCTGTATGATTAGACAGCTGGCATATTAACACATAGCCCCAAGTGATTGCGTCCTTTCAAAATTGGATGGAAAACTTAGATCTAAATTGCTGCTTCTGCTAAACCTTTGTGAAAGTTGCCAATCTTTTAAAGCAGACCTTTCAGTTGTTTTTCTAAAATATGGGAAATAAACCAATTGGTAATTATTGAGCAAGTACAATATACAAAGTACTGTAAAGATAAGATTATAAGAAAGATGTTCTTCAGAGAGAGACTGAGCAAACCCAATGTTAAGCATATGTATTCATGCTTTTTATTTTCTTCCCAGAAAGATTTTTAAGTGCACTTTACTCTGACAATAAAGGAATATTACATAAAGGGAAATACAAATCCACTTCATTTGAAACTGTGATCAACTGTTAAAATACCCCAATTCACTCATAAATTAAAGCCATGTTTATTCCAGAAAAAAATTGAAAGCCCAGATGTAAAATGCTGGGGTTGGAGAGACCCCTAGCTTTCTTTCAGGATTTCAACCTACGAAAGTTTACAGCCAAAAAGTCTGCCAAAAGGAATAAATCCTGAGTGGAGTTTTCCATGCTCTTACAATAGTAACATCAACAATCTCTTCTGCCTCCTGAGGGGAAAACTTCAGCGAAAAGGGCACTGCTTGTTGTCCTTCTATGCTCTGCATAACCTTTCCCCAGCCTTTTGGCATTTGGCCAAGTTAAAACAAAGCCAGCTAGCACTGATGCCAAGCATTTTTCAAAATACTCTATATATAATTCATTAAATCTTCACAACAACCCTCAATGGTGGGTTCTACTGTTTTAAAAATGAGAAAACTGAAGCACCCAGTGAATAAGAAGTTGCTCAAGGTTGCACAGATGGAAGAGCAGGGCCAGAATTCAGACTTGGGCAACCCAGATGCAGAGCTCCTGGTCTCTCAGTCCCTCTTGCTCTACTGCTCCAAGGCAGTGAGCAGTCTCAGTGGATAAATAGATTCACCCATCAAACAGATTTTCTTACCTTAATTTTCTCATCTAATTCATAGTTTCAAATTTTTAAGAGACTAAAGAAAGAGTCCTTCTAATTGAGCTCCTGAATTTCATAAAAACTTTTCACAAAGTTGGTCTAAAAAAGGCATTGCCTCTAAGAGACTAGAAGCACTGAATGGCCCTGGGCAAAACTGTAATACAGGTGAAATTCTATCTGTAAAGAGGTGGTCTCAGAATTCTGCCGTTTAGGGAAACTCACGATAAGCTCCTTGGGGCAGAAAGTGACGCCTCATGGCATGGGCATCAAAGAGAGAGCTCCACCCCACTGCTTCAGACATAGGAAGTAATTCGTGCTTATCAGAAGGGGGCAGGTAGTGTGCTAAGACTGGTGCAAGAAGGGAACCAGTCACATAGTATGAGTCTGGGAACTAGATGGCTGAAAGGACGAGTGAAAATGGCCCCATGATTTTTGGGGCAAGGGTAGGGGATACCTTAGGGATGGGGAGGTGCTTGTCTGTGTGCAGAAAATGAGATTTAAAAATGGGGCTTCTTAAAGCTTGATTTGAGCATGTTTGTTTTGCCTCAGTGTAAACCCTATTAAACCACCTCCCACCCCTTCACCGCCTCCCATCCATCCATCTTTTATGATGGTAGGAGGTGTTTGGTGGAAATTGGGTAAAGGTAAGTAGTCCCTCTATGTTCAGCAGAGGCAGCAGTTGGGAAGCAGGAGCCCAGGAGCAGAGGAGTTCATGGAAGATTTGGCCCCACGGATATTTCCAGAAATCATAGAGACAGCCCCAGATGTACACAAACCTTGGAATTGGGGAGTATATACAAGCATCACCCAAATTTCAAAGGACAGGGTGGTCTTAGCTCTCATCAAGATGCATGTCTCCTAGTCTAGGTGCTCTCCCTCTACCTAAACACCCAGAGTTCTCATGAAGCCACTTATTCAATACACTCCAACTTTAGCTTTTAGAACTTTCTTGAATGTAGAATTGTTTCATTGTTCATTTTTAATATTTCATTTTTCCTTCATCCTTTATCATAACTGCTTTTTTTCTTTGTCACTGAAAAAAGATAGCAAGAGAGAGCAATCTTTTTTTTTTCTTTTGGTGAGAATCTCCTCAGAATCTTTTATTTTCTGGAAATGACTTGGTGCTCCTTGCACACAAACACTGAGACCAAATATCATATTATCACTTTGTTCCTAATCCTAGAGACACTTAGTATAGGTGTGGGTTTGCATAACAGGGCAACTAGCATTGACCAATTTTTAAAATGCTTTTAAAAAGTCAAGGATAATGCTGTAATAATGCAAAAGGTACATGTATGAGAGCATGCGCATGTGTTTCTCTAAATCAGGGATTCTTAACAAGGGATCCGTGAGCTTAAATCAAATTTAAAAAAAATTCTTGTGTGGACATGTTGGTGTGGTTGTGATATATTTATTAAATAATACACAGTGTAGTGTGGATTTAGTAAGGGGGCCGTGGTTTTCACCTGACTGGCAAAGGGATCCATGGAACAAAAAAGGTTAAGAACTCCTACTCTAAATCATCTGAATTTATTTGACTGTGGCTACAAAGTTCAGAGCAGAAAGAGAAAGAAAAAGTAATTTGCACGAATGAATAGGGGAAATGTCTCTCTTCCAGGGAACTTGGTGATTCACTGAGTGACAACGTGTAAGTCACCTCGTTTCCATGTTCTGTCCACCACAGTTACAGAGGCATTGGAATGCAGAAATGTTACCTCCAGAAAGGATGTCTCCAAGGTAAATGAGACTCATGTGAAAATGTACATACATCCTTGGAGAAAGAATTTAGTTTTAGTCAGAAAAAAATCATGTGAAAATGGGTCTTTCGAGGCTCTTCTATGACTATGATTCAATGATGCTATCTGAAAAAGTAAAAGCTAAAAACTCATACTTAACAGCAAAACTAACAAGAAACTCAATTTACACTGAAAAATGGAAAGTGGAATGGGCAATTATCAAAGGGAATATTGGGGACTTTATGTACTTTTCTTTTTATTTTAAGAAAACTGCTACACCACAGATTCTGTTGCCTAAATTCACTTCACATTTCCAGAGACATCGGTGTGGTTGAGACAGTTCAGCTTGCAATGCACACAGACTCACAGACTAACATGTGATAAACATAGATAAAACACCTCACCGGCTTCAAAGCACATGAACTCACAGATAAACATGATAAACGCAGATAAAACACCTCACTCTCTTTGTCCTTTTGCTGATACAATGCCGTTTAAACGATATGTAGAAGTGAAAAAAAAAATCATCTAACCAACTCATTCTTTTTTGCCCATTTGAGTAGTTTTTAATGTAGGAAATAAAAGTTTCTGAAAATGGTATAGTCTGATTCAATTAAACAAGTACTTTCTGCTTGCTCACCTTCAAAATAAGAAACAGCTGGCCCATAAATTCTCTAAAGGAACATTCAGAATTAAAAAGGAATCACAGTTAATCCTTTCCCAGGTCACACCTAAAATAGGTCTCTTGTAATAGGGAAGTTAGTTGTGTTTAACATATAAATATACATTTTAAATATTTTTGAAGGAATAATTGATGAAAGAGTAGAATCCAAAGTTCAATACCACATTGAAGGAATTAAGAAAAGTGCAGAACAGTATTTTCCAAACTGTGTCAGATGGTCTGAGAGCCTCTATTAGATATTCCCAGAAAAATAAGTAAATAAATTCAAAGCATTCCTTTGTTCCTTGGTTAAGTAATTCTGGGGAAGTTTGAGTTAAAGAAACTCATTGCCTTCTACAGAACTTCTGAGTATTTAAAAGGCTAAATCCTATTATGAATTTCCAGAAAGGGATGTAGAAGGTAGCAATTCTCAAACATGAAAATTTTTTTGGCAGCACAAAATATCTCACATGTTTTAAGGGAAGCAGGTTAAAAATGCTGGCATAAAACAAAATTAGATTTGAAGCTTCGTCTAAGTTTATGAGTAGATTATTACCACATTGGTTATATCTAAACATCTTGACATAATGCCCAATGTACCCTGCACTGGTCACTTCATTTTATTTCTATTAATTTGTTTAATATTTAAACTCAGATGCCCATACCTCTTGATGCATTAGTGTGATCATTAATGATGCTGCTTTAATGTCCAGTGGTGGGCACTGAAGCCAAAGAAAAAATCCAAGTATCCTTTTATAGAGTAGGGCAGTCATTAAATTCTGTAAACAATGACACTGAATCACAACTCAATACAAAGTTGGGGGATGTCCTTTTGTAATTATAACAGGCATATAGTGCTTGAGAAAAGTGACATTTTTTTCTTCTCAAAGTGTTTATATTTGGAAAAATATGTTTTGTTTTCATATTGAAAACATTTTAATTATTTTCCAAACAGCCTTGTTTCTCTCTACTACTTTGCAATTTGGAGCCCTACTTTACTCCGGTCTGTGTACAAAACCCATTAGCTTATTTTTGGTCCAATATCTATTCTGGTGGAAGGAGGACTTTGACCAAAATAGAGAGTCGTGTAAATTTGGTACCTCTTTGCAGTGATAACATTCTGTTCCTATCTAGTTAAGGTATATTGGGGTGTGTTAGTTATGAGTAAAGCTCAATATCAGCAATAAATGATTTTAGAAGAAAGCCACCTGAAGTCACACAAAGACTTAAGTTTAATGGACTATATTATTGCCAACAGCAGAATCATGGAGAAAGATACTGATATGCCAAGCAATAGATATTGCAAGATCCTGAGTTAACCATCTTACGTAACCATTCTTTAACACAAGCAAAAAACTTATAAGGAAGGGAAGAAGATAATAAGCAAAGCACAAGGGAGGAGATGCATATGTTTTCCCTAAAGCGTGGTATCTAGAATTTGAGGGAAACAGAACACTTGTATCTTGTGATAGGAAGACTGCAAATGAAATTGACTCATTCATAATTTTATCATATTTTCCGGAAACAAATGGTAATGAGAACGTTTATTCCCACAGTACGGATCTTTTTCCTTCTGTTGACTTTTGTCTTCCTTGACAACCTCACAGAAAGCACTTTGGCATAGGACAGTGATCCAGGATGCATGATGTGGTCTATCAGTCATGTTGAACACACCCCATGGCAATCACTAGTCTGATTCAGGGCAGGATAAAAGAGTTCAGTGCACAATGTGATGTTTTGGGAGGCGATCTGGAGACATTAGCCATATAACTTTGGCAGAAACTATTTTGTGAATGTGTCAGTGATATCTCACGTACATAAAAGCCAGCTTTACCATCCCTTGATACAAGATTATGTATTTTTTTATTATTTCTAGAGCATTTGCCATTGTAAGGTGGACCAGCATTATTCCTGTTTTTCAGCTGTAGAAACTGGAATGCTAAAAGTTTAGACAACGTTCTCAAAGTTACATAGTGAGTCATTTTCTGAATCAGGAAATAAATTGGTAGCTATGATTCCCTTTTCCCTGATTCTACCAGCTGGCAAGAGTCATTTGATACTATTTACAGGAGTGTTTTTCCTTTTTGTCTTGCAATGAACATGGAACAGATTTTCTCAGATTTTCTGAGGCTTAAGATCACAAAATGTGACACATTTTAGGGAGCAAATAAAATGTCATCGATAACCTTAATTCACATAAGTTTTATGGACTATTGATTGTGCAGGAGTCACAAGTTCGTTTTTGTTTTTTTTTAAGATTTATTATTTTTTTTTAATTTATTTCTTCCCCTCCCCCCCCCCCCCGCCCCCAGTTGTCTGCTCTCTGTGCCCATTCACTGTGTGTTCTTCTGTGACTGCTTCTATCCTTATCAGCGGCACCGGGAATCTGTGTTTCTTTTTATTGTGTCATCTTGCTGTGTCAGCTTTCCATGTGTGCGGTGCCATTCTTGGGCAGGCTGCACTTTCTTTCACACTGGGCAGCTCTCCTCACAGGGCTCACTCCTTGCGCATGGGGCTCCGCTAAGCGGGGGACACCCCTGCGTGGCAGGGCACTCCTTGCGTGCATCAGCACTGCGCGTGGGCCAGCCCCGCATGTGGGCCAGCCCCACATGGGTCAAGGAGGCCCGGGGTTTGAACCCTGGATCCCCCATGTGGTAAGTGGATGCCCTATCCATTGGGCCAAGTTTTTTATTTAAGTTCTACTTGTGGTTTGGTTTAATTAAGTTTTGGTTTAATTAAGTTTTACTTGTGTATAATGTCTCTTTGCCTCTGATAACATAGGGATAGTTATCCCTACTATAGATTTCATATGAAACTTATATTATTCAGTTACATTATATATTTTAAGCTGAATGGAATGAGTTACTGAATATAATTTTTTAATGATCATTTCACTCTACCTTACCTTTTTAGTAGAATTTTGGTAAGTTTCTTGTGAAAAAATTAAACAATATCATCTAATTTTGGCATATTTTTTCATATATATAAAAATACTTCAAAAAGGCATGCCATATTACTGTACTTCTCATGTTTACATATATTGTCATACTCAGTTCTTGTGACAACCACTTTTGTACTCTTCTTATTGGGGAGTTAAGCCTAAGCAAATAACCCAACTCTGACTCCAAATGTTTGTGGGATCCCCCATTAAGATCACTACTCTTAATACTATGTTCACTTCCCCTACATCTCCAGCTATACCTCTTTCAAACAGTCAGAAATCCCTACCTTGTGTTCATTAATGAACCAAATTTTGCTTTTGTAGGCTGTTGCTTTGAAAGTAATAAGTGAAAAATAAAAAGGTCACTAATACAGAAATGACAAAATGTATAACAGAAGACTGGTTCACACACTGCAGATTTCTTATTCTACTTCTTTGCTAGCTAGAACTCAGTCCTGGTAAGTTCTACCTGTCTTAGTTCAAATGGAATTTTGAGGAAACTACTGTCTAAAATGTCGCAAGTGCTTACCCTATGTCCCTTGGTTTTTTAGGTTCTTGTTTCTAGCCTTGGTACACAGGGGGATGACATCAAATGAGCCACCACAGAGAAGGTCCCTTTGGGACCTCCTGGTGCTCCTTCCTGTAATAGTGAAGTCTCTTGGTAAATTTCAGCCCAACTCAATTTTACTAAAGGGAAACGATTGTAACCACTTTCAGTTCAGTAAAGGAAAACAGTAAGTGGTAGGAAGCTGGCAGGGTAGGAAAGGCTAGACAACCTGACAGGAAGATAAAACTAGGGGAAAGGACAGAGCAGGTTGTTCTTCCATCTGTCCCCCCTCCGTACTCTCTTTCCACGGCTAAACCCTGGGGTTATAGATTCGTTTTCAGATAAGAAAAAAAGTTTCATTCCTAAATTGTATTATCTTCATTTTACGGATTGAGAGAAAGAAGTGCTCTGAAAAGCAAATAACTTGTTCTATACTACATAAGAATGATTTGGGGGAAGTGGATGTGGCTCAAGTGATTGAGCTCCCACCTACCACATGGGAGATCCTGGATTTTGTTCCCAATGCCTCTTGGAGAAGAGGAGCCAGACAGCAAACTGGCACAACAAGCAGGCATGACAGACAGGTGCGGCAAAGTGAGGCAACAAGGAGACACAAAGAGGAAAGACAAAGCAGGGAGCCGAGTTAGCTCAGGAGATTGAGCGCCTCTCTCCCACATGGAAGGTCCCAGGTTTGTTTCCCAGTGCCTCCTAAAGAGAAGATGAAGAGACACCGAGATCACAAATTGAATGAACACAGAGAGTAGACAGGAAGTGCAAAGATGAGTGGGGGAGGAGGGAATAAGTAAATCTTTTTTTTTAATAATGAATTGGAAAAGCTTGAATTTTGATTCATTTACATTTAATGAGTACACTAATCTTCTGCATGTAGCTGTACTCTGGAAGACAGTAGAGTTGGAAATGGCCGTCCTTCATCATCAAGTGAGAACAACCACTAATTTCCTGGCAACTGTGAACGAGTCACTCTTTCCTGAGTCTTTAAGAGATATCGTCAGTGACATCCTATCGAGAAAAAGAAAATTAGTTAAAAGCTGTGTTTTTTTTTTATTTAAATGAATATCATTATAAGTCTTAAGAAGAGAAAAAAAGATATGGCAAGCATAATACATCAAAAAAGTAACTAAATTAATTACTGTCTTCTAAATTCTCCAATCTGACCCTTTCTGGAAAATAAAATCATTTCCATATTTAAATGCAAACAAAACTATACAAAAGTTTTAATCCTGTAGCCACATACACAGGCCTATCCACACTGAGAAATCAATGGATTTAATCTTTATCTGGGAAATTTGGTGACCAGTTATTATCAGTCTTGCTTCAAATCTAATGATGCACTTTCTATTAAAGTTCTAAGGATAAACCAATTTAAATACAAGGAATTTAAAAATTACTGTGTCAAAAAATTAAATCACTCAGAAAGATAACAACATAAAATGAATGTTAATAATAGCATGTGATAGTAGGGCCAAAATTGGAAAAGGGAAAGAGTTGGAAATGGTTTTGCATACATGCCAAGCTTTCATTACAACATAACTGTTGCTGTAATGTCCTCCCACTAGCTTTTTCATACCAAGTGCTATAATCCCACGCAGTCCACATGATGCTCTGTGCTATTAAGTAAGGCAACAGGAAATAAGTGAGAGAACAGCAGGGTTATATCTCCCAAGGACTTGGAATTCATACCTAGAAAACAAGTAGTGAAATCATTTAATGGAGAAGTTTGGAGGACAATAAGAACTGGTGAGTTGGTAAATAGTAGCCTTTACAACGTGATTTTATTATTAAATGGGTGTGTTTCTTTATCAAAAAAACTCACGTGAAATGAACATTGGCCCAAATCATATCTTTTGGCTCTCTTTGATTTTCTATGGATTGTAGCATGCTTGATTCATTATGCAGGGTACTGGTAGCAGTTGGAAAGAATACTAATATGAGTGTGTGTATTAAGGGGTAGGAGACGGGCAGTGATGAAGTTAAATATACAAACATGCAGATACAAACGATTGTCATGTGAACTAATTATTCTTGAAACAGCTCAGAATAGCACCAAGGTTGTGTCCTATGCTATTTCAGTTGCTAAAGTCTAACAGGATCTGTGTACTTCCAAGCCTTTGAATTCTGAAGTTCAAGAAAATTGATTCTGAGTATAGTGAAGCCATTTTTCTCATTCTTCAACCAATGAATATTGTGTGAGAAAATGATTCCATATGTTTTCAAGTCATTTATGCAACTTGAATAATTAAAATGTTCATTGGTAAGAGCTGCCTGATGCCTTTAAAGTCAGGAAATTATCTTATGCCAAAAGTAGACAAACTGAAACACCAAAAGGTCAAGATAAATTTGAAATTTAGCAACATTCCAAAAATGTAATTATCTAAAAAAATTTAAATATTCATTAATCCCTCCTGCTTATTATCATGTAATAGAAAAGTAAGAGATTCCTTTATAATCCTTTTATCATTCCTTTTATTGTTCCTTTTTATTTTTGAGAAAGCTTTGCTTACACATTTTTCTCTTACTAAAATTACCACTTCCAAATTATGTTGGATCAGAGCCTAGGCTATTAATGACATTTTCAATAAAATTTTGTCATCGCATTTTAAAAAATAATATAATAAAATGCTTGTGATTCTTCTCTAATTAAAAATAAAGCAGAATGATCAAGATACATTGTACTTCAATCATAGCTTACATTTTCTAAATTTGTCACCATTATTCCCATATTGTAGATTTAGAAATCAAAGTCCAGACAGATCAAGTAGCCTGTGAAAGCACAGAATAACTGATTAGGTTAAACTCTTCCTGAAATACTTTAGCAATCTTTTCTGAGAAGCAGGCACAAAGCAGAAAGCTGATAAATTTGGCTCAAGTGAAATATTAACCCATGATTTACTTTTGTGTGTGGTAGCAAGAAGATGAGTCTTGGGGAAAATTATAAAAATTAGGAATACTGAGAATTTTACTGAGTGTTTGTAGCATAAAGATGACTAGATTTGGAGCTGAGATGCTTACATTCAAATTCTGACTCTTCTAATTATTAGTTCTATGACTTGGCAAGTTACTTGATCTCTGAATTTCTATTCTCTTACCTCTAAAATGGGGATAATGACACCTTTTAGGTATATAAGAATGAATAAGATGTTTATATAAGAATATATTATAAATCAAAAAGCACTATACATGTGTAAATTATTAACACTCAAATAATATTTTAAAAATTGGAGAGTCCCTATCCATAATGAAATTAAAAATCATTGAATTTGAACCTATGTTATTTGTTTATTGTACTTGTTTAATACTACAGATTTAATTTTCCCAATGTGAATTAAAAATTAAAAAACAAGATGCAAATATGTAATGTGTTTATTTTTGAAAATTATAAAAAATCTATACTTATTTGCCCATCCTTTCAATATTTTTACAAAAAGAGATTGCCCTTCCTTTGCCCTTCTTAATTTAAAACCACTTTGATATCTTAAAAATGTAATTAATTTAATTCAATAAGATGGGCAATAGACTTTAAATTAAGATGTTAACCTCGGGAAAAAAAAGAGAGGTGGGTAGGGAACAAGTTATTCACTAGGAGCCAAGCTGATACCTGCTAGACAATCCATGGAAATCACCCCATTGCTGTATGTATTGTACTTATGCTATAATTAAAAGCAGGTTAAAAAGAACCAGAGCATAGCACCTCTGATTGCTGTTCACCTTCATACTCAAGAACAAGAAAGTCACAGTGTTAAATTTAGCCAGTGGTATTCAACGTTCAACCAGGCCCAAGCTCTCTAGCCTAGCCTGTGTGCGAGGAAGGCTTTGTCAAAAAAGGAGGGTCGTCTGTTTCCTTTTCTGAGATGTTTTCAAGAAAATAGAAAAAAATTTTTTTTTTACTTCAGAAACACTACCTGTAACTAAGGAACTTGAGGCATTCCCCCTCCCATCTTTCCTTAATGCCATGGCTTGAAGTTTAGAATTGGTAATTCTAACTATATTGGGTCTTTTTATGTGCCCTATCAAGGTTTCAGACATGACATTTTCATTCTCTCAAAGAACATATGACACTGTACAGGGCCCTGCTAAACCTTAAGTCCTGAGGAATTTAAAACCTTTTTCTCAGCCCATGAAGTCCTAGTTACCTGCCATTTTCCCTGAATAAGAAGGCTGTTTCTCTGTTCTTTGCCCTTTCCCCTTCCTTTCAAAATGAGTTTCATTGTGTTTACTCAGAAATGGAGCTTTGTGGCAATTAAAAGATTCCAAAGTGGCAGAGGCTAACACACCAGTAGAGCAGGATTCCAGCTTTCCATGGTAACACCCGATTTCCCTTCTCTAACCACCTCCTTCTAGTCCACCCAGACAATACTAATCTACCTCTGTGGTTACTCTGAAAAGGCAACCAGTTCAGTTATCAGAAAGGATCTTTCTTGAACAAATATTTACCAGTGTCTGTTTTCTTCTTTTGGGGAGTGAGCAAAGGAAGGGCTTGAGTCTCTCAATCCCTCTGGAGCACTGTGGTGGTGACAGAATGTAGTCAGGACTACCAGCACCAGAGCCCAACGTGTGTGGAGACCAACACTTCATTGCCTTGATGATCTCACACCTTATGCGGTTTGATTGGCCATACACCACCTGGGTGACTATTATTCCTTATTGCCATCCACTGCAAGTCCCTTCCTCGGCATGGCACAAATCCAGGGACATTCCATGAGGGTTACGGCATTTTACTTTTACAAGAATGGGCCTTACTTTTTTCTTGGTTCCATGAACTCTTTAAATGTCAAAGTGATTCACACTGGGGGAACTGATACTACACTCCTCATTGAAAAGCTCAAAATTATCAGATCTGTTCTTTCATGAAATGCTTCGATTCTTATCTTCTTGGTGATAATGTACTCCCTGTTTATTATCATCACATTGTAGTCTGCAGGTAGCCAGGCAGTCAGATTTAAAAGGCATAAGGAATTTACAATATTTGGAGAAAATAATTTTCTATTGCCCTTGCTTTTCCTACCCTCTTCAGGATACCCTGTGCTACTGTGAAGAATATCCAAAGAAAGTACCAATTCTCTGTGTCCTTCTATTGTTGGCTATTAGCTTGTCTTAGTTTGAGAGTAGTTTGAGGCAATATCAAACTAAAAATTATTTTCTTTTTACATAGTGTAACTATATTTCCCATAAACATTAATGGATGAATAGTTCATTCCTTTGAGACACTCAAAGTGCATTTTAAATTACCCCTTCTACAAAAGAAAAAGTCAGAATACATATATTGTGTGACACTAAAAAATAAAATAGGTATTAAGAATGAGACAGTAAATTCTGAGAAAGAACACAGTAAGCATTTTAAAAATTCATCCTATTTACTGAGAGCCTTTTCTCTGCTATAAGATTAGCCTGACCCCCCAAAAAATGAATAGTGAGACATTAAAATCCTGGGAAAGAAGATACTAAGCATTTAAAATTTATTGAGGTTTCTCTCTGCTACTGCTTTCCAAGCTCCTAGCAGCGGTCAATCCCTATACTTGGGACCCAGATCCTAATCCCTCTTGCCTACTCAGGAATATCACTGCAGCAGTTTTCCCTCTTGCCTGAATCAATTCTCCCCTCTTCTGGGTCTTTCTAACCTACAGAAAAGCACACTGTTATTCTCTCATCTTTTGACCCCACTTCTTCCAGCATCCTGACCCCAACTACCACCCCATTTCATTCTTTCCCTTTTTAGACAAAGTCCTTGAAGTATTGACTATACTTGCAGCCTCTAACTTCTCCCAAATCTCTTGAATTTAGTCCAACCAGGCTTTTGCCCCACCACTCCACTGAAATTACTCTTGTCAGAGCTACCAATGATCAATCCAAAGGTCAATTCTTAACTCGCATTTTACTTAACATATCAATAGCATTTAACACTGTTTGATGTAAAATTGAGAGTTTAAAATTATGGTGTGCATTTTTAGGTTCCGGAATTTCAACTACCTTTTATTGGCTTATGTCTTCCAAATCTATTTCTCCAATTGTGACCTGATATTTGTTGGAGGTACAGAAGAATGAATCAATCAGTTTCTTTTTCTACATGGAGGTATTCTAGATATAATGTTATTAAACATTATATTAAGGAAAAAGTTGAGCATATAATTATGTCTTGTTTACTTAACTACCTTCAGAAGTATTTTCGTGTTATAACCTCACTGACACAATTCTGATGTGGTCTTTTTCCCAGTGAAGTTTCCTTTTTGGCAGTAACAAAACACTACAATTTTATCTTTGTACTTCAGAACCAGTGAAGATTGTGCCCATACAGGTAAGTGGTAGTCCGTGACAATTGTGTACTTTTTTTTCTCTCTATGAAAAGAATTAACTTTGATGGCTATCTTCATCGATAGATTTTTAACGCTGGCCTGAAAAATGTTTAATGAATTTAAATTATTCATCTGGGCTGTTTCATATACAGTGATCAAAATTATCAAGGTTATGACCTTTCTGCTTCTGTAGCCTCCTGAAAGCATTATAAATAAAAACTTTTTCTCACACATTTGTCTTCCAATAGCTTGCATTAACATCAAGTTTGGCCCCCGCCTCTCCTATCCTTGGCCCACCTTTGAGCTCCTATGATTGGTTAACATTCTCACAACCAGGAAGCACTATCCAGCGGGCTGGTTCCACGGCCTGTCTGATCCTGTCCAGATGCTTGGTAACCAAGCCCTGTCATACTGATTGCGGTCTACTTAACTCCATGCTTCCTGGTTCCTGACCCTGGCTATAAACTTGTTTTCCAAATATTCCTAGCAAACATTTGCTCTAGGAAGTGAACTTCCTGTAAGAGGACCCAGACAGTAAGATTTTAAATTTCTTATCAATGCAAAAATTAAACTATCAACTAGAGTTGTAATATCGATTCTCCTATGGCAATGGGTATACATCCCAGTAAAACAGATAGCTTCCCATGTTTTTGCCATAATAAACCTTTACCATGTGGGATTTACACTTGCCTAGAGTGACTTAGATTGGCATTGATAACCTCTCAATTATAGGCGAATTATTATCTGTGTCATAATGTACTTGATTAAGAATGAAACAGGAGGGAAAGTATGAGTCCAGATGGGTGGGAAGGAATATATATTACTGTGAGAGGGATAATTTCTAATAATGAGCTAGTTTCAAGTGACAACCACATTTTTACAAAAGAGAGTCCCTGTTTCAATAAACACTAGGGCCAAAAAAGGGAGAGGAAGAAGAAAAAAGAAAGAAACCATTAATGAAATATGCTAGGTAATCTGAAAGTTATTTAGAGAATTTAGTATTCTCCCTGTAGAGAATAATTGTTTAATTCCTGGGGGGTCCTAATGCAGTAAATTATTCAACTAAAAATTGTATTCATTGCAGAGAGTGTAAGTTGCCTAAATTAGGAGAAATTTATTATGTTCCTAAGACCTCTTGATGTGATAAAGAAATCACATGAAGCCTAGAATTCAAGTTCTATTTTATGACCTTTTCCAAAGGCTGTTGTTTGTTGTGACCAGTTTAAAATAATGGAGTAGGCACTGTTTTTTTACATGTTTTGCCTGCCAATTAACCATGTATCCATAAGCTATCTATCTGTACTCTTAATTTTACTTATGAAAAACAGGAATCCTGTTTTATTTTATAAAATCCTGTTTTATTTTGTAAAACTTTGGGGTACTTCTGAAGCACCAAATTTATGCTAATTTATAAATATTAATGCCAATGAGAACAGGAAAGTTGATGATTTAAAGAAAAATAGTAATATAAGATGTTTACTAACATCCACTGACAAAATATGCACATAAGAAAAGCTATAATCATACATAGCACTTGTCAATGCCTATATATCAGAATTCTCAGAAGAGAAGCCAACATTTGACTCAGCAGAAAGAGTGATCCCTACTGTTGGATCCTCCCATGTGGAATAAAGTTTAGGACAGTTTGTACTACCACTCCCTATGCTAAATAAATAAAATAATTCTGTTTTTATTATGTGCCAATCTTTCATTAATGTGACAGTCTCAGATATGTACGCTAGAAGGTCTTGAGAGTTATTTTATAGGAGTCAAGCTCAGATCCTGCAGCTTAATTCTTGGAGAGTCACCCTTGTGCTTAATAATCCACACGGAAGACACAGCCCAGTCCCACCCTATAAAGGACGGGCTGATGTTATAAAAGAAAGTTCATTTAAAGAAATACTTGCCAAAAAAAGGTCAGAAGGATTCTTGTTTCAGGCTTTGAGATTCTGCTTGCCGGGAATGATTTAATAAGCCTGGGAATGGGAAAGAAGTATTGACGTGGAAGGGTTAATGAATTGGAATTGCCAATTCCAGTGCTGTTCAGGGCTCTTCCTTTAGGGCCTCTGTGACAAAGGCAGCTGTGAAATGTAGAAAAGTATTTGCTAGTGAATGCTCGCGTGCATGTAATCACTAAGTTGGTGTCAGTAATATTTGAATCACAAGATTTTCTACATCAAAAAATATGTAAACCAGTATATTCTGTGAGTTACATTTATATTAATCCTCCCTTCTCAGGATTGGAATAATCCCTCATATTTAACACCCAATTTAGAGTCTCTTAGTAGTGATTCCTGTGGAACGTGGTGCCCCTTTTGTTAATAAACTCAAATATGCCCTGCATGGATTTTCATGTCTCCATTGTCTTTCACAGTGTTTTTGGATCCCTGCTGAAAAGAATCAGTGGTTCTAATGCAGAGTATCAGCAAGCATGTGTCGGGATTAATCTGTCATCACAGCATCGACACTCTTTGCAGCAAAAAGTTCAGAAATTCCATTTTCCTGACTTCTGAACAACCCTGTGGCTACAGAAAGAATGACAGAAAGTTAGGCCCCTAGATCACATATTTCTGAGAAAGAATACAGGTTTATTAGATGTACTAAAATCAGAGAACGTTAACAATTATTTTGGAGTAAGTACATCTTGGAAAGTTTCTGTAGGAATAACACAGAGCTCTGTCATCAACAAGGTGTAAGTCATTCATAATTAGGATTCTGTGAGAGATGACTCATGTCTCTTGGATAAATGAACATAAAAGCAATTAGCAGGGTGTGAGTTATTTGGTTTCTAAATGGCCTGACAGTTATGACAACCAAATTTAGATTTTTATCTGTCCAAAGCTGATTCAATGCATTCAGTTAAATTAACTCCTTTTTTTCTCAGAGTCAGTGAGAAACTTTTTCAGAGCTTTTTATTTTTATCATACTTAAGATTCTACCTGCTGTTTAAGGAAAAGAAACATGACAAAAAAAAATGTTATTCCAATAAGAAACTACTAAATTGGATGTGTCATCCCAGTGAGCAAGTCTAATGTAATGCGGAACTTCAAATCTCATGATGGACAGCCAAGCACCTGTTCAGCATACACCATACCCATGATAAAGTGAGAAAGCTGGTAAACTTAATTGCTCTGAATTCTGTAAAGGATATTCCACATACTCAAGGCTGTCCCATTTCCTTGCTCAAGTGAAATTTATAACCTAAGATGTACACATTCACATAGGCATAGAGACTAAGGACCATGAAGAGATTAAGAAATTAATCAAATCCTAGTGATTTATTCCTTAGGTTCATCTGGGTGTTTAAATAACATCATAGGAGACAGTAAATTGCCTGAGATTATACAACTAAAAATTTGTACAAAAAAGTATTTGGAAACTGCTCACATTCCCAAAACTTTGCTGTTAAGCAGTCTCTATCTAACTCTCCTCCCCACCCAAGCCTCAGTTTCCTACCTCATAAGGCTGTTATGAAGATAAAGTGCAACAATGCTTCCTAGATAATAAATTTCTTGAAAATTACCACCCATGCCTCTTTTGGTCACTATTGAATCTGTGGTATCCAGCATAGTGTCTAGAACATAATACACCCTCAATAAATGTAGGTGAATAATGATTATATAAAATGTTTACTACAGTCCCATAGAACATAGTAAGTAAATATGATGACATGTAAAATGTTTACTCTAATCCCTATAATATAGAAAGCAAATATGATAACCCTGATTGTTATATTAATATTTAGGAGCTTTAAGAATCCTATGAAGGGAAACGGACTTTGGCCCAGTGGTTAGGGCGTCCGTCTACCACATGGGAGGTCCGCGGTTCAAACCCCGGGCCTCCTTGACCCGTGTGGAGCTGGCCATGCGCAGTGCTGATGCGCGCAAGGAGTGCCGTGCCACGCAAGGGTGTCCCCCGCGTGGGGGAGCCCCACGCGCAAGGAGTGCGCCCATGAGGAAAGCCGCCCAGCGTGAAAAGAAAGTGCAGCCTGCCGAGGAATGGCGCCGCCCACACTTCCCGTGCCGCTGACGACAACAGAAGCGGACAAAGAAACAAGATGCAGCAAAAAGACACCAAGAACAGACAACCAGGGGAGGGGGGGAAATTAAATAAATAAATAAATCTTTAAAAAAAAAAAAAGAATCCTATGAAGTTCTTCCCAATGCCCCTAGAAAACTTGCAAATTCTGATAAGACCCTATATGATATAACTTATTTCTATCTTTCCAACCTCATCTTAGGTTACTGTTCTACTCTTTTCTTCAACCTCCAGCCACACTGCTCTTCTCATTGTTTCAATCAATCCAAACTTTTTCCAACCGTGGACCTTTGCACTTGCTTCTTCCACTCTTTCCTTCCGTTTCCTATTCTGTAGCCGTTTTACCTCTCCAATCACTGGACCTGCTAACCAAGAGCTATGGCAGGCCCACTACCAGATGCTTTGTTGTGAAATCACAGAAGCAATAACCACAAAGGACCACAAACCTCATACAGACTTCTACATTGTCCATTCCAGCAGCTGGGCATGCTCAATTTCCTGAAAACTCAACTTGATCACTAATGCCAGGGCTGATTGGTGATTTTTTTCTGATCCCTTTCAAAGTTTTACTTCCTTAGGTTCCCCCACAACTGTATAAAATGTAATTCCTATAATAAATTCTTTTTTTAATTTTAAAAATTTTTTATTTTTTTTTTTTTCTTTCCCCTTCCCTGCCCCCCTCCCCATTGTCTGCTCTCTGTGTCCATTCACTGTTTGTGTTCTTCCGTGTCTGCTTGGATTCTTGTCAGTGGCACCAGGAATCTGTGTCTCTTTTTTGTTGCTCGGTCATCTTTCTGTATTAGCTCTCTGTGAGTGCAGTGCCACTCCTGGGCAGACTGTGCTTTTTTCGTGCAGGGTGGCTCACCTTATGGGGTGCATTTCTTGTGCGTGGGGCTCCCCTATTCAGGGGACACCCCTGTGTGGCACGGCACTCCTTGCGTGCATCAGCGCTGCATGTGGGCCAGCTTACCACATGGGTCAGGAGGCTCTGGGTTTGAACCCTGGACCTCCCATGTGGTAGGCAGATGCTCTATCATTTGAGCCAAATTCACTTCCCTATAATAAATTCTTTATTCTAGAGTATCGTAATTGTTCTGCTTCTGTAACTAAACACTAATTGATAAAGTTATTGGTAATGGAATCTTTAAGGTTCCAGGACAACAGAACCTTAAAGATGAGTATCTTTGATTGGTTCTCTGATACGATTAGATTTAAAGGCATTGATATTCCTACTGCCAGTGGTAAAGAAGACACTAGCAGTCCCTGGCTACAGGGAAGAACCTATTAGTAAGATTCTAACTTGCTGGCATCTATAATCAAGGGCCAATAGGAGGTAAGGCTTTGGGATGACCAAGTTGCTGACAACATATTAGTGAAAATAAGGTATGTAATGAGGTTGGTTATTTGCTTTTATATGTACTGGGAAAACTTAGAGAAAGAAAATAATGAGGTTGGGGCTTTGAATCCCAGCTAAGAATGTTGATTCAAGATGGAAGGAAATAATGTTGGTTCAAGTGAAGTTGTTGATATGGGTGCACTATACAGAGACGGTGGGGTCATGGTGTTACCTTGAGCAGTGGGAAGTGACTCTAACAGTTTGGTTGGTTTGTTGACAGAAACTTAGTCTCAGAGGTAACCTATGCTAAATAAAAATGTAATGCTTGAACTTTTTTGGTGCACTGTAGAAGAAGGTATCCAAAGGATTAAAGAGATTGGAATGCAAAAGTAGATTTATTAGGTAAAACCTGCTCAGTCACCCTTTAACTATATGTTACCTTGGGAATGGCCAGAGGACACTCCCTTTCCAAGGCTGTGCAAGACTGCAATTAATACGTTTATGAGGGGAACTCCAACATCCTTGAAGAGCTCAGTGGTGGCTATTTTCTTTAGGCCAGTAGTGTCAGGGGAATTGTTGCCATAAAACTGACTCCTGAAATTCAGTGGGGATAATGGGAATTCCTGGGTGGTGACAGCCAAGTGGCAGTACATAATTACCTGAGACAATGTGGGATCATAATGGACAGCAGAGTCAAGCCAGTAATCAGGAAGATTTCACCTACAGGGATTTTAACACTGACTAAATGATAATGGTATCCCCAAAACTGAAATAGATTGGCAGCCTACTAAAGTCTTAATTAATTGAAAAAACTCTAGGTCTGATTGAATCACCACGAAAGAGAATTGTAGAAAAACAGGCCATGTCAAACTTTCCTCTCTAGTTAAACAAAACAAAACAAAACAACAAAAATGAAATAAACAGAGTTGTAGTTCCTCAACCAATTCTCAGACTTCAGAATAAATGTAACTGAGATTGGAGGTAATATGTTGTAGAAGAAAAGATCTTTATAAGTTTAAATATACTTATATTTAATATTGAGCTGAGCCATAAAAAGTTGTTTTTATAGATCAAAAAGTCCTTTAGTATAACACCAATTGGGGCACCTCCCCGCTCTTGTGTCATTTCTACTCTGCCCTGCCGCCCATCCTGGGGTGCAGCGTCCTCTTCGTCCCTTTTGACCTGGTGGACGGGAGGACCCACGCCTCACCGCCCTCTACTCCGTCCTCCCCCACCTTCCCGACCCTCAACGCTGTAGTCTCCAGAGGCTGCGCCCAAGTGCTGAATAACTAAAAGCAGACCTGGCTGGGCAAGGCTGGCTCCATCCTTGTCATAGGACATCACACCGCCAATACCACATACGCGGCCACATCCCTGTAGGTCTCCCACTTCAACTACCCTGGCGGCGTGACCCTACGGAGGCGGCACGAGCTGGGCTTCCCCAGCTCCCCGACAGATGGCTGTCTGCACATCCCCTCGGCCACTGCGCCGACGGAAGTGTCTCAGGTTTTCCAAGTCAACCCTGACTGGAGCAACGACTAGCCAGAGGGCGTGCCGCGCGGGGCAGAGCGCACGCCGCGGGCACGCACCTGCCTGCGCGCAGCTGCTGGCGGAGGCGGCCCCCGAGCTCCTGGCCCCGCAAGGACAAGCGCTCCGGGTCCTGGCCGACACCGCGGCAGCCACAGAGTGCGGCTGAACGTCAACTTGTAGCTGAAACTGGTGCTTCTGGAGTGACGCTGAGAAGACTGTTCTGGCAAAATATGTGGGGCTGAAAGGACGGCCTTCCAAGAATGCAGATCTGCCCGATTTCTGCCACAATTAAGACAATATAGAGGAACTAGCTCGCGCTTTACGTAGGACTGCCGGAGCGGGCCTCCCTGTTCAGCCAGGCCTCGCCCTGCGGTGGCCCCACGTCCGCCCAAGTGGCTGGAGAGGAGGAGGGCCGAAGCCCTGAGGCGCGACGCGCTGCCGGTGGCCGTGAGCAGGACTGGCTTGCGGTCAAGGGCTGGCGGCCTCTGCTCACCGTGAGGCGGGACCCCGGGCTCCCTGTCGGGGGGCCACTTGCGTACTCGCCCACTGGGTGGACTGCGGGTGGCCGTGCTCTGGGGTGGCTGCTGTGGGCTCCGTGGGCTCCCGAGGCCTGAGGACGGGACGATGGGGCAGGAGAAACGCTGGATCCGCTGGAGAGAGCCACATTTTGGCGCTGCGGAAGGGTGTCCCGCGATTTCATGCCCACCACCCCTTGAGATTTCAGAGCAAATTTTGGGAGATAAACGTGTTAGAAATGGAATGAGATTTAAAATATTTAAGTATTTTCTTATGGAAAAAAGTGAACAAAAATATTTATTACAACCCTTTTATATCAATATGTTGGAAAGTGCTAAAAGTACATCAATGGGAAATGGTTAATATAAATACTACAAAAGACTTAGCATTTGTTAAATAGAATGTGGACAATCTCTCTGTACTATTATGGAAATACGTTCACATATGATGTTGGGTAAAAATAGGAAGCCAGGTTGGTATATCAGATTATCCTCTTTGGTTAAAAAATAAGCATATAAAGCAAACTTCTGGAATAATCTATACCAAGATGTTAACAGACAGTATTTACCTCCAGGGAAGAAAGTGGGCCAGGTGAAGAGGGACAATAATTTTTTATACCATCTTCAATTTTTTAATGTTTTTTTTTTTAAACCAAGGAGAGAGAGAGAGAGAGAAAGAGAGAGAGAGGTTATGGGTTTGTGGAACAACCATGCATAACATATAGGATTTCCATGTTCCATCCTATAATTAAAACCTTGCATTGATGCGGTACATTTGCTAAAATTGACAAAAGCACATTTTTATAATTGTACTATGAACTGTAATCCAGTTTAACTTAGCGTTCACTATTTGTGTTGTGTAGTTCCATGGATTTTTAAAAAAATTTTACTCGTCTCCAATTATACAACCCAATGTTTTCCCTTTTAACCACATTCGTGTGTGTGTGTGTGTATACTTTTTTTTTTCAGGGCTGTTAATTATGGTCATAGTGTTACCATCACTACCCCATCCCTTACCAAAACATTTCCATCATTCCAAATGGGAATTCTGTACATTTTAAGCCCTAACTCTCCATTTCCTAAACTCCTACCACTTGTAATTTTTCTTTTGTTTTATAGTAGTCATTACGATGTTATGAAATGGCATCTCATTGTGATTTTGATTTGATTTCCCTGATGGCTAATGATGTTGAGCATCTTTTCATTGTGCTTTGGTATTTTTTTATTTTTTTTTCTTTTAGCGGGGTCTATTCAAGTCTTTTGCCCACCTTTTAATTGGGTGTTTGACTTTTAGTTGTTGTTGAGTTGAAGGATTTCTTTATATATTCTGGATATTAAACTGGTATTAGATATGTGACTTATAGCATTTTCTCCCATTTTGTAGATTGTCATATTACTTTCATGATTAAGTCCTTTGAGGCACAAAAGTTTTTAATTTTTATGAGTTCCCACTTATCTATTTTTCTTTTGTTGCTTGTGCTTTGGGTAGAAAGCCTAAGAAACCATTGTATCCCGTAAGTTTTGGTAGGTTGCATTTTTATTTTCATTCACCTCAAAATATTTCTTAATTTCCCTTTTGATTTCCTCTTTAACCTGTTGAATTTTTAAGGGGGTGTTGTTATATTTGAAATTTCCATTTCTCTGTTATTGATTTCTAGCTTCATTCCTTTGTGGTCAGAGAAGACAGGGTATATGATTTCAATATTTTTTAATTATTTGGGACTTGTTTTGTGATCTAAGATATGGTTTATCCTGCAAATGATCCATGTGCACTTGACAAGAATATGTATTTTGTTGTTGTTGGGTGAAGTGTTCTATAAATGTCTGTTAGGTCTAGTTGATTTAGTATGCTCTTCAAACTTTGTGTTTCCTTATTGATCTTATATCTAGATGGTCTATCCATTCTTGGAACTGGTATCTTCAGGTAGCCTCTACTAATGTAGAACTGTCAGTTTGTCCCTTCAAATCTGTGAGCATTTGCTTCATATATTTTGGGGCTCTGCTGTTAGATATATACAAAATTATAAGTGATATATCTTCTTGTTGAATTGATCCTTTATCAGTATGTATTGATCATCTTTGTCCCTCATAACTTTTTTTGACTTGAAGTCTATTTTATCTGCATTTTCCTGATGGCATACTCTACTAATATAGCTATCCCAGCTCTCTTTTAGGTACTACTTGCATGGTATATTTTTCCATCCTTTCACTTTTAACCTACTTGTGTCTTTGAATTGTAAGGGGAGTCTCTTACAGACAGTATATATTTTGGTCATACTTTTAAAACCATTCTACCAGTCTGTATTGGCACTCAATCTGTTTGGGATTCCCTTGTACAAAACATGTTGCTTTTCTCTTGCAGTTTTCAGAATTCTCTCCTTGTCCTTTGCATTCAACAGTTTGATCAATATGTGACAGGATATATTTTTCTTCAAGTTTATCCTATTTGGTGTCCTCTGGGCTTCTTGGACGTACTTATATGCATTTGAGAGGTTTTCTGTCATTAGTTCTTTGAGTGTTCCTTTTTGTCTTTCTCTCTTTTTTCTCCTGCTGGGACTCCCATAATGCATATGTTGGTAAACTTAATAGTGTCCCCGAGGTCTCTGAGACTATTTTCACCTTATATATATATTTTTTTTCTTTTACTTATTTCAGTTGTCTGATTTTTTTTTTTTTCCACTGATTTTTTTTTCTTCTGCCTAGCTCCAATCTACTGTTGACTATCCTGGGAATTATTCATTTCTGATATTTTGATCTTCAACTCCAGTAGTTCTGTTTTATTCCTTTTAAAAATTTGTATCTCTTTACTAAGAGTCTCATATTGGCCATTAATTGTTTTGCTGATATCCTTTGGTTCTTTCTCTGTATTTTTCTTCATCTTCTTGAGCATATCAAAGACCAAATTTTTAAAGTCTTTGTCTAGTATGTCCACAGTCTGATCTTCTTTATTGGTGTTTTCTAGATTTTTATCATCATCGTTTGGATAGGTTATCATTTCTTGTTGTTTTTTGTTGTTGTTGTTGTTTGTCTTTAATCTTTTTTTGCACACTGTATAGTTAAAAATTTTACAATATTAACTCTAGGATTTATTCCCTAAGATATCTGCTTTTTTTGTTTTCATAACCAGCTGGTGGCATGACAGAGATTTTCTTGAATGTCAGCTCTCCTATCAGGAAGTTCCACCAAAGTTGAATGGAAAGTGCAGGGTACTCCTGGTCTTTTCTATGTGTACATCTTGTCCTGGGTTTGTCCTTAGAACCTTGGGAGTTCCCCTGTTTACTGGAGTATGATTGCCCCTTCTACTTCCTAGGAAACAGAGCTTCTCCCTCTCCCTGCTGGTTTTCCATGGCTGAATTTGAAATAGGTAACCCTTTACCCCAAACCATCTGCCTCAATTGCTTCTTAAACTGCTTTCCTTTTCTGAAGCTGCTTTTGCCTGGAGCTATTCTAGGATGAGGGCATGATGGAGAGGAATTTCCTAAGTTGGTTTTTCCCAGTGGTAGGATGCCATGGACCAACACAGGAGACAGAGACTGGCACTAAACTGCCCAGGAGAACAGATGTGAGAGGGGCCAGAAAATGCACCCTGAGCTTCTTCCACAGCTCCCAAAGCTCTGCTTTCCTGACCTGTCCAGTAGATACAGTCCTTCAATTGTCTCCCACAACTCTGAGGAAACATAGCATCTTTAAGTCTTCTCTACCATCTTTTTCAGGATTGGGTTAGAATAATGGCTGCCCTGAGAGCTGGTAATCCCAAGTCACTAATCAAAGGCATGATCAGTGATTGTCTCATGCCCATCCCAGGTATCAGGGAAGCAGATATTTATGTCTCTTTCTGGTACCAGCAAGCCACACTATGCATCCCACTGCTGCCTCCTGGGAGAATGGGGGTGACTGCCAAGTGGAGAATGGAGAGAGCAGTTTAATGGTTTTTACCTGAATTTACCAGCCTCTTCCTCTCACTCTTCCCTGGGTGCTGTGCAGTGTTTTTTTGGACTCTGAAGTTTCAAAATAATTGATTCAGGCATTACCTGCCTGTTTAATAGTTCTGGCGAAGGGGCTGATTTCTGGAGCTTCCTACTCTGCCATCTTCCCACAGTCCCCCCAGGTATATATATATTTGTACTTTTGTAACAGAATAATTTAAAAAGGAGAAAAGAGAACTACCTCTTCCTAGCCCAAATTTGAGGTAATAAAATCCTCCAGTTCTAATGATAATGTTTAACCAATGAAATTATTTCCTTTTTATTCTCTTTAGGAAAATAAAAGGGCAGAAAAACTTCAGGAGTTATTTCTTACTAAATTGCTATTTGTGGAGCTCTTTTAAAATGTTGAAATAGAAAATAGGGAGACTGTTTTTGTGGGGGACAACCAACAAAATAGACAACTTCCTCAAATGTCTAATTTTCCAAAATGGCTCTACATGAAATGGCAGTCAGTGTTATATGAAGAAAAGAATTTAAGGAAGAACTGAGTCTTACTCGTGCACTACGTTCTGCTTCATGTAACTCTGGAAGTACACTTAGCATCAGTGCCCCCAACCCCGAATCTGTAAAATGATATTAATAATCACTCTCCCTTCCCCACAGGGTTGTCATTGGTACTTAATGAGATTTCACCTAAGAAGTTATTTTATAAACTATATAAAAACCAAAAGGTGTTGTCAAATCAAGTCCCCATTTACTTATTTCCTTCTCACTCAGAACTTTTCCTTTTTAGGCTGTAACCCAAAAATGAAATAATGAATCAGGCAATGTTTGTTTAATGTTTAACATCTGTCTTCATTTCTGGGTTATAGACTCTAGGATAGCAGAGACCACATCTGACTTTTTCCCCATTATTTTTCTATTACCTGACAAAGTACTTAGCACTTGACATCTGTTCAATAAATGCTTGAAAGAGTGAATGAATAAATGAATGAATGGATGAATGAATGAATGAAACCAGATTATATTTTTCCCTGAGTTCTCACAGGCTTTTCTAGTACTGTATGGTTTAACTGAAACAGATGAGTATTTTTAGGGAAACAAAAAACCATTATGTGCCCCAGATGTTGGAGAAGTAATGTCTTGAGAATATAGGGTCTCTTCCTCAGCCCCCCTGGGCTCAGAGGATTGCCTGCCAAAGCCACCACACCTCTGCTGGGCAGTAAAAACACTTACAGGATTAACTCAGTCCTGTAGCCTAATAGATTTCTGGAGAGCCAGGAGCATGTACAGAAATTTTTATTTGGGGTCAGCCAGAAAATTTCGCAAAGTTATTGATTTTACAGGGATGGAATACCAAGCAAAAGCCTTTTTTGAAAACAGACTTCACTTTTCTTTTATTATAACAATAAGCATTTAAGAGCAACAGGATAGTAGGACAATTTGTATTAACAAACCAACCAAACCAAAATAAATTAAACAAAACCAAACACAAACAAAGCAAAAATGGCTTTTCTTGTCCTTGCTTCCTGTTGATGGAATGGAGTTTGTGGTGAATTGATCTATACTGACATCATGACTGTATATGGCATCTTTGAGAAGTAGTTTGATCCTTAGTTAATTTGTCTGGAAGTTTCTTTAGCCTAATCCAAATTTCTCCAATATCTTTCCATTGCATTTCTCTGACTTCACAAGCATCTTTCTTTTACTTCCCAATAAGGATACATAGGCAATTCTAAAATGAAATGAAATAAAGAGACTAAAAGAAGTTCTACCTCCATATGGTAAAATACTTAAAATATTGGGTTTTCCTCTATTTTTTTTTAACAAAAGGGAGTGTGGCAATTTGATATTCTTGATGAATTCCAAAAAGAAATATTGGATTATATTTGTAAACTGGTCTTTTCCTCTGAGCATATTAGATTATATTGGATTCAGAGGTTTACTTGATCAAATGGCAGTAGGGCGTTAAGTTCCCACCTCTTGGTGGGTGGGGACTCACAGATAAAAGGCATGGCAAAGGGCAGAGTTAGAAGTTGTTTGATGTTGGAATTTTGATGTTGGAGTTTGATGCTGAAGTCTTAAGTTGGAGCCCCAAAAAGTAAGCACACAGAGGAGAGAGGCAAGCCCCAGGAAGAGAGAAACCCAGGAAGCCTGAACCCTGGCAGACGTCAGCAGCCATCTTGCTCCAACACATGGAAATAGACTTTGGTAAGGAAAGTAATTTATGCTTTATGACCTGGTGTCTGTAAGCTCCTACCCCAAATAAATAGCCTTTATAAAAACCAACTTATTTCTGGTATTTTGCATCAGCACCCTTGCGGCTCACTAATACAGGGAGGTAATGACTTTTACAAAAATTGTTGAGGTAAAATTCATACAACATAAAATTGAATGTTTTAAAGTGAACAATAGTCAGCATTTAGTACATTCACAATGTTGTGCATCGCCTTAATCTAGTCCCAAAACTTTTTCAGTTCTGCAAAAGAAAACCCATACCTATTAAGAAGTTATTCCCCATTCCTTCTCCCACCATCCCCTGGGCACCACCAGTCTGCTTTTTGTCTCTGTGGATTTACCTATTCTGGATATTTTATATAAATGAAATCATACAGTATGTGACCCTTTGTGTCTTGCTGTTTTCACTTAACATAATGTTTTCAAGGGTCATCCAAGTTGTAACATGTATCAATATTTCATTTTTTTAATTGCTGAGTAATATATCACCTTATGTATATATCATAATATATTAATCCATTCATCTGTTGATGGACATTTGGACTATTTCTATTTTTTGGTTATTGTATATAGTGCTGCTATGAACATGCATATACATGTGTTTGAGTATCTATTTTCGGTTCTTTGGAGTATACATCTAAGCCTGAAATTATTATTATTATTTTTTAGATGAAATAGACTTTATTTATTATCTTTTTTTAAAGATATGTAGATCACACAAAATGTTACACTAAAAAATATAAGCGGTTCCCAAATACCCAATTCCCCACAGCCCCCTAGGCCTGAAATTATTGAGTCACGTGGTCATTCTATGTTTAACCAAATCTCTGGGGCACAAGCTCAGCTCCCGCAGAACAGTGTGACCAAACTCTCCCCAGCTCCCAGAGACTGTGCTCCATCTTCTCTGAAGCCTGGGGCCACAGCCCTCTCCCTGAACAACAGGGCAGAAGGCCCACCTTCTTCAAATGCTGAGGCAAACTCACCCTTTTTCACACACATGGGTGGGGACACTTTCCTGGCCTGAGAAGTTATATTAAGTCCATACTTCAGCTTTCATTGTTTTGCCCTTGAAGTCAAAGTCATTTTTTCCTTCAATCTCTCTCTCTTCTCTCCATTCAGTTCAGGATGGCAGTGATTCTGTTCATACAGATCTCGCAAAAAACTTGTTGGTTTCACATGCAAGAAACAGGGGCCTAAGCCATCAGACAGTAAGACTTTCCACAGATCCTTCCTGGACAACCGTATTTCCAATCCTGACTTACACTGAAAGGACTGGCTATTTCCATGCTCAGTTAAATCCTAACAAGGGGCCTTATTCTCTGGGGACTTATTTTCCAGAAGCTTTGAATTTCTCAAGCCATCAGTTTCTGGTGTCTTTGTGCCCAGGAGTTAATTTCTCAGCTTATCCCTTTCCTCTCATATTTTACTACAAGCTGCAAGGAGAAGTCATGCCATGCCACACTTTCTACATTTATTTTGTAAATCTCCTCAGCAAATATTCAAGTTTGTCACTTTCAAATTCTGCCTCCCATCTAACATCAGAAGTTGAGTTTGCCAAGTTCTCTGACACTTTAAAGCAAGGAACACCTTCTTTTCAGTTTGCAATGGCTTATTTCTAAGTCCTCATCAGAAGTATTTTTAGCATCCGTGTTTTTACCAACAGTCTCTTCAAAGCCATCTAGGCCTTTTCAGTCAAGCATCTCATAAATTTTCCAGAATCTACCCCTTACCCATCTATAAAACCATTCCAATATTTTTGGTATTTGCATAAATCATGCACTGAATTCCTGGTACCAATTTTTGTTTTAATTTTGTAAAAACTACTTGGAGCAATATACCAGACATGAGTTGGCTTTTATAATTAGAATTTATTAGGTTAAAATTTCACAGTTCTGAGGTTGTGAAAATGTCCAATTCAAAGCATCATCAGAGATGCTGTCTCACCAAATTTGGCTGCTGGCGATCCTGGACTCCTTCCACCTGGTAAGAAGACATGTAGAGGCATCTGCTTCTCTTCTGGGTCTCATTACTTCAGCTTCTGGCTGCTCCATCTGGGGCTTCCTCTCTCCTGGGTTCCTCTCTGAAGTTATGGTTCTTTCTCTCCATCCCTGCGGCTTTTTCTCTATTGTCTGTGTGCTGCATTCAGTCCTCTGTTTATAAAGGACTCCGACAAGAAGACCAAGACTCAATCTGGGTCACACCTCATTGAAGTAATCTGATCAAAGGTCCCGCAAATGAATCCAATCCAGTCAAAGGTGTCACACCTACAGGAATGGATTAGCTTTAAGAACATGATTTTTTCTAGGATCCACAAAAGGCTCCAAACTCAAACTATACTTAGTAATTGGGACCAAAGGTCCTAGGTGTTTTCGTTCGATTTTGATTTCAGGTATTAGGTCCCATCAGTACACTATCTGCCCCTCTTTTTTTTCCCATCTAAATATGAGACTTTTGTCAAGCCCTTTTCCTTTCTTGCTTTACATCCTCTTTTATTCTTCTCTTCATTCTTTTCTCAGAGAGAATCGTGTATACCTTATAAAGTATAGCTTTTTCATTCCTAATTATCATAACTGGTTTTTCTGACCTTTTACTTTTTATGGCCATAATTCTAAGAAAAAGAATATAGCAATGGCTAAGGTTAAATAAGAATTTTTCCTTTTTTAACATAGATCAAAATATCCCAATAGCTAGTAAAGGAATCATCAAACCTTCAGTATCCTTTGATTATTCATAGTCTTTTCTTGTCACTCTTCATACATTCCAACAGCTAGAAATTAAATCCTTAGTCTACTCTCCCTGGGAAAACCCTGTCCCAGTGGCTGTATTTTGATATAATTTTTGTTTGTAATAATCCAAATTTTCAGTCACTTTTGAATTTACAAAAATGGCAAGTATATTTTGGTCACTTCCCTGCCTGAAAACTTTATCATATTGGATCTATATAGAGTAAATGGGTACAATACAAGAAACATAACTTTTAAATTTTTCTCTTTTCAGGGAGTGGTAGTGGTGGTACAGTGAGCAAGGATTATCTTTGAAGGTCATAAAGTATTCTAAAATCAGCTGTATAGCAATAGTTTATGTGGTATAATAATATAGAGTGAGCTACATCAGTGGCTAATGAAGGAATCATCAAACCTTGAGTATACATTGTACATGAAGTAGATAATGGTTACATCACCAAGAATTCATTTAGGGGTGGGATACAATATAAACAGCAAATTTTAAGAAAAGAAGTTTCAGGATACATTATTTTAATCTTTCTCAATAGAGAAAAAGGGCAAGAGAAAACTTGAGGAAACTACTTATAAGTAAATTTAAACGTAACAAGAGTGTGTGTTCAGTAGCATTAAATAATGTACAGAAATCATTCATGTAGCAAATAGTTATAAAAACAATTTAGCTGGGCATACAGGATTAGACAGTTTTACACACATTAATGACACGAGTAACTTGGTGATAGAAGCAATACAAAATGGAGGACATATGATCTATTATGGATTGCTGTCATTGTGACATGTTCGTTGAAGTAAAGGGGAGATGGTGGTCAGGAAGCAGGGAATTCCTGCTGATGGGGAAAGAACTTTGAGAACTCAAGTGTCTTTAGAAAATAGCTTCCCTGATGGGCTTCTCAATGAAGAACTACATAGACCAGTAAGAATTTCATGTAGGGTCACATCCTGGGGAGAGGCACAGAAAGATTAAATAAATCTAAATAATTTGTCTATCCCCAAAATGTCATTTATACTTAGGTAAACAGTCAATAAGGTCATAGACCTGCAACAAACTAAAAGGTATATCATCATTCTAGAACAAATGGCAGATTCTAGCCTCAAATTTTATTTCACCAAGCTGGAGTTTTGGAATTTGCAGAGAGGAGCTGAGGTAGTTAGTAGTATAGTACAGAATCCAGTTGCAGGATTTCCTAGGCAATCCAGGCTTCAACTGGTGGACATAAAAATATCTATTTTAAAAATCTATTTTCTATGTGATTACTTCAATTTCAAAAATCTGTTCTCTTCCTGACTTGAAGATAAAAGTGTGTGGTTTTATGCACACAAAGGTATAGTTTTTTTGGCACATTTGTACACATGACCTTTGATTTCATAGATATATGAAAATGTCTTAAAGGCAAAATATACTTGTTAGAAGAAATCTTATGTATGTGTATGTCTTTAAAGTCAAATGCTACTACTGGGTTTATAAAGAAAAACAACAACCCTGGCACATCCAATCCCATTCCACTTCCCTGTACTCTGTGGCAATCTTTGTAACACTTTTAGCTATATAGTCTGGTATATAACCCTATATTTCCCAAAAAAAACTTTCATTGCTATTTATTGATTCTTTAATTATAGACATTATCTATGGATTTTATATTATGAAATATAAGAATTTACATTTCATAAATGTATATTTTACACCACTGCCCCTTTTTTCCCAACCCCTTCCCTCCAACATACACACTTGTATTCTTCCCTTATTACTACTTGGTCACAATAGCTATTTCAGAATTTGGAGTTAAATAAATAGCTCATAAAATTAATATTATCATACTTCTATAAATAATATTTAGAGATGACCGATGTAATGATAACTGCATTTTGTTTCTTATAGAACTTTTTCCTTTTTTCCAGAGTTTATAATTACCTTTGTTTTTGTTTACTTTTCTATATACCGGTCATTAATTCACCTCTAAACTCTATAACAAAGTTAAAAGTCTCCACTAAATCTATTTTTAAAATCAAGTATTAGTTTGCTTTTTGGTTATTCCTTCTGGAATTTTCTGTTCTACAGCTCCAATCTAGACTTTTGATCTCTAAGTTTTCTAAATCACTATCATTCTGAGGTTTCTCCTCATTATTATCCTGGGACTATCTTTCACCTTTTTCTTGGTTTCCTCTCTAATTTTGGAAATTAGCATCCTGATAAAAAATTCACAAGAGACAAATGTCTTAAGTCCATGTCTGAAATGTTTCTATTCTATTCTCACACTTAAGTAATAATCATGCTGTGTATAGGCCTTTAGGTGAGGGAGATAAGAGTTTGATCATTCAGTATGTAGACTCTTATTTAAACTCCCTGACAGTTTACTTCCACTCCCAGCTGTGCTTGTTTCCTTGAGTACAGAGCCTGTCTGGTTGAAATTCTCCAGAATATAAATTATGAGGCTTCTCTTAGAGAAAGAAAGGACTAATAGCCTGGGAATACAGAGAAGAAGAGAATATCCATAGATATAACTATTGATTTAAAAATTTCAACCAATCTTATACTCCCACTATGCACTTAGTTTTAGAAGTACCTGGAGTAGACACCTCTTGAGCACATCTAAAGTTCTGCAGCAGGGTAAGCAGACTTGGCCCAGTGGTTAGGGCGTCCGTCTACCACGTGGGAGGTCCACGGTTC
Source organism: Dasypus novemcinctus (assembly GCF_030445035.2). Taxonomy (NCBI): domain Eukaryota; kingdom Metazoa; phylum Chordata; class Mammalia; order Cingulata; family Dasypodidae; genus Dasypus; species Dasypus novemcinctus. The sequence goes on from NC_080679.1 coordinate 31,614,501, forward strand.
AAACCCCGGGCCTCCTTGACCCGTATGGAGCTGGCCCATGCGCAGTGCTGATGCGCGCAAGGATGCCCTGCCATGCAGGGGTGTCCCCCACGTAGGGGAGCCCCATGCACAAGGAGAGCCGCCCAGCACGAAAGAAAGTGCAGCCTGCCCAGGAATGGCGCCAGGCACACAGAGAGCTGACAGAACAAGATAATGCAACAAAAAGAAACACAAATTCCCATGCCACTGACAACAACAGAAGCGGACAAAAGAAGAACACACAGCAAATAGGCACAAAGAACAGACAACTGGGGTGGGGGGAGGAAGAGGAGAGAAATAAATAAAATAAATAAATCTTTAAAAAAAAATAAAGATCTGCAGCAGATATCAATCAGTTTTCTACTTGTTAATCTTAATGGCCCCCCTTCATATTTTACTAAATCAGTTATCACTCATCCCTCTCTTTCCTCACTTTCCAAAATTTTGACTTCTGTTGTTTGCTCTTGTTTCTTCTCCTGTTCTATTTGCACACTTAAGTATGCTTTATTCTTTACCTGTTTTTTATTTTTCAGTCTGGGGAGGAAGCAGAAATGTATGTGGTCAGTCTCCAGTGGTTAATTCAAAGTCTTAAGTTAAATATTGAGGTCATGTTATTTCACTATTCATTTTGCAGGAACACAAAATCCCAGAAAAGTGGTTAGCTAAGTCACTCAGGGAATTCAATGATAGAGCCAACAATAGAATCCAAATCCCTGATGCCCAGTATAATTTCTGCTATACTATACTAGTAGATTAAATTATGTATCCCAATATAGACATATTCTTCATCCTTATACTCATTCCTGGAGGTGTGAGCCCATTGTAAATAGGATCTCTTGAAGGTGTTTAGTTAAGGTGTGGGCCAATTGAATGAGGGTAGGTCTTAATATGGACTCAGTCTGCTTGAGTCATTTATTACTAGACAAAATTCAGATATAGTTAGAAAAAGCCATGGGGAGAAGTCAGAAGCTGAAGTCAACAGACTCCAGAAGAGTAAGAATACATTGCCATGTGATGCTGGGCAAAGATGCCAGCCAAGTAACCCCAAGGATTGCTAGGAAGCCAGCAGCAACAGATGGACATAGACTTTGCGTAAAAAAGAATTACCAGGCTGACCCCTGGATTTGAACTTCTGCTAGCTTTAAAATCATGAGTCAATAATTTCCCCTTGCTTAAGCCAGCTGTTTTAGTTTGCCACAGGACTGCTGATGCAAAGTATCAGAAATGGTTTGGCTTTTTAAATGGGCAATGTAAAAAGCTTAAAGTTCCAAGGATGTGTCCAAATCAAGGCACCATCAGAGATGCTTAATCATAGTGTCCTGCCATGTGGCAAAGATGCCCACTGATCTCTGCTGAGGTCCCTGCCTTCCCTCCAGAATCTGCCATCTCCCACAGCTCAGCTGTGGGCAACCAGGTATAGGGTTTGTCTTTCTGCCTTTCTGCAGTTGTAGGAAAACCTGGAGTACTTTCTCTTTGTGCTTTCTCCTTTTTCTCATAGGGCAGGATTAAAAATGGTAGCTTCCTTTCTCCTGTATGTCTCTCTCTCTGTATCTGTTTATATCAAACCCAGCAAGAGGATGGAAACAAAAACTGGCTAACACCTCACTGACGTAGTTCAATCAAAAGGCCCCATACCTACAGGAATGGATTAGTTAAAAAACATAATCTTTTTCTTTCAGGGATTCATAAAAGAACTTCAAACTGTCATATTAACCCATTGTGTTATTTGTCATAGCAGCCTGGAAAACTATGACAGTCATTATCTCTCATGATTTACCATTATTCTCTTTCAGAATGCAAATGATTGGACTTTTATTCAAGGAACTTTATCTCTTTAAATGACTCAATAGCCACAGACTATAGCAAATTAATTCCCTGGAACAATATTTCTATAAAGTACTTTTCTGTTTTTCTCCTAAAAATATGTCTACCACACTAATGACTGATTAAGTATTTAAATTTTCACAAGCACTACAGATGATGGTAGACAGTTATTATTTTTTTTATATAAAGAATTAATATTCATAACCTGGAGAAAATATTTGGTATGGCTTGGAGATGACAAATATGTTTCCATTGTGAACAACTGTTGAAACAGAACAAATGATCCTGATGATTGGTATGATCTTTTCATTCCCATCCCCACTTCACCGCTTTTTTCCTTTCATTATAATAATGACTTATGGTCTTTATTGAAACGATACATATTCTATAGTTTAAAAATCAATAAATATAGAAAAGTATTAAAAAAATAGCAACAAATCATTCCAAGTACCAAAACACAAATATAGTCAGTGTTACCATTTTATAACCCCAATTCCAGGTACCTCTTAAGCACCTATAGAGAGAGGAGATAAATAAAAAGGAAGGGAGATATGTTAAAGTAAGTTTTATAACAATGGAAGATTTAGATACAATGTACTTGATTTAATTGTACTTGAAAAGAATTTAAAGAAAAAAATCAGATTAAAACTGTAGTAGCTGTTGCACTTCAAATAAACATGGCTTCATCATATCAAAAAAGTATTGAAAAGATGAAGTCCTTTTAAATTCATGCTTCAGTTTTACTTAGTGTATTAGTCAGCCAAAGGGGTGCTGATGCAAAATACCAGAAATCTGTTGGCTTTTATAAAAGGTATTTATTTGGGGTAGAAGCTTATGGTTACCAGGTTATAAAGCATAAGCTACTTCTCTCACCAAAGTCTGTTGCCATATTTTAGAGCAAGATGGCTGCTCTCTTCCCAGGGCATGTTTCTCTCTGGGTTCAACTGCTCTGCTCTCTCCACAAAGCCAGCTGTAGACTATCAGGCAAACAGCTCATCTCTCTTCCCAGGGCCTCTGCCATGTCTAATGAAGCCTTCCTCACATATCTGCTTCTCTGCATGTTTACTTCCCAGGCTTCCAATATCAAAACTCTAACCTCCCTTCTCTATGGTGTGGTTTCTCTGTGAGTCCTAGCCCAACAAGGGAGCGGGGACTCAAAGTCCTACTGATGTGGCCCAATCAAAGCCTTAATCATTATTTAATCATGTAAAAGTGAAACCTTGAGTCCAGTATAATCTAATATGCTCAGAAGGAGCAGACCGGTTTACAAACATAATCCAATATCTATCTTTGGAATTAATGAATAATACCAAACTGCTATACTCTGCATAAATCAACTCCCAGGTATAAAAGATACCCCCCCCCCTTTTTTTTTTGATAGACTAGCCCTCCAAATAATGGTTAAAAGTTTTGGAATCTTAAATCACATTGCTATATTCAAATCTTATCTCTACCACTCCTGGCTGTTTGAATTTAGGCACATTATTTTTCATCTTTCTATGCCTCAGTCGCTTCTGATTATGGTAAGAATAATAGTGGTTAACTCAAAAGTTCTTTGTGAGGACAAACTGAGTCCTTAGAATACTTAGAAAAAGTAGTGAGCCTCCGTAAGTGTTAGATATTATTACTCACTCCTCCCCAATTCTTTCAATCTGATTCTTGCTATATTTATTTGATTTATCATATGGTATACTATTTCTATTCTGTTTTGTAACCTTAATTTTACCAGCTGTTTAGTTTGGAGATCTATGTATAAATTAATTCATTGTGCATAATTAACTCCTTTGTCACAGCTGCTTCATTTTTGCATTCTTTGATTCATTTTATGGCTTTCTGGTTGCTTTAAACTCCTAGATAGCTTATAACCCCTTTCCATCCTAAACAAAACAAGTGCAATCTCAGTGATCTATTAATAGTTCCTGGCAATGTCTCTAGCTCCACAAATTAACTGCCTTATCATCTACCAATATCCTCCATGTCTCCCATGTCAAGCCCGTCCTCCCTCATGGGAACACCAGGCCCTTTAAAATCTTTATGCCCTGGTACATGGTGTTGCTTTTGTTAGAATACCATTTTTCCATATACTTCCTGACAAAATCTTCTTAACTTGTAACATAAACTTTTACCATTTCAATAAGTGATACCACAGTCCTTCCTATCACTCAACCTCCAAAACTAAGACTATCCTCTCCTTTTCTCATACCCCATCTAATCCATCAGTGAGTTATGTCAGTTCACCTCCAAAATATGTCCTATTCAGCCACTTCTCATGCTCTCTCCTGCTAACTCCTGGTACAAGCTCTCATCATGTCTTGTGCAGATGATCCCAAGAATATCTTAAGTGATCACTCTCTAACTTAGCACCTTTACAACCTGCTCTTTATACAACTAGACCAACTTTTCCCTCTTCTCTTTTGCTAACATGCATTGTTTTTTGATAATTCTGAGTTTTCCCCAATGTTATTTTTATTGTGTGCTCCTGTAAAATATATTTTTTAAAATTATAATGTCCAGTGAGCATTCAAAGAAAATTGGAGATGATCTTACAAATTGGTGAAATTGAAGTTCTTCATTGTTAAATCAAAAATCTTTGCTGATCAGGAAATGTTATTGCCATTTTCTTCATCTGGAAGCAAGTTCTCTAATTCTATTTACAAAATTTAAGGTGTATTTTAAAAACAGTTTCATTTTCTCATCAAATTCTGAAGTTTTTGCAGACTATGAATCAATGACTCTTCATTAAGCAATTTAGATTATATTTCTGAAAACTTCTTTTGTCATTTAATAGCTGTGTTGTCTTTGTTCTTTGTGAAATAAGGGTGCCTCTTTCTACCAGACCCAAAATTTCTCCTAGGTAATTTCAGGATTTTCAACTCACTATAAATAAATAGAGAATAATGCATGCAGAAATGTCCTATTTTTAGAAAACCAACGGGATTGATTATTACTCTAAGTAATATTACATTTACTAAGATTACTGCAACTACTACTGCTACTGCTAATAACAGTGGCCATTTATTAGATACTTTCTGTGTTTCAGACTTAGAACAAAATATTATACAAGCATAATTTCTTTTAATATCAATAATTTAATACTGGTGCTAGAAGATGTTAAGTAACTTGCTCTATATCACCCACCTAGCAGGTGGCATTGCCAAAACTTGAACCTAGGTCACCTAATTTGATGCTCTTACACTACTAACCATCTCTCATAATATCTTCCATTATTAAATAATGAATAAAAATGCAAAAATATCCAACAAGGTTGAGTTAAGAACTGGAAATATTTGTGGTTATGGTTTTGTTTCCTCCATTGAAAAATTGATTGTGTTTCACAGTTTAAATCACAACAATTCCATTAGCATTCAGCTTTTGCTGTGAAAGAGTTTGGACCTTTGCCATTAAAGGCCCTTTAAAGCGAAATTTGGCCTAGTTGTAGCCTTGAAGCAACAGTGGGACACAATTGATCTATTACAATGAAGTTGGCATACTTGAGTGGTCTAGCAACCATAATGTATAGTGCTGACTACATAGATTGAAAAGTTCTTTTTACAGTCTCCCAGGTACAGTGGTGGGGACCGGGAGGGAGTGAGGGTTCAACAGTGAGCCCCTGATACTAATGACTATGCTTGTGAGCTGATAAACCCAAAATAATAACAAGGCCTAGAGCAACTTTGTGCCTGGGAATTTCCTTCTGTCAGCCTTCATGTTACTCAAATGTGGCCAGTCTCGAAGCCAAACTCAGCATGTAAATGCAATGCCTTCCCCCCAGCGTGGGACATGACACCCGGGGATGAGCCTCCCTGGCAACGAGGGACCACTATCAACTACCAACTGATGATGCAACTGGAAAATGACCTTATACGGAAGGTTCAATGCGGATCAGCAGAATATCCATGTCTACATAAAATACCATGACTTTAAAATGCTGTTTGACCTAAAGTAAGGGGGAAATGGAAAGGAGAAATGAGTTTATATGGCTACGAGTTTCTAAAAAAGAGTCTGGAGGCTGGCAGAAGGTTTGCCCTCATGCACAACTGAGCAGAGTCAGAGAGACAGATAAAGCAGATACAACCCCCAGATATTGGTTCCTTTGAGGGCTAAAGAGACCCATGGGAGTTATGGTCATGGCCGATGGGGTTAACTACCAGGGCAGATGGCCCCTCTTTGGAAATGGTGTTTATGTGTGATGAATCTGGACTCAGATGGGATCTCCCTTCATAAGACTTTCATGCTAATGTGCTGGAGGTGCAGTTAATGTTGGGGTTTAAGATATATTTAGGGGATTTGAATCTCTGGACTGACAATGTGATAGCCAGATCCTGAGCCTCAACAGACTCCAGCACCTACAATCTGATTTATTGGACTTACCACACTCAGCTAAGATGGAGGTGAAGAAGGACAACCACCACACCATGGAGCCTAGAGTGATTACAACTGAAAATGGGAGGATTGCATCCAGCATCCAGGTGGAATCTGAGCCTCCTCTTGACATAAAGGTGCAATGGACACAACCAATCCAGTGTCCACATAGAAGAGGTGGCATTGGATTGGGAAAAGTGGACATAATGGACAAAGGGTATGGGGAAAGGCAGGAAGAGATGAGAGGTGGAGGCGTCTTCGGGACATGGAGCTGCCCTGGATGGTGCTTCAGAGGTAATCACCGGACATTGTAAATCCTCACAGGGCCTACATGATGGAATAGAGGAGAGTATGGGCCATGATGTGAACCAATGTATATGAGGTGCAGAGGTGCCCAAAGATGTACTTACCAAATCCAATGGATGTGTCATGATGATGGGAACGAGTGTTGTGGGGGGGGGGGGGGAGAGGGGGGGTGGGGGGGTGGGGTTGAATGGGACCTCACATATATATTTTTAATGTAATATTATTACAAAGTCAATAAAAAATAAAAAAATTAAAAAAAAAAAGAAAAGTTCTTTTTATGTAATAAAGCACTAATTTTTCATGTTGAAAGTTATTCACAAATAGTCTATCTAATTTCTTTCACTTATTTTGGAAGCATGGAATAAAACCACCCTATAAACCACAGCTAGAAGAAGATGCTTCCTTCGTATTCTTCAATCCCTATTCAATCCAAATTTACGGGGACTTAGGGCAAGGGATATTTCGACTGAGCAGTTTACAGAATTACTATTTCACTTGACATTTTAGGACTCTTGGTTGTGACAGAAATTCAAAGGGGCTTGGATACAAAAGGAATGTATTGATTCCTATCAGTGAAAAGTTTGGAGATATTTGCATCCAGATAGATGTGGATCCATATGATCTGACAATGTTGTCAGCAGCCTACCTTGGTTCACCTCTAACTTTGTTTCCTCTGTGTTTCCTTAATTCTCATGCATGTTGTCTTCAAATGGTGGCATATATTCTTTATCTAACTTAGTAACATTGTAAGAACAAAAGTGCAGCTGTCCCTGCCGCTTCAGCCAAAGGTCCTGGAATGGCTACCATTGTTTCCACTAGGGTGGTGTATCCATCCCTGAGTAATCACCAGGACCAACTCTGATTGACCATATGGGCATCCATCCAGAGTCAGCCCCACTCAAACCCCATGGTGGAAAAGTGGAAGAGGTGTTGTTCCTGTAACTATAAGAAGGGGAAATAGAGGTTGGTCAGCCAACACAAAAGGAGTCTAACACATCTTGATTTATTTTTTTTCAAGCAATAGAGAAATATAGTAATTTCTCTTAAACATTTCATTTTTATTCATGTGCAATTCTACTTTATATCAATTTACTTCAGTTTAACGTTTCAAAATCAGGGTATATTTAGTAACTAACATAAGCCTGGATTTCCAATCATTTATCTTAGAAATATGAATAATTACAGAGAGAACTGAATGCCAGAATAGTAAATGGAGGCAGAGTGGGAACAGATTGTTTTTGATAACCTTAGGAGACCTAAGAAATGCTAAACCCTGCCTTAAAGAGCCTCCTGTTTTGGTTACATATGGTGTGTCAAAGAGACTGATGACGTCTGTTTTGAGGTGAATTTATCTTGGACAGAACCAGCATTTTCTACTTTCCTGCATATCAGGTGAGAATTTAAGAAATAAACCACTCAGATAAATTTATTTTTGCATCACAAGCATCAAAGTTACACTGTCTCTGGGACTGTGATGAAACTGAGATGAGAATAAATGACAATAAATCATAAAATCAGAAAGTCAACATTGAGTTGAAGAAATAGGTATAAATAGTGAAGTATAGTATTCATATTATGAATAACTAAGAAAAGTTAATTGATGAGTGTCTGGTTGAAATAGTAGAGGAAAAGATTTTTAATATTTATAATGAAAATGAAAATTGTACAGTTCTTCTTATATTATTATTATTATTATTTTAAACCAAGAGTAATGAAAGTACCTAGCTTGTAGGGTTGTTGGGATTAAATATGATAATGTGCAGTGTTAAGCTCAGAGAAATGCTCAATGATTGTTAGATATTTTACAAAACTGAAATGTCCTTCCACATTTTTTTATAATAAACTTTATTTTTAGAGGAGTTTTAAATTGCCAGAAAAATTATACTGAAAGTATAGGGAATTACCATATAACTGTTATTATAGAGGCATCTATTTCCCCACTTAATTTTTCCAATGTTTGCCTCATGTATTTTGAGGCATACGCATGTTTAGAATTGTTCTTTCTTCTTGATAGATTACCCATTTTATTAATATATAGTGTCCTTTATCTCTTACAATAGTTTTGCATTTAAAGTCTGTTTCCAATATTAGTATATGTACTCCCACCCATTTTTCTAATTACCCCCCTCTTTGTGGCTTGCTCACTGTGTGCTCTTTGTGTCCATTTGCTGTGCATTCTTTCTGTTGTCTGCTTGTCTCCCTTTTCTTTTGCATCATCTTGCTGCACCACCTCTCCACTGGCATGGGCCATCAGCTCTCCATGGGTGCTCAAGCTGTCAGCTCTCTGTGGGCATGGGACAGCTTGCCTTCACAAGAAGGCCCTGGGATGTAAACCCAGGGCCTCCCATATGGTAAATGGGAGCCCAATTGAGTAAGCCACAGCTACTTCCCGCTCCCACCCATTTTTGGTTATTGTTTGCATGTAAAATTGTTTTCCATCCATTCACTTGCAACTTGCATCCCTGCATCTAAGATGAGTTTCTTGTAAACAACATATAGATGGGTCATATTTCCTTGTCCATTCTGCCAATCTGTGTCTTTTGATCATAGAGATTAATTCATTAACATTCAATGTTATTACTGCTAAGGCATTACTTACATTAGCCGTATTTTCTTTAGGTTTATGTATGTCACATGTTGTTTTATTTCTCTTTTTGTCTTTGTAGTTATATATACTGATAATCTTCATCCCTACACTCTCTTCCAATTAATTCTCTCCTGTTTTTCACTTTTCAACCTGCAAAACTCCCTTTAGAATTTCTTGAAGAGCAGATTTCTTGTTGACAAACTCTCTTAATTTCTGTTTATCTGTGAATGTTTTGAACTCTCTCTTATTTTTTAATGCCAAAAATTCTTGGCTGGAAGTTTTTTCTTCTAGCACCTTAACTATGTCATACCATTGTCTTCTTGCCTCCATGGTTTTGGATGAGATATCAGCACTTGATCTCATGGAGTTTCCCTTATATGTGATAGATAACTTTTCTCTTGTTGCTTTCAGTATTCTTTTTTTGTCTTGAGCATTGGACAATTTGTTAAGTATACATCATTGGGTAGACCTATTAGGATTTATACTGTTTTGGGTATGATGCACTTCCTGGACATGTACGTCCATGTCCCTCAGAAGAGTTGGGAAATTTTCAGCCATTATTTCCTCCAACACTCCTTCTGTCTCCCTGCTCTTTTCCTGATGGGATGCTTATAATGTGTATGTTTGTGCAATTCGCATTGTCTTTCAAATTCCTAAGTCCCTGATGGATTTTTTTCTCTTTTTCTTTGTCTGCTATCTATCTGATTTCAGCTGTACTGTCTTCAACATCACTGATTCTTTCCTCTGCCTGTTCAAATTTGCTGTTATGTGCTTCCAGTGTATTTTTGCTTCCTTAAATTGTGCCATTCATCACCACTGGATCTGTTATCTTTTTATGTATCTTTACAATTTCTTAAGTATGTCCCCCCAGTGTCTTCTTAATATCCTTTATCTCTTCCTTCACTTCACTAAGTTGATTCATGATATTTGTTTGGACACCCTGATTAGTTATTCCACATTCTGCATCTCTACCTGTTTTTTAGTTTGTTCCTTAGACTAGGCCATGACTTCCTATTTCTTAGTATGGCTTGTACTTTTTTGTTGGTGTCTAGGCATCTGTTTATCTTGATGTTCTTAGTAGGTTGGCTAGCTTCTCTTTCTACTCTAGGATTTTATTTTGTTTGTATGTGTGGCAAGGTTCCTTTTTGACACTTGGTTCCTCTCATTCTATATTCTTGCAGTTGTCTGTGTTCCCTTGAAAAAAATATTAGGACCAGAGAAAAGGAAAGCAATAAGAAGAGAAAAAGAACAATAGTAATAAAAATTTTAAAAAGGTAGAATAGGACCCATATAAGAGTTAGGAGAATAAATAAGTAATATGAGTTTAAAAATCATAAAAAATACAAAGGAATAGAAATTAAAAATCATGTAATAGAAAAAAAATGAAACAATCAACAAAATAAAGAAAAAAAATAGAGTGAATTAAAAAGCCAGAAAGATGAGAAGAGAGGAAAAGAAGGAAAAAAAAAGACAGAGAAAGAAATAAAAAAATGAAGGTCAATAACAGGAAGTGGAATGAAAGAAAAGCAACAGAAGAAAAAGATTGAAAAATGAAGGAAAGAAACAAAATAAAGTAGGTTGAAAAACAAGTTAAATAATAATAATACTAAGTACGTAACTGGTTATCATGAAGAGATACTATTTTCCTTATTAATTGAATGCATTAGGAGACAGACATGATGATATGCAACAGGAACCTTGAAACACATTATTTGTTCTGGTTGCCAAAATATCTTCTTGGATGTTTCTTTCTCTGGTTTGGGTGTGGGATACTGAAACACATGTGGACTTTTGCATGGTGGTTTCATTAATTTCACAGCTATGGTTATGTACTTCCATTTTTGCAGTATCACTGGGGTGGCTCCAAAACATGATTATTATATCATATTTCAAAGTTTTGGCTCCAGAATGAATTTGACAAATTCCTGTAGTACCTGATGTTATTTATATAAGACTCTAATTATTAGAGTCTAATATGCTCTTTTGATAACCTTATGACAAGTGAAAAATATTAAATTCATGAATAAATTAGATAAATTTACTATTATTTACTATTAAAGTATTTTGCAGCTCACTTTCATTCAAGTTTTCTTGATGTTTAAGATTAGCAATCCTTCAGTGAATAAATATTTTGGAGTGTTAGACAAGGTAGGGAAGGCATAAATAATTGAATCCCATGGACCAAATACTGGGTAAGGGACATAGCATAAATTATCTCATTTAGTGCTTATAACACATGGTGTTCTCTCTATTCTATGCAATAGGTAGTATTATCTCTATTCTAAAAGTGAGGAAACTGGACTCAAAGAGGGTTAAGAGATAAAGGAAATCTGTTCCTTCCTTCAAAGACCTAATTCTACAATTAGAAATGACAAGCTTGGAGGAATCTGAGAAAATGGCATACCTTCTCTCATTTCTATCTACTGCTCCTGAGCCAAACTGATGCCTAAAGACAGATGTGGCTTTCAGGGTGCAAATGAAGTCTCATTTCTGTCAGGGTTTTGAAAAGGAGAATTTATTCCTAAGGGCTGAATGGTAGCCTGGAAATGAGCATTGGAGAGACAATTGAACCCTGAGAGTGATCTGTAGGGATCTGAGCCCCCCTAAGACGGAGATAGAGTGAGTCTGGTCTACAGGACCTCAGGAGCTAGAATTGGGGAAAAAAGCAGAGCAGGTGGATCATAGTCCTCCTGAGGCTGGGAGGGCTTGAGAATACTTGGGAAGCTGGGAGTCTTCTCAAGCTGGTATGTCAATACGAGATCAACAGCCTTGTGTGACTAAATTCTGGGTCCATTAGAGAAGAGACAGCTTTACTTTCCATGACTTGTAAGTCTGTAGCCACTTAAAGTGCCCCCAAAGCTTGCTCTGACTCCCAGTGAGCTGGTGCATGAAAATAATAAACTGCTGTGGAAGCTCATCTTCCAAGGATAAGAATATTCACCTTATCTGAATATTTAGGTAAGGCTTCCTGAAAGAACCTAATGGGATAAGATGATAGAACAAACAGATAACAACTTGAACAACAATAAAAATACAAAATAACACTTAAGGAGGTTTAATACAGTATAACACAAAGACTTTCTGGAACTTAAGGAGAAATGATTGTGAAACTAACAAAAAAAAGCAGTGGACAATGTTGAGTGTTGAGATGCAAATTTCTGACTTGGAAGATCACTTGGAAGAAATATGGTAAAGTACAGGACAAAAAGTACAAGAAATTAAAATCATGAGCAGGTAGTGGCTGTAGCTCAGTGTTGAGTGCCTACTTCCCATGTAAAAGGTCCTGACTTCAATTTCTGGTTCCTTCTTTAAAAAATATGTTTCAGGGGAGCAGATATGTCTTAGTGGTTGACATACAAGGTCCTGGGTTCAGCCCCCAGTGCCTCCTAAAAAAAAAAAAAGATGAGGAAGTAGATGTTGATGGGATAAAAATCATAATAACATGTAGTATCAATGTTAGAGATTCAACCTATAAATAATGTGCATTGTAGGAGGGAAAAAAAAATGGGGGAGCAGATGTGGCACAAGCAGTTGAGCACCTACTTCCCACATGGGAAGGCCACAGGTTCAGTTCCCAGTGCCTCTTAGGAGCGAAGAAACAACAACAAGCACACAACAAGCAAACAACAAGCAAACAATAAAAGGGCCAACTCCACAGGGCCAATGTGGCTCTGTGGTTGAGTGCCAGCATCCCACGTACAAGATCCCAGCTTCAATCCCTGGCCCTGGAACCTCAAAAAAAAAAAAAGATAAAATAACTAAATAAATGGAAGAGAGGAAATTATAAACAACAGAAGAAAAACTCCCTGAGTTGAAGATGGACTACTGATTGAAAACATTTATTGAGAGCCAAGTAGGCCGTTCTGAGAAAATACATGTAGTTATGCATATCCTAAACTGGACTCCAAAAATAAAGAAGAAAATCTTATAGGATTCTGGGTAGAAGTAATAAGCTACTTACAAAGGAAAAGTCATAAGACTGGCATTGGGCTTATTAGCATGATTGGAAACACAATTTTGGAATAACTACAGCAAATTAATGAGAGAAAAGGAATTTAACCCAAGATTTCTATCCCAATCACAGTATAATTCAGCTCCCAGGGTGAAAGACTTTCTATATGTTGATAGACAGATATTCAGAGAATATATTATCCACATATCCTATTTGAGGTAAATTCTTGAGAAATTAGCCTACCAAAATGACAAAACCAATCAAAACAAAGGCTTCAAGATAGAATAAGATAAAAAGAAAGAAACATTAGTGAACAATTGTCTTAGTTTCCTAGGGCTGTCTTAACAAAATATCACAAACTGATTGGCTTAAAACAGCAAAATTTATCGTCTCACAGCTCTGAAGGCTAGAAGCATAAACTCCTGGTTGGCAGGCAATGCTTCTTTTGATGTCTATAGAGTTCAGACTGGACAATGTCCTTGATTTGTAGCTTATTTCAATCTCTGCCTATGTCACACAGCTGTCTCTCTCTCTTTTTTTCTCTTTCTGTCTCTCTCCTACTGACTGTGTCTAAATTTTCTCTTCTTATAAGGATACCTGTCATATTAGATTAGGATTTACCCTAATCCAATTTGTCTTCTTCTTAACTAATAACATTTTCAAAGATCCCATTTCCAAATAGGATCACATTCATGGGAGTAGAGATTAGGGCTTATATATACCTTTTTTGGGGGGAGGAGGGGAACAACAATTCAACAACAATTCAGTCCATAAGAACAATTTATCGTTTACCTAGTTAACATATTTACAGAGGATGATAGACTGTGGGAAATATACTGGAATTGTTGAAATGGGAAGGAAGTACAGTGATCCAAACTAAAAAATTCTGTGTGGTCTTGGTGAAGAAAGAAAGGGCAGAGAGTACAAGGTATTAAAACTATTTTGCAGATCTAGTCCTATGGGATGGAAGGTAGGGGTGACAAGGAAGAAGAATAGGATAGTGAAACATATTCTAAATGTCTTCTGCTTGGGGAATTGGGAAGGAAAGCAGTATGATAATAAAACATCATTGTATGGTAAATGGTTAGCATCTTACTTTCATGTAATAGTAGAAAAATATGAGTTTGATTGTAAATGTAGTAGGTAACAGGCAAGGAAAAATACAGTAAGGCTCTAAAGTTTAAAAGTGGGGGAAAGGTTAGAAAAGAAAAGAAAAATGTAAAATAAATAATAACATAATAAAAATAGATCAGATAGAAGGCATAAAAGCAAATGTGTAATTTGCTACAATAAATATTAACTGCCTAAACTTACTTATTAAAAAATAAAGTTTGTCAGATTGGGCAAAAATTAAAATCTCCCATATATTGCTTATAAGAAACACTCAAAAAATAAAGGAATATGATGAGAAATATCAAATAAATGCACTTTTAAAAAAAGGCTGGAGTTGCAAAACTAGGCAAAATGGAATTTAAGGCTGAATGCACTAAATTAGTTAAAAAGTATTGTTATGATATAAAGGACAGTTTACAAATTAGATATAACACTATTATTTTTTGTACCCAGAAATATGAAGCTATCTGAACCTATCAGAAATGCAGAGAACACATCATAAAATATAAATAATTCTTTTAGAAATATTTACCTTATAGCCAAAGAACTTATTTCTATGCATCTATAATTTTGCATTATTTAAATAGAGGATGGAAAGCATATCTATGTAATATTCACACAATTTTATGATGTCCATAATGAGAAGAAAAATCTTAGTTTTTAAAAATTTAGAGATTTTAGAGCAAAAATTCTCAGATCATAATTTACTTAATCTGTAAGTGACCGAAGTATCATAAGCAATTGCAAAGCATGTCTCACAATAACATTTTAATCAAAGAGGGAAACAGAACTGAAATTGTTTTATATAAAGTAATAATGCTGGGTAGGTAGAGAAGTTTACCAAGGAAACCGTTTACAGCCTTAAATGCCTTTATTACTAATAGAACATACTAAAATGACAGTTATTAATCATCATAAGACATGAAAAGAATAAAAATAAAAGAACAAAAGAAACTGAGATGAGAAAGTAGTAGTATAAAGTGAATTTTTTTTTTTTTTTTTTGGCTTTACAGGGGGTTTTTCATACAAGCCTACAGTTCTGAGGCTGTGAAAATGTCCCAAGCACGGCACCATCAAGGTGAGAAAGATGGACTGCCAGCGATCCTGGGCTCCTCTGCCACATGGCAAGGCACAAGGCAGCATCTGCTGGGCTTTCCCTTCTCTTCTGGCTTTAATGCTTTCAGCTCCTGGCTTCCATGGCTTTCTCACTTCTCTCTCTGAATTGCATTCTTTTTTAAAGGGCTCCAGTAACCACCCGGACCACGTCTTAACAGATGTTACCTAATCAAAAGGCCCCAATTATAATAGGCTTGTACCCCAGCAGCAGATGAGCTTTCAGAACACTTTTCTGGGGGCCGTCCAGCTTCAAACCATCACACCAGGTGTCAGGTAAGGAGCCGGCGTCCAGGTATGGATTACATATGGAGACCTGTCCTGGGTCTCTGGCACTGTTCCAGGATGGGCGATGCAGAATCTGCCCTTGTGGAGCCTGCTCCCCAGCGGGACTTAAGGTAGGAGAGAGGAGAGGCTTCCAGGCACACCCATACTCACAAGCCTTCCTTCCTCCCTCTCTGCAAAGCGGTATGCCTCAGGGGACTGGAGCTCAGGAGGCTGAGTGCCTGCCCATGCTCACAGCGCAGGAGAGCCTGCTCCCCTTGTATGGGCAGCTTTTTGGACTCTGAATGAAAGTCTGTTAAATGTTGATTTTAAACTTTTGTTCCATTAGGCAGGGAAGAGCCAAAGGACACTGGCTGGAGGTCCCAGAGCTTGAGAGAGCCCAACTTCTCAGGGATCTGCAGATTGCAGACTGCTGTCGAGGCTTTAAAATTTTACCATGTCTGTAAAGGTAAGGAAAGTTCTGGGGCTCCTTGTGTAATGATTAATTCCCCAAAAGTGATTAATTCAAACTCATCCTGCCAAGTACTGTCAAGAAGAAATGACAAAATAGCCAGGAAGCCAGGTGTCTAAGTTGCAGCCAGTTGCCTTGGCTAGGGGAAAATAGCTCCAACCCCGAGCGTGATGGGGTAAAGGTGAGAAGCATCACCTTCAAGAGGTGCTGGATGTCAGGGGCTGCTGGTTTAACCTTCAGACACTGCAGAGCACTTTGTATCCACCCCCACACCCCTTCTTAGAGTTGGCTCTATGGCATGGGAGTCAGCAGGGAGAGGAGGTGGGGGTGATAGCTCCAGGGAGAAGGTAACCGTAGGGGTGGTGGTGATGGAGGGGGGTAGGTAACTTCAGGGGGGTGAGTAACTGGGAGGGGGGGGGTCGGTAACTTCATGGCAGGGGTTAACTGCAGGTGAGGAAGGGGCTGTGGTGTACAGGGTCCCAGGGGGATCTGAGGGGAAACTGCATGGAGAGGGCTCCAGGGACCTGGGACACCGGCAGAGGGCCTGGGGGTTGCAGGGAGAAGGTGCTGAGATGGGGGTCAGGGATCGCACGGAAAGGAAGCAGGAGTGGGGTGGTGGTGGTATGAGGAGTGCACAGGGAGAGGGCACTGGGTCGTAGGCAGCGTGTGGGTGTCTGGGGGTCACCGGGAGAGGGTGCCAGGAGGTAGGGAGAAGGATTGCGTAACTGCAGGCACAGAGTAGAGTCCAGAACTCACAGTAATTGGGCGCCAGGGGTCCAGGGATGGCAGTGATGGGGCACGGGGGGCGATGTGGGGGACCTCAGGGAGAGGGAGGGGGTCGGGGATGCGGTGACAGGGCATCGGGGAAGCAGAGGGCATGTGCAGGGTGTTGGAGGGGATGGAGACGCGGTGACGGGCATCGGGGAAGTCGCGGGCGCGGCGGTACCTGTGCGCGTAGTGCACCAGGAACACGGCCAGCAGAGCGCGGTTGGGAGCGTGGTGCAGGCGCTCGGTAGGCGCGCGTGCAGCGCCCAGGCGCAGCGCGGCGGCGAGTAGCGGCCGTAGGAGGTGCCGAAGGCGCGGAGTAGCAGCGGGCAGGGCACGGCCAGCGCGCCCAAAAGGCAGGCTAGCGCGTCCAGCAGCTGCGGTTCCTCCAGCTCCAGGCCGGGACGCGGGCGCGATGCCGGCTGCCTAAAGTGAAATTAATATGAAAGAGAAAAATTAATAAAAAAAGATCAATATATCCAAAAGCCTCTTTAAGATTGAGATTCTGATTTAAGGTAAAAAAAGCATAGTGAAAATAAAATGGATTGAGAAAAGAGGCATAACTGTAGGTGTAGAAAAAATTAAAAGAATTATACAATATTACTAAATAAACTTTAATGCACCAAATTTGAAAACTTGGAAGTATTGATTTCTTAGCAAAATTTAAATGACTAAGATTGATCCAAGAAAAAGTGTAATAGCCTGAATAAATATAAGAAGAGTGATTAGAAAGCTAATTTAGATATCTGCCATTTAAAAGACAGGAAAGCTAGTTGGTTTCACAGCTTAGATTGTTGCAACCCAGCTCCTAAAGGGCATGGTCGGGGCAGCAGCAAGATCAAAGGACACACTCCGCACATAATCAGACATGAGCTTCATTTATTGGGACTTAGGGACAGGAGGGATCCTCTCTGGTGGTGACGGTACAGAGAATGAAGATAACACTCCACAAAGAGGTGGGAAAATGAGGGCAATGTATATAGGGTCTCAGAACAAAGACATTTCATAACAGAGTTACATAAATGGAGTCTGGTTGACGTGATTGTAGGAAGGACTTGTATAACCTGAAGAAAATTACAGTGTACCATATCATCTGTGCATTGTTTTCTTGTGAGGAGGTTTGTTTCTTTTTTTTTTTAATTTCTCTCCACCTTCCGGCTTGCTTGCTGTCTGCTCTCTGTGTTCATTTGCTGTGCGTTCTTCTGGGTCTGTTTGTCTCCCTTTATTGTGTCATCTTGCTGCGCCAGCTCTTCATGGGCACAGGCCAGCTTGCCTTCACAAGGAGGC
The DNA here is from genome assembly GCF_030445035.2 of Dasypus novemcinctus. Lineage (NCBI taxonomy): Eukaryota > Metazoa > Chordata > Mammalia > Cingulata > Dasypodidae > Dasypus > Dasypus novemcinctus. The sequence goes on from NC_080679.1 coordinate 31,632,564, forward strand.
CCTGGGACGGGAACTCTGGGCCTCCCATATGGTAGACAGGAGCCCAGTTGATTGAGCCACAGCCGCTGCCGGTTTGTTACATTTTTTCTTGTGTCCTGGGGCATACAGGCAGCTGTGTACTGCGGACTGAGTTTCCCTTAGGGAGGGGACACTGGACTCCCACAGAGATCTTCCTTAATTTTACAGTAAAGAAAATTCCAAAGTTATTGAAGCTCTTCCAGATAATGAGAAAATGAAAGCTCTGGAATTCTTTCTATAAAGTCAACATAACATTAACCTCCAAAACTGATAAAGCTACTATTAAAAGGAAACTTATAAAATATAGTTTATGAATATAGATGCAGAAATTCTAAATAAATATTTACAAATAGAATTTGGTAAAATATTAAAAACAAAATAGGTTTTATTTTGGGAATGGAAGAATGGTTCAGTGCCTGTAACTCTATGAACATAATTCATTACATCATTATGGCAAAGAAGAACAATATGACTAAACCAGTAGATGCTGAAAAGTATTTGCAAAAATTGAATAGCTCTTTCTAATAAAAATATAATACAGGAATAGAGGAAATTGCATAAATACGTGCAAAGGCCAGCAATAATTATAGGTGGTTAAAAAGAAGAATGTTTTATTTAAAATCAGAAATGTACATAGATATCTGTTATTACCATCATTCTGCATGGTTGTGTTGGTGGTTGCAGTAAATGTAATAAAAAAATATATAAAATTATTGATATAAAGAATATGTATGGGAAGTGGATGTGGCTCAATGGATAGAGCATCCGCCTACCAGGATTCCATACGCAGGGTCTCCAGGCCCATGTGGTGAGCTGGCCCACGCACAGTGCTGCCACGTGCAAGGAGTGCTGTGCCACACAGGGGCACCTCCTGTGTAACGGCGTCCCATGTGCAAGGAGAGCCGCCCTGCGTGAAAAAAGCACAGCCCACCCAAGAGTGGCACCGCACACGTGGAGCGCTGATGCAGCAGGATGACACACACAAAAAAAGAGACACAGATTCCTGGTGCTGCCTGACAAGATTGCAGGTGGACCCAGAAAAACACACAGTGAATGGACACAGAGAGCAGACAATGGGCGACCGGGCAGGGAAAGGGAAGGAAATAAATAAAATAAATATTAAAAAAATAATAATATTGATGACATAATTATGCAATTAGAAATTCAAATTACATGTAAGAAAATTATTTTCAAAACAATAGACTTTTGTAAGGTCTGCATAAAAATTAATAAAGAAAAATCAGTATATTTTCTTAGAAATCAAAATATGCAAAAATAATCCCTCACAATGGTAACAAGCACTACTAAAAGTATTAAGAATGAACTTCACTAGGATTGTACAGAAAATGGAGAAAACTGTATAATCTTGACAAAGGACGGAAAATAAGACCTGAACAACTGAGAGAATGTATCATATTCTAGCATGCGGAGAGTTAATATCTTAAAAATGTCAATTTTCCCAAAAGCATGTAATACCAATTAGTATACCATTATACCATCGGCATTTGTTTTGTGTTTTTGTTGTTGTTGTTGTTGTTTCTGTTTTTTGGAAATAGACCAAAATGAGCTTAAGTTTCCTATGGAATAATATATTTAATAAGAGCCAAGATAAAGTGAAGAATGGTGGGGAAATACCTGCCTTACCTTAAACCAAAAATATTTTAAAATAATTATAAACAATGAATAATGTAGTAGCCCAGAAACATAAAATTAGACCAGTAGAACAGAAGAGAGAACCCAGCATATTCCAGAATATATGAATATTTAATATACCACAATGCTGGCTGGCATTTTTGTTTAGTGGAAGTAGATAGTTTATTTAATAAATGGTACTGGCAAAACTTTCCAAAGGCAAATAAAATTAGATTTCTGTGATTCTTATCCCTATAAAATAAAAAATGAATTTCAGATAGTTTAGAGATCTAAATATAAAACAACAAAAATTTTGGAGTTTAAATGTAACTTTTAGGAGTGAAAGAAACCTTTAAATCCTATTTAAGAAATCTGGAAGCTATAAAGAAAAAGATTGGTTTGGCCCTGGTAAGAACTGTTGGTCCATCCAAAGGGCATTCCCCTCTCCCTTTTAAAGAGTTTTCTCAATGCTCAAGTGTCCCCTGATTTCTACCTTTGAACATAACCATATGAAAATGTGATACCTGCACCTTAGAAGACATTTTGTGGCCCAGAGGCATTATTTAGATTGAGGATAAAAATCTAACACATTGTTATGGGTTGAATTGTGTCCCTGTACTAAGTCATGTAAGTTCAAGTCCTAACTCCTAGGATTCCTAGGATTCCTGACTCCTAATCTGTGAATATGACACCCTTTGGAAACAGGGTGTTTGAAGATATGATTAGTTAAGATGAGTCCAAACTGGAGTAGGGCGAACACCCATACTGACTGGTGTTCTTTAAGAAGAGGTGAATGGGCATAGAAAAACACAGGGGAGAAAGCCATGCAAACATAAAGGCAAACATTAGAATTATGTTGCCACAAGCCAAGGAACTCCAAGTATTGCTGATAACAGCCAAAAGTTAGGAAAAGACAAGAATGAATCTTCTTCTATGGCTTGAGAGGGAGTATATAGCCCAGCTGACACTTTGATTTTGTACCTCTAGCCTCCAGAACTGAGACAATAAATTTAGTTTTCAGATCACCTAGTTTGTTGTACTTCGTTGCATCAGTCCTCATTAACAAATACACACTGAAGATGGGGGAACAAAAGACAGATGGAAAGGAAATAAAGCATGATGGTAACTTTGATCTGGAGAACCAATCCTGCAATTTATTGTCCAAATATTTATCTTATGTGAGATTTTATATATATATACACACACACACACACACACACATACACATATTTTTAGGAGACCATAATTCAGTGAGTTGGGTAGAATTTTCCTAATTCATTTGACTAATATAAACTTTTGCAACATAAAGTGCCTATCATAAACAAAATAATAGTCAAATGATAGATTTGGGTTGGGGGAAATTGAGCCCTAATATAAAAAGAACACTTACAAATGAACAAAAATTAAAAATATAAACAACTTGGTAGAAATATGAGCAAAATACATGACTAAAGAGTTTATAAAAGGGCTTGAGCAGGTAACCCATAAATATATGAAAGGGTGCTCAAACTTCCAGGGATTAGGGAAATGAAAATTAAAAGAATGAAAACCTTTTACACAGCAAATTGGCAAATTTTTTAAAAAAAATCAGCTATTGTTAGTATGTATTTACAAAAAAGAATACTTCTATATATTGATAGTGAATATATGTTTAAAAAACATTTTTGGAAAGCATTCTGACATCTATTAAGAATGAATATTCACGCTGTTTGACCCTGTAATCCTACTCATAGGAAATTATTCCATAGAATTAAAAAGCTAGATGTACAAGAATGTTTAAAGCAACACTATTCAAGGTAATAAAGTCCTCAAAAGATTTCATGAAGCCATGAAAAATAATGAATTAGAACTATAGCAGTTTACCCAGAGAGATTTCCTTTCAGTGACAAAAGGAAGATGCCAAGGCACACTAAAATAGGATTGCATTTATACTATGCAAACAATAACACAAGTCACATCCTGAATGTTTGGCTTCAATATTTGAGGCTTCAACATTTCTATAATAAATCAAGATTGACACCTCAACACCTGCTTTACCACCCTTGATATGTGAATATCTGTTTATAGCATTAAAAAATGCAGGCTTACCCTTCTGGTTGTTAACTAGCTATCTTGGGGTTGCGGGGGAGAAATATTCTAGAGTAGGATGTAGGAGCAGACAAGGTATGAGAGGGATAAGGGACAGTGAAAAAATACTACATTAGAAAGCAGTATGATAAAATCCCACTTATAGATAATGTTATTTGTGAATGCATTTCGGGGTATAGTATTTTATGTTTACATATTTACTAGAAAAAAATAATTTAATTAATTTCTATACATTTTTGGATGGTTATGTATTGCTAATTGAGACAAAAGATAGCCAGGGTAAAATGTAGAATACGATGCTCTTTGATTATTTTTTAAAATCAAAGCTGTGTGTACAGATCTGCACGTACCTGTGTAAGCATGGGGTGTGAGTGTATGTGTGTGTGAATATATGAGCAATGAGAAAAGTGCAGAATGAAACATACCAGTTAAGTATGGTTATCTCAGGAGAGGAAATTAAATGGGAAGAAGAGAGAGATGATTAGGTTTTTCTTTAACCATTTTGTATTGTTTAACTTGTTACCATAGGCAGTACTGCTTTGTAATTTGGAAAACATCAAATAAATATATCAGGACACAAAGTTTTAAAATGCTAATATTTGGGTATTAAGTCAGGGTATTTTCTTTTCTTTTTTTTTTTTTTTTTTTTTTAGCCAACATGTTTTCATCATCAGAAATCCCTAGCTGCAGTTGTCTAACAGGCTCCCAGATCAAGAGCCACACCTGAAGATTGAAGACTCAGATGATGGGTGTGTTTTGTTTTTGTTTTCCAGAGCAAAAGGAGTGGATATCTCCTCTGTGATAACAACTATTGAGCCTTTTGATGAAGGAGGAAATAGTGCTGAGAAGTGATTCTTACCAGAGGTGAGAAAACCACCCCTTAGGGGACATTTTGGAAAATTTTGGAGCTCTGTTGCTGTTGTTACACAATGATCGGTAGCCATTTTTCTTTTAATTTAATGGGTGGAGTCTGGGCATACTAGACAGTTAGAATGAGTGTCTTAGTCTATGAGATAAAGTAGTATCCTAAGCTCTAGACAGTATCTAGTAGTATCCTGAGCTCTATTTGTGTAAGTGAAAAATATGATTCTAGTCATCTGAGCCTATCACCTAACTCCATCTGACATAAAAACAGAAAATATTTTGCTCAATTTTAATATATATTGAATTTGCTGTATTTTGCAAATGTAAATATGCAAATGTTCCATTTAGTTATATATATATAAGTTCACAATTTATTTATATATAAGTTGTGAACTTATAAAACAATCATGCACATGTGGAATTCCCATACAACAGCCCTCCACAAATACACTACACTGTTGTGGAACATTTGTTACAAATTATGGAATAGTATCATCAGACTATTACCACTAGCTGTTGTCTATAGAGTACATTTGATATATTTTTCCCATAACCCCCTATTATTAACCCAGTACATCTTTGGCATTGATGCAGTATTGCTGTTGACTATAGTCCATAGGTTACATTAATTGCATTTTCCCATGCTTCTCCACATTTTTACCACCTTGCAGTAGTGATGTACATTTGTTCTAGTCATAGAAGGACATTCTTGTGTTTGTACTATTAACCAGAATTCTCATCCACCTCTGGGTTCACTATGTTATTCAGTCTCTAGATTATTCTCCAGCTTTCTTTCAATTGACATTTACATCCATAGACTACCCTTTTCAGCCACAATCCCATTTATAACCCAGCTATGTTAGTTGTACACACTAGAATGTGTTACCATCAACTCTACCCATTACCGTACTTTTAAAATCAAGTTAATTAAAATTTCTACTTACATCAAGCATCAGTATCCCTTCTTAGCCCTCCTCTTATCTCCTAATAACCTATACTCTAGGTTTTAACTTGATGCATTTACTCTTCATATTTAATTCATATTAGAGAGACCATGCAATATTTGTCCTTTTGTGTCTGGGTCATTTTACTTAGCATCAAGTCTTCAAGGTTCATCCATGTTATCATGTATCCCAATTTCATTTCTCCTTACAGTTAACATAGTATTCCATTTTATGTATATACCACATTTTGTTTATCCATTTATCAGTTGATGGACACTTGGGTTGTTTCCATTTCTTTGGCATTTGTGAATAATGCTGCTCAAAGAACATCATATATCAGTTCTATATTTAGCTTCTTGAGGAGCCACTAAACCGTCTTCTGTAGAAGTTGCACCATTTTACATTCCCACCATCAGTGAAGGCCTGTTCCTCTTTCTCCACATCCTCTCTAGCACTTATTGCTTGCTGTTTTTTTTTTTAAATAATGGCCATTCCATGTGGTGTGAGATGATATTTCATTGTCATTTTGTTTTTGTTTTTTTTTACATTTTTTTTAATTGATTTTGTAATAATATTACATTAAAAATATATATGTGAGGTCCCACCCAACCCCCCCCCACCCCACCTCTCCCCCCCCCCAGCAACACTCGTTCCCATCATCATGACACATCCATTGGATTTGGCAAGTACATCCCTGGTCACCTCTGCACCTCATAGTCAATGGTCCACATCATGGCCCATACTCTCCTCCATTCCATCCAGTGGGCCCTGTGAGGATTTACAATGTCCGGTGATTGCCTCTGAAGCACCATCCAGGGCAGCTCCATGTCCCAGAGACGCCTCCACCTCTCATCTCTTCCTGCCTTTCCCCATACCCATCAGCCACCATGTCCACTTTTCCCAATCCAATGCCACCTCTTCTATGTGGACATTGGATTGGTTGTGTCCATTGCACCTCTATGTCAAGAGGAGGCTCAGATTCCACATGGATGTTGGATGCAATCCTCCCACTTTCAGTTGTAATCACTCTAGGCTCCATGGTGTGGTGGTTGTCCTTCTTCAACTCCATCTTAGCTGAGTGTGATAAGTCCAATAAATCATATTGTAGGTGCTGGAGTCTGTTGAGGCTCAGGACCTGGCTATCACATTGTCAGTCCAGAGATTCAAATCCACTAAATATATCTTAAACCCCAACATTAACTGCACCTCCATCATCTTAGCTTCATTGTCATTTTGATTTGCATTTCCCTAATAGGTATTGATGTTGAACATTTTTTCATATGCTTTTTGACTATTTGTATTTTCTCTTTGGAGAAATGTCTGCTTAAGTCTTTTGCCCATTTTGTAATTGGGTTGCTCACTTTTATTGTTGAGTTGTATGATTTCTTTTAATAGAATGGAAATCAACCCTTATCAGATATGTGATTTCCAAATATTTTCTCCCATTGAGTGTTTTGCCTTTTTACCTTCTTGATGGAGTCCTTTGTATCACAAAAGTGTTTAATTTTGAGGAGTCTCATTTATCCATGTTTTCTTTCGTTGCTCTTGTTTTTGGTGTAAGGTTTAAGAATCCACCACCTACCACCAGGTCTTGAAGATATTTCCCTACATTTTCTTCAATGAGCTTAATGATTCTAGCTTTTATATTTAAGCCTTTGATCCGTTTTGAGTTAATTTTTGTGTAAATTGTGAGATAGGGATCCTCTTTCATTCTTTTGGACATGGATATCCAGTTCTCCCATACCATTTGTTGAATAGACTGTTCTGGTCCAGCGGGGCAGGTTTGACAGCCCTGTCAAAAATCACTTAACCATAGATGTTAGGGTCTGTTTCTAAATCATCAGTGTGGTTCCACTGGTTTATTTGTCTATCTATTTGCCAGTACCATGCTGTTTTACTGTAACTAGATAATATGATTTAAAGCACAGAAGTGAGAGTCCTCCAACTTTCCTCTTCCTTTTAAAGATGTTTCTGGTTATTTGGAGCCCATTACCTTCCAAATAAATTTAATAATTGTGTTTTCCATTTCTTTAAAAAATGCTGTTGGAATTTTTTTCAGGATTGCATTGAATCTGTATATCAATTTGAATAGAATTGTCATTGTAACAATATTTAGTCTTCCAATCCATGAGCATAGAATGTTCTCCCATTTATTTAAGACTTTTTTTTTTCTTTTAGCAATGCATTATAGTTTTCTGAATACAAGTGCTTTGATCTTTGGTTAGGTTTATTCCTAAATATTTGATTCTTTTAGTCACTATTGGAAATGGAATTTTTATTCTGACTTCTTCCTCACATTGCACATTACTAGTGTATAGAAACACAACTGATTTTTGCATATTAATTTTATACCACCACTCTGCTTCAGTCTTTTATTAGCTCTAGCAAATTTGTTGTAAATTTTTCAGGATTTTTGGTATAGAATCACATCATCTGTGAATATTGAAAGTTTTACTTCTTTCTTTCCAATTTGGATACCTTTTTATTTCTTTTTCTTGCCTGAGAGCTATAGCTAGAACATCTAGCACTATTTGGAATAACAGCAGTGACAGTGGGCATCCTTGTCTTCTTCCCAATCTCAATGGGAAAGCTTTCAGTCTTTCACCATTGAGTACAATGTTAGATGTGGGTTTTTCATATATGACCTTTATCATGTTGAGAAAATTTCCTTCAATACTATCTTTTGTAGTAATTTTATCTAGAAAGGGTGCTGTATTTTGTAAAATGCCTTTTCTGCATCAATTGATAGGATCATGTGATTTTCTTCTTTTATTTATTAATGTGTTTTATAATTCCAATTGATTTTCTTGTGCTGAACCACCATTGCATGCCTGGCATAAAACCCACTTGATCATAAAGAAAAATTCTTTTAATGTGCTGTTTGATTCAATTGGCAACTATTTTGTTGAAGATTTTTTGCATCCATATTCATTAGGGAAATGGGTCTGTAATATTCTTTTTTCATAGAATTTTTATCTGGCTTTGGTATTAGGGTAGTATTGGCTTCATTGAATGAGTTTGGTAGTGTTCCTTCTTGTTCAATTTTTGGGAAGACTTTGAGTAAGATTTGTATTAAATCTTCTTTGAATGTTTGGTAGAACTCACCTGTGAAACCATCTGGTCCTGGGCTTTTCATTCTGGGTAGTTGTTTGATGAATGTTTCAATCACTTTACTTGTGATTGCTTTGTTGAGGTCTTCTCTTTCTTCTAGGGTCAGTGTAGGTTGTTTGTACATACCTAGGAACTTTTCCATTTCATCTACATTATCTAAATTGTTGATGTGCAGCTGTCCATAGTATCCTTTTATGAGATATTTTATTTCTGTAGGGTCAGTAGTAATGTCCCCATTTTCATTTTTTATTTTATTTATTTGCACCTTCTTTTTTCTTTGCCAGTCTTGCTAAGAGTTTGTCAATATTTTTAAACTTCTCAAAGAAGCAACTTTAGGTTTTGTTAATTCTCCTTACTGTTATTTTGTTCTCAATTTCATATATTTCTGCTAAGATCTCTTTCATTTCATTCCTTCTGCTTGCTTTGGAAATAGTTTGCTGTTCTTTTTATAGTTCTTCCAGCTGTGTAGTTAGGTCATTGATTTCAGCTCTCTCTTCTTTTGTAATGTAAGCACTGAGGGCTATAAATTTCCCTCCCAACACTGCCTTCACTGCATCCCATAAGTTCTGATATGTTGTGTTCTCATTTTCATGTCTTGAGATATTTGATTTCTCTCACAATTTCTTCTTTGATCCAATGATTATATAAGAGTGTGTTGTTTAATTTCCATATATTTGTGAATTTTCCCTTTTTCCACATGTTGTGGATTTCCATCTTTTTTCCATATCTGAGAAAGCACTTTGTTTAGTTTCAGTCTTGTTGAATTTATTGAGATCTGCTTTGTGACCCAACATATGGTCACTTGAGAAGAGTACAATGTTCTGTATGTGTCTATTATGTTTAGGCATATGTATATGTATAATATAAGCTCTATTTCTTTATTGATCCCCTACCCTGATGTTCTGTCCAATTCTGATAGTTGTGTGCTGAAGTCTTCAACTATAATTGTATACTATCTGTTTCTCCCTTCAGTTTTGCCTATTGTATTAGTCAGCCAAAGGGGTTCTCATGCAAAGTACAGAAATCTGTTAGCTTTTATAAAGGATATTTATTTGGGGTAAAAGCTTACAGTCCCAAGGCTGTAGCTCAAGGTATTGTAAGTGGTACTTTTTCATCACAGTGAGCTGTCACATGTTGAAGCAAAATGGCAGGTGATCTCTGCCTCGTCTCTTCTTCCTTCTTCCTCTTAAGGCTCCACGGACCCAACTTCTTCTGATTTCAGCTGTAGGCTCACATAGGGCTTATCTCTTAGTTCTTTCTATGTTAGTCTGGCATGGGGCTCATTTCTTTCCAGGCCTTCTCAGCTGCTCAGCTGCAAACTATCAAGTAAATGTCTCAGCTCTCTCCAGGACCCCAGGATTAAGCATGACAAAGCTCTTTCCTCTTCTCTTTCATGTGTCTTCTTGAGTAAGTGCCCATTTATGTAGCCTGACTTGAGTCATGCCTTACTGACGTGGTTGAATCAAAAGCTCTAAATTGATTTTATTAAGTAAACTTAAAACCTTTGAATTTAATACAAAGGATATCACACCCCTGAGGAACAGGCCAGTTTACAACCATAATCTTTCTATTTTTTAGGATTCATAAATAATATCAAACTGTTACACCAGTGTTTCCTCAAGTAATTTGGGACATCCTGGTTAGGTATGTTTACATTTATGATTGTTATTTCTTCCTGGTGAATTGCTCCTTTATTTTTTTTATTTTTTAATTTTTTAAATTCATTTTGTAAAAATATTACATTCAAAAAATATGAGGTCCCATTCCCACCCCCCACCCCCCGCCCAGCAACACTCTCTCCCATCATCATGACATATCCATTGCATTTGGTAAGTATATCTCTGGGCATCGCTGCACCTCATGGTCAATGGTCCACATCGTAGCCCATACTCTCCCACGTTCCATCCAGTGGGCCCTGGGAGGATCTACAATGTCTGATAATTGTCCCTGAAGCACCACCCAGGACAACTCCAAGTCTTGAAAACGCCTCCACATCTCATCTCTTCCTCCCATTCCCCGCACCCAGCAGCCACCATGGCCACTTTTCCCACACCAATGCCATATTTTCTCTGTGAACATTGGATTGGTTGTGTCCATAGCACATCTATGTCAAGAGGAGGCTTAGATTCCACATGGATACTGGATGCAATCCTCCTGCTTTCAGTTGTAGGCACTCTAAGCTCCATAGTGTGGTGGTTGACATTCTTCAACTCCATGTTAGCTGAGTGGGGTAAGTCCAATAAATCAGAGTGTAGGAGTTGAAGTCTGTTGAGGCTCAGGGCCTGGCTATTATATTGTCAGTCCAGAGATTCAAATCCCCTAGATATATCTTAAACCCCAGCACCAACTACAATTCCAGTAAAGTAGCATGAAAGTCTTGTGAAAAGAGATCCCACCTGTGTCCAGCTCCATCACGCAGAAACACCAGCTCCAAAGAAGGGCCAACTGACATGGCAGTGAACCCCATCTGCCATGATCATAGAACCTGTGGCTCTCTTTAGCCCTCAAAAGAACCAATACCTGGGGTTGTATCTACTTTATCTGTCTCTGAGACTCTGCTCAGGTGTGCATAAGGGCAATCCTTCTGACATCCTCCAGACTCTTTTTTAGAGACTCATAGCCATATAAACTAATTTGTCCTTTCCATTTCCCCCTTAATTTAGGTCAAACAGCATTTTTAACTCCTGTTATTATATGTAGACAGGGATATTCTGCTGATCCACGTTGAACCTTTAATTCAAGGTCATTTTCTAGTTGCATCATCAGTTGGTACTTGGTAGTGATCCCTCGGTGCCAGGGAGGCTCATCCCCGGGTGTCATGTCCCATGCTGGGGGGAAGGCACTGCATTTACATGCTGAGTTTGGCTTTGAGACTGGCCACATTTGAGTAACATGAAGGCTGTCAGGAGGAAACTCCTAGGCACAGTGCTGCTCTAGGCCTTGTTCTTATTTCAGGCATATAGGCTCACAAGCATAGTCATTAGTATCAGGGGCTCACTGTTGGACCCTTATTCCTTCCTGGTCCTTACTGTTGCACCTGGGGGACTGCCGCTGCTCCCCTAGTGACCACGACAGAGCACCCCTGGCCAGGAACCCAGTACCCCCCCAGCTGTTGTTTTTAATTGTTTCCACTATGAGTATATCCAAACATTACCATGCACCCTGGACATAAGCCCTGTATAACTCCCTGTCAACCATATATCACCTATCAATAACATCCTATACCAGTATTCCTCCACTGCCATTGTTGAACCACTCTATGATCCAAAACTTCCTGAAAAGTGAAGCCCAATATAATGTCAGGATCCCTTACTAGTAAAATGGAATATAGCGATGGGTTTAAAGGTTATATATAGAATATGTATTGATTTGGAAAAATTCTACATCCTATCTTTTTCTTTTCTTTTTTCCTAATTATTGAGCTTCTCTTCACAAGAGCCCTAGATCACAGTAATTCGTATATACAATATACAGTACTCCCACACATCCACCATAAAATCTTTTCCCTTCCACAGCGATATTCTTATAACTTATTCATATCATATTTTCTTAAACTGATGTACAGACTCTGAGACAATAGTTTTCAAACAAGGTGACATCTGTGCTTACATTGTGGTCCATACTTTAGGATATAAAGTTTTCTAAATTTTTAGTTATCCTATGTTTTACATTATGGTTTACATTATTAGTCTGTCATCCCCTATATGTTTATGGTGTAATATTACATGTTTTATATCCATCCTTGTGTACTCTCACGAAACTCCTCTCTTACCCCACATTCACCTTGGTTCCATCCATTCAACATCCATTTTCCCCTCCCCTTGGGGCCCATAGCGACAGCCAATCTCCATTTCCTGAGGAGCCACGTCCAGAGATACTTGCAACAGTGTTCAGGGCCTGACTTGCTCAACTGCCCTAATGCCCTGGGAGCCACCCTTTTTCTCGAGAGATACAGTTCCCTCTATTTGATGGCATTAGCCTCCCCAGGATGTGGGTCCACCCCCACTCTCACTACTTGGGTCTCTACCTAATGGAACAACCCACCCTGGCAAAATTAGCATTCAGACATTCCCCAGGAGTCTGTCCCGCATCAGACCATCCCCTCCAAGCATCCTAAACAGGTAACCCTCCTAATTATATTTTGATACGATTTTCTCAGCATTTTACTCTTAACCAACACCTGACACTCTCCTATGTTCATATGTTGCCCCTCCCTCCCCCCAATTTTTGGGCAGTATTACTCATCTGCCCAGCCCCAGCCCCCCTCAAACCCGCAAAGCCCCACCCAAAGGCAACCCCTTGCCCCCATTTTATCTCTTCTTTGTGCTCATACTTACCGCAAGCTCATCATAGATTCCACCCCTGCAGATGTCGACTCACATCCTTCCTCCACCCCCCGATTTCCTGTAAGCCTATCTTCCAGTCTCTAGCTCTCTGAGGCAAATTGCTCCTTTTATTAATATATATTGTCCTTCTTGTCTCTACTAACAGTTTTGCTTTTAAAGTCTGTTTCATCCAAAATAAGTATAGCGACTCCAGCTTTGTTTTGTTTACTGCATGCACTAAATATCTTTTTCTAGCCTTTCACTTTCAATCTGTTGGCATCCTTGGGTTTAAGGTGAGTCTCTTGTAGGCAGCATGTAGATAGATGGCTCATATTTTTTTATTTGTTCCTCCCTCTGTGTCTTTTGATTGGGGAGTTAAATCCTTTAACATTCAGTGTTATTTCTGTAAAGGCAGTTCTTCACCCATTTTGACCTTTGGGTTTTACTTGCCATATTTTATTTTCATTATACTTTGTCTACTTTTAGTTACTTTTACTGATACAATATTTATTTCTAGACTCTCTTCCAAGCCTCTCTCTCCTGTTTTTGCTTTCCAGGCCATAGCACTCCCTTCAATATTTCCTGCAAAGCTGGTCTCTTGGTTACACACTCTCTCAGCTTCTGTTTATGTTTGAATATTCTAAACTCATCCTCATTTTTGAATGACAATTTCCTGGATATAAGATTCTTGGCTAGCAGTTTTTCTTTTGCAGTATCTTAAATATATCACACCACTGCCTTCTTGCCTCCATGGTTTCTGATGAGAAATCAGCACTTAATCTTAAATTTGGGTGTCCCTTGTATGTAATGCATCACTTTTTTCTTGTTGCTCTCAGAATTCTTTCTTTGTCTTTGGCCTTTAATATTCTGATTAGTTTGTGTCTTGGAGTGGGTCTATTTGGATTTATTCAGATGGGAGTACATTGCACTTCTTGGACACAAATATCTATGGCCCTCAATAGAGTGGCGAAATTTTCTACCATTATTTCTTTAAATATTCCTTCTGCCCCTTTTCCCTTCTCTTCTTCTCTGAGATGCCTATGACATGTATATTTGCACATCTTTTGCTGTAATTTAGTTCCCTGAGACCCTGTTCAATTTTTTTCTAAGCTTCTCTTTTTTTCTTTTTTTAATTTATTGAAATATTTCACTCATGCATAACATACATAAACAATAGGTGTATAATAGTTGTGAACTTACAAAACAAACATATATAACATCAAACAAACATATTAACATCTCACCCTACTACCAATAACTTGCATTGTTTTTAAACCTTTTTAACTAATGATTAAAGAGCATTGTCAAAAGTAGTAATAATATAATATTCTTGCATCTATGTGAAAGATGTACTGTGTTGATACTGAGGCAGTATGGAAAATCTGAGCCAAATGTACACTAAGGACATGTTAACAATCAGATGATATTATTTTATCTGTAGCAAATGACATACCACATTGTGGTGTGTTGATGGAGGGGTGTTGTTTGGGAATTCTGCACATGTGTATGATTGTTTTATAATTTTACAACTTCTGTCATAAAAAATATATTTAAAAAAATAATAGTAGGGTGGGTTGGGGGAAACACACCAAATGTAAGATAAGGACTATGATTAGTAGTAAGATTTTAACAATATTCTTTCATAATTTGTAACAAATGTCTCAGGACAATACAAGGTGTTGGTGGAAGGTTGATGTATGGGACCCCCGTATGATGTTATGCATGTTTGCTTTGTAAGTTTACAACTTTTACTATAAACTTAATTGTTTATGTATGTTCATATATAAATGATATAAAGATAATAATAATAGGTTTGGTTAGGGGAAAAACACTTTGATTAGTAGTAATATTTTGACAATGCTCTAAGCTTTTCTTTTGTATGTTTGTTTTTGGAGGCCATGTCTTCAGGCTCACTGATCCTTTCCTCTGCATCCTCAGATCATTGTTATGTGTCTCCAATGTATTTTTTTATTTCATTTATTATGTCTTTCATTCCCATAACACCTATTACTTTTCTATATTTGCTTCCAAATTCTTCTTTGTGCTTTAGATAGCTCTGAGTGATTACTACCTGCCCTGTAGGATGAGCTCAGTTTTGGAGCTCCTTACTCTGTTGTCATTTTCAATTCTGTATGTTTTTTCCTGTAGTTATGACCAAACATCTGTTTACATTTTGAAATATATAAAATCTAAATTACTTTTATATTTTTCTTTTTATTACCATTTGGACGTTATATTGAGTTTTTGAAGTTATGTAAGTAGGTTAGTTATCTATGATTTTCATTTCAGAATAGTAAAGGCAGTGACAATATTATTTATTATTAAAAGAGTATAGAGGGGCTGATAGGATGAGAATGATTTCAGCCCATGGAATGTGGGAACAAGAAGGCAGACAGATAGTAAGGAAGTAGGTGCCCTAGTCCTGATTTCCCTCTACTAGAGGATCCTGTCTTCAGGAGAGTGGGCCGTAGAAACATTTAGATAGATGGGGGAGCCTGGCATCAGCTATTGGTGGCATGCTTCTCTAGGTATGTGTGGGGCAGCTGCCAGTATCTTAGAGAATTCCCATACCCAGCATGGCTAGGGATCCAGGGAGCTGAGATGGTAATGTGAGCTAGGGAGGAAAAAGTCTGAGGCAGCACCCCTGCTTTCCCTTTTTTCTTACAGAGGGAATCCAGAGTCCCCCACTGAGGAACCATGGAGCTGAGGAGAGGATTGTTGGATCTGCAGAGGCCTAGTTTTAGAGCAGAGAGGAGCAGCAGGCTGGGAAGTTGAGACCACCCGAGGTGGGTACCACTTGACTCTCCAGCAAGAGGCAGACGGGCCTTTGAAATTCAACAGTCCCCAATCCAAGGAACAGAACAAATGAATTATTCTCAAGATAGAATCTGAAAAAATGCAAAGGAAAAAGATAGTATAAGAAGCCCTTTCTCCTCTTCTGTCATGGGACCACACATACCTGCATGCTGCTAAAATGGAAGAAAACATGAGACTGACACTTTTCTAGAGAGATGAAGTATTTACCCAAAAATATTGTTTGCAGACATTGGATTGACCTGAACTTCCTGCATTGGATTAAGTCCAGTATTTTTCTTGCTGCCCAGTGGAAGATCATATCAGTTAATAGAAAATTCAAAATCTGCATTCTCTTTATTATTTGAATGCAGTGTAAGTGAAATTGCAACCTAGCCACAAATATAAATATCTTAAGATGTTCTTTTTTTTCCTTCTACGGAGGGAATATTTAGAAGCAGGAGAGTACTGGGTGCTGGAGGCAAAGGAGGATATCTCTAATTGGGGAGGCAAGAGAGAGGAGAATTGCCAGACATAAGCCAAATTTTTCCACTGGAGAGTTTTGCCTTAGGCCTATCCTGTTTGCCTTTATCTGAGCTCAGATAACTAGAAGCTGAGGCCAAAAGGCTTGTCCTTTGTTCTGTATGACAGAGCACAGTCTGACCTAAGCAAGAATTATATCTGAGTCTATTACAGAGAATGGAGAGGAAGAGAAAGCACAGACTTTTGTGGAGGTGCTTTCTTCCCGAATTCTTCTTCTTTATGATCTTTGTTTCCAAAATACAGTTCCAAAGTGTTTTTTAGATACTTAAAAATGTTTTCTCCTTTTATTACCTTTTTTTCTGCTTTCCTGCTCTAAGCATCTTTTCTTTTAACTGATTTTGGACTTTAACCACCCTATATTTTGTGGGAGTTGGAGAGAGTTTTAACAGTGAGTCCATAAATTTAGTTGTAGGACAGACAAAAGACATTCAACAGAGAGTTATAGCCAAACTATTTGCCTAAATTCTCTATTTACTGTATTAGGGCTTTCAGAAGTGATAAAAGTATTTAGTAATTTTACACAATTATATGCTTATTGCCAGAATGTAGACATTTAAAAGAAGATTATTATTTAGTCATTCAAAAAGTATTTATTGAGCAGTAAGTATTGGTAATTACTGATGAAATTGCAGTGAAAAAAACATGACATAATGTTACCAGATGGCTCTGGTTTCTGGGCTTGTAGTTTCTTGGCTTATGTCACATAAAGAATTTAAAGGACATGCCATAGAGTGGGCAAGGGATAAAGAGTTTATTAAAAAATGAAGAAAAATACATGGTCCTAGGCATGAATCCCAGGCATACTACAGGGTTTGTTGCATACATGTGGCCCTGAGTCAATGCTTTTTAAAGTCTTTTCTTCTCCTCTTTCATAATATTGGGGGCAGGATCCCAGCTGTTTGCTGTTCTGATTGGTTGCCCTACCTGTCATTTCTCAGGGGCCAAGGTATGGCCTTTTGAGGGTATCCAGGGCTTTCCCTCCCATTCCAAATGAGATTCTCATGGCCGGAGTCTCTGGAAAATCCCCAGGAGGTTTCCAGGTGGGTCTCATGGCCATGTGGCTTGTTGGCCACATTGTCTGTCACCCATGTTGTCTGCCAGGCCAGTTGTCTTCCCCCTTTCACTATTGTAACCTCCCTCACAAACAGATGCTATTGCTGCTTTGGAGCTTTAATTTTATTTGGGAAGAGAAACAACAAACAATAAGTACATTATGTGCAGGTGGTGTTAAACACAATGAAGAACAAAGCAAGTTAATGGATTAGTGAATGCCAAGGAGGGAATATGGACATTTTATAAACAGTCATTTTCTGAAAAGGTAACATTTAGGAAGAGACCCAAATTAAATAGGGAACTAGGCACTGATATTTGAAGGAGTATCCTTTCAGGCAGAGAGACCAGCAAGCACAAAGGCCCTGAAGCAGAAGTGTGAATGACGTAGTCAATATAGCAAGGAGTCCAATGGAACAGAGTGACCAAAGAGGAGAGTGGTGAGTCAATCAGTTAACCATGGGCAAGTCAATATCAGGTCTTAAAAATCACTGAAAGACTTTTTTTTTGTTTTTTGTTTTTGAGTGATAGGAAGGAATGGAGTTTTGTTGAGCAGAGCAGTGACATAATCTGATTTATGTTTTAACCAAACCATTTTGGATACTGTGTTGAAATATAAGAGAAAACCCAGAAATTGGGAGGACAGTGAGATGGGGGTAGAATAGGAATAGATATCTTCTCAGAAGCTGAGAAAGTAAAATGATTCAGGAAAAAATGCTAGTGGACAATATGTTAAATGCTGCTAAGAAGGCAAGTTTGGCCACTCTATTTGGCAATGAGAGACTTACCCTGGCCACAGCAGCTTCAATAGAGTTGGGAAGTTGAAAGTCTGATTGGAGAGATTTCAGGAGAAACTGAAGGGGAGGAAGTAGAGATATTGAGTATAGACTAAATTTTTATGAGTTTTGTGTAAAAGAGCAGAAATGGAAAAGTAAAAGGATAAATAGGGTCATAGCTGGATGGGGATGTGAAATCAAGGAAAGTTTGTTTTGATTTGTTTTAAGAAGGGAGTCTGCAGCATGCTTGTATGTTGATGTAAATATTCTCACATAAAGGGGATAAGTGATAGGAGAAATTGAGGACATTTATAGGAACAAAGTCTTTGAGAGGGGTTGAAGTCCAGAAAGGTTGTATGAAGAATTGACTTCAGATGTGAGCACATCTATTGCAACAGGAAGGAAGGCAACGTACTCCATAGAGATAGAGTGGAATATACATTTAGTGGTGGGGACATGCATTTAGTTTTTTCTAATTACTTTTATTTTCACAGTAATATATGAAGTAAAGTCATCAGCTATATGAAAGGTGGGGAGAGTGTGTTGGAGATTCTGAGGAGAAAGGGAAAGGGGTTAAATAGTCATTTTGTAGAGTGGGGAGGTAAATTGAATTGGGGTATATAATAGAATTGCTGGGAGCATCATGGGCCCACTTTAGGTGGTGGCCATGCATTTCAAGTGAGAAAGGTCTGTATAGTTTTGTCAAGCCAGATCCGTTCTCTCCGTCAAGCATAGACAAGGCAAAAAGTTGAACTCAAGCAGGGTGGAGTTCTGTCAGGCAACTCTACAACGAAAAAAGAGATGAAGAAATGGAGTTGAGGGAATGTATGAGGGAGTGATTATAACTATGGGCCATATCTTTTAAACTGGGGAGGGAGGAAAAGGAAGGTATGAGGAGGATGAAATACAGGCAAAAGGTGACAGGATTAATCTCCTTTTGGGGCTGAAGAATCTTTGGGTGGTTCATGGAAGGGATTAAACTGGAAAAATAGAAAGAGTGGTTACAAAGTGGGGTGTTTCAAAGAGAGGTAGAAGCGATGTGCAGTCATTTGAAACAATAAGATCTAGGAGATGACCTGGAAGCAGAAGGCTGAGGGAGGTTAGGACAAGATCATTAGGTATGGGGGGGTCAAAGAGCAAAGAGATGGAGTATTGAGAGGATGGTCCACAATGTGGTCTACATGGATATTGAAATCACCAAGAATTATTGCAGAGTGGTGGTAGGGAGCAGTGAGTTATTTGCTAAATTTTCACTGGGTTAGGAAGAGCAGACTGTGTGTCTGCCTATAACCTTAACATAGTAGATCCTAGTAGGAGGTTGCCATACCACATAAGAACAGATTTTTTTTTTCTTTAAGGATGGCTGTAGTACTTATTTGGAAGTACCAATAAGGAGCAAAGGAGAACATCTACCACATCTACCACACCCTCACATCTAGTGGTTTATGGAGATAGGTGTGTGTGTGTGTGTGTATATGTATATGTATATATATACACATCACCACATCAGAAGCTACAGGAGAAGTAGTAGCCATAAGGACAATAAGGTTTTAGTTAGCACAGGAAGGGGAAGAAAACATTCAAACCAGAATATGAGAATAGGGGATTTTGTTGATGAGTCATCTGAAATTCCAGAGAACTCCTTAGAAGGATTTGAGGGAAAGGGAGAGGTGGAAGATTGTTCCAGATTAGGGTATAGTCACAGCAATATTGAAGTGATGAGAGTTGCCTTAAGGTTCTTGGGGTGACTGAAGTAAACAGGAATGTAGGACATGATGGGATTAGTTCAGAAACAAGATTGTGTTATCTATAGAAAGGATTACTCAGCCCCCTCATCATTTCAGGACACATCCAGGAAAGCACTTGCAGAGGTGAGAAGAGGGATTTGAGAGCTTGTAGTAGAAATCCCAAAGAAGAAAGGTTTTGGTTTACATAGCAACATACTTGACTACTTAGCAGAGAGCTGTGTTTTCAGTACTTAAAATTTACTAGTAGAACCCTGGAATGAATGGTTAAAAAAAAAAAGGAAAAAAAAAAAGCCCATAATAATTATGATGACCACTACATCATCACCAATTACTGAGTTCTAATTTTGGGTGCACTTATTGTGCTAAGCTATTTAAATTCATTATCTCATTTAATTCATAAAAAATACTGTAGGATAGGTACAATAATTTCCATTTCACAGTGAAAAAAAAAAAACAAGGGTCAGTAAAGATTTGGACTTAGAGCTCTTTGACTTACAAGTTAACAGACAAATGGTGAGGGTGTAAAATTTTGGAAA
The DNA here is from genome assembly GCF_030445035.2 of Dasypus novemcinctus. Lineage (NCBI taxonomy): Eukaryota > Metazoa > Chordata > Mammalia > Cingulata > Dasypodidae > Dasypus > Dasypus novemcinctus. The sequence continues at coordinate 31,652,992 of NC_080679.1, forward strand.
ATTTAGACCAGGGGTTCTTAACCAGGAGTCCCTGGAAAATTTCAGGGGATCCATGAGCTTGAATTGAAAATTCACAAAAACATTATTCTTGTGTGGAAGTGTTACTGCTGGTGTGCTATATTATAAACATAAATAATGCACAGTAAAGTGTGGACCTATTAAGAGGTCTGTGGTTTTCACCTAACTACTGGCAAAGGGGTCTATGGAACAACAACAAAAAAAGGTTAAGAACTTCTGATTTAGAAGTGAAAATCTGATTCCAGAAGTAATTCAACTCCACAAATACTGGGTGTTGAATTTCAACATTCCAATAGGCTCTGGGGGAAAAAAGGTGAATAAAATTTGATCTTTACTGTAGAGGAGCTCAAAATATACTAGCTAGATTGTGTAAACCCAAATTACAGTCTGTTATGAAGCATGCAAAGATATAGTCTATGTCTAGATCAAAAGTAGTCCAGAGGAGGAAATGACTAACCCTGTATCAGGAGAATTTTAGGAGACCAATAAGAGTTTTCCAGGGAGAGAGGACAGAACACTCTATAGGAGGCCAACATGATTAATGATGCAGGGGATGGGTTACATATGAATTAGGAAGAGGGGACCTCTTCCTAATCTCTTTTCTGAGATTGTAGGAAAAAAGCTAAGGATTAATGAAGACATAGTCACATGTATTGGGGGGAGGTCAATTAGAAAGTCAACTAAAGAAAGACTAATTCCTTGGATTTATATAATTTGAGTAGTTTTTGTTGTTGTTGTTGTTTTCATAAGAGCAGATACTCTGACCAGAAAACAAAATTAAAACTCCTGGCTGGAGCTTCTCTTATCATCAGTAATCAAAACATATGCCTATTTCCACTATACAAATGAGAAGAAAAAGACAGAAGACCAAATCTATTTGACTCCAAAGTCCATGGGTGCTAGACCTTCTGCAAAAATGATTCCAAAAATATACCGGAACACATATAAATTATTTGGCAAATGTATGCCAGTACCAAGGGAGAAAAAGCTGGGAGGAAAAAAATCACATAATAATACAGGAACATTTTATAGGTTACAAAAAACAGATTGCAAGAAATTCTCTGGACAGCATCTTCATCACTAGACTAATGTGTGTAAGTGGTAAGAATACAAAACAACTTAGGACACCATCTGTACCTTATGATAGAACAGACCATGTACATGAAAATAATTTGATTGTTCATTCATTATTTCACTGAAATATGTATGTACATATTTTTTAAGAGTTAGTATATGACAAACACTTTGCTGAGTATTGTGGGATATAAAAATGAAAAAGATGGAATCCCAGCAAGTCAAGTAAAATAGACACAAACACTCTGTATTTTATGCATGAATCTTTAATTTAAAAAATAATAAAATAAAAAAGAGAGAGGGAGTGGATATGGCTCAAGCAGTTGAGGACTTGCCTCCCATATGGGAGGTCCTGGATTTGGTTCCCAGTGCCTCCTGAAAAAATAATAACAAACAAGCAAAACAAACAAGAAAACCAACTCAAGGAAGCAGATATGGCTTGGTGGTTGAACACCAGCTTCCCACATATGAGGTCCCAGTTTCAAATCACAGCCCCAGAATCTCAAAAAACAAAAAACAAACAAAAATGAGAGAGAAACAAACAAGTTATTGGATGAAAAATGCTATGAGAGCCCACAAGGGAAAGCACTTAGCTTTTTTGGTTGACCCCATATTAGCTTCAATGACAAAATAAATGTGAGTTATCTGGCACATAGTAGACACTCAAAAGGCTATTGATATAAGTGTGCCTAATGGTTGTGAGTAGAAGAGAGAGTCTGCTTACTTTTTGGTTTCTTAGTATTGACCTATTAGCATATTGAGGAGAAGGGATCTGGGCATTTGTATATTAACAGCTATACCAGCTGTTTCCTCTAAAGAGACAAGATTGAGACTGCAGGGCTAAGGCAGTCATTTTTAGCCACAAGTACATATTAGGCGAATTTGGGGAGCTTAGAAAAGAGTGGTGTCTCTGCTCCATTCTGGTCCCATTGACCCAGAATCTCTGGAGGTGTGTCTCATGCACCAGTATCCTTTAAATAGTGCCCAGGTGACTTTAATGCACAGATATGATTGAAAACCACTGTATTAAGAGATTGGCATAGGTGGAACAACTGAAAAAAGGAGGCTAAGAGAGTACAAGAGAAAGAGCAGCTCCAGAGATCGGAGGCTGTGCAAGAAAAAGTCACATTACAGCATTAAGAAGTCTCTCAAAAAGGGGGGAAGGTGTGATCAACTGTTAAATGCTACAAAGAAATCAACTAGATCACTGGATTTGATAATTATAAGGTAGCTGGTGACTCTGATGAGAGGTTCAAGGCCTGATGGGACCAAACTCAGATTGTAATGGATTGAGGAGTGAATGAAGGAGAGGAAGTCAGCAATAAAGATTATCCTTTCAATCAGCTTTGCTTTGAAAAGAAAGGAAAGGGAGTGAAAGTTTGAGAAGGATCAAGAATTGGTCAAGAAAGGATAATTAGAAAAGGTGGGAGAACCTGAAACCTTGGAACATAAGGAATTAAAAGAGCGAGTTCTTTCTCTTGGAAAAGCCTTAAAGATGAGTGTGGGTATGGATAAGTCTATACCTTAGAGACAAGAGGGCAAGTTGAAGGAATTCTCACCAGAGGAACTCATTCTTGGCTAAGTCAAAAGAAGGGGTTGTGGGTGTTTGAAGAAACAGTGGCTAATTTAAAGAAGTTGGGGAGAATGGGACTGAATTAAGGGAGAAGTACAAAGGCCTGCTGATTACAGTTACGGGCTTTGTCTTGGTAGGAGAAATTAAATCTGCAATTGAACAAATTTGCTTTCTTCAGGAAAGCTCAAAAGTCTGGATGTAGATACTAAAATCTGGATAAGTGAGTTGATTTGGAGTTGGCAAATTATGGGACAAGGAGAGCAGATCTGTTACTTCTAATAGCCTTCCTTCCCTTGTAATATTAGGTGACCAGTTTCACTGGAGTAAAAGTGTGGAAGAGAAGAAATAGGCAAAGTCCAATTGTGAAGGGTTTTGATGCTGGAATAAGGAGATCCAGACTGGCTCCTATATAATGAAGAGCTACTGTTTGCTTTTGATCATGGAGAGTGGTGTGAAAAGTTGCGTGGTGAGGAGTTTAATTTGGCAAGCCACCTATATGCTATGCCTGGATTTTTAAATTAATTAATTAATTAATTATGTGGAACAGGGGATTGAGCCTGGGAACCTCATACATGGAAAGCAGGTTCTCAGCCCCTGAGCTACACCCTCTCCCCTGGATTTAGATACTGAGCCCCTACATCTCTTTTTAGTTTTCAGTATTGAACTCCTCAAGTAATTTACTCTCCAGTTCCTTATGATCATTTTTTTAGCAGCTTGCACTCCTGCTTTCACCACTATCATCATAGATTTTTCTCAAAACTCTCTGCCTCCTTCCACTACTGCTAAAATTTCCTCCTCCCTTGGCATCTTGTGCTGCCATTTATCAGGTTGCTCTTTCTCTTTCCTTTTTAAACTCTCTTCCTTCCTCTGTCCTCTAATGCAAGAATCAATCTGGAGCCTCTGCTCCTCTTTTTCTCCTTCATTGGACACCTTCCCTCTATAGCTCTCACTATTCCCACTATGTGGATGGCTCCGAAACCTCCAGCCATTACTATTATCCTGAGTTAGAGATCCAAAATTTTAATTTCTTACTATGAATCTTCACATGGGGTCCCTCCTGTATCTCAAACTCATTGTTTCTAAAACAGATTTATATTTGTCACAAAAGAAGGGTCCCTTTGCACATCCCAGGAAACTTTTCTGTTTCTTCATATTTTGAATCCTTTCACCACCCTATCATTTGTATAATGTCATACCTCCCTTGTTATAGTTTTTAATGGACCTGTGTGGTTGTGTTTCTTTTTTCCTTTCCTTCAATTTGAGTTGTGCCTTTAGCTGGATAAATCTTCCTGGATAAGAGTTTTATTCATATTCTCCATCTGATCCCATTTCTTAGTCTTCCTCACCCCTCAAGGATTGAAACCTAAAAGCCTAAACTTCTTAGCCTCTGCTGTCTGGCCCCATTGTTCTCTCAAACCATTTGTTTTTCAGTGGTAATGATATTTCTGTTGATCTCCATTGGTTTTTGTGTAGATTCTGTTTGCCAGCTTGAGTTATAGCAAACCCTCATCTTCGTTTTGTTTGTGTGCATGTTTATTAAGTAGGTAAGTATTTTCCAACATTTTATGTATTTTGACAAGAGCCAAATGCTTCACACTTGATAATTGCCTGCCTTAAATTTTACATGTCTATCCCAAACATAAGGTTCTCTGTCTCCACACCCAACTTCCAAAGGCATGCTTCCTGACTGTGTTCATAAAAATTCTATTTCTTTTTACTTATAATAATATTATAATAAGGAAATTTGCTCTATTAATACTTTCTGGTCTGGTGTTTTTTCTTTTCTTTAAAACTGGCTTTCTAGATGAATAATCTATGAGGCAGCCATCCTATTTACTACCTTCTTACGCAAATTGTTGTACAAAACTGAACAGTGTACTCTGAGACCTTTCCTGGCCCATTAGCTTTTCTTGCACAATCGTTCAAGCTCTACTTTTTTTGTGGGAAAGGAATTCTCTATGTGTACCTCTATTTGATACCTAAGGTCCTGTTCTTCAGCTAGAATTTCAAAGCTGGCTTGTGTTCCATTGTTATGTGAAGAAATGATCAAGGATGCACCCATGAGGTTTTTGTACTCTGCAAGTTCCTGAGAGAAAGGAAGTTCTCTGGTCTAAGTGCTCCTGGCTCTGGATACCTTTCTTTTGTACCAGGGATCTTTTCCTCCAGGAATATTATATTGAACTTCTTTTATGCTTTCTCAGTTGCTTTTCTAATCTTCTGGGTTTTAGTAAATGCAATTTCCATTGTTCGTTCCACTTATACATATTTTTACAATTGCTTGAGTTTTTCAGCTTACTTCGGCCTATTCTTTCTATTAGTTTTTAAACTTTTTTTTATCATCACCTTTTCTAGAAGAAATGTGTTGCTTTTTGAAGATTTTAAAAAAGAATAAAAACATGGGAAATATGAACTAATTTGAATAATACTAGTTGGTATTGTAACTTTTTACACACACTTTTCCCTTTCTAACATGACTATAAGCTTCATGTGCATAATAATCATATTTTATAGTTCTTTCTGTCTACCACAGCACCTAATAGGTCTATATAGATAGCAGAAATTCAGGAAGTATTTGATGGCTTTTGGTTCAGGAACACAATCAACCAGTGTTGAGAGGAAACTTTTTATAACTGGTAGCTTCAAATCAGTTATGCTAATTTATTGAACTGAGAATTTAACCAAATCTTATTTATTTTTATTGCTTACTAGTACAAACTCTCGTTTGTTTCTCTCCACCCCTCCACCTTTGTAAGGAATCCTGGCAGTTTAGTCTTGACTGTTACCAAGATCTTTGTGTTAATAGGACAAGGTGTTAACTTGTTCCACTTAATAATTAAGAATGATTTCATCTAATACCATTCAGCCTGAAAATCAAGAATAGTCTTGTTCCTTGAATTTATATCAAATAGAGTAATTATAATATACTTGGCTGAAATATTTGGAAAGAAGGCTAAAGCTATAGGCTCTTTGGTTGTACGCACCTATATATGCTTTTATTATTTTTTTAAATTAAGTATCTTACTCAAAACACTATGTCTCTTTGTTAATAAATTATAGTACTAGATCCTGGAGAGAAAAAATTGGAAATTTCATTAGAATGTTGTATTTGAACGTGCACTTAAAAATTTAAGTTAATGATTTAAGTGGTCTTACGGTAAGTTAGAAATTTTAGAACCATGTATATATCACTTGAAAAGTTCACATCTATGTCAAATAACTGATAAAAATATAGAAAAAATTATAACACACATCCTTCTGTCTCTCCCGAAACCTTGGCTGAGCACATTATGCATATCAGGCCCTGTGTTGTATGTAGAGTTACAAAGAAGATTGAAGTAGTTTCTGCCCTCAAATGAGAGGCATGATTGGAAGCTTCAGGAATCATCATTTGACAACTTAAACACCAGAAGGCTGGTAGGAGTAGTGGGGGAGGTTGTTACACCCACAGTCTTTGGGGTCTTAGGAGGCTTTTAGCTTCATCCATGGTATCTTCCTGTTGGAGAGATGGTAGCCTGTGTTATATATTAATATCTATTCTGGTACATCTTCTTGGAACCAGGTCATTGTTTCTGATCCAGTCTGAGCTTCAGAATGGGGACAAAGTCTAAACTAAGTTACCTAATTGGGAGGCAATAGGTAACCTCTAATCATTAATCATGTATGCTTAGATGTGAAAACATGACTTAAACTCCAGGCTGTGTTCTCAAAATCATATTCACTAAATAGTAACATATTCTGAATTCCACCACTAGTCAGCTATTACTCCTGAGCTTTCAACAAATAGCAATTTGGAAAAACAGAAGTTTAGAATTAGATGAAGAGATATGTGTGGATAAGAAATATGGATGTTAAGAGAAATAATGGTACTCCCTAAAATTACTATAAGCTATAAATTAAAAAATCATACAGTCCCTGGAATATAATGAGTGATCATGAAAAGTATTTTTTAAGGGAAATGTCTACATCAAAATGATGTATCCTCTCTGAGGACAGCTATGGAAATTACCTTCAATGCCAGTATCTGTGCTCAATTTGAGGAAGGATGTTAGATGTCTCCTTGCTCCCACAACCAGGTAAGAGTTTGTGTGTGGAAGGGTTGGTGAGAGAATATTGTGTTTTCATTTTATGACTGTTTCAGGAATGCTTATGTCTGGTTGTCTTGCTTTTCTTGGCCTTTCTGGTTCTGGCATCTTACATTTTATAAAAGGGATCTGGGGACTCTGCTTCTCCTCCCTGCTTTGATAGAAAGATCTACCAGGGTTGTTCAATAATGGGATGTAACATCCAGATAGACTAAGAGGCATAGCTACTTTCCTGTATTTAAAGTGAGTTTTAACTCAACAGATCCACATGTTCAGACGATGGCCATGTGAAATTGAGCCTGGACACTGGATTCCAAGGTGTTTCCATTCTTCAAATTCCAGTTCCTGTAATCCTATAGGACAGGTAAAATTATCTAGTGCTTTCTGAGCCTCTCCTGGGAGAAACCCTTAAGGCTCCATCAAATCCTATGCTAAAATCATTATGGACTCAATATGATGATGTCAGCCTGGTTCAGTGCCCAAACAGTTTATATTACAGACTGTTTGAAGGGTGAGTAGCCTTAGTGCTATTGGCATTAAACTCTGAGGATGCCAATGAGGAGTGTGGAGAGTCTGGCTGGACTTGGAAATTTATTCCTTATGAAAACATTAGTTATCAGGACAGTGGTTCAGAGGAAATGACTGTCATACATTTGTTTGAGTAGGGAGTAGAAAACCATGCTGGTAGCTGCTATTCCATACTATGGAGATGTCTAAGTGGGAGGCAGAGAGCTGTCATAGAACATGGAAGAATCCTGGTTTAGCAAGGGTATTACTTTGAGGAAGATTGGTTTGGGAGGAATACTTAAATATGCCAGAAATAAGGAGACATGGGGAAAAAGGGAAAAGCACTTTACCCAGGAATTTAAGGCTCAGCTTCTGAGTGGTAAGGATGATTGGCAGAAAAGAGGCAATCAGGGCTTTGAGAGAATGGGGAATAGATAATTGTGCATTCTTTACTGATCCAGGTCTGGTGAAAGACCTTTCTTCTCTTACTCAGGAGTGTTTGTTTGGATGTGCCTTTGGGTAGTACCTGCCTTCTTTAGCAAGTTGTGTTATTTCTAGATTTGTGGGGTGGTACTTTAAAAAATGATTAAAAGTTTGGATGGAGCACCTAAGGAAACATCTTCCCAGCTTTGAAGTTCTGGAGTTAAAGCAATTTAGCTTATTCTTTTGGCCAGAAACATAATTAGGGGATATTTCCCAGTTATTCCTACTATTTTTTCCAGTTCTGTTTGTTCATGTTTTTATTTCCATTCCAACTGTTTGCCTTCATATTTTAATATTGCAAATGATCTCAGCACCTCTCAGGAAGTGGGTGGTATATATAATTCAGTAAAAGTTCTTTTTTGTTAAAATTTCTTTCTTGTGCATTTGAGTTGTGTGATGCCATAACTACCCCAATAGTAAACAGATTACTTTGGGGAAAGGAAACCAAGATTATATTATGATCACTTAGCTAATGTTCTGGTTGCTCTGGCAAAAAACTTAGTCATGTTTGCCTCCTTTTTTCTCACACACCACATCCAATACATCAGCAAAACCCTCCACCTATCTTCCCCAATCGAACTTTTCTCAGCACCTCCACCCAAACCATCCTTGCAATTTGATAGATTGCTTGGATTTGCAACAGTTTCCTAACTTGTCTCCGTCTCTCCTCCCTGCCCTCCCTCCATTCCTCATTATCAACCTAGCAGTCAGAATTGTCCTTTTAATACCTAAATGTGGCCATATCATTTTGCCATGTTCTTCATCCCACTTATAATGGCCTATAGAGCTAGGGAGGGCTGTGATCCCAGGTTTTTCTCCGAGCTAACTAGCTACCATTCCCTAACTTGATCCTTCTGCTCTTTCCTTCTCATTGAATATGACAAGGATGCACCTATCTTGGAATTTTAGGATTTGAACACTCATGCCCACATACCTGCAGGGCTTGGTCCTTCACCTCCTTTAGGTCTGTGCTAATTATCTTTTCCACAATGCCTTCCACGATCACCCTATATAGCTATATCTTCCCACCCCAAGCTGCTTAACTTATTTTATGTCTCCAAAGCACTTATTGGCACTTGACAATATTTGTCACTTTGCTTAACAATATTTATGGAGACCCTTTTTACTTATCCCCAGAGCCTAGGTTAGTGCCTGACACATTGTGTGGTACCATTAACGTGTGCTGACTAAGCACTTAATAAAATAACATTCAAATTTTATCTTCTACATAGATGAAGTAGATGGTATGAACCTATACCAGTTGGGGCCTTCAAAGTTGCTTCTGCTCCTCCTTTCCTTCATAGTTTTCCCCAAGTATTATTAACATAAGTTTGCATTCTGCAATTAAAGGGCAGAATTAAAATATGCTAGTTAGTTATCGTTGCTCTTCAGTCAGGGGTCTGGACCTCCAGCAGGGCAGCCATAGACATGTGTGCAGTTTTTGAGCTGCTCTCAGGTAAGAGGGCGTAAGTGAAATTCTACCTGTGTAGCTAGTCAAGCTGTATGCCTGGATGTTGAGTGTGATTAGCCCATCTTCTTCATTTTACCATCTGAGGGAAATGGACACAGAGAGATTTAGTCCAAGGTGATGTGACTTGTTGGCAATAGGGTCAAAATCTTACCTGAATCTGACCTATAAACCACCTACTCCATCAAATTCAACAGTTTGGCCTAGGTCCAGCCATGGGACAATTAGGCTCTTTTATTTATATAATCACTGGTCTCTTTATTTTCCTAATGTGTCCCAAGGTATGAATATACACATACCTTGTTCCCTAGGATTATACACAGTGAGATCATAGTCAACAGAACAGATAAAATCTTTCCCCAGTTGTGGCTATGGTAATTGTTTCTTTTCCCAGCCACATCATTTTTTGACTTCTGGTTTGCTGACTCATTTCCTGTGTTTCACATTGTTCTTTTCTGTGATGCTTTCTCATATTATGAAGTTTTGCATTAATTGGAGAATATTCTTGTTCACATAATGGGAGACCACTAGAAATTCAGATTTTAAATACAGAACTATCTATAGCAACTATCACTATTGATCCAGCCATTTCTCTTCAAAATTGTCCAAACCTTGAGGTTCTTCAAGACATTGGTTGCTTATTCTTCCTCAACATAAAATGGGAACAGTAGTATTTACCTAATAGGATTGTAATGAAATTTAAATTATATAGTACATGAAGAGCTCTTAGAACAGTAGCTGACACTTAGTGAGCCATCAGTTAATGTTGATTACTATTGTTTACTTTAGTGGTTCATTAAATCACTTGTCCATGGCTACAGCATTGAGATCTGTATTCTATGTTTTCTCTCTTCTGTGTTTTGTGTCATACTGGTATGGGAGAAGATGTGAGACCCCATTTTGCCTTTTGGCTAGAAAAGCAGTTTCTGAGTTGAATCCAATCAGCAAAATGATTCTTTGTTTAGACAATTATGATTTTCATAATGCTTCTTAGGTAACAGTATTGAATAGAGGGCTCACGAATGGTGCTATCCCCAGACTTTTTGAGGTTTTCCATTTTATACAGTTCACATTATCTGTCAGGTAGGCTGCATTTGCTTAAAGGATTCAGGATAGTGCCACAAATGTTTTTTGAACAACTACAACTGGCTAGAAATGAGGGATCCAGTGTTGACTGAACTCACCCCAGAGAGCTTATAGTCTCTTGGGAGTATTGCTTTGGCTATGTTTTTGCTCAAAGCTTTGAAGAGGAGACCACATCAGACTAATGAGGGTAGGTAAGTGTTAGATCATTGCTAACCTTGGTTCACAATCAGCAACCTGTCCTCCTCTGATCTCACATAGTTCCCCGTGGCATCATTGGGAATTCTGAGGGTGTATCTGAGAAGAATTTGATTTGCTCTTTGCATTCTTGGTAATATAAGCATAAGTACCTAGGAAATTCGATGCTTATCTGTTCTTCCTCAGGCTTCAGCATGCCAGTCACCTACTGCTGTGGAACTGTGGAGAATATTTGAAACACATAGTTTTTCATAATGAGATAAGGGGCCAGAGAAAGTTTCTAAATTATTAGATCTAAAAGAAAGCCATGAGATTATCCAGCAGCCAGATTTGAGAATCTAGTTCAAACCACTCATTTTACTGATGAAGTAACACTGACAAGTTGCAGGTAGATAACTCTGGGAGGCCCTGCAACATCCCAGGGGTCACCCAGCTGGTTAATGGTTTAGGCAGAACTGATGCTGCTCCTCATAATTACAGAGTGATCTGACTACTTCGTTCTCAAATTCTGTGATGCTATGAGCCATTATTGTATCTATCTGGAAGTTCTCAGCATTGGCAATAGGATTTTCTTAAAAGCTCAGCAGAGTTTGTAAAGGACTGGTAAATGATTTAATTTGTTGTGAAGATATGTGATTATAATCACTTCTTAAGGAACTCCTCTCCACTATTAGACTTTCACAAATGCAAAATGTGTCTACTGCTCACACATGCTGCTTGAAGGAGCTTAGAAATTAGCACTCTTAGGTTCTATGGCAACACAGTAGGTCTCTCTCCATGAAGTAGCTCTTGGGAGGACAGGGGGATGGTGGAGGCTAAAAAACAATTAGTGAGTGAAGAATTAATCCTTTTGCATTGAACATTCAAAAACATGAGATGGAATTGTTTACTGCTTTTAATTTTACCCAGTCAATACATATGTGCCCAGTGAAATTATAATCCAAAGAACCTGTAGAATTTTTGAGCAAGAAGGAGGTCTTAGAGATCATTAAGTGAAAAGCTGCAAAAAAGGAGACTAGCTAAAAAGCATCCCCTGTAGAAAGATAAGATGCTAATTTTTAGAGGCACTCAGCAGTTAGAAAATCAATTTTTCTTAACATTGAGAATTATTGAGTGGCTGCAAAAGCATCTTACTCTATGAAATACAGTCACTATTTAGTGCCTTTCCATTTTATTTACTATTTAAAGCACACAACAGCTAGTTAACCAACTACTTATAAAATATATTTAATCTTTAGAGGCACTCAGTGTGGTTATAAAATGATTTTAAGGGTATACAAATATGGTACGTTAACCACATTTCATGAACTATGGTTCCCTCTGGAAAAACAAAAATGTTTTCCCTGGCATCCTGCGGCATCTCTTCCTGAAGTTTGTAAATGGCCCATACTGCTCAAACCGGCTGCCTCATTGGCTTTTGATGCCAGCCACTTTAAAGCACACACCAGAAAGATCAATATAACCCCTACATAAGTGATAGAGCACCATGCACTCAAAGGCTGTTAGACTCTCTGATAAAGAATGACTTGACAGACAGTGAAATTAAGCAGCATGCACAAACTCCGGTAAAGAGGTTGTAGGGCTGCAGTCTTTTCTCAGAGCATGGTGGATTGATGGGTCCATGTTGACAAAGATGCATTGAGATGAGACTTGGGCCCTGCCATGTGTCTATATTAGCAAATTTATGGACTATGAACACATGGGAGAGTCTAACAAAGGATGGGATAAACCTGAAACCTTTTTCAGAGGAACCTGTTCAGAGAATTATGACCAGGGAGACATAAGGGGACCCAGTATAAACTTAAAAGTGAGGGAATGCTCAACTGTATTATTTTCACCCATTATCCTACTTCCCTGAAAACACCCTATATCACAATGTATAATCTCCTCCTTTCATTGTTGAAATTCCACAGCATTGATTATTGAAGAAATGTGATGGAAATGTTAATTTCAATTGCCTGTTCATGTAATACAACTGAATGTGTGATGATATTCCCTTTGTCTTGTTTACTTTGCCATCCTGCATCACCAAGCAGCCTGGCAGAAGAGCTCTGGCCCAAGGTGATAACACACTTAAGCTGGGGAAAGGGAGGGCAGCCTGATTTAAACCCACACTCCGTCCTGACATACAGAGGGTGGTGTCTAGCAAAGGCAATGAGTAGTAAACTTCTAAGCAAGGAAGGTTGATGGGGAAAGTAAACTATGGATGTAGAAGTAGTGTTCAAGAATAAAACATAGGCTATAAAAATTGTCAGGCATTGTTTAGTGAGAGCTTCAGTTTCCTCTGCAATATCCTTTAGTTCTCTGAACCACTTCAAAATGTGCTAGGCATTTGATGAGCATGAGAGTAAAGATATAGTATGTTTCTAACAGAAGTAAAAACACCTGTGTTAGTGAATGGAATACTTCTCATTAAGGAAAAATATTGTTGAAGCACAGATACATTTAATTAAAGGCTACAGAGACCCACAGCTTCTATGGTCATGGCAGATGGAGTTCAGTGCCATGTCAGTTAGCCCTACTTTGGAGTTTGTGTTTCTGTGTGATGGAGCTGGACTCAGATGTGATCTTTTTTTACAAGCCTCTACTGTTACTTTTACCATATCTGTAGTTGGTGCTGGGGTTTAGTGTATACCCAGGGGACCTGAATCTCTGGACTGACCATGTGATAGCCAGGCCCTGAGCCTCAACAGACTTGCAACTCCTACACTCTGGCTTATTGGACTTACCCCACTCAGCTAACATGGAGGTGAAGAAGGTCAACCACCACACCAGGGAGCCAAGAGTGCCTAGAGCTGAAAGCAGGAGAATTGCATCCAGCATCCATGTGGAATCTAAGCCCCCTCTTGATATAGATGTGGAGTGGACACAACCATTCCAAGGTCCACAGGATGGAGGAATAGAGTATGGATTAGAGTGGACTTACTGATAATCTATTCATGAACTATTGTGATTAGTAATCAAAGAAAATGTGGCATTGATGTGGAGAAAGTGGCCATGGTGGCTGCTGGGGGTAGGGAGTGGGAGGAAGAGATGTGATGTGGAAGCATTTTTGGGACTTGGAGTTGTCCTAGATGGTGCTGCGGGGACAGTTACTGGACATCCAGACATTGTATGTCCTCCCATGGCCCACTGGGTGGACTGTGGGAGAGTGTGGGCTATGGTGTGGACCATTGACCATGAGGTGCAGTGGTGCTCAGAGATGTATTCACCAAGTGCAATGAATGTCTCATGATAATGGAGGAGGTTGTTGTCATGGGGGGAGGAGTGGGGTGAGGGGGGTGGGGGAGTATATGGGGACCTCATATTTTTTTAATGTATCATTAAAAAAATAAAGACAAAAAAATAAAATAAAAAACCTGATAAAGCCAAAAAAAAAAAATCTGCAAGACAATTTATGGTAGAAGCTTTGGGGATTAAGTTATGAATTTATACAAAATTGGTTGGTTTTTATAAAGGGTATTTGTTTGGGGTAGGAGCTTACAGATACCAGGCCATAAAAGCATAAATTACTTCCCTCATCAAAGTCTATTTTCACGTGTTGGAGCAAGATGGCTGCTGATATCTATGGGGGTTCAGGCTGGGTTCCTTTTTTTCCCTGGGCTGGCTTCTCTTTCCTCTGCATGCTGACTTCCCAGGGCTCCAGCATCTTCAGCATCAAACTCCAACACCAAAACTCCATCATCAGAAAACCCTTAGCTCTGTTCTTTGCCATGCCTTTTATCTGTGAGTCCCCACCCCTTGGTGGGTGGGGACACCCTAATCATAACTCAGTCATGCCCAGGTACAGATCAGATTGCAAACAGAATCCAATATTTCTTTTTGGAATTCATCACTGTAGAGTTTTATGCCGAGATACTAATTAAAGAAAATTTCAATTTCAATTTAAGAAAATCAGAGGAAAGAGATAAGTTTCAATTTCTCTTAACGAGCTAAATTTTTTTTTTGCAAAGATAAAAAGCTCAGCGTTGTCTCCAGAGTGCAAGGAAAATAAATACTTCCATTTAACCAGTTAATTTTTTAAGAGTTTTCATCTGTTTGCTTGTTCACATTGATTTATTTTTAAAAAATCAGTTGACAGACTTACAGTTCCTTTGTATTGTATAAATACAAACATGAAAGAATTTGCTTTGTAGTGTATTCCCTAAGATAAGTGCAGAAACATAGATACAGAGACAATTTAGAACTGGTGAATATTAAAGCAGAAAAAGGCGTGAACATTTACTTTTTCTAATTTTCTAGTATGACTTTTTTTCAACTGTCATTTCAGATAACATAGAATTCTTTACAAATAATACAAAAATCTGTAACCTGTTCCATTTAAAGTATTATACCATCACATGTACTTATTTTACCGTATTTTCCTTATTTAATATGTGTATTAGGGTTCTCCAGGGAAACAGAACAGACAAAATGATGTAAATAATTTATAATGTAAATATTTTGAGATTTATTATAGGAATTGGCAAGTCCAAATTCTTTAGGACAAGCTGCAAGGTGGGAACTCCAATAAAGGTTTGTTTTTTGTTGTTTGTTTATTGTTTTTTAACAGTTTTATTCACACACCATACAATCTATGGACTATAGTTAAGAGTAATGATTTAATATTCTTTCACCAGTTGTAACAAAGATACCATGCCAATGCTAAGTGTCAACAATAGCAGGTATAAAGGGTAAGGGGTTTTTCCTTTTAGAGTAATGAAAATGTTCTAAAATTGATTGTGATGATGAATGCACAACTGTGTGATTATATTGAGACCCATTAACTGTATAATTTGCACAGATTGTATGGAGTATGACTGTATCTCAATAAAACTGCTTTAAAAAGAGATGGCATTTTAAAAATTAAAATAGAGAAGTATAAGAAGTAAATATGAAGTCTTTCTCAATTCTTTCTCACTCTTAAAAATTGGTATATATCCATCCAGACCTCATTTTACACTTTTACAAGCAATACCTTTAAATCTATATATACTTAAACCTTTTCTCCATAGTATTCTCTTTTTCATGCAAATTTATATATAACAAATATCTACTCCTGGGTTGAGTTCTTTAGAAAACAGAGCCTAATGCAAAAGCTGATGTGTTAATTTATTAGCAAATACAATCCCAGGAAAGTAGTGAATCAGGGAAGATATGAGAGCACATATGATGGGATGTGTTACTAGGCAGGTCACTGGGTAGGGTCAGTTGCAACTGATTGTGTGATCTCATGGGACCATCCTGTCAGAGATTGTATCAGCTACTTCATTTGAGGACAGTTGATATCAAGGATGAAGGGAGAAAAATGTATCCACCAGCTTGTATCTCCTATAGGTCAAAAGTTCGTTCACTGCCCAGAGCATTCATTTCCTCTGTAATTCCAGATTGCCAGTATGTGAGCTCTAAATGGATCCAATTGTAACCAACAATTCAGCAATATGAAACTTTGGAGCACAAGGTAAAGAACAGTCCATCACTACCATAATAGCTGGGGTAAAGCGTGTGGCCAAAGGTTTGAATACAAGGCTTTTATTTGACAATGTCATTAGGGCAATTGGTTTGAGTCCCTGCCTACAGCTAGCCTGCAGCTGTGGGCTATAGAAATGGATGCTCAGTCAAAGACAGGGAAGTAAACATATGGAAAAGGAAAACACAAGAGAGTTGAGTTTTTAATGCTGGAGCCCTGGGGAGAGAACCAAGCCATTGACCTGATAGTTCACAGCAGGTCTTATAGAGAGAGCAGAGCAGCTGAGCCCAGAAAGAGATGAGCCTCAAGAAGAGAAATGGGCCTTATGCCAGACTACAGCTAAGATGGGAAGAAGCTGGGACCATGGAGATTTAAGAGGAAGGAGGAAAGCTGAACTCTCGAAAACATCACCTGCCATCTTGCATCAACACGTGGTAACAGAGTTTAAGTGAGAAAGTACCTCTTACGGTACCTTGAGTTGGACTCTTCAGGGCCTGGTAACTGTAAGCTTCTACCCCAAATAAATTCCCTTTATAAAAGCCAACAGATTTCTGATATTTGATATCAGCACCTCTTTGGCTGACTAATACAGCCTAGAAGCTAGGATTGCACTTCCATGCTCAAACCATTCTAAGATCTGCCCCTGGTTATTGGTCGAGAGGCAATGTGAAATAAGGAGAGCAGACCTTCAGATCTTGAAAAGTTCCAGTTTCACTGTTTCACTACACAGTCCAATCAAAGACTGTTTTTCTCTATCAAGAGACCACAGGGGAATTCAAGGATTCAGGTTTCCTAGGCTTATCCACTCAAAAGTCCTCGTGGCGGGCCTAAGGGTCTCAATCTTTTCTATCAGAACCCTGACATTGATATAGGAAACTCCTGAGGCTATACATTTGCAGCTCTAACATTGTTATAATTAGAACCGAGTCTCGATTTTCACCATAGTATGTCTTGAGGCTTCAGGAGATAAGAGTCTCCATTAATGCTGTGGCAGAGATCGCTAGCTTTTAGAACATGCCTTAAAGTCAGCAATTACCTGCTTTAAGCCTATCATTTTCTTTTTGCAAATCATCTAATCCCATCAAAAGCAGCCACCTTAGTCCACTATCTTTTTATTTATCATTTGCCCCATACTGATTAAGTGAAGCAAATATTTGAACTCTCAATACATTGTCTCTATCTCTACCTCAAGCCAGTTAACCACTGATGAAAGCTTAATTGTGATGCCACTATGTACCATAAGATATCATCCTACTTCACATCAGCAATGGTATCCCTGTTGCTTTGAGAAAGATAGCCACTTCAACTCCAAAATCCTATTCTAAAGGTCTGTGTTCTGCAACAATTTCAGGTACCAGTTGTCTTAGCTCTCATTCCCTAGAAAAAAAAAGCCCGAGCCAAAGGTTAAGTGCTGATGCTTTTTTTTTTTGAGAAGTACTATACCAGGGGTGAGCGGGTGAAGGAAATGGGAAGTAGGACTGAAGAATAGGAAACAATTCACAGTGAAATTTTATCATTCCAGTCATACTTTACAACAAGCAAAAAAAAAAAGTAGTTTTCAAGGCAGATATACTTACTTGTCCATGCATGGCATCTTCAGACAGGGAATAAAGGGAAGCTCAGGCTCAAAAAAAAAAAAAGTCCATTTGAAGAAGGAAACAGAAAAATACCTGGAAGCAATGGGAGATGCCAAAGACTTCTGGTCAGCTGTGCAAAAGGGTTCTTAGGTTTTATCTGGGGGTCTAAAATGTAAACTCTCATCAGAATTTGCTCTGTATTCTTAAGAGAGGAGAATAAGAAGGACTTGTTTTTACCAGTGTGGTTCCATAATTATTTTGATATTTTTGCACAGTCTAGTCTTGCTCTTTGAATTTGTTAACTCTGAGCAAGGAGAACCTCTGATGATCCCTTGGAAAATCAGACCCCTTCTACTTTTGGTATTTGTGATCATAGTTCTCCTGATCATTCTTCCTCAATGATCAGGTGCTATCTGCTTTTTCTCTTCCAGTAGTTTCTCAAACTATTTTAGAATCTTTCTTCTTTTCCAATACTGCTGTTTTTTATTGCTTAAAAACATACTCTATGGTTTCAGTGTGACAAAGAGAGTAGAGAATGTACTTGTTCTGCCATCTTGAACTAAATTCCATCCATTTACTATTTTTGATGGCGAAAAAAAGGGTATAATCTTACACAATTAAATTCACCTTTGTTTCTCTAAGAGGGCATTGGTGGCATGGTTACAGGAAAAGTAAATGTTTTTTTCACCTCATTATAATATATTAATCTGTGACTCTAAGATTAGAAAGTTAAAACAATTGCAATAACTTGTTTGTACATTAACAGAAAATAATTTTTTCTAGTCTTCTTTTCAGTCCCCTGGTCCTCCAAATATCTCCCCATACTTTAGTAATATTAAAAGACTAGTAAAAAAAAATAAAGGGAGAGAGAGGAGAAAGTAAGAGAGAGAGAGGGAGGGAGAGAGGGAGGGAAGAAACCAAGGAAATCAAGGAAACCAAGGCCATGGGCTACTTTTTGTCTTAATTGAGTCTATAATCTAATGTTTTATCTTCCTCCTGGCTTTGGGGCTTGGGGTATAACACTGTTTTGCTTTCTTACCTTCCTTTGTCCAACAGTAGGCTTGGTTAGATGTTGGTATCAAAATGTTTGTTCCTCTTATGCTGTGAAATAAGACTTCACAATTAAATATGAGCAATTTTTATGTATTATCTAAATGAAGGGAAGGATATAAAGGGAAGATAAAATTTCTTTGAGATAAGCAAGAGACATAAGGATATTTGTCTCTCCTTTCAAAGAAATTAGAATCTAGATTAGAAAGACATACCTGAACCCAAATATTTCAAAGCAGTAATCTGTGGGAAAAGAGAATTGTACTGTATATGAGATATATATGAAAACATCTACTATAGCTCCAAAGGACACCATAAGTGTTAGGTATGCCTGCTTTTAAATTTCACTGTGACAATTTCACTCCTATGTTATTCTGGTTTAGAAGTTAAAGTTCTTCTGGCTTTCAGAATTAAAAAAATAAACCAGATGGAGGGTCAGGATTGAAGATTTAGAGAAATTTAGTATGATAACAGGATTAGCTAATTGGCTGTAGAGGCATTTCCTGACCATCCTATCCTTAATTTCTTCTTCCCCTTCCTTCATCATTCTAACGCCTTACCCTGCTTTATATTTCTTCATAGCATTTACCACTGCCTGACATTTTATTATAATTATTTGTTTATTTTCTATTTCTCTCATCAGAATTTAAGCTCCATGAGGACATGACTTGTTTTTGTATGTTACTATATTCCTAATTCTTGGGACTGGGTTGGATATGTGTTGGTTCTCAATAAATAATTATTGAATGAAAGAGTGAGCCATGAAAGCTCAGTATTAGAAGGAATCCTTAAAATTGACTTTAACAATCCTTCTAATGCTTGAATTGCCTATATAACATGTCTACTCAAGAGTCATCCAGGCTATGTTATTACGTTTATTCACATTTAGCTAGTGGGAACTCTCTGTTTTTCTATGGCAGTCCATTTTTAATTCAGAAATTTGGACCATTAAAACATTCTCTCTCTGGGGAGTGGGTGTAGCTCAGTGGTTTGAGTGCCTGCTTCCCATGAATGAGGTCCTGGGTTCAATCCCCAACACCTCCTAAAAACAACAACATCAACAAAAACACTACAACTGAAAATGGGAGGATTGCATCCAGCATCCATGTGGAATCTGAGCCTCCTCTTGACATAGAGGTGCAATGGACACAACCAATCCAATGTCCACATAGAAGAGGTGGCATTGGATTGGGAAAAGTGGACATGGTGGACGATGGGTATGGGGAAAGGCAGGAAGAGATGAGCGGTGGAGGCGTCTTTGGGACATGGAGCTGCCCTGGATGGTGCTTCAGAGGTAATCACCGGACATTGTAAATCCTCACAGGGCCCACTGGATGGAATGGAGGAGAGTATGGGCCATGATGTGAACCATTGTCTATGAGGTGCAGAGGTGCCCAAAGATGTACTTACCAAATCCAAAAAAAAAAAAACCAAAAAAAAAAACACAAAAAAAACAAAAAAACAAAACAAAAACATAATCCTTAGGGTATGGATATTGCTCAATTGTTGAGCACCTTTCTCCCATATATGAGGTCCTGGGTTCAATCTCTGGTACCATCATAAAAAAATTTTTTTTCTTTGATATTCCCCCCCAATGGCCCTGTTTTATCCCAGTCGAGGACAATGATAATTAGTCTTCCAAATGGAAGCCTTTAATATATTTGAATACCCATGATCTCTCCTGAATAGTCTCTTATACAGGCCTCAAATTGTTTCAATGATTACTACTAAGGCATAATTTCTACTCTGTAGTAGTACATGGTTCTATCTTCATATAGGCATAAGAAGAAAGAGAATTCAGTAGTATATAACTGCAGTCCAGTGGATCCCTATGGGAAAATAACCCTCTCACCCCCACCCCAATCTTCCAAAAGGCAATGAGCTTTGGTTCTAGGCCCATCTGACCTGGTGGACCCTTGACTCAGTACTCAGGAAGAGGAACTAAGGAGGCAAGATGTTTTTCATTTACTCACATACCTTTGATCTCATGTATGTCCTTTGTTTTTCTTATTTGTGGATTGAGCCATAATCTGTAGCAAAAACAACATCATGTTCAAGTTATGATTTATATCAGTTATTAAGCCAGTCTACCTTTTGTGGTTGGTGTCCTGGTTCCTGAGTCTCTTCTCCAATCCTGGTTAGTCTTCTAAGAATGTATCATGAGTCATGCATGACATTCAAAGTAAACCCAATTTTCCAGGTGTGGTTGATTAACACAAAGCCAAGTTAGATTATCACCTCCTTTGTCAAATTAATGCTCCTAAAACCGCATCCACTTTTCTGGAAGATCCACCATGCTCATGACTCAGATTGACTTTACCTTCCACTAAACTGCCTAGGTCATTTTAATAAATGATAAATTGTCTTTCCTGTCCCAAACCTGTGTCTTTGACTTCTGAACTTGAGAATGAATCCCAAAACTTACTGCTGTTAGATTTATCCCATTGCTACTGACTGTCAAGATCTTTTTTGGATTCTAATTCTTTCATATCAGTTAGTCACTGTTCCTCTCAGCAATCTGTAAATGATGCTTTCATAAGAATTCCTTCTATATGTACAAGCCAATTGTAACATTGCTGGATGGCATAAATGACCTATAGCACATTTACACCTCCCTTCAGGTTTATAGTCATCCAGTTTCAGCAGACTTTGGGTCTACTTGTTGAACCTATTGTCAGTCCATATAATTATCTTTTTCTCTAGGTCATATTTCTCCATCATGACCACTAGGAGCTCCTGGGAAATCATGCCAGACCACCTTAGCATGTTTCACAAATTTACAAGCATAGTAAATTCATAAAGAAGGTGTGAATGATATTCTCCCTGCCTCTCCCAATCCACTTTTCATCCTGCTTTGTGCCCCTGGATGCTCTCCTCTGTGCACTGCACTAACTGGGTTCCTTTAACCTTCATTGGCAGGAGATTGTGGGAAAGCAGGAGGAGAATGAGATTAAGGCCTATATTTGCCCAGGTCCTTCTCTTCAAGATCTCTTCAAGGTTCAGGTAGTTGGTGGCTTGATTCCTCTGCCAAAGGCCACAGTGCCTCTGAAATGGCCTCTTCCTCAGCTAAAGATGCAGCTACAATATTCTCCAGATTGTCTTAAGTGTTTTTTCTCTCTGCTTTTCAAACTCAGGGACCAGGGCTGGCTGCATGGACTTCAACCTGTGTGATCGCACAGGGCCCTATGCTTGGTTTAATGCTCTGCTGTCTATGTCTTGAAATCCTTAATTTTGAATAGCAGGCCTTATGTTTTCATTCTTCACTGATTCCAGCAAATTATGTAGCCAGTTACACTACGGGTGGTACCAGTTTCCCTCAGTGCTTTACTATCCCTTCTAGGTTTCCATCAACTCTGCCCCACACTTAGGAAAATTCCCTTCACTAAACTCTTAATCACACTTTTCTGTTGTGCTTGCCATCTCTTTCCTTCCAAGGACCTGCCTAACCCAGAAGGAAATGGGATGAGTCTCACTGGTTTTTGTGAGACTTTGTTGGCTCCTAGTGATCACTGCTCCTTTAGGTCCTCCAAACCTATTCCTTTTTAAAAAGATTCTAAATATGAGCTGAAATTAATGTAATTCTTACTTGAATCTAATTTTCCCAATCTCCCTTTATCTCCATTTTTTCAAAATTGGCTGTTATTTCCTATCTTCAATTTTATTTTCCCTTTCTTGTTTTCTGTAATGGCAGTGTTTGGTTTAATAAATTACTTTGCAAGTTCTTTGAAGATTATTCAACACCAGACGCTTACCTGTTAGAGCTCAATTTCCCTCAAATTCCCTCTTACCAATTTCCCTCAAATTCCCTCTTACCAATATTTTGTCTTTTCTTAGTCCAAAGAGAGGTTTGCTTTCTTTTGTCATCTGTCAATATCATATTATTGGCCTCAGAAAACAATTCCCTTCTTTACCTTCCATTTGCTCTGATCAAAGCTGAAAAAATATTTTTTTTTCCTGTTAACCTCAGTTCATTTAGTGCTATAGATTTCCTGAAACTATCTTTGCAATTCCACATCACTCTCTAATATGAATTCTTGGTTATGTGGCCTTTATCCAATCGTTTGAACCTGTGGAGAGGACAAAAGATATTAACATAAATATTCAGAGCTTTTGGCTTGCCTCTGCTCTCCTTGCCCTCTAAGGAACAAGGATTCTTTATTGTTGCTTCAACTTCATGGCCTGTACTTTTGTAGTTCTGATTCTGGTAATCTGATGGAAAAGAGAAAGAGCAGATTACTTTTCAACAGAAAAAGCCTGGAAAGAAGAGAGATTATAGGGATATGAGTTTGGACTGAAAGCAGAAAGGTTTGGAGGGAGAGTTTTGGGGAACATTCCAGAAAGATGGCAGATGTTAAGGAAGCAGCTGTCATGATAATAGTCAAGGAATAAAGAAAAAGTATTAGCTCATTTTGCTACATAGCATAGAGACTTTCTAAAGATATAAATTACTTTTCAATACTTTCTTGATGGTTGGTGTGTTGAATACATCACCATGCTCTGACCAGCTATATATAGTATAATATATATATATTATATTTTATTTTACATATTTCCTTCAAAATCTGAGCTCAGTAACCACATTAATTTTTTTTAGAATATTTGGTCCTTTCCTTTTCAGTGGTCTCACTTGCAATTGTACCATTAGAATTACACTTATATGAGCTCTTGTAAACATCTTTCAACGCAGTATTTCTTGGCATGAAAATGAAGCCTATCTTATTTTTATGAACATCCTAAAATCTTGGTCACAATTTCTGAAACTCTCTTATATGGGATACTAGTCCTGGAATACTTTATTTTCAAAAGAGTGAAATAAGAATGTTCTGTGCTAATTGCTTAGAAAATGCTCTTAATTATATATTCTTTCCTTGAATAATACATATACACATACATTCACATACTAAAGACTCCGAAAACTCTCTCTATAAAACATCTCCTTAACTTTGTTTAACCTTGGAATTCCCAAGCTTATTTTCAGAACCAAAACCACCTATACCTATAAGTTTATTGTCTACACGCTATACTACTACCTGGTTGTCTTCCTGTACAAGATTTTACTAGTGAGAAAACTCTTGCCTGTGAAGTTAAAGTTCCAAATAACTATATTGTTCATTTCTAGAACTTCCCCCCAGATCCATTTGTCTAACTCAATGTATTCTCATCAGAGTAAGTACTCCTGCTCATGACAATAGATGACATCAAGGAAGACTTATTCTTCACGATTTGCAAATCCAGGTCCATGCTATGTTCTCCAATCCTAAACTGTTATATCACAAGTCTTATATAATTTTAATCAAGTTCCCATTTTGAAAGGGCCATCTTAAACCAGATTCCCCTAAATCTCATAAATAACCCCCCTCTTTGTTGTTCTCACTTTGAGATATTGCTAAAACTCAATCAAGGTGGTAATTAAACGAAGACCTCAGCTTCAGTTTTACTTTATCAACAGGTTATTATTTTAGGGGAGTCAGCATTTGACAATGAGATCCTATTTACAACCCAAACAACTAGTGTTTCAAGAAATATACCTGAATGCCACAAGATGATGCAGAATAATTCAGTATCTAGGCCTGGTTCCAACCTATCAAAATCATCTTTTCTTTAAGTTACACAATATTTTTAAAGGATATCTACTCTATCAACATATTTATATGCATGCAATTAGAGAAACTAGTCCTTCCTTCATGTATTTACTGATTGGATAAATTAATATCAGGAGACAATTTGTTTTCAATCTTAACTGAGATGAAATTCATTTTTCTCCAGTAACTGGGTAAGTACCACATAAAGAAAATGCAGCTTTAAAAGTGGTAGGAGAAGCTTGTGGTATCCTTGCTGGCCTTTCCCCCTCCCCAGTGTGGTGTGGAGTCAACCTCTGCTCCCAGTGTGGGTCCCTGGCCCTGTTCCAGAGGGAGCAGAGTAACTCCTATTCACATACTGCAGTGCCTGTATATTGATGCCAATCTATTGGATGTCAGCATAAAAGACTGAACCAGGAAACCCATCTCTGGCCCACCTGCCAGAACTTGCCCTGCAGGCAGAAGCAGCTTGCAGACAACTAAAGCAGTATAAGAAAAAATTAAGTCAAAGCAGCCTGGGACAAATAATTCAATGTTTTATTTTTAAAATTTTTTTAAAGATTTATTTATTTATTTATTTCTCTCCCCTTCCCCCCTCCCACGCCAGCTGTCTTTTCTCTGTGTCTATTTGCTGCACTTCTTTGTCTGCTTCTGTTGTTGTCAGCGGCATGGGAATCTGTGTTTCTTTTTGTTGCGTCATCTTGTTGTGTCAGCTCTCCGTGTGTATGGCACCATTCCTGGGCAGGCTGCACTTCCTTTTGCACTGGGTGGCTCTCTTTATGGGGCGCACTCCTTGCGCGTGGGGCTCCCCTATGCGGGGATACCCCTGCATGGCAGGGCACTCCTTGCATGCATCAGCACTGTGCATGGGAAAGCTCCACACAGGTCAAGGAGGCCTGGGGTTTGAACCGCAGACCTCCCATGTGGCAGACGGATGCCCTAACCACTGGGCCAAGTCTACCGCCTAAATGTTTTAAATCATACAATGAATCACATGAGAGAAGGAAAAAGTCTATAGCATAGGGATTAGTGAGGAAATTCAAATTCCTATAAACAGGTTAATTCTTGAGGACAGGAGCAAACACAAGCCTAGGACAAATGCAGTTTAGAAAAGATAGAGAGGATGCTGTACTACACATTTACCTCAGGGTGAACTTCTTGATAGTAGAGCTAAATTCTGCTGAAGGAGAGCCCCAGCCAATGCAGAGCCAATTTGCAAAGATCAGTCAATGCAGAGCCATTTACAAAGACAATTATGCATTGGTTAGTTAACTCCTGGCATGCAAGGAAATCTGTCTTATCACTATTTGGATACAAACTTAAAGAACAGGCAGCTCAGAGACTAAATCACAGAATTAGCATTTAAAATACTAAAATATACAGTGTGTAGCAAAAGATTATAAGACAAAAAAACAGAAATTGATGGCCCATCCAAAGGAAAAAGCAAAAGTCCAAAACCATCAATGAAGAAGACCAGACTTTCGACCTACCAGAGAAAGACTTTTAAAAAATGATTCTCAATATGCTCAAGGAGATAAAGGAAAACACAGAAAAGCAAAGGATATCAGGAAAATGATGATTGAACAATATGAGAATCTCAATAAAGAGACAGAAAATTTCAAAAGGAATCAAACTGAACTTCTGTAGTTGAAGACAATAACTGAAGTGAAAAATTCCTGGGCAGGGGGAGGGGGAGGGCACAAATAACTCAAGTGGTTGAGCGCCTGCTTTCCATGAATGAGGTCCTGGGTTCAATCCCTGGTATCTCCTTGAAAAAAGAAATCTCAGGTGGGTTTCAACAGCAGATTAGAGCTGGCAGAAGAAAAAAATAAGTGAACATGAGGACAAAACAATTGAAATGAGTCAGGCTTAGGAGCAGAAAGGAATGAGTGAAAAAAAGAGAACAGAGCCTGAGAACTGTGGGACACCATCAAGCATAATGAATATACATATTATGGGAGCCACAGAAGGAGAAGAAAGAGAGGGGCAAAGGGAATATTCAAAGAAATAATGGCAGAAAACTTCACCAAATTAATCACAGTCATAATTACTGGTATTCAAGGAGTCCAGCTAACCACAAACAGAATATACTTGAAGAGACCCAAGTCCAGATACATAGTAGACAAAATGTTGAATGCCAAGAACAAGGAGAGAATTCTGAAAGCTGCAGAGAAAAATATGTTTTATACAAAGAAGCCACAATTTCTCATCAGAAATCATGGAGAAATGAAGGCACTGAGATGAAATATTTAAAATGTTGAAAGAAAACAATTGCCAGCCAAGAATTTTGTATCTGGTGAGACAGTCTTTCAGAAATGAGGGAGAGATAGAGACATTTCCAGATAAAAGCTGAGGGAGTTTGTCACCACTAGCCTTGCCCTCCACACAATGCTTCAGTTTAGTTCTTCAGATTGAAAGAAAGGACACTACACAGTGGATCGTTAAGAAATAAGGCATTAAGAAATAAAGACCTCTGGTAAAGCAATAACATGGGTAATTATAAATGCTACTAATATTGTATTGTATTTTTTGATATGCAAGTCCACTGTTTAATTCTTCTAGATTTTTCTAAAATGTAAATATATGAAAAGTAATTATAAATCTGTTTTTGGACATTCAATGTATAAAGATATAATTTGTAGCAAGTACAATATAAAAGTGGGGGATGGAGGGGTTTGGGAACCGTGTTTGCATATGCTATTGATGTTAAGTTGGTATCGAATGAAATGTAATCATTATAGAATTAGGATGTTAAACCCCATCATAACCACAAGGAAAATATATGGAAAATACATATAGGAAGAAATGAGATGGGACTCAAAATGGTATACTCCAAAAAAATCAAATAAGTATGAAAGCAGGCACTAATGGAAGACTTGAGGGACCAACATGGTATAAGACTTACAAAGACCAAATATCAAAATGGCAGAAGAAAGTCATGCAATATCATTAGTTACTTTAAATGTAAGTGTATTAAACTCTCCAGTCAAAAGGCAGAGTTGGCAAAATGGATAAAAAGCATGACTCAACTATATGCTGTTTACAAAAGACTCACCTTAAATTCAGAGACACAGTAGGTTGAAAGCAAAAAGATGGGGGGGGGGGGAATATCATGAAACTAGTAACCAAAGAGAGATGGGATACTTATACTAATATCAGATTTTAAAAGAATTAAGTAAAAAAAAAAAAAAAACTATTATGAGGGACAAAGAAAGTCCCTATACACTGATAATGGAGTCAATTGGATAAGAAGAGATAATTATGTAAGCAAATATTGACAGATAGGTAGGATGAAATATTTCCACATTAATGGTTGGTGATGTCAATATACTACTGTCAATAATGGATTAAAACAGAAGTTTAATAAGTAAACAGAAGCCTTGAATAATACAGTAAACTAACTAGACCTTATAGACATATATAGAACACATAATCCAATGGTAGCAGAGTATTCATTCTTCTCTAGTTCACACAGAACATTTTCCAGGATAGACCATATGCTAAGTTACAAAATAAGTGCAATAAATTTAAAATTCATGTAATGTACTCTGACCACAATAAAATGAAGCCAGAATTCTATAACAAAGGGAGAACTGGAAAATTCACAGATATGCAGAAATTAAACAATGTCCTCTTAAACAACCAATGGGTCAAGAAGAAATTGCAAGGGAAATTGGGAAACATCTGAGGTGAATTAAAATGGACACAACGTACCAAAATTATGGGATGCAGCAAGGGCAATGCTGAGAGGGAAATTTATAGTGCTAAGTTATTCTATTAAAAAAGATCTCAATTTATCAACCTAACCACAAAACTGGAGAATTAGAAAAAGAAGAGCAAACTAAACCTGCAGTGATCTGGGGGAAAAGAAATAAAGATTACAGCAGAGATATAAGAAATGGAGAATTACAAAAAGCAGTAGACAAAATCCACAAAACCAAAAGTTTGTCCTTTGAAAAGATCAATAAAATCCTTACACTTTTATATAGACTAACAAAGAAAAAAAGTAACAGGATGCAAATAACTAAAATCAGAAATGAATGGGGGAACTGACCCTACAGAAAAGGATACTACTGATCCTACAGAAAAGAACAGAATTGTAGGAGGATACTATGAAAACTATACACCAACAAATTAGTTAAGCTAGATGAAATGAACAAAATTCTAGAAACACATGAACTACTTACACTGACTCAAGAAATAATAGAATACCTCAACAGACCAAACAAGGAGATTGAATCAGTAATCAAAAACCTACCAAGAAAAAAAAGCCCAGGACCAGATGGCTTCACTGGTAAATTTTACCAAACAGTCCAAGAAGAATTAATTACCAATCCTGCTCAAACTCTTCAAGAAATACAAGGGGAAGGGGATACTTCTAACTCATTTAATGGAGTCAACAATGTCCTAACACCAAAGAAATCAAAGAAGACCTAAATAAATGGAAAGATAGTCCA
This sequence comes from Dasypus novemcinctus, assembly GCF_030445035.2. Lineage (NCBI taxonomy): Eukaryota > Metazoa > Chordata > Mammalia > Cingulata > Dasypodidae > Dasypus > Dasypus novemcinctus. Next base: position 31,681,590 of record NC_080679.1, read on the forward strand.
TGTTTGTGGATTGGAAGATTAAATATTACTAAGATGTCAATTCTACCTAAAGTAATTTACAGATTCAATGCAATCCCCATCAAAATTCCAACAGCCTTCTTTACAGAAATGGAAAGCAAATTACTGAATTTATGTAGAAGGGTAATCAACCCCAAATAGAGAAAACCATCTTGAAAGAAAAGAATGAAGTTGTAGAACTCACACTTCCTGATTTTTAAAACTCATTATATAGCTAAAGTAATCAAAATATCATGGTATTGATGCAAGGACAGATATGTAGACCAATGGAATTGAAGTGGGAGTTCAGAAATAAACCCTCATATCTACTGCTGATTCATTTTTGACAAGGGTGCCAAGTCCATTCAGTAGGGAAAGACTAGTCTTCAAGAAATGGTGCTGGAAAAATTGGATATCCATATGCAAAAGAATGAAAGTGGATCTCTCCTTCATACCATATAAAAATTAACTCATAATGGATCAAAGAAATATATATAAGAACCAAACCTATAAAACTCCTGGAAGCAAACAGGGAAGCATCTTCAGGACATCTTCTTAGGCAATCCCTTCTTAGACTTTACACCCAAAGCATGAGCAACAAAAGACAAAAGTAGATAAATGAGATTTTTTCAAAATTTAAAACTTGCACATCAAAGGTCTTCATCATGAAAGTAAAAATACAACCTACAGAAAATAGGAGAAAATATTTGGAAACCACATATTCAATAAGAATTTAATATCTAGAGTATATAAAAGAATCTTACAACTCAACAATAAAAAGGCAAAAGAAAAAAACAATTAAAAATGGGCAAAATACTTGAATAGACACTTCTTCAAAGAAGTTATGCAAATGGCCAAAAGACACATTAAAAGATGCTTAACATTATCAGCAGGGAAATGCAAATCAAAACCACAATAAGAAAGCATTTCACACCCAGTAGAATGATGGCTATTTTTTTTAAAGGGGAAATTGCAAGTGTTGGAGAGAATGTGGAGAAATAGGAACACTTATTTCTTTTGGGCAGGAATGTAAAAAGGTGCACCTTCTGTGGAATAGAATTAGGTAGTTCCTTGAAAGGTTAAGTATTAAATTACTATACAATACAGTAACCCCGCTTCTAAGTATATACCCAAAAGAAATGAAACAGGGACTCAAATAGACATCTGTACACCCATGGTGATAGTGGCATTATTCACAATTGCCTAAAGATGGAAGCAAGCCATGTGTCCATCAACTGATAAATGGATAAACAAAATATTCAGCTATAAAAAGGAATGAAGTTCTGATACGTGTGACAACATGGATGAAACTTGAAGCCTTCATGTTGAATGAAGGAATCCAGATTCAAAAGAACAAATATTGTATGATCTCACTAATGAAATAATGAGAATAAACAAATTTAGAGTCAGAATCTAAAATGCATTTTACCAGTGCCTGGGTAGAGGGTATGAAATGAGAAGTTAATGCTTAATTGGTTCAGAATTTCTGTTTGGGGTGAAGGAAAAGCTTGGTAATGGATGGTGGTAATGGATTAGGTATTAGCATAAATGCACACCACTGAATTGTATATTTGAATGTCTGTGTGTGTTTGTATGTGTTATAAAAATTTAAACACATAGAACTGCATAAAACAGTGAACCTTAATGTAAACTGTGGACTATATTTCATTGTGTAATTATAATATTATTTCATTAGTTGTAACAAATGTACCACACTATTATAAAGAGTTAATAATAGGTATGAGTCGGTGTGGGTGGTGGGAGGTATATGGAATTCCGTACTTTCTGCATGTTTTTTTTTTCTGCAAACCTTCAACCTCTCTAATTAAAAAAAAAATCCTCCATTTGACACTTTAAAGTATCCATTGCACAAGTATGATATAGTGATCCTTGCATCAGTGGGGGCAATTCTTGGTTCTGTGGTTATTGGGACTTCCAGGAAACCTACAGCAATTCTTGCAATCCCCCAGTAATATGTTCTGCAGGCTTTACACAGGGAGATTGATCCAGGAGAATAGGCAGGATACAGGACATTCCCTTAGTCTCATTTGCCCATTTCCCCAGCAGGGTTATCTGTCATTTGTTTTCTCACCTGCCTGTTATCCCCTCTCCACCATCCCCCGCATGCCACTCTCTGACTATGATGAGATAGGCAGAATACTGGAGCCTGATTCATAGTTTTGCAGGATTTTACTATATTTCATAGTTAAAAATTAAAAATATATATATATACACATCTTATCTACCTGAACGTCAATATTTTCTCGTCGGAACAATGGAGATTTTAGTAACTGCCATCGGGACCTTAAAGGTTTTTGTGGTGGTCAGGATACACAAGGACTTAGGAAAATATGTTTAGCGTACATGGAATCTATTATGGATATGTAAAGGTGGTTATAGGGGTAAGTGCTACTTCACATTAAGATAGAAGTGGCAAATAATAATAATTCAAGGGAAAATGGTATACTATCCTGGTCACTCTAAATATTTCCACAATATTAATATATCATAGTTTAAGATAACTGCTGTCTTTTTTTCTATCAACCTAGCTTTAGTTTTGAATTTAATTCATTTAGGCTAGAAAACTACAGCAGTGATCAAAGGCATAATTATAGCGTATTTATAGCCTATTATTATTTTAACATTCTGAAGTAAAGAGCAAAAATTCCACCCAGTGAACTTGTTCTTCCTGTTACTGACACAAGATTGAGACATTTAAATGCTAAGACATGGATCCCTGAGGCAGAACATAAAATATTTATAATGAAGGGAGTATGGACCAATAAATTTCAGTTATGAATGTTTTTAGCTAGAAGAAATAATAAATAACCTTCCACAGGCAATATTTCAGTTTGCATTTATTATACCTCATCACACCAGATTTTCAGAAAACAATAATGATTGCATAGTAGGGCACTAAATTACTCTCATGTTTAATGAACGATTAAACTGTTAAGCTTTGATTAAGATGTAAGAGCCTCCCTAATTTGACTGTGTGATGTGGTTTGCTTGGAAAAGGATAGTTCATGATAGTACCAATAAAGAGACTGTCACTTATGTAATTTCTATGGAAGAACAGTCAATTCCATATATAGCTTAGCTTTGAAAAAGGGATATCAAACTGTAAGGTTTGGGGAAGTAGGAGCATTTAAATTAGTAAGATGAACTATGTACTTGGGATGTCTTATTTCCAGTCCATTTAAACAGTTCTAAAAATTGGTAGGAAAAATAGCCAGACTAAATCTGACCTGACTGTGCACAGTCATAGCAGATAGTGTAGGACATCTTGTGGTACCTGAGAAATAATGCTGGATTGGAGGTCAGGAGTCCTAAATCAGAGTTCTGAATTTTAACTTAGTAGCTGTGTAGCCGGGGGCGAGTTATTTGACTACTCTGATTCTCCTGTTTCTTTATTTGTGAAAGAAGAATAATAAGACTTATCTTGCATGGTTGTTGTAAAGATGAAATGAGATAGCTTATGTGTCTTAGCCTGGGCTCCCTAAGAAGCAAAGCCTAACTGCCACTTTCTTATTGGCGAGTGTGACCCTGGAAAAAAGAAAGAATGAAGGACAGGGAAGCAAGGCACGGAAAGAGGAGGTCCAACTCCAAGATGAGTTGTCAGTCAGCCATGTCCCTTAATGTTCATTTTCTTGATTACTTGAATCATTTTATTTGATGCTATCTGAGAGTCTTTACACAAAATGTATACCAAGACCATCTGTCTAGGGAAAAAATTTATTCATCAGTTTGCCTCCCTTATTGGTTATCCATGAGGTGTTAACTGCCTCACACTCTGGGATAGGCATGTACTAGTGGGGAATAGGTGCCTTCCCTGCCCCCCAGTTGTGGTATCAGTGGAAAAGCCCTGGAGTGAGGTAAGAACATAGGGCAGGGTGCTGCTAGGTTACACCTGTAGGAGCCCTCACAGGTGGTCAGAGGAGAGTCTGGAATAAGATAGGGGAGATCAAGAGAGCCCTAGTAGATGCATGAGAGGTGTCAATACAATATGAAAAGGCATTTTTTTACTATCTTTTTTTTTAAGATACATAGATCACACAAAATGTTACATTAAAAAATATAAGAGGGAAGCAGCTGTGGCTCAATCCGTTGGACTCTCATCTACCATATGGGAGGCCCTGAGTTCACCTCCCAGGGCCTCCTTATGAAGGCTAGCTGGCCCTGCACGCTGCAGAGAGCTGATGGCTCATGCACCATGGAGAGCTCACGGCCTGCATGCTGCGGAGAGCTGATGCAGCAAGAGGATGCAACAAAGGGAGACAAGCAGACACAGAAAAAAACGCAGCAAATGGACACAAAGAACAGACAGCAAAACAAGTTGTGTGTGTGGGGGGATAGATAAATGAATACATCTTTAAAAAATATATATATATATATAAGAGGTTCTCATATACCCCACTCCCCACACCCCCCACTCCTTCCACATCAACAACTTCTTTCATTATCATGGGACATTCATTGCATTTGACGAGTACATTTTGGAGCACTGCTGCATAGCATGGGTTATAGTTTATGTTGTAGCTTACATTCTCTCCCATTCCATTCAATGGGTTATAGTAGGATATATAATGTCCGTATAATGTCCTGCATCTGTCCCTGCAATATCATTCAGTACAACTCCAAGTCCCAAAAATGCCCCCATATCACATCTCTTCTTCCCTTTCCCTTTCTTCAGCAACTCCCATGGCCACTGTCTCTACAACGTCAATTATATAATTTCTTCCATTGCTAGAGTCACAATAATTCTGTAGTAGAATACCAATAAGTCCACTCTAATCCATATTTTATTCCTCCATCCTGAGGACCCTGGGATGGAAATGTCCACTGCAACTCTAAGTCAAGAGGGGTCTTAGATCCCACATGGCTGATGGATGCGATTCTGCTTTCAGCTGTAGACTCTCTCAGTTCCCTGGTGTGGTATTTGACTATCCTCACCTCCCTATTAGCTGAGATGGGTAAGTCCAACGAACTGAAGAGTAGGTATTGCAACTCTGCTGAGGCTCAGGGCCCAGCTGGCACATAGACAGTCCAGAGATTCAAGTCTCCTGAGCATACACCAACCCCAGCGCCAACCATGGGTTCAGTAAAAGTGACAGAAGAGTCCTATAGAGAGGTCACATCTGAGTCCAACTCTATCACATTCAGGAGAACAGATTCCAAAGTAGGGCCCACTGGCAAGGCACTGAACTCCAGAGCCATCTGTCATGACCATAGGACCTGGGTGTCTCCATAGCTCTCAGGAGCACCACTACCTGGGGTTGTATCTACTTTGGCTGTCTCTGAGATCCTGCTGAGACATGGATAAGCATGACCCCTCTGATGACCTCCCGACTCATTTTGAAGTCCCTTAGCCATATAAACTCATTTGCCTTTACCATTTCTCCCTTTTATTCAAGGTCTTTGATAAAGCATTTTAAAACTGCAAAGTTGTTATTAATACTCAAGGATAAAACTATTTATTGCTACTTCATGGATTTAAATAGGATTCATTAGGAATATATATGGTTCATGAACTCATAATTGTATTATTAAATTTCACTTTAAATCATTTTCATGCAGAACTCTTCTGAGACCAAAGAAAAAAAACCAGAAAGTTCCTCTAGAGAGCAAGCAAAATTTAATTTTTTAAACAAGTTACTTGTAAATAAACAAAATGTTTATTTAAATATTTACTGTTTAGAGATAAAAGTATTAAATGGAATCTGCCAGTGCTTTCATTGTTTCTATATGTGTGCCTACTTTTCCTGAAACCTACTGCACCAGGATTTAGCCTTCAAGTTCCATGTGTCATGGTCTATTGTAAAGAATCCTGAATTGGACACACTGGAGGGATGAGTGATTTTCTTGGTTACATGAGGCGTGCATATGGTTGTAAGCTTGGTTACATGAGACCACGAAAGCTTTCTGTTATATTTGTGGAGATGTCGGGAAATATCTCCATATTTCAGGGGTAGTTAAAGGGTTTGTGGATTGGTGAAGTGAAAAGGAGTGAGAGGAAATGTGGTTTCTGTGGGTGAAGAAATGGAGTCAGAAGTCCTGAGTGTTCCGACATGCATGTGTGCGGGGCCTAGGAACATGCTCATGCAGAAACCAGATATTGAGAACTTACCAGGTTTGAGTTTTCACTTCACCAAATGTTCACCTGAGATTTATACATTCTGATCTGAAATGAAAACAGGCGGAAATCCATTCTCAACAATAGCACCGAGTGGGAAGTCAAACTGGTTTTCATAACAAATATCATCAGAATGTTCCTTGCTGAGAAGCCTGATTAATGTTGGTAAGTTAAAATGTGAATGCTCAAATTGTAGGGTTTGTATAAGTCATCATTTAATAACTACCTTATTTACCTAATAACTACCTTATTTACCTAATAGCTGAGAAGGGGGAAACAAGAGAAGACAGATGCGCTTGCTCACCCACTGTTTAGCTTTGTGTTCATCTCTGGCTGAATGCCATTTCCAGGTGTCTGGTGTTGAGCCAAATACTAAAATTAGACATTTAGTACAACCCTGGTTGAGACACAGGGGTGATGTAGGAAAGCTTGTTCAGTCCTTGGCCCTTGGCACTGCTATTAGTACCTCTGTTTCCAGTGTTTGTCAAATTGACCCACCAATTTAAAGGAAAAGGAAATAAATAAGATGGAAATGTGATTGAAAAAAAAAACTATTAGACCTCAGATCTTAAAGCAAGGTCTCCCTAAAAATCTACTTTTTTATTTAAAATTTTTTCTTTGGAAAAACATGGAATACGAGTGGTACATTTATCCTTTTTTAGGGGCTGGTCCAAATCTTATTCTAAAAGTGTTCATGGACATATAATACTGTAAAGATAAAATCTGGAAAAGCAAATCTTCAAATATTAAAAGAAAAAGCAAACAAGGAATATGCCTATACGTGAATTCATCAGATTCCAGAATCTAAACCTCAACTTTGCAGATCTAGAAACTCTATCTTTTTAGTATTTGCAGAGGGGACTGCAGAGTGATGCTGCTAACCAAATGAACAATAGAATGATATCTGATATAAGTTAGAATGCCTCTCGATTAAATTATCCCTTATATGGATCAGACTGCTTGATTTTCTAACTACACATTATAGAATAAAATGATCTTAGCAAGTACTCATCCTCTGGACAGGTATACCTCATTGCTTTAAATATTTGTCCCATGCTTTGGGAAAACCTAATGAGAGGCTGAGGGATTTGTTGGATAAACATGAAGAAAAGTAACAGTAGTTCAAAGTAAAGAGTCAGCAGATTTCTAGTAAGGCTGAGCAGTTCCATCCTTGCCATCAGGAAGCAGAGTATAGATCCTTGTCAGCCAGATGAGTGAAGCCTTATTGGTTGGCATCTCTCCACTACTCCAGCGTCAGATCTGACAAGGCTTTTCTATGCTAACTCTGTCAAAAAAAACTGCTAGGGTCCAGCAATAGCCGCTGGGTACTAGAAGTGGTAGGAGAAGCGTTTGACCAGGTGTAGTGTTTGACCAGGTGTAGCTAACTTTCCTTGCATTAGAGATTTTCTGGGTCCTGTCACTCTCACCGATGCCCAAAGTTTAGGGTTGAGGGGAAGGAGAAGGGAACACAGAAAATATTTTTAATATTATGACCTCCACATTACATTTAATGGGGATCTCTGTTAAGATCCCACACATCAAGGCTGCTTACTTTGGTTTCACACATATTAGGAGGAAAATTGAAACAAGCGCTGAGAGATATAAATCCATTTTGTGCCTCAGGTCTAAGTTGGAACCAAAGTACCCCATTTCCCAGCATGAGATACCTGGAAAGAGGAAAGAGCAGTTATGAAGGATGCCCCACGCACAAGGATTTTAAGCAAAGGGAGGAGGTGAGTCTCAAAGAATGTTTCATCTCAGTCATGGGGAGGTTTGATGAAATGCCCCTGACCCAGGAAACCCACGGAATGAGCAGAATTCCCGCATTCCATCTCTCAAACTCCACACAGTGCTGGATGAACTGTAACTTTTAGCTTTTATGATTACCATCTTACCCTCTCACAATCACACCTTCTGTTCTCTCTGCAGATACAACCCTCCTCCCCAACTCTGTAAAGGTAAATGTAGTTAAGCCCTTCTTTTGGGTTTTTGATGTGAGCAGCACTGAATCTTTTACCTTTGTACATGGTGTCCTAAAAGCAAGGGAACATTATTAAACAGTACGTTGGTAACATTTTCAAATATGTTCAGTAAGTTTTTTTTTTCAACCTTCAGGCATATTATCAGGTGAAGTACCTTGAAATTTAAAGCAAGGGTCCAAGTGTTCATCTGACAAAAATGTACAATAAATATATTACTTTCCCTGTGTTTGCAGATCTTTTGCACATTCAGTTGTATATATTCATTGAACTTTTCCAGTTAAAATTAAACCTATTGCTTGAAATCTAGAGGTACCAAACCCAACACCCTTTTTTTTATAATTAAATTTCCTATTTTATTTTATTTTTTAAACATTTATTTATTTATTTATTTCTCTCCCCTCCCACCCCCCACCCTGGTTGTCTGTTCTCTGTGTCTATTTGCTGTGTCTTCTTTCTCTGCTTCTGTTGTTGTCAGTGGCAAGGGAATCTGTGTTTCTTTTGGTTGCGTCATCTTGCTGTGTCAGCTCTCCATGTGGGCGGCACCATTCCTGGGCAGGCTGCACTTTCTTTCACGCTGGACGGCTCTCCTTACAGGGCACACTCCTTGCGCGTGGGGCTCCCCTACGTGGGGGACACCCCTGCATGGCAGGGCACTCCTTGCATGCATCAGCACTGCGCATGGGCCAGCTCCACACGGGTCAAAGAGGCCCGGGGTTTGAACTGTGGACCTCCCATGTGGTAGACAGATGCCCTAACCACTGGGCCAAGTCCGCCACCCCCCAACACCATTTTGAGCATATTATTTGAACTAATATGAAATTTAGAAGTTTACCTGTTTCTCAAATGTTGGCTCCCTTGTGATTCTTTGAGGTAAACACTCAGAACTCAGGATCATTTTGGGCTGACTTGTTGCCACACTCATATGGTGTCTGAAGGTTCAAACAGAACAGGGCCTAATGGTATCTACTGATATTTAATACTAGCTACTAACTGATACATACTAGGGCTTTTTCTTTTTTTCATGTCATTTAATCTGATTTTTTTAAAAAGGGATTTTGGAGTTTCATTCCCTGCATAATGAGTACAAAGAATCCCAAATGTTCTGCCCTTGACATTGTAAAGTTTCTGCCAGAATACTTATTGCAACATCTCTAAAGCAGCAAAAACTGTACACTAAGGTTTAAATTCTAGATAACAAATCCACTAGTGCCTCATTTCTCATCGCTGTTGCCAGCCTTCTGTGCAGCTCATGTTTATAATAAAGAAGTAATAATAATGCCACAAGTTAAATTCATGCCTCACAAAACAAGAATATACCTAGTGTTACTCAAAATATCTTCTGGGTACAGAGAAGCCTTCTTATGACAGTAGAAATAGTAAGAGTTGGGGAAAGAGTCTGGGGCCTTCAGAGTCTCTCCTTGAGTATTTTAACAATGCAGTAAAATTCACACACGTGTAGTCTCTCTCAGTTGTGATGTTAATGCGTTACCAGCTTCTGACTGGGTCCGCAGGCCTCTAGGGCAGGTCCTGGAGCTTCAGTGTCTTGTGCAGCCCATGTCTGGAAAACATGGCCTGCAGTCTCCCAAAAGCTGAAGAGCTGCTTCTGTTTGAAAAACCCGTGTAACTGTTCTTGGGCCAGTGATGCTTCCTTACATCCTGAAACCTGAATCCAGAGTCTGACAAGTCCCAACATACCAAGCTCCCGATACCTACAGAGTCTGTACTCAGTCTAACCTATTGATTCCCTGAACTTATTGCCCGAGGCAGAGAGGGAGCTAATTAAAAGAAAATGGAGCTTTGAAAATCTCTGAGAATCTGTCTGAGATGCTGCCACTAACCTCGGGAATTTGAATCATTGCCCAGCACAGGAGCTAACAAATCTTCCTCCACGCTGCTGAACTAGGAGTGTGAAGCCTTTGAAATGGGAAGAGAAAAATTACAAACCTCCCTGTCCCCATCTGAATTCTTCCTAAGATTTGAATGAAAAGAATTTGAGGGTCAAATTTTTCTATTTTAAAAATGTGTGGGTGTATGTGTGTGTGCATGTGTATTCAGGATAATCACAGTTTATATTATAAGAATATGTATAAATATCAGGTTTTAAAAAAATTTCTCCCTGTGCAATGAGAGCAGTTTCTTTCGTTTTATAGATAGGAAAAATGAGACAGAGAGAAGTTAGGTAATTTTTCTTAAGTAATCTGAGTCAGCCAGAAAGACAGTTGGATGAGATTACAACTCAGAGTTGCTGACACTGAAATACATGTGGAAACCACTTGACCACATTGTTATCTTTCCTATTAGAATCAACTAAAACAAAATAGCACTTATATACTTACAGAAACCTTGCCTGTTTTGTACTGAAGCAGTTTCTAGGTAAATAGAACAAACAAATCACAAAATTGTCACTTAATACTAACCATAATGGCTTACCCCTTCCTTTCTGAATACACCAGGACTTTTGGAGGGTGGGGAAAAGATTTAAAGTAATATCAAGACTCTAATATTTCACTGGGGAGCAGAAAACACTATGGCCATCTTCAAAATTGTATCACTTCCAAAAAGCTGCAAAGGCATTTTGCCTGCATGGCTCCTTCTTCCCAGGCAAGTGCTAAATAGATGAGAACAGACCACAAAGCTATCATTAGATTAAAACAATAGATTGGAACTCACCATCCAAAAATCCTGAACGTGCTTCCTACATCAGATTTCTAGTTATCCATGGATATTCACTCTTCCACGTTCTGAGTAAAATTACAGGCAAACAATTTGAAACACGAGAGTTTATGCCTACATAACCAAATTAGGCCTTTTCTTAATTTACATTCAAAACTTGAAATTCTAAACATAAGTAACACATGTCTTAGTAGCATAGGGTAAGCCAGTAAAATTTGAAAAGTTGGAATCAGTCTAGATTGACTCATGTATCTTCACCATTTCCAAAGCTGGAGAAGTGACAATCATAAGCTACTATTCCAAACACACCTGAAAACCAGATGAGTGGAAGGAAATGGGACTTTCACATAAGACGTATCCATTATCTACTGCTACATAACAAACCACTCCAAAATTTAGTCACTTAGTTAACACAGAAATAATTATATTATTTCTCCTAATTCTGTGACTTGCTCAGGTGTTTCCTCTGTGATTTTTGCCTTAGCTCTTTCACATGGCTGCATTCTCCTACACGATCAGCTGCAATGTCCAAGAGGGCATCATTTCCATGTCTGGCATTTGGTGACCTGGGTCACCTCAGGTCTCCATGTGGACTCCCCTTCAGTGGAGAAAACTGGCTTTCTCACCTGGGAAGTTCAGGGTAGCATTCTAAGAGGGCAAAGTCAGAATCCACAGGCCTCTTGAAGTCTAGACATCTGCACTCATACAACATCATTTCCCCTGCATTCTAAATGACAAAGTTAGTCACAGGGCTAGAGATTCAAATGGGTAGAAGAATAAACGCCACCACTGGATGGGAGAATCAGCAAAGTCACATTACAAACAGGCATACTTACTGGGTTGGGAGGAATTTGGTACTATATAAGATGTAAAAGGAAATGAGGTGGAGGAAAGCATTGTACATACCATTTTGACTTCAGGGGACAGAGATTATGGAGAAAGGAATCGCAATTTAGCCAAGTATAAAAGACACTGCAGATGACTTATAAGTAGGGTGAGTTCTTGACCCTTGAAGATGTTCTGGGAGATAGAACTAGAGTTACTTCTTCCTTAAGTAGTGTTAATATTGTCCACCAGCTCCTGGGATTCTTGGAATTACTCAGATATCAAATTTTCTAGCAATTTGTTGAGACATCAGTCTCTGTTAAACCACTAAGCCATGGATTGCCTTCTGAAACAAGCCAATCCTGTCATACCGTCGAACCTGTTTCTCTGGAATATTTAATGGAATCCAAGATGGTAGTGGTCAACTAAGACAAGGAGCAGACAAGAATTAGCTAACATACACACCCAGGATGATGCAGCTCACCAGGGCAAACATTCCTTGCATAAATACTGCAACTGAGACCCTGAACACCAGTGGCTTTAATTTGGGGTTCTCAAAAGAGTCTACATGCTAAGCCTTCCATTGCCTTTTTGCTTTTTCATAGGGCATAAGAAGTGAAGGATTTGAGAAAGAGTTGAAGCAAAAAAAAATTTACTCAAGATTATAAAATAAGCTTGAGAGTATAGATGGGAAAGAGGCACTTGAAGACTCACTAAATAAATGTTAGTAAGCAATTTTATTTTATAGGATGGACTACCTAAGGACATTTCTATCAGCCATAATTATTCTATCTCTTTGTTTACTTGTCTCCAAAGAGTTTTCTTTTTTTCTGTCATGGAAAAGAAAAAGAGAAAGCAACTGAAAAATCTACCTGGCAAAGAGAGTTTTTGTGTATAATTGCTCTGGGAAGTTAAACCAGTTGGTTTACCTTTTAGAAAAGACAAGACCCTTACCTTTAATCCACAAGCAAATGACAAGAGATCTACAATGGAGAGTGTAAAACCAGATGTAGCTATTACTCTATATTTAGTATAAAGCCACCTCATGAAAAATACTGCTTAAGAGTTCAAAAACAAAACACCAAATAACATTTTCTAAGGAGCAAACTTTAATTAGTACACAACAAAAAAGAAGAGACTATGATGACAATTTAAAAAGTATGATCAATTAATTTAATACAATTGTACATTTAGGGCTACAACTTGTCTTAGTGTTTTGGGAGAGACCAATTCAGTGGTAACCGAACTTTTACTTCCTATGCAGTTTACATATAAAGAATGGTTAAAAAAAAAAAAAAAAAAAGCAACATGGCCTGAATTATTTTACAAACTTCATCGAATTACAATTCTTGCACTAATACCATTAGAGAACTTTCAGAGTAATCCTTCTGCTTGAGTGATTTAATTAGCCTCAATATCATTTTTTTTTTTCATATCTTAGATTTTTGCAACCCAAAACATCGCTGGAAAGAACAAAAATGGTGGTGAAACAAGGAGTGCAATATAATATAATGGCTTTATCATGGAAAATTTGAGATTGTTTCTGTGGAGATTGTGTCCAAGGTTATATTTATTATCTGGGAAGAGAGGGAAGAGAGTAGCAATAGTGCTTATCGAATGACTAACATGGAGAATTGGAAAAAATAGTGCTTATTTTCAGATCCAACCTGAAGGGTGGGCTTCAGTGAATCATTGTTTAGCTTTTCTTTGGAGGCATGCAGGCTCTTGTAAAACAGATGAGAAGTTAGAATTCCTTATGTTTTCTCTTGGTTTTCAAAGTTCCCTTTCCCTAGTACTCTCTTACCCGTGTACTTGGTAGTCTTAAGTTGCAGTATTATGAGCCTCCAATATGTGTATCTAGAATATGCAACCTGGGAAGGGTCCTCAGCTAAGGAATATTATTGGCAGAAAGTAAGGTGGCATCTATGATCTGTTAGGGTTCTAGCCAGTTCTTATTCATCTTTTCTTTGGCTTAATAGTTGTGGTTGGTATCTAAGTGGAAGAAACACTAAAAACTGATTTCAAGATAAATGTTCTCTTTTCTCCTGCTTGGATCAATATTTAGTTTCATACCTCTGAAAGGGAGATAAAAATTTAAGGATGTAAGTGATTTAAGGTCCTTAAATGAAGATATTATGTACAAATTTGCATGTGCTATCACAGTATGGGGCTGCGGTAGTTATGGAATCAGAATATATTAGAATTTTTTAAAAAATCTTCTCTACATTCCAGAATATATAGTCTCTGCTTGGAAGGTTGGTTTAACTTCTAATGGTATGGTGTTTACTCTTATGAGACTAATTCCATTGTTGGATATCATAAATTGTCACAAAGTAATTTTTTACATGTCATATAGAGTCAAAATATGCTTTCTAAGACTTCTACTCAATCAGTCTGAATTAATTATAACAATATTTTTTATTATAACAAGCATCTATGTAGCACTTATTGTTGTAAGGGCTTTGTATATGTTAATTAACTTAACCATCACAAAAGCCCTAGAAGGTAGGTACTATTATTAATTCCAGATGTGAAAACTCAGGCATTGAGACATTAAATTGAATTTCCCAAGGTCATGTAACTCTTAAAAGATTTAGTTGGTATTTGAACCCCAGCAGCTAGATTCTAAGACTTCTGCTACTAACAAGTTAACAACTGCCAACAACAGTATTTAGTAATTGATGTAAGAAACTATACCATTAGCAGTTGTTGCAATCAACAAGATTTTTAAAAAACATTTCCAGCAACTAATTCTGCAAACTTAGAAGAGCAATTAGCTATAATGCCCTTAGAAAAGCAACTAAGTTGGAGGCATTTGATTGAGAAAAGAACTCCTGCTTTCCTTTAGACTTCTCCTTAAGGCTAAGCACCCTTGGTTCTTTAATAACTCCTCGTAAACATCTTCAGCCAGTAAATATTTCTTGAGCACATACTTCTTCCCCAGGCAGTGCCCTAGGCACTGTATAAAAATAAAACAAAGTTAAATTTTTTGAACAGCTCACAGATTTTGGGGGTAAGAGAAATAAATTTTAAAATGATTATGGTGTTAGAATTATGCTCATGTTTCTTTGGGAGTGGAGCGAAATCTCTAAATATTACTGGCATGATAGTTAAAGATTTCCAGAGATGTTATGCTTTAACTGAGACTTGAAGGATAGGTAGGAGTTATCTAGGTAGAAAGGAGGGGAACAAATGGATAAAGTCTTGGCAGTATGACTGAGTATGACGGATGCAGGGAAGTGCAAGCAGTTTAAATCTTTGGAGTGAAGGTATATCTAGGAGAATAGCTGGAGACTTTCTTCACTAAACTGAGATGGAAAGAAGCCAATGTTGTAATTTTAGTTTGTAAGTGACTTTGTTCAACAAATATTTATCGTGTGCCTACTCTATACCAATCCCTGTGTTAGACACTTGGGATTGTTATAAACAAGACATTTCATCCCTGTCTTCATAGTACTTACCATTATTTGGGAAAGAAAGAGAAACAATAGCAAAAATGTAGTGCTATAAAGAGGGATGTACAGAAAGCTGTGATAGCATATAGTTCAGGAATTTAGTCCTAGTATCAGAGTCACCCTTCCTAAGAGAGTAATCTTTATGCTAAGGCCAAAAAAAGAAATAAAACTTAGGTGAACCTAGGTGGTAGAGGTCGACAGATTGAGGAAACAGAGCAGGGAATATTTGAGAATCTGAAATAAGGTTCAGTATTGTAGTATTGTTTTTAGTTGGTTCCCTAGTAGACCCTGAGACAAAAATTTGAGTGCAAGTAGTTTATTCAGAAGGTGATCAGAGGAGAATGGAGAAGAGATACTGGGAAGGTATATCAGTCTGCCAATGCAATGCTTGATGAAAGTATCAGAAATCTGTTGGTTTTTATAAAGGGTACTTATTTGGGATAAAATCTTACAATTACAAGGTCCTAAAGAGTCCGGCTCAAGGTTGCTTTCTCACCAAAGTCAGTTGCCAGACCTCTGCCTGGTCTCTGCTTCCTGGGCTTTCTCTTCCTCTTCAGGCTCTATGGGCCCAGCTCCTTCCTGATCTCAGCTGTGTGCTGGCTTAGGGGTGGTCTCTCAGGGTTTCCTATACCAGTCTCTGGCATAGGGCTCATTTATTTATAGGCCTTCTCATCTGTTAAGCTGCTCTATTCTCTTCAGCTGCAAACTATCAAGCAAATGCCTCATCTTTTCCTGGGTCCCAAGGATCAAAGAAGACAGAGCTCTCTCTCTTTCAGTATATCTTTTTGAGTGAGTGTCCATTTATATTGGCCAATTGTGGGGAAAGGGGGGACTGAACCTGAGTCACACCTTACTGACATGGTCAAACAAAAGCCCTAAATTTATTTTATCAAGTAAACTTAATCAGAAGCTCCTCACAGAATTTAATACAAGCAAAGGATATCACACACAGTGGAACAAATTAGTTTACAAACATAATCTTTCTTTTTTTGGGATTCATAAGTAATCTCAAACTGCCACAGAAAGTGAGAAATCCAGTACACAATGCATTAATGAATAGGTTACCTCTTTGGACAGCTGGGTCTCCATACTATCACAGAGCTCTGGATGCTCTGTAGACTATGTCTTAGAATTATCATATCTGAGAGGCAAGGAAGCCTGTTATTTACTTACCAAATCCCACCTGTAACTGGATTGAAGCCTACTCTTAGGGATATTAACTCTCCAAATTTTCTAGCCTGGCCACCATGTAGGTTGATCAAACTCCTAATGTCAGACAAAGCGCTCAGACCAAGACACAGCTATTTACAATAAAGCATATTCAGGTAGTGTCCCATGCTAAGTCCTCTCTTCTGTCAGTAAATCTCCAAGGTTGTTAGTCACAATAAAAAACAGTAAGACTTACAATGGAAGAGTGGTAGGGCATGCTGTAGTTCTTCTGTTGTAGTTGATCCTAAGGCTGAATTTTATATATCTCTATATCCTCTACCTGTCTTTCTAGATTCCCCTCATCATGGTCAGTACTTTTGCTGGACTAACTGGCTTGCCTGGTGAGATTATCCAGAACTTCATCCATGAATGATCTGAGCTTTTGGTTGGAGTAGCCTTGTCATGCTGTGTTGTTGTTATTGTTTTTCCTCACAGTGTATTAAATGGGCTTAATTACTGTCAGTTAAATATGGTGATGTTAAAACATTGTCCAACTGGCAAAAATCAAATCATCAACTACTCAATGGGGGTCACAAATCTTGAGAAGAACAATGGATGAAATATTACTTATATGAGATTTTTTGCAGGGTTTTCAAGGCCTATGAATACTGCAGCTGAAAACAGCTCTACAGCTGCATCCAAACTTCTTAAAGTCCATTTTGCTAGTAGAAATCTTTTGTCATAGCCTAGTTTGTAGACTGATAATCTCTGAAAAAACATTTTAGAATAATACTAATCCTGAATACCAGTGAAGAGGTGCAGGTAAAATAGTAAACTAAATTTAGCCAGTGTATTAAATATGCAGTCTAATCTCTTTTTTTCCTATTTATTTACTTTTAAAATTATTTTTAAAGAAGCTTTAGATTACATAAATGTTACATCAAAAATATAGAGGATCCCCATATATCTCACCCCTCCTCCTCCCATACTTATCCCCATTAACAACATCTTTTATTAGTGTGGTGCATTTGTTACAACTGATGAACACAAATTGAAGCATTGCTACTGCTCAGTCATAATTTTCCTTAAGCATGAAAACACCAACAGGCACCTAGTGAAACATCTCCCTTCCAGACATACTCTTGCTACCTCTATTATAAAGTAGCACCACTTTCTTCTCATTATATTAAGGGACATACCTTTCTTTGTCAGTTGGTCTTTTGGCATAAGGAGCCCAAATGACTAGGCAGTTATAGCTTCCTGTATAATTGATCCCTTACTGTGTCCCTTGGTAGAAGTATTCATACCACTCCTTCTTTCCTTCCTCCCTATCCCCCCTTCGCTATTCCAACACTCCCTCACCCATACCCCATCCCAAGAATCAGAACCTCTAATCCAGTATGATGGACAGCAAAGAGTCCTCAAGTAGGTCACTAGAAATGTGATGAGAAGACCCATGTCTACTTTCGCCCTTTGGTTCCTAAACATAGAACTATTCATATGAAGGCGATTTGTTCAGTGCCTACCTTGTACCTTGAAGGGCAGTATCATAATGCTGCAGGGTGTTATCTCCAACCTCATATATTACTTACCCTTTATGAGGCTGTTCCACTTTCTCTAAGGCTGGAAAATTCTGGTGCTGCAATATTTGTAAGGACCAATGGATCTCTTGTTCATTGACCCATTATCACATCTTCATTATAAAATGTGTTCCTTATCCAAAGTGATCTTTTATGGGCTCTCATGTTGGTATAACAGACACTCTGGGAGCCCTTAGATAGTAGGACTAACCATGACACAGTAATCAGGGAAGACAAACCCAAATCTGGTATACATATCAATCACAGGAAGGCTGACCCACAGTCTGCTCCTGGGTAGAATTGTGCTCCTGGGTAGAATTGTGAAATTAAGTTACCACCCTGCTTCTCGTTATGAACCCATTTTGTGTAAGCACTGAGGTGGCTGAGGACACAGGCTGGATGGTTATCATTTCCACCTGGTTGTTCAGTGCCTTTTGTGTGGCTATGTGGTATGAGATGCAAAGATATGTACACTTTGTGCCCATCCCATAGGTTCATACACATGCATCTTCTTCAAACAACTGTTTCTTTTTTTTTTAAGATTTACTTATTTTTTACTTATTTCTCTCCCCTTCCTCCCCCCACCCCTGTTGTCTTCTCTCTGTGTCCATTAGCTGTGTGTTCTTTAGTGTCTGCTTGCATTCTTGTCAGTGGCACCAGGAATCTGTGTCTCTTTTTGTTGAGTCATCTTGCTGCATCTGCTTTCCATGTGTGCAGTGCCACTACTGGGCAGGCTGTGCTTTTTCATGTGGGGTGGCTCCTTGTGGGGTGCACTCCTTGTGTGTGTGGCTCCCCTATGCGGGGGACACCCCTACATTGCACAGCTCTCGTTACGCACATTAGCACTGCGCATGGGCCAGCCCACCACATGGGTCAGGAGGCCCTGGGTTTGAACCCTGGACCTCCCATATGGTAGGTGGATGCTCTATCAGTTGAGCCAAATCCACTTCCCAACTTTGTTTCTTTCTAATCTTATTCCTTCCAGGTCCCTAAACAATGTACTCAGTGATTTAACACTACCCAAGAGTCAGTATATTCCTTAATTCAGACCACGTCTCCCTCCACATGAATTGATGACATGGTGTACTGCTAAATTTGCCTCCACCACCATCTTTCAGGGTCACCTCTGAAAGCATATGGAGGTGTATTAGTTAGCGTTCTGTAGGGAAACATAATTAACAAGAGATATTTGTCAATAGTATGCAATTTTATAAGAGTCTTTCACATAGCCATGGGGATGCATAAGTCTAGGTTCCGCAGGCAGACTACAACCAGGGGCTCCAGTGAAAGTCCAATGAAGGTTCTTGATGAGTTCTGGGAGACACTGGCTGTCCAAAGATGAGCTGGGAAATTCTCATTCAATGCTGGAATCACTTCCCCTTTTAAGGGGATAAAGTATCACTCATTGCTGATGGCAATCTCTCTGATTGATGGAATTGTAATCAGCTATCTATGATTTACCATTGCAGTAAAGTCAATGGTGACTAAAGTCCATAAATGCCCTTGTATTACAGTTAGCCCAGTGCTTGCTTGACCAAACAATTGGGCACAATTGCCTGGCTGAGTTGACACAATAGCCTAACCATCACAGGAAGCAATCAATATGTGGCTTACCCCAATTATAGTTCTAAACCATCTATGAATTAGGCCCTTTTTTCTTCTTCCTCTATCCATTGGTCATAAGGAATATCATTTGGCACCATAGGTGTGAACTCAAGGAGAGGCATCAGCACAAGATGAATAGATGACTTGGGTCCCTGAGGAGCCTTTTCATTTAACTTGAGCTATCTGGACATTTTTGGACCCAATTTCCATTTCCACCATACTGTGGATTTCTAATATGCCTCTAACACTGTGGGTCTGAAAATGCCTGGCACATGATGAGCAATTTCAATTATGTGTCACCTGATTTTTCCATGGTCTTGAACTTAACCTCTAGTGGGCCCATGTGCAAGGACTCTACTAGTAGTGTGCCAGGATTTTTTTTTTTTTTTGTCATTCTCTACTGCTTATGGAATGGCCTTTCTCAAAAAAATCTTAGATCCTATATAGCATCCTTATCTACTTTGGTGTAGCAGTTTAATACTATTTATGAATTCCAAAAATAGATATATCAGATTATGTTTGTAAACTGGTCTATTCCTCTGGGTGTATTAGATTGTATAAGATTCAGAGTTTTCACTTTTACTTGATTAACTTAAGATTGGGGTTTTGATTTGGCCACGTCAGTAGGATGTTGAGTCCCTGCCCCCTTGATGGACTGGAACTCACAGAGAAAATGACACAGCAGAGAATAGAGTTTGAGTTTTGATGCTGGAGCTCTGGGAAGTAAACACACAGGAGAAGAACACAGAGGAATAGAGTTAGCTCCATGACATGGCAGAGGACCAGGGAAGAGAAAGAGCCTGATAGTCTACAGTTGACCTTGTGGAGAGAACAGAGCAGCTGAGCCGAGAAAGAAATGAGCCCTGAGGAAAGAGACATTTAGAAGAAAGAGGAAGGCTGAACCCCCACAGAGACCTGGCAACCATCTTGCTCCAACATGTGGCAACAGACTTTGATTATGGAAGTAACTTATGCTTTCTGGCCTTGTGACTTTAAGTTTCTACACCAAATAAATACCCTTTATAAGTGCCAAAAGATTTCTGGTACTTTACATCAGCACCATTTTGGCTGACTAATATGCTTGGATATCTCTAGCAACATGGGATCTGACAAGTCATGTTGCCAGGTGGCAAGTCTGCTTATTCTACAGCCTTAATCTGCAGCACAGCCCTCCTTTTCTCTGGGCTCCAATCAAACTTGGCAGCTGTCCATATTATGCAATAAATGTGTAGGAGCAGTAGTTCCAAATGTGTTATAGGCTATATCCAAAATATAAGGAGAAATATTAAGTGCTGTACTCCTTTCTAGTGGTAGAGGGACAATGAACATGAACTTGTCCTTTCCATTTTCTTTTAAATATTTATTTTTTAAAATTTCTCTCCCCTTCCCTCCCCCCTGCCTCCTGTTGTCTGCTCTCTTGTGTCCATTTGCTGTGTGTTCTTCTATGTCTGCTTGCATTCTTGGAGGCGCTGGGAATCTGTGTCTCTTTTTTTGTTGCATCATTTTGCTGTGTCAGGTTTCTGTGTGTGCAGCGCCACTC
The DNA here is from genome assembly GCF_030445035.2 of Dasypus novemcinctus. Lineage (NCBI taxonomy): Eukaryota > Metazoa > Chordata > Mammalia > Cingulata > Dasypodidae > Dasypus > Dasypus novemcinctus. The sequence goes on from NC_080679.1 coordinate 31,702,529, forward strand.
CTGGATGGGCTGTGCTTTTTGCGTGGGGTGGTTCTTCTTGCAGGGCACGTTCCTTGCGTGTGGGGCTCCCCTACATGGGGAACACCCCTGCGTGGCATGGCACTCCTTGCGCATGGCAGCACAGCACGTGGGCCAGCTCACCACACGGGCCAGGAGGCCCTGGGTTTGAACCCTGGACCTCCTATATGGTAGGCAGATGCTCTATCAGTTGAGCCATATCTGCTTCCCTCATCCTTTACTTTTGAATGATATCCAAGCATACCTTGAGACAATGGACCTCCGAAAAATTCCCCAATATGTCAGGATCCTGATCATTTTAGAGTTTATCTGCCCCCTTCTGGAGCACATGTATCTTATCGGTGGTATTTGCCACTTCCTACTCTCCATGCTCATTAACATAATGTCAGTGTGATGTTTTTGAAAATGTCAAGATTAACAAGGCTCACTTGGATCCTATTATGATAGAGAGCAGGAAAGTTAATTTAGCCTTGAGGTGAGAGTATGAGCTTGTACTGTTATTCACCAAGTGAATATAAACTACCCTTGATCCCCGTTTTGGGATAGAGATTATAAAGAATGCCATCTCTATATAAATAGACATACCAAGTCACAAAACCTGTATTCATAGGTTCTGTGGTTACGATACTACATCTGGCAAAGTTTATGCAGGTGGATCTACTACTGGTTACACTTATTGAAATTCATCTTCACCTGCCTTAATCCAACTAGTTTTTGCAGGGTCATATCAGTGAATTAAATGAATATAAGAATGAGGACTGAACCCCTGCATTCTTTAATCTTCAAGGGTAACATGGCACAAATCTCTGCCATTCTACTCAAAATGTAAGATTGCTTTTAGCTTATTGTCTTGGCATGGGGGTGATGGATAGTTTTAGGGGTCTTCTCTAGGCCCATATTATAGTTATGACTGTAACACCCACCATGGCAGAGAACCATTGTAAAGGTTCTGTCAGCAACCAAACATATTCATCAAAATTATGCTCTCAAGATTCTGGAAAGTGAATACAAGGTTAATGGGCTATTAATGAGATGGACTCTGACCAGGACAACATTTATCATATAAAAAGCGAATCTGCACTTTCTTTTCTTCTTCTCCTTCTCCTTCTTCTTCTCCTCCTCCTCCTCTTCCTCCCCCTTCTCCTCCCCCTCCTCCTCCTACTTCTTCCTTCTTCTTTCTTCCTTCTTCCTTCTTCCTTCTTTCTTCTTCTTTACTGAGGATTGAACCTGGGACCTCACACATGGGAAGCAGTTGCTCAGCCCTGAGCTATACCTGCCCAATGATAAGGATTCTTTTCTTTATGAGGTTCCACTTTAACAAAAATCAATTATGGCATTTTTGGTCCTCTTGTCCCCCTATGGTGAGTTCAAACCTGTGTTCAACAGGTCTTGAAAGATTGACTTTCTGGCAATGGGATTCTACTCTCCTCTAGCAAGTGGTGGGTACTATTTTTGCCCACCCAGAGAAATCTGAAGGTTCATGGTTCTCAAGAAATTCACTCAGAAGTCTGCAGCCTAGCTAATAGGATCCTATTCCCTACTTCAGATTAGCATAGAAGAGTTTTGGGGACTTTGAATTCTGTTCTCTTTGTAACTCTTTTACCTCTACAATATCTAATTTTGGACTTGATTTAAAACATTGGCTGTCTTTTGGCTGTGGGAATAAGAAAATATTTTTAAATGCTGCCATGAAGGCATTCTGACTATTACCCTGAGTCCTGTTTGTAGTTGGTTGACCTGAGAATGTCATTTTCTTCCTTTGGGGAGTCTATGGCTATTATCAATAACCAACCAATTTCATAACCCTTAAGATCATCATTTCCCTACTAATTCATTAAAGAAAAGATCGAAGAATTACTTTGTAATAGTGATGCTACAGCATGCTAGAGGTTATCACCAGTCCATTTATCACCAGCTATGGGGCCCTTGCTCCCATATGACTGGTAAATGACCCAATTCCAAAATCCACTTCCTGAGGATTTACTTCTTAGGACTATTTCTGATACAAATTGTTAAGTTGGATACTCTCAAAAGGCAGACTCTGAGAGAAAGTATAAATAATTTATTTGGACTTTGGTCTGAAAAAGCTTTTGTAGGTAAGGGGTGGGGGGTGGGAGTGGAGACTGAGAAGTTAAGAAAACCAATACAGATAAACTAGTGAACAAATTACCTCTTCATATAACTGGGGCCTAATCCCACAGCAGCCTTTGCAAGGCTGTGTAGAACATTCTTCAAAATTGTCTCACTCAAGGGGTGAGGAAAACGGGGTATTTATTCCACAATTCTCATCTACCCTTGGTTGAGGGCTATTTCTGAGTATTCCATCTCCCCAGTACTTCTGGCTTTCCCCATATGGGCTAGGCATGATTTTGTAACTAGAGAAAGTAGTCATGCAGAGAGTCACTGATGCCTACAATATGAAGACACCAGTTATGTGCAGAATGGTGAGTGCTGATCAGATATGGAAGGTGAACCATTGTCTGCTACAACTACCAAGTGTCAGTAGGAGAGTGAGGAAAGATGAGACAGAAGAGGCTGATAATAATTTTATATTAAGGGCAAATAAAAATTATAAAAATATGGCTGTATTTTTAAAATTATTCTGTTGTGTTCCTTTTTCTGGAGTCAAGTATATTCCAACCATGGCTAAGGAAGGAGAAGACATTCTTATACCATGACAAAAGACAACAAAAGTACACTACATTGTGAAAATTTTGTTTATCTTGCAGCTACCAGTCAAAGACAGCCAACTACTGTGAAATTTCCTTTACCTCTTCTCTATCCCCCATCTAGCAGGAAATTAATCAGAATTGACTGACAACTAGCACAAGAAGAGATGTGACTGTGAGAGTCAAAAGGAGAATACAAAGACTTAAGGGAAAAGAGGAAACAAACTTCTAAAAAACTAAAAGTTTTTCCATTGTCTAGGAGTAACTGGCCATCGGAATGGTGAGGAAGCTGGCAGAGTAAGGCAGAGGTTTGGCTTCTGGAATTCCACACCGCCCGTGTATATCCTGTAAAGCTTTTGAATAACTACAACTTTAGTCTGAAAGGAAGTTTTAACAGGTTTCCAGATCCATTCTGTGGCTTAACTCACCCAAATAAGAACATTTTAGAGCATGAACCATACTGTCCCCACCCCTAGGTCCACTCTATTTCATAACATACAAATGGGATTTTAACAGGGAGTATGAAGAGATTTCAATTTTTGGAAAACGACTCTTGCTACCATGCCATGTCATAATATGTTAAAGAAAGACTAGAGAAAGAGAAAGCCACCAGTAATTATTGCTATATATAAGAGAAGGAAGCAAAATGATTTGATTTAAAGTGATAGCATAAGAATGAAAAGAAAAGGAGAGATTTCAAATATATTTAAGATAGGGGTTCTTAATCTTTTTTGTCCCACAGACACCTTTTGTCAGCTGAGTGAAAACCATGGACCCCTTACTTAGTCCACACTATACTGTGCATTATTTAATAAATATATCACACCTGCACCAACACATCCCCACAAAAATAATGTTTTTTTGAATTTCAATTCAAGATCATGGACTCCTTGTTAAGAAACCCTGATTTAGGAGGTAGTGATGCAATTATTCATTTAATTTGGAAAATGAGTAAATAGGAGAAAACAGTGACTCCTTTGGTGTCACTATCTGAGATAATAGTGAGGCTATTATCTGATATATGGTATAATAGAGGAGAATAGTGAGGTTTGGAGATAGATGCATATAAGGAATTCAGTTGCGGTCATGGTGAGTTCAAGGTGTTTAAGAGACATCTAAATGGGGGTGTCCAGCAGGAGTTAGAGGTACAAGTCTAGAGCTCAAAGTCCAAGACTAGCTGGAGATAGAGTATTGGTAGGAACTATGATATAGCAAGTACTTAGGGCCATGTGAGAGGACAAGATTCCTCAAAGGAAGAATGTGTAGAGTGAAGAAGAGTCATGGAATTATATAGGAGTTCATTGGGGCTTAGGTCAAGAAATGAGCAGCCTATATATTGGATGAGTTGTCTGTTGATGACAACAATAATGATGTAAGGACTTGTTATGGGGAGAAGTGTGCCAGCTGTGAAAGTTGTTAATAAATGGGAAGAGGACCAGAAAATCTGTAGGTAAAGCCACAGTGGAGAATATAGATTCATGTAGCAGAATGACATGGGCCTCAAAGGGGCAGAGTATTTGGTATAAAGGAGAAGCACAGTCCTGAAGTGATAGAAAGAAGAAAGGAAGACATAGACCTCTGTAGATCCTATGGTAGATGTTGTGTCCAGCACTACCTGAGAGTGCTGATGACTTATTTTTAGATGAGAGTCAAGTTTTAGCTCAGGTCTGGAGGTAACTTTTTTTCCTTAAAGAATTTATAATTTACAGTTTTCAGATTGTGGAAAGGGAGAACAAGAGATTGGACTTGAAGGACTAAAAAAGGAGTGAAAGAATAGTACTTCTTATAAAGGGAGAAGTAACGGAGCATGAAAATATGTGAAAAAGAGAGAGGACATATCAGGAACTTATGTTATAGGTGAGAGAGATGAGAGTGGGGAATAGTCTTGAGACTTGGATTAGCTGGTTGAATAGTTGTTTAGAGAAAAGGGCATGTAGTCTTTTTCAATTTCTTTGCTTTAACCAGTGGCTGAGGTGAGAAGTCATACTGTGGTGACAGCTGGGTGGGCCAGTGTGACAGTTTGAGATTATTTATGAATCCTAAAAAGAGAAAGATTACATTTGTAAACTAATCTATTCCTCTGGGTGTGATACCCTTTGATTACATTGGATTCAGTTGAGGGGTCCTTGATTAAATTACTTGTTAAGATTAGAGCTTTGATTCAACCATATCAATAAAGCATACTCAGGTTGAGTCTCTGTCCCCTTGGTGGGCTGATATAAATGGATACTCACTCAAGAAGACACATGGAAAGAGGAGACAACTTTGCCATTTTTATCCAGCCATGTAACAGAAAGGAGAAGACTCAAACCATTTGCCGATAGCTTACAGCTGACCTTGGGAAGAGCACCGAGACTGATATAGGAAGCCCTGAGAGATAAGCCCTAACCAGGAGAGAGAGGACTGGAGGCCAGGAGGCAAGGGAGAGACAGGGCAGAGATCACCTACCATCTTGCTTCAACATGTGGCAACTAACTTTGGTGAGAAAGCAACCTTGAGCTGGACTATTTATGGCCTTGTAACTGTAAGCTTTTACCCCAAATAAATTCCCTTTATAAAAGCCAACAGATTTCTGGTATTTTTTTAGCACCCCTTTGGCAGACTAATACATCCAGCAACTGGTGAAACTAAGAGTTGGTGGGCAAAACATCTCTTTAATCTAAGGGTGGCAGCTCAGCAGAAGTTCCTGGAATGGTAACTGCAGGAGAGTTGTTGGTATTTATTTATTGATTGATTGATTGATCGATTGATTGCAGGAGGGCTGATTGCCATCTCCATGTCAACTGGTGAGCCTAGCAATGTAACATGGCATATTGTGTGTTATAGAGTTGGGTATAGAAATATTCTATATATGAGGATAGGGCTCTCCCTTCCTGCCCTATGATCATATCTGCATTTTATAAAGATCACTGGCCTGCTATGAAGATGGATTCTGTCTTAAGCTTGAATCCAGGAAGACAATTAGAAGGCTACTGCAAAATCCAAGTAAGAAATAATGGGCCCATGAACTAAGACAGCTGCAGAGGGAAAAGAGATGAATAGGCATACATGGGGATGTTTAAGAGAAAGCATCTATAGCACTAAGCAATTAATTAGATACAATGGATGAAGGAGAGTGATAGCAAGGGAGGAGCATAGGATGACTTCCTATTTTGGATTTGTTTGTTTGGATAGAGGGTGGCATCAATTTTTTTTTTTTAAGATTTATTTATTTTATTTATTTCTCTCTCCCACCTTCATTATTTTGTTTTGTACTCACTGTCTGCTCTCTGTGTCCATTCAATGTGTGTTTTTCTGTGTCTGCTTGTCTTCTCTTTAGGCGGCACTGGGAACCAATCCTGGGACCTTCCAGAATGAGAGAGAGGTGCTCAATCTCTTGCGCTACCACAGTTCCCTGATCTGCTTCAAATCTTTGTCTCTTCTGTATCTCTTTTTGTTGCGTCATCTTGCTGCTCCAGTTTTCCCATTGGACATTACTCCATGAGGGCCAGCACTCCTACGTGGGCTAGCCCTCCTGCACAGGCCAGCACACTGTGCAGGTCAGCACACTACATGAGCCAGCTCTCCCCTTGGGCCAGCTCACTGCATGAGCCAACTCGCCTTCACTGGGGGCCCTTGGAATCGAACCTGGACCTTCCATATGGTAGACAGGAGCCCAATTGCCTGAGCCACATCCACCTCCCTGGCATCAATCCTTGGGTTAAGTAATAAGGCAAGAGGAGCAAAGTTTGGATTGTGGAGGAATGGATGAAATGTTTTCCTTTAAAAATGTTTATTTTGAGATGCCTTTGGGATATCCCAACAGCAATGTCCATTAGGCATTTGACTCAAGAGACCTAGCATTATGGATGGGGGCCTGGGCTACAATTAAGGTTGTAAGTCATTAGAATATAGGTGTCTAAGCAATGGCTGTGTGGAGGTCATTGGGAAATACTAAATAGATCAGAAGAGCAGTGGTTGAAGATTGAGCCCTGGGTTCATCACCATTTGCAGGGCAAATGGAGGAATGAATGAAGGCCAAACATGATTAGATCAAAAGGTAGAAGGAAAGCCAGGGAGAGTAATGTCACAGAATAAAAGAAAGAGTTTCAAGAAGAAAAGAGTGCTACAGATTCTCAAATGCTGCAACAGCAATAACAAAAATCAGGGGCAGAAAATTATCCATTGAATTTGATAAAATGAAAGTCACTGGTGACCTGAGTCAGAGCAATTTCTGAGGAGGACTGAAACACAATTGAAAATGCATGGATTGGGCAACGGACTTGGCCCAGTGGTTAGGGCGTCCATCTACCACATGGGAGGTCCATGGTTCAAACCCTGGGCCTCCTTGACCCGTGTGGAGCTGGCCCATGTGCAGTGCTAATGCACGCAAGGAGTGCCCTGCCATGCAGGGATGTCCCCTGCGTAGGGGAGCCCCACGCCCAAGGAGTGCTCCTGTAAGGAGAGCCACTCAGCACGAAAGAAAGTGCAGCCTGCCCAGGAATGGTGCCACCCACACTTTCTGTGCCACTGATGAGAACAGAAGCGGACAAAGAAACAAGACGCAGCAAATAGACACAGAAAACAGACAACCGGGGGAGGGGGGAATTAAATAAATAAATAAATAAATCTTTAAAAAAAAAAGCATGGATTGAAAAGTGATTGGAGGACCACACCATACTCAGAAATCAATTCCAACTGAATTAAGCACTCAAACATGAAAGGCAAATCTTTAAAACTTTTAGAAAAAAAATATAGGCAAACATCTCATGCTTTTATATAAGGAAGGACTTCTTAAACAAGAAACAGAAGTGCTAACATGGGAGAAAAGACTGATCAATTCATCTACATTATATTTAAGAGTTTCCGTTCATCAAAAGTTATATAAATAAAGTTAAAAGACAAAAACTATTAACTGGAGAAGAAATTTTGCAACATATTTAACAAAGGATTCGTTTTCAGAATTTATTTTCACATATATTTTTTAAATCCTTATAAATCAATAAGTAAGGCAAGCAAACTAATAGGAAAATAGACAAATGACATGAACATACATGAAACAAAATAAGGAATAAATGAATAAAAGGTGCTCAATCTCTTTAATAGTCAGGAAAATGCAAGACTATAATCGGATATAATTTTCTCATTAGACTGAAAAAATTAAGAAATCTGACTATACAAAGTATTGGTAAGAATGGAGAACTATGTGAATTTTTTTACCCTGCTGGTGGATAATGAATTGGAACAATAACTGTAGAAAACAGTTTGACAATTCCTTGAAAAAAATCAGGCATTCGAATTTCTTACAAGCAAATAATTGCAGTCCTCAATATATTCCCTACAGAAAATCCTGCACAAGTGCAATCAGAAAACATATCCAGAAATATTCATAATGGATATCTCCTTTATATTTATCAAGTATTATACAAAATTTTTTTCAGTGAATAAAAGGATAACCCATAAATGTAGACTATTTTTTGTAGACATTTGGTTATTAAGGAAAATAGCAAGGTAACTTGTGGCTTCTAGTTTACTTCTCAGATGTCTTCTCGACATATTCCTTCTCAAACATTGCACCCAGAATTGCTATGTGGCCCTCTTGCTCCTGGTTTGTTCTAACTCTTGTATAATTTCAACTATCAGTGCAGTCAATGATTACCTTAGCTTTCTCAGCAGCCCTTTCCCATTTTAGCTCACACTGATTTTGCAGTAAATATTTGGGCCAGCCTGAGAATCTAAACAGTGGTGAAAGCACAGTTTCAATGGTGATGGGGGTCTGGAATTTCAAAGCAACTGACAATTGCAATAATAGATTAGTGAGTAGTGGTGCCCAGTTTACTGATTTCCATAGCTTCCTGACATCCCTGGAAAATAATTAATTTTATTCAAGGCTTTTTGGAATGAGAAAAATAAGCATATATAAGGATGATGCTATTATTTATAGAACGTTTATATGCAATCTTCCAAAAGTTTCTCACATGTCATTGCTGTATAGAAGAGACTCCACAAAGAGTATTACCAATATTGTTTTTTATTTTTAGTAAATATTCAGCAGAGGCTGAATCAATCCCCCATTAAAAACACTGTCAGAATTGGATCTGAGTCATCTTGGTTTTTCTTCTCTAATACATTTGTTTTCTAGACAGAGTGATTGAGTGGTTTCTTGACTGAATGATTTCCAACCTTGTCTCAAACCAACAATCACCTGCTAAGCCTGTAGCTTGATTCTGTCAAATAAAGTGAGCAAAGTGAGAGCAGCTCTATAGAGGAAAACCTTCAAAGATCATCATCATCAAAAAGGTGCTGGTTGCGTGTGGAGCTGGCCATGCGCAGCGCTGATGCGCGCAAGGAGTGCCGTGCCACGCAAGGGTGTCCCCCGCGTGGGGGAGCCCCACGCGCAAGGAGTGCGCCCGTGAGGAGCCGCCCAGCGTGAAAAGAAAGAGCAGCCTGCCCAGGAAAGGCACCGCCCACACTTCCCGTGCCGCTGACCACAACAGAAGCGGACAAAGAAACAAGACGCAGCAAACAGACACCAAGAGCAGACAACCAGGGGAGGGGGGGGAAATTAAATAAAATAAATAAATGTTTAAAAAAAAAAAAAAAAAAAAAAAAAAAAAAAGGTGCTGGTTGAATCTACAGCATCCCTGCCACTGTGCTGTTTTAGTACTGTGGTTTCAGAAAGGCTGCTGACACTTCAGAATAAGTAATGAATAAATATCCCAAAGGAAAAGAAAAACTTAAAGAACATGCTATAGAAGGCAGTCTGAACTTTCTACTATTTGTGTTCTTTGAAATTTTTATTATTTTCCTGGCATGTATAGAGCATACTTCAATGCATAAAAGGCTTTTGTATATACTTTGATTTTTAGAGCCATTATGTGAGATAAGCAAACGGCTAAATCATCACCCCCATTTTAAAGATAAAGAAGCTGAGATTCAAAGGGATAAGTGACTTGGAAAAAGTTATGGACATAATAAATAATGGAGAAGGTGCTTCATCCCAGCTACATGCTTTGATTGCAAGTTCAGCATATGTCAACACACTACAAAGTTGGCTGCCAGGCATAGTAAAATGCAGTGAAGATTATCATTTTTAAAAATTTTACCTAGCCATGTTCCCTTTCCTTCCTCCGTGTAGCTGTGTTGCAATGTTTAGATATGTGGTCACTAATTCCAAATAATTATCATAAATTTAATGATTGGTATAAATGCATTCTATTCGTTTTTTTAAGTAACTCATAAGAATGTCATTTATATATTTTGCTTCTGATCTATTTTTGAATTGTAAGGCCAAGTTTACATCTCCCTGACAAGGATATCTAGAACTCAAAGTCTAAGAACTAGGAAAAAAAGTTTACCTCTGCCGTCTTTTTTATTTCAAAGTCTATGACATGATTTTTAAAAATTGATGTATATTTTACAGTAGCAGTATTTATACAAAATAAACCCATCCTTTTTACATATTGAAATTTGTATTGGTATTAGCTTAAAGTTTTATAGGCATTATCCAATTTGATATTTGTAACAACCCTTTAGGGTAGGTACTATTATTGTCTTTTACAGATAATAATTCAGAATCTGGGACTTGAACAGTTTGTCTCAGTTTACCTAGCTAATGTGCTGAGATTTTTTAGAACAGTTGTTTCATTTCTCAATCTATACTCTTAGCGCCTGTGCTCTACTGCAGAGACTTAATAGTCATGAGAAAAAAGTTTGGAGTCGAGGAAACTGATTTCAGCTAGAATGAAAAACTTATTTATGCATATTAAAATTTCGTCAAGATTTAAAACATCCTGGGGAAAGGGCAGACTTTGAGTCAGACTCATCTTTAAGTGGGTATGAAAATATAAGCCTTACTGGGCTGTTGTAAGGTTTAAATAAAATAATATATCTAGTATGTAGTATGCCCTCAATAAAATTGTGTGGTTTTTTTTGTTTTATTTTGATTTAGTAGGTACCAGAATTGAACCTGGGACCTAGTACATGGCAAGCAGGCACTCAGCCACTAAGCTACATCACCTCCCCTCAGTTTTCTTTTTATATTTTACTTATGCTGTGTGACACTTAGAATATATTTTTTTTAATGAACAGAAAATCCAGTAAAATTTATCCAAGAAAACAAACGATCTCATCTAAGACGAAGAGTGAAGTTATGCACCTCTGGGTGTGACTAATTCAGACACTCAATAATATTTCAAGAACACTGATTCTCCCTCTTTTTCCTCAGTGGTCCTGTCTTGTTGTTTCATGGTTACTGGATATTTCCACACCTCCAGGTTCTCCAGGTAGGCACAACCATATCAAGTAGAAAAAGTGGAACTCTTTCTTCCAGGGTTTCTTCCTTCTTAGACCACCAGCAGATAAGAATTTTTGACACATCCGCTTCCTAAACAAATCAGTCTAGAGAAACTTACATGAATTAGAGGACTTCATAATAAAAGATAAAACCAGAGATCAGGAACTAGGACCTGTTCAAAGTTAGAAAGCAGCAGAAAGAAACAACCATGACTTTGAGGCTGTGCAAATAATTAGTCCCAGAATCTAGGTGATAACTGAACACATATGTAGACTCAAAATGAACCCAGTATTCCTCTCTCTCAAATATGTCTTCCATCTGTTTTCTTCTTCTGGCTTCTTCCTTTTAAGCACTAAATATGCTCCTTTCTCTAACCCTTAAGAAAATAATAAAGAGAAAAAGAAATAGTCTTTCTTGACCCTTTCTACCTGAAGTCTTGTCTGGCTTTCCCTCTCATTCCTCTGGCTGCCCTCACTCCCTCAGTCTCATTTCCATCTGGAGTTAGATCCTCACTGCTCACACCTCTACACAATGTACCCTATCTGCCTCTACAACTCTGTTAATGTGGCTGTGTGTAAGGAATTAATGTCCTCCTAACTGCCAAAGCCAATGGTCACTTTGAGGCCTTTTCATATTAGGCTTTTTTACTGAGCAAATTTCATCCTTCATATTTAATACATCCTTGAACACTTTCTAGCCCTACGGTCACCTTTGAGCTTCTCTGACCATTCCTTCTCTCTCCCTCTGTGGGCTTGTCTTCCTCAGCTCACCTCACAGATTTCAGTGTTTCCGAGGTTTCTAATCCTAAATCCCCTGCTGATAGAGAAACCAACCCATTAATATGTATTTACAATTTTTAGACCCACATGATATTTCTTACTTTTTACTTATTTTGGGTATTATTGAGTACTAAATGGGCAAAAATTAATAGAAACAAGTTAAGGAAATAACACTGAACTGCCGAAGGAGGAGAAACTAGCCTTGCCCTTTTCTTTGCCAAAAGGTAAAAATGATTGTCTTGTCTTCATGTGTCAGTCTAGCATCTATCATTTCATTTTTAATATTGGCTTAAATCCATTGAAACTCTTCACACTGCTGTGATAGTGGTGATCTAACATGTAGGATTAGTGTGCCAGAAGGCATCTCTTTATTAAAAAAAAAAAAAAAGGCAAAGGCAATGATTGTTGGCCGTCAACCTGACATTCTGGCATCAAACCAAACCAAGCCTGAGGCCGTTGGAGGATTTCAAGGCTGTAGAAATTGTCTTAATTACAATACACAGGGCTTCCAAAGAGATGTTCATGAAGTCTTTAACTGCCCCTGAGGATTATGTAGTGCCTGAAAAGTCAACATTAGGGTAGACTGAGGAAATGAGGTGTTCTGACATACTTCACAGTAGCAATGCCGACAAAAATCTGCATTATTCACTCTATGGTTTAAGAACTGGAGCCAGCATTGCTCTTCCCTGAGCCCCTTTTACCTACCCATTCCTGACCCCATCAGTAGGTTATAAAACCTGCATATCATGTGAGAAATTACCTGGAAATATTTAACTGGACAAAGTGCTTTGTTAGCGGGCAATTACTACTCAGTTCACTTTCTATAATGGATGATTACTGAATGAACAGAAAGGACATTACGTGTGAAGATGCTCATTGCTTTGAGGGAAGAAAGTATAAGCAGGGAAAAAAGGAAAATACATTATATATTTGGGTACATATGTGTATGGATAATGTTTATGAAAATGAATCGTGGCTGTTAAAGTCTGTAGCTCTGTCCCTGTTGAAGCACCCTTACAATCCTGATTCATGCTACAAAGCAGTCCAGGTTACCTAGAAAGACATCTAAAATCAGACAGGAGGGACTATGTCCTTACCCTAGGGGCATTCACATTCTCAGTTTTATTCAGGCTGCTTATTTATATCACACCAAAATGAATACTTTAGTTTCTTGATCCAGAATCTATCCTCTTCTCCACATTGCCTATCACTGTTTTAACCACGATCTCTGACCACCTTGAGCCTGTTTCACCATGGCCAGCTTGCACCTACAGATATCAGCCTCAGTCTGCTGACTCAAAGTCTGTGTCTCATGTAACTCTTTAGTTTGGATCTAAGGCCTTGGTTGCCAACTCGGATATTGCTAAATGTATCTTAGTATCCATGGCCACTGTCTATACGGTCTCCTGTCTCTGTGCCACACTTGTTGACATATACATTAGTCTAGCCCTCCTGTTCTAGCCAGGCCTTTCTCACATCCCTGGTGACTCAACAGTGAAGTGGTGACAGGGAAGTTAATAATGGGATTGGTTTGTGGAATGGAGTATTAGAGAATAGGCCAGACTTACTCTGTAGTCTAAAGGAATGGAGTCATAGTTGACCAAGAGATGGATGCACTGAACTGAACAAATCTCATACCAATAGTCAAGACAGGGTCCAAAACTCAGGATAGGTTATTCATAAAATTACATCAGAATTAAAATCTAAAGAGGGGTCTGTTGCTTGGAGATTGATCCATGGAAAAGGGTCAGGCAAGATGTGATTATGTTTAATAATCTTTTAAGAATTTTTTTTCTCTTGCATACCTATCCTCAAATATTTGTCAGAGTATATATTGCAGTTTGGGGTTTTGAATCCAGTGGTAATGGTAGTATGAGAGAACATGAACATGGAGAAGGGAAGAGGACTTGGCCCAGTGGTTAGGGCATCCGCCTACCACATGGGAGGTCTGCGGTTCAAACCCCGGGCCTCCTTGACCCGTGTGGAGCTGGCCCATGTGCAGTGCTGATACATACACTAGAGCCCTGCCACGCAGGGGTGTCCCCCACGTAGGGGAGCCCCACGCGCAAGGAGTATACCCCATAAGGAGAGCCGCCCAGCGCGAAAGAAAGTGCAGCCTGCCCAAGAATGGTGCCCCACACACACAGAGCTGACACAACAAGATGACGCAACAAAAAGAAACACAGATTCCCAGTGCCACTGATAAGGATAGAAGCAGTCACAGAAGAACACACAGCGAATGGACACAGAGAGCAGACAACTGGGGAGTGGATGGGGGGGCAGGAAGGGGAGAGGAAAGGAAGGAAGGAAGGAAGGAAGGAAGGAAGGGAGGGAGGGAGGGAGGGAGGATCTTAAAAAAAAAACCAACATGAACATGGAGAAGAAGCTCAGTTCCAGGGCAAATAGGATACAAAGCAAAAACACTATTTCCTAAAATACGGCAGGGCAGAACCAGCAGCAGTTTTGCATTTGTCCTATAAAACTATGGATTTAATGATTTTTGCACTCTTCTAAATATGGACAGACTTAGTACCTGAGTTTGTGGGGAAGTTGAATGTAGGACAATGGGGACTTGGAGACAGAGCTAGGTGGTTGTTACCTGTAAATGGGAGATTTTTCCAAGGTTGCTGTTCTCAGACTACAACCCCTACCCTTTCTCCTAGGTAGATTATTTTAAGTGTTTAAAATTTTCTATGGTAGGTTATTTTAATTATTGTGACATACTCCATAAAGGTTAGATTCAACTGCCTTTCTACTAGCTATACCTCCACTTCATTGTCACCCTCTTCAAAAGAAAGAAAAGTATTTTGGAACTTGAATGCCAATATTATTACAAGGATATATTGAATTCTTCTAATTTATAAAGAAAAAGGAATAAGTTCTTAATCTTTGGTACTTTAATGATTATTAGAAACAGATTTTGTGGGCCATATTGCAAAATGGTCATGACACATAGTCCAGTGTGTCATATAAAAAGTTGAGGATAATTTATCTAAGTTTATCCTAATCAGCCTGTTGATATATCCATGTTTAGCACAATCTGATCCCTCAAAGTCTTGAAATGTAGTATAGATCTTCTCTAAATGTTGAGAATATTAAAGCTAGCCTTATATGATACATTATAGAGCAAAATTTCATAGGAGATTTCCTTTGGACATCTCCCGGTCCCCAAAGGTCCTCTTCTCCAGGAGCATAAAGGCCTAATCTCCTCTTTTTTCCTGCAAAACCTCCAGTACACACCGATTCTGTTCTTAGTCCTTACTCACTTCTCCATCCCAGCCCTCAGAGACCTTTGCCCTTATTCAGTGAGAAGTTCCATGTCCTTCATGGGTAAAATTAGTTTACCTCTTAGCTTTCTCCAGTTGTTTCTCCATCCACTTTCCATAATCAGCACAGAGCAGTAGGAATAAAAGTTTTTCTGAAGGTTAATGTTTTTTCTTTTTCCCTGACATGTAAGAATCCAGTACCTAAGAATCTAGTGTCTAAACATATAAAAGAGAAGTTGGCATATAGTAGATGCTCAATAGACACTAGTATATTTGAATGAAGTATTGGAAGAGCTAATTTTGAGAAGTAGGTAGAACAGATTCTGTAACTTCTATGGTCTTCTGGATGAACTATTTATGACAGTTTCACATATAATTTTGACTAGGTACACATGCTGCAGAATCTGACAGATATGAGTTCAAATTCTGGCTAAATGTTGCTTAAAAGTTCTGTAGCTTTCAGTTTGCTCACTTGTAAAATCGTGAAAATCAAATGCACTTATCTATAGATTTGTTGGAGGTTTTAATTAGATCATCTTTATAATATGGAAACTCTTTAGTATGCTATCTGGTATAAAGTAAATGTCCAATAAACAGCAGTTTATGATTAAAACAATTATTAATTTTAATATGTATATAATATTTAGCATATTATATACTATATTAATATATTATATTATTATTAAATATTAACATTTCTTAGAAACTCTCCTTATCTAGAGACTATCCTAGGTCAGGAAATCTTTAAAAAACCTTGTGTTGATTCATCGTTACAGAAACATTAGTGAGACAAATTCTAAATTTATGCATATATATGCATATATATCACATATATATGTAGATGTATAATCTCCATTTTGTGAACAAATTCCTCCTCCTTCCAGCCCAAATCTCATCTGTTTCCCAGCTCTGTTGATGCTCTCTTTTCAGGGTCCATCTACTTCTTACTTCAACTTCCCTGGCTCAGTCCTTCATTAGGTTTAGCTTCTGTCCCCTCTTTTATTCTCTCTCTCCCCATTTTTTTCCCCTAACCTCCCTACACACTATTCATTCTATATCTTGTTGACAAATTAATCTTTTAAGAGTCCATTTCCAATCATGTTACTCTGTTCTGTAAGAACTGCAAACTCCTTAACCTGCCATGTGCAACTCTCAACACCACTGCCAAGCTGCGTTTTCTACGTTGTCTCCCATTTCTTTTCTTCAATGCCTGCTCTGAACCAAACAGGATTAACCACTGTCCTGGGCATGTAGACTCCCTGCCTCATCTCATATGGTTCCTTCTTGGAATCCCAAGATTTGGGGCTTAGAAAATAGTTACCAAAATTTAACCTACCCCTCTGTCTCTCATCTCCAATGCACATAAAAAATGACCAAAAAATAAGAACAATTTCTGTTTTGAAAACTCCATAGAAATAAATTCCCAGTCTGCCTCAGTAACTTAGTAACATATTGAGCAACCTATATATTTATAATTCATTTATAATTTAGAATAGCTAATGTATTTCAATTGTATATATTTTTAAATGCACCTTACTCACAGAGCAAGTTGATGTAATCCCCAAAATACTGCATAATTTCCTTCAACCACAAGCTCTAGCCCTGTATGTAATACATGCCAGCAAGTTAAGAATATTCATTTAATTTTATAATTATCATGGCACTCATAAAAGAATCTCTGTGGCAGTTTTTCAGCATTGTGTTCCCAGTACAAGCACAAAGCTTGAATATAGTAGGCTCTCAATAAATATTTGTTGAGTAAATGATAAATATATGTATATAAATATATGTAAAAAATGAAAGGTACCTCACAATGATGTGTTTTATGTACAGAACTATATAAATTATCTGACAACAGAAGAAAATTTAAGAGAACTTTATAAATAAAGCTCTGAAGAAGGAAATGTTAACTTGGCACACAGTCACTACTTATATAACACTTTATCTTTGCCAAAGGCCATGCAGATACTTAGTAATGAACTAGTGACCCTTTTTAACACATGCAAATTAATATCGCCCAGAAGCATTGTATAAGAATAAATTATACTGGAACTGAAAAATATTGGGCAATGAGTCTAAAAGACAAGTCAAGGTGTTTGACCTGATACCATATGAAAATATGTTAACAGGATCCCATGCAAGGACTAATTCACAGTCTAATTTTTGTTTCCTTTCAGACCCAAATCCATCTACTTGGTGTTGACTGCCTTTTGATTTCAAAAGGTGATCTGGAGGTGCAAAATACACAGGGTGATTTGGAATGAATTAGACTATAGCTATATATCATTCCTTCTCTGTAGGAGAGAAATTCATAAATCATAGAGGTGCCTTGAAATGCAGGTTTTACGAAAGAATAGCAACATTTTTTCTCTGTTAAACAGGCTCAAGAGACCTTTATGAAATTTAAATTCCTGCTATCCCAAGGACAACATTAACTTTCCTTAACCCACCATTCTTTTGAGGGGAATATACTCTTAAAATATATGTTAAGAGTTTGTTATCCAAAACTTACTGAAACTTTGCAACATTTAAGTTCTTAATTTAGTGATATTAACCTGATTATTAGAAGAAAGAATGAAATGGATTTTAATGAGAAAAGGCACTAGAGAAAATAATATTTGAAGTATCAGAATATCATTGTAAAGAGTAGTTTTTGAAGGACCTCAAAAGAGAGCCGTTAAAATGAGTAAGATTCAAATCCTGCCACTTACTAGCTCTATGATGCGGGACAAGATGCTTAACAGTTCTTTGCCTCAGTTTCCCCATCTATACATTGGGAATGATAATAATGGGAACTGCCAGTGGTATATTGAGAATTATTGAGATAAAATCAGTGTCTGTTCCTTTCGTTAGTGGTTGAGACAGAGATATTTGTTACTGGGCCTCTTTTGACACCACAGAAGCATAATCTTGACATGTTTAATTACTTTTGGAAATACATTGTGAAAATCAGTCTTAAAAAATACTACTAAGGATTTACTATTTGATGTTTTTTCTTTTATTTTCATTTAAAAATTTTTTATTTATTAGACAACTGGTTTCTTAAGTGCGCTGTGTTCCTGGCATTACAGTCAAAGATGAGTAAGATCAAGGCCCTACCCTAATGAGAAGTAGACAGACTGATGTGGCACTAGGACAGGGAAATTCATGATTATTGTTCAATATGAAATTAGAATAACCGAAATAGGGAATACAGCCATTCACCTACTGACCTCCTTTCCCATCATTTATTCAACAAATGTATGTACTAAGGGCTACTGTGTGGACCTTACTAGGGACTGGGAATAGATCAATGAATGAAATAAATTCCTTCCCTCACTGAGCTAATATTTCAGTAGGGGTGAAAGACAGTAAACACCAAAGCAAATGAATGAATTTTGCAAACGGAGGCCCAGGTAAGGGCTATGAAGAAATATAAGGCAGCATGAAGAAGGAGACTGACTTGAGTTGCTATTTTAGAAAGGATGGTCAGCAACTGACTTGGAAGGAGGTGCGTTGGAGTAGGGGCCCTATGGAAGTGAGGCAGTAAGAGAGGTCCTAACACTTAACTGTAGGTAGAAATGTACCAGATATAAGAAAAGCAGCCATGAGGCCACTGTGGTGACATAAATTGGGAAAGGCAGATGGGTCAATCATGCAGGGATGTGCGAGGAGGATTGAGAATAAGGGAGTGGTATAACACAATTTTCATATCCACTGATGTATGGAGAATGTGTCTGTCGGGGTAGAATGGAAGCCAAAGGCAGGGAGACTTCATGGTTCTTTTCCCCCTGGCTTTTCCCCTACCAGTTTCTTGGACAATTTGCACCTCAGTTGTAATATTTTTTTGTGCTTGTTTATCACTTTAGTACAATAAAAGGCACTTCCACAGAATTTACCATAAATCAGAACCTTCCTTTTTCTCTGCCTCACCTTTAAGATTATTTTTATTGTCTAAACCTTTCACTCTCTTGCCACTGTTTTATCACTTAACTCCGTCAAATGAAGAGACATGTGGCAGCAAAAGTATAACCTAAATCTAAGCTGTTAGATATAGAATTTACTGTACTTTGATTTTAAAAGTTTAATTTGCTGAAAATATTGAACAGCAAAACACATCTATGTAAAATATTGTCAGTTTTATATATTCAGCAGCCTTTTTCTTCCCCTAGTCTCTTATGTTTATTTCACTCAAGTACTTTTTACATAGGCGGCTCTGTGCTGGGAGCTTGAACTGCAGGTTACATGGTCTTGTCGCTGCGGTCAGTGGATAGTTATTTTAAGAAAAAGATTTGTGACGATACATAAATGCTCCCTTAGTTTTGGTTAATGCTTTTTACTGACATATATATATGTGTGTATATGTATCTGTGTGTGTACGTATATATATAAGTGTAAATATGTATGTGTATATACATATGTATTTCCTCTCAGGTAATAAAATAGCTAATATTTATTTAGCTGCCTCTTTGTTCCAGATATATTCTTTAAGTCCCACATTAACCAAGTATTGTGTACATATTATTCATAATCTAAAGTTTAGGAAACTGTGCAGCTATCTTGCTCAAGATCAGGGAATGAGAAAGTGGAAGAACCAGGATTCAAGTAGTCCAGGTCATTGTGACTCTAAAGCCCAAACTGACTCCCAGAACATTGCTAGTGTTTACAAAATGCAGAATGTTTGATGGCAAGGAAACTTACTTCTAAGAAAAGCAAAACTGGGCTTCTAAAGAAGCCCTCACCATCAAAATCTTATTTCTGTTAAATCATTTAGTATTTCTCCGGAGATTCCTAGTAAAGACAGAGGTATTTCATTTTAAATGAACACGTACAGAGATTTATATCATTGACTTCATTCTTTGGTATTTTACAACAGTAATCTGCATTTTCTTCCCTTTGTCAGTCTGTTGCTTTCTTATAAATAATATATTGCAAAAAGCTGTTATTCCATTTTCAAGGAAACACTCAATCCTTAGGCTTTTACAAGCTTTTGTAAAACTGTAGTGATCTTGGTAAAAAATGTCCTGGCTGGTAATATAGTGAACAGATGAGCTCACTCCTGGTATGCAAAGCTGCTGAATTATCTGGTTAAACAGGCTGCTGAGATAATTACATTGTCTGTTTTGTGACACATTACACTGGTGCACTTGGGATTAACCTGTTCTCTTGTGTCTACTGCTGATCAGCTTTTTAGACAGGCTTTTATCTGATGAAGGAGCACAGACATCAAAAGAGAAAGGGGTGTGGGTAAAAAGAAAGGGCTCACGTAAAGCTGAAGAGTTAAATTTTCTATTTAAATTACTGAGCATATATCCCGTATTTCCATAATTTGGGTTGCTCTCTAGAGACCTCTGGTGGAAACAAGGGTATAGATGAACATTATCGTATTTCCTTCTATAATTTGTTTGCTTTTTACTGTGGATTTTATTATATCATTAAATCAGTAACTAATTTAAGAATGAAATTTCGATGTAATGTAATCACATAACACATTAATTAGAAAGCTGTACTCGAGACAGAACACTGAGTTTTAAAAGTTTACAAGGGCATTCTAATACTAGAAATTCATTGTCATAATTAATTAGCATACATTCATACATTTATTAAGAGCCTACTAAGGGTTTAGCAATTTTGACTTTCAGTTTGTTTATTATTTCCACATTTTGTTAATGTTGTTAAAGCCAAAGTAGAATTATTTATTTTAAAATTAAATGTGGCACATTATAGAGAAAAAAAAACAAAAATAAAACTATCCCTAAAGATTTTTATGGGTATTTAGTTCCATATCATTATCCTAAAGGGGAAAAATTATTTAGACCTTCTGATTATGTGGGAATGTAGTACATATAAGATTTCATCTTCAGTGATAATTTAAATAGATAACAATTAAGGGAGTAAATAGAAAACTTACCCATTAACAGCCCCTGGGAACTCAAATTGAATTTAACCAACTATTGAGCCTCTCTGGCTACAGAAAGAAACAATTTAAAGCAGGTATAATAGATTTTAACAACTAAAATTTGCTTGTCACACTGTACCAACTAAGATATTAGTTAAATGGGGCAGGAAATTTCCATGTTAATGAACATCAAATGTAACTCCTGCTGTCCTTTTTTGGTTTGTGTTTTGCTTTGTTTTAGTTTTCTGAAATAGCTATGCTTGATTTGATAGGCTAGCATTCAAAGGAGGTTATTGCAAACAAGTATACAAGCTTTTGGGGTGAGATTACACCTACATCCTTTAAACACTTCAAATTTGTTTGAGAACTTAAAAATGAATGTATACGTCTTCCCCAAAATTGGGTCCACAATATAGGGTCACAGGCAAAGGCTCTGCCCACTTCAATTTTAAATCTATGTAGGAATGTTAGAACACATGTTGACATGGGACCACATAGAAAAGTAATGTGATTTCTTAAAGAGTAAATAAAAAATCTTCAAAAAGAAATAGTCTTTCTTTACCATTTTTACCTAAGCCAATTCTACTTGGTCTAGATCTGTCTAGTTTTATTTTCACTGGTAAAATGCAGGCAAAAGCGAGAAAATAAAGTAATTTTATGTTTTTCATCTCAGTGAATACACAGGAATCTTAAAATGCAGATCTTTAAGATATGAATCGTAAAGTCTCTTACTACTCATAATATTACTAAGCTTTGTGATAAAACAAAAACAAGTGATTGAGATAACCAAACTTATTTTCCAGTCAATTCAAGAAAAGGTGGTTTCTCCTTATAAACTTTCAAAAATATTTTGCCCGCACAGTCATGAATTATGACATAGTATTGGTCTCCTGGCATTAGACTACTAAGTAGCATACCATGACTAAAAGAAATAAATTTTTTTAAAAAATCTCTTTTCCAAATTTTTTTGATTAAGCATTTCTATATTTATACCCAATAATTAGTGTTCTTATAGCATAGAGGGCTATTTTCTATTTATCCAGTCGGAATAAGTGAAAATAATAGTTTTCTTAAGCACTTACTGTGGTACAGCAATATGCTAAGGACTTTATACATCGTATATAATCTCATTTAGTCCTTCTAACCATCCAGTGAGCTATAATCATTAAACCTGTTTTATGGATGAGGATATGTCCTTAGAGAAATTTAATAATTTGCTGAAATTAATGTAAATTGGGATTGGGAAATCCTGGATTTAAACCCAGATTGTTTTTACTCTAAAGTCCATTATACATGCTATATTATACTACTTCTGAGAAATGGACATCAATAATTTACTACTGATCAATTGATTGCATTTTTGGGGAGTTGAATAGATTTTGTAGGTAAGAGTCTGAGTAGAGGGGTCAGGATTGACCCTTCTATCCTGAGTAGAGGGGTCTAGGCCAGTCCCCAAAGCCCAGGATCTTTCTACTTTAGTAGTGGTCAGTATCACAAATTTAAATGTCTCTAGGAACTGGGTACAGTTTCCACAAAACAGACGTTCTTCAATATCCAATTTATTGAATAACTCTAATGAACAATGCCAGATACTACAGGACATAAAAAACATATAAGGCAGTCCTTGGGAGGATATTGGGGTAAAGTGACTTTAAAATCAGAATAGCTTGAGTTTGAACCCCAGAGTGCCACTTAAGTAGGTCTGTAATCAAGCAAGTTATATAACATCTATGAAATTCTATTTTCTCATCTGAAAAATGGGACTATTATTACATACCTTAGGGAGTAGCTATGAAGGTTAAATGTGAGACTGTAAAGTACCTAGTACATTAGAAGTGCAATGTAGGATTCCATCCATCCTTTTCTCATAGAAAGCTTTGGGAAAATAGATGTGCATGCATGATGCAATTAGATACGAAACAATGAAAGAATATTAGCACACTTGATAAAGTGCAACCTTGAAATGAAAGAAAAAAATCCATCAATTTGGAATGGAGTTACAAGAGAGTATTCAGGGAGAAAATGATTCTTGAGATGAACCCTGAAAGGTGAGGAATAGAATTTGTATAGTTTGAGAAAAGATAGTCATTTATTCAAGGGAGATAGTACTAGCTAGATTGCCTGGTTGTAATAAAAGTCCAATCCAGTTACAAAAATGCATTCCAATGAAAAGCACTAATGAGATTTCTGTACCCCAGCAGATGACCCACTTATTTAAATACCACATGATATTCAATATTACAGAAATCCTTGATGACAAAACAATTTAGTCAATCCCTTGCAATTGGGTGTAATTTAATCTGCACAGAAATTGAGGACACTTTATTTGGAGTCATTTTATTGCCTCTTTAGTTAGCATTCTCCACTGAGCCCAGGTTAGGGTTCTGTGGCCTTCATCTTTTCCAGAAGGGCGTGTCTGTGCTTTCATTATTTCTACTCTAAGAGCACTTTTGCATTCAGATCATTGGATGGCTCACCCTGTAACAGCTCTCTGTCTGCCCTTACTCTAACCTCTGCAGAGGCAGCATTACTTTCATTCTAACTTATCAGTGGTTAATGTGATTAAATTTGTTCACTAAGTCCTTTGTGAGTCATGAACAGTAAAAGTGGAACAAATATGGAACATCTGTCATTTGTGTTACAATCTGGGCACTTTCACAAACTCTTAGAGCATATGTAGGGGTAGCCTTTTTGAGAGAAGTATGCCAATAGCTTTAAATTCACATACCCTTTGATTCAGAATTCTACTTTTATGATTTTATACTGTAGACAAACTTCCACAAGTATCCAACAATAATAGTAGTGCACTCTTAATTGCAGAATTGTTTGTAAAAAAAACTGGAAACAAGCTAAAAATCAAGAATAGAATGGAGTGGAGCAGAGGTAACTCAAGGGGTGAGTGCCTGCTTCCCATGTATAAGGTCCCAGTTTCAATCCCCAGTATCTCCTAAAAACAAACAAATGCTCTCATTGGAGAGCAGATGTACCTCAGTAGTTGAGTGCCTGCTTCCCAAGGACAAGGTCTTGGATTCAATCTCTGGTACCTCCTAAAAAAAAAAAAAAAGAGTGGAATGGATGAATTTAATTAAGATATATTCATACCATCAGAATTAGCATGCATCTATTAAAAGTGAGTTTGAACATCTAATATTTTTAAAAAACTGAAAATTTTTTTACAAGTATAGAGGATGTGAAGAAATAGGAACACTTATTTATTGTTGGTAGGAATGTAAAATGGTATAGCCACTGTGAAAGACAGTTTGGTGGTTTCTCAGAAAAAGTATAGAATTACTGTATGACCCAGTAAGCCCACTTCTAGGTAAAAAAAGTCGAATGCAGGGTCTCAAACAGATTTTGCACAATGATGTTCAAAATGGCATTTTCACAATTGCCAAAAGATGGAAGCAACCCAAGTGTCCATCAATCAATGAATGGGCAAGTAAAATGTGGAATATACACACAATAGAATATTTTTTAGCCCTAAAAAGGAATGAAGTTCTGATATATGTGACAACATGGGTAAACCTTGAAGATATCATGTTGAGTGAAATAAGCCAGACACAAAAGAACAAATAATGTATGAGTTCACTGATATGAAATAATTAAAATAAGCAATCTCATAAAGTTAGAAGACAGATTATAGGTTACCAGGGGAAGGGATGCGGGTAGGGAATAGAGAGTTAATATTTAAATTGTACACACGGGAAGCAGACTTGGCCCAGTGGTTAGGGCGTCCATCTACCACATGGAAGGTCCACGGTTTAAACCTCAGGCCTCCTTGACCCGTGTAGAACTGGCCCGTGAGCAGTGCTGATGCACGCAAGGAGTGCTGTGCCATGCAGGGGTGTCCCCCGTGTAGGGGAGCCCCACGCGCAAGGCGTGTGCCCTGTAAGGACAGTGCCCAGTGCAAAAGAAAGTACAGCCTGCCCAGGAATGGCGTCGCATACCCAGAGAGCTGACACAGCAAGATGACGCAACAAAAAGAAACACAGATTCCTGTGCCGCTGACAACAGAAGTGGACAAAGAAGAACATGCAGCAAATAGACACAGAGAACAGACAACTGGGGCAGGAGGGGTGAAGGGGAGAGAAATAAATAAAATAAAATAAAATAAATCTCAAAAAAAAAAATGTACAGAGTTTCTATTTGGGAAGATGGAAAAGTTTTGATAATTAATCATTGTGATGGTAGCACAACATTGTGAATGTAATTAACAACATTGAAATACATATTAGAATTTTGTTAAAAAGGGAATTTCTAATTTGTTTATATGTTACCAGAATAATTTTTTTTAAAAAAATCAACAGGACTGGGTAGTAGATGTAGCTCATTCAGTTGGATGCCTGCCTGCCACATCAGAGGTCCTGAGTTTGGCTCCCCCATGCGTGCTAAAGAAGACAAGCAAACAGTGAGCTGACATGATGGGCTGGTACAACAAGCTGGCACAACAAGATGATGCAGATAGATGACACAACAAAGAGACTAAGCAAGGAAACACAATGAGAGATACAATAAGCAGGGAGTTGAGTTGGTTCAAGTGATTGGGTGCCTCCCTCCCCCATGGGAGGTCCCAGGTTTGGTTCCTGGTGGCTCCTAAAAAGAAGAGAGAGAGGAGACAGCAGCACAAACAATAAGGAGGGGAGAAATAAGTAAATAAAATAAATCTTAAAAAAAAATAAATGGGACAAACAATGAACCCTAAGCTAAACCATGAACTATAGTTAATAGTACAATTATTTAAATATGCTTATATAAATTGTCACAAATATACCACACTAATGCAAGATGGTAATATAGGGTAATAATTGGGTGATGTAGGGAAAACCTTCATTTTATGCATGATATTTCTGTAAATGCACTACTTCTCTAATAAAAACAGTAAAAAAAAGAAACAGCAAGAGAAAAGCAATGTATCACTTAAAAATCACAAAAGAACTTCAATAAGACTACGTGCCAATCTCTCATCAGAAACCATGGAGGCAAGAAGGTGTTGGTATTATATATTTAGGGTACCAAGGGAAGAAAACTGCCAACCAAGAATTCTCTATTTGGCAAAACCATACTTGAAAATGAGGGTGAGTTTAAAGTCTTTACAGACAAACAAAACTGAGAGAGTTTATCACTAAGAGACCAGAGATACTAAAGAGTGTTGCTGCAGCCTGAAAGGAAAAGACAAGAGTGAGAGAGAGGCTTGGAAAAGAGTGCAGAAATGAATATTATAAGTAAGGATAACTAAAATAGTTAAAAGACAGACAATAGTAAAATATGACAGTCAAGGGATAAAATGGATGAAGTGAGCAACACCTTTACAGTAATAACATTGAATGTTAATGGATTGAACATCCCAGTCAAAAAGGCTTACACTAATAAAGAAGAAAGATGTAAAATCAAAGACCTAACTGAACACCTGGTGGAACTAAAAAAAGAGCAGCAAAGTAATTACAAGGAAAGCAGAAGGAAAGAAATAACAAAGACTAGAGAAGAAATAATGAAATGGAGGGAAAAAAAATAGAATCAACAAAATCAAAAATTGGTTCTTTGAGAAAATCAACAAAATTGACAAACCCTTAGCTAGACCTAACAAAGGAAAAAAGAGAGAAAATGCAAATAAATGAAATCAGAAATGAGAAGAGAGACAATACCACTGACCCCTCAGAAAAAAAAGAGATCATTAGAGGATACTATGAACAACTGTATGCCAACAACTAAATAACATTGATGAAATGGACAAATTCCTAGAAACACGTGAACAACCCACACTGACCCTAGAAGAAAGAGAAGACTGCAACAAACCAATCACAAGCAAAGAAATTGAAATTGTCATCAACCTCCCCCCCCATCCCAGTGAAAAGCTCAGGATGAGATGGTTTCACAGGTAAATTCTACAAATTATTTAAAGCCAATACCAGTCTTACTCAAATTCAAGCAAAAAATTGAACAGGAGGTAATCCTACCAAACTCATTCTATGATATCAACATCACCCTAATACCAAAGCCAAATAAAGATATCACAAAGAGAGAAAATTACAGACCAATTTCTCTAAGGAATATAGATTCAAAATTTGCTAACTAAATCCAAAAGCACATTAAAAATATATATATACCACAACCAGGTGGGTTTACACCAGGTATGCAAGAGTATTTCAACACTAGAAAATCAATCAGTGTAATACAACACATTAATAAATTGAAAAAGAAAAATCACATGACCATCTTGATTGAAGCAGAAAAGGTATTTAATAGAATACAACATCCCTTCTTGATAAAAACACTCCAAAATATAGGAATAGGACGAATCCTTCTCAATATGATAAAGAGTATATATGAAAAACCTACAGCTAACATTGTACTTCGTGCTTAAAGACCGAAAGTTTTCCTGCTGAAATTGGGAGCAAGACAAGGATGCCTACTCTCACCACTGTTATTCGTATTATACTGGAGGTTCTAGCTAGACCACTTAGGCAAGAAAAAGAGATAAGTCACCCAAATAGGAAAGGTAGAAGTTAACTTTCGCTATTCACTAATGATATGATCCTGTACCTAGAAAACCCAAAAATCTACAAAAAAAACCCTACTAGAAATAATAGATGATGTCTGCAAAGTTGTGGCATTAAAAGTTAATATAAAAAAATCTATAGTATTTCTATACATTACCAATTGAAATATCTGTTACCAATGAGAAAACTAAGGAGGAAGTCAGAAAAAAATCCATTTACAATAGCAACTATAAAAGAATAAAATATTTAGGAATAAACTTAACCAAGGACATAAAAGACATGTTTTCAGAAAACTACAAAACATTCCTAAAAGAAGCCAAAGAAGACTTAAATCAATGGAAGAACAATGCATGTTCATATCTTAGAAAACTAAATATCATTAAATGTCAATTCTACCTAAACTGATTTACAGATTCAACATAATCCCAATAAAAATTCCAACAGCCTTTTTTGCAGAATTGGAAAAGCCAATTATCAAATTTATCTGAAATATCTTTAAAAAGAAGAACCAAGTTGGAAAACTCTCACTTACTAACTTTAAAGCATCTTACTTAGCTACAGTGGTAAAAAAAAAAAAAAAAACCACACACAAAAAACAGCATGGTACTGGCACAAAGATAGATTCACCAATAGAATAAAGTTAAGAGTTCAGATATAGACCCTCGTATCCATGGTCAAGTGATTTTTGACAAGGCTGTCCAACCCAAATGGTGCTGGGAGAATTGTATATCCATGTCTAAGAGAACCCCTATCTCATACCTTATACAAAAATAACTCAAAATGGACTAAGGATCTCAATATAAAAGCTGGAACCATAAAACTCCTAGAAGAAAATGTAGGGAAACATCTTTAAGATCTTGTGGTAGGTTGTGTTTTCTTAAACCTTACATCCAAAGCACGAGCAATGAAAGAAAAGAAACAGATAAATGGTACTTCCTCAAAATTAAACACTTTGGTGATTCAGAGTATTTCTTTAAGAAGGTGAAAAGACAGCCTACTCAATGGGAGAACATTTTCAGAAACCACATATCCAAAAAGGGTTTGATTTCCATGTTATATAAAGAGATCAAACAACTCAACAATAATAAGACAGGCAATCCAATTAAAAAATCGGCAAAAGACTTGAATAGATATTTTTCCAAAGGGAAATTACAAATGGCCAAAAGATGCATGAAAAGATGATCAACATCATTAGCTATTAGGGAAATGCAAATCAAAACTATGAAATATAGGAAAGTGGATTTGGTTTAACGGATAGAGTGTCTGCCTACCACATAGGAATTCCAGGGTTCAAACCCCAGGCCTCCTGACCCATGTGGTGAGCTGGCCATGTGCAGTGCTGATGCACACAAGGAGTGCCCTGCCATGTAGGGGTGTCCCCTGCATAGGGGAGCTCCACGTGCATGGAGTGTGCCCCGTAAGGAGAGCCACCCCACGCAAAAAAAAAATGCAGCCTGCCCAGGAGTGGCACCACACACGAGGAGAGCTGATGCAGCAAGAAGATGATGCAACAAAAAGAGACACAGATTCCCAGTGCCGCTGACAAGAGTACAAGGGACACAGAAGAACACACAGTGAATAGACACAGAGAGCAGACAACTGGGCAGAGTTGGGAAGGAGAGAGAAAGAAAATCTTAAAAACAAACAAACAAACAAAAAAAACTGTGAGATATAATTTCACTCCTTATGGCATTTTTCTTAATTGAAAAATCAGAAAATTACAAGTACTGGAGAGGTTATGGAGAAGTTAAAACACTCTTTCACTGTTGGTGGGAGTATAAAATGGTGCAGCTTCTGTGGAAGACAGTTTGACAGCTCTTCAGGAAGCTAAGTATAGAACTGCCATATGATCCGGCAATTCTGCTACTAGGAATATAATCAGAAGAACTGAAAGCTAGGATGAGAACAGGTAATTGCACCCTGAGGTTCTTAGAGCCATTATTCACAATTGCTAAAAGATGGAAACAACCCAAGTGCCCATCAATGGATTAGTGGATAAACAAAATGTGTTATATACATAAAATGGAGTACCATTCAGCTGTAAGAAGAAGTGAACTTGGGATTCATGTGACAACATGGATGAACCTTGAGGATATTGTGTTTAGTGAAATAAGCCAGACACAAAAGAAAACTATTGTATGTCTCACTGATATGAACTAAATGCAGTGAATAAACTTATAGAGTTAAACTATACAGTTAAATAGTAGTATATATGTTAGTAGGAGAAAGAATGTAGGTTGAGAAAGGGGAGCTGATGCTGAATGTATATAGAATGTTTAATAAGGTTGATTGTAAATATGTGGAAATGGGTAGAGTTGGTGATAATATAATGAGTATAACTAACATTGCTGATTTATAAATGTGATTGTGGCTGAAAGGGGTATTCTTGGGAGGTTAATGTTAATTGAAAGACAACTAGAGGATGATCCAGGTACAATATAGTGATTTCAGTGATAGATAAGGACTGTCGTTAATAATACAAATACAAGAATGTCCCTGTATTACAATGTGTTAAGAATATGGTGACACATGGGAAAAATACAACTAATATAACCTATGGACTAGAGTTAACAGTAATATTGTAATATTTTTGTAACTAAAGGAAAGGATGTACTATATCAACACTAAATGTGAAAAAAAGAATAGGGGATTAGTTTTATGAATATAATCAAGTTTTTTTTTTTCATTTTCTTTATTAACAAGGAGGTGGTCATGTCATTTAACCAATCTATTCTCTTTTATTCATTTTGGAACACTGGAGAAAAATTGAGTTTGTTTTTTAGGATTAAATAAGATAAATGTGTCTAGATAGGATTTTTTAAAGAAATGCTTCCATAATCTGTTAAGCTACTTTTTGTCTGTTATTTTTTTGAAGTTGAAATAAAGTTTAAAAAAAATTTTTAAATAAAGAATTGAAAGAAATATACCAGGCAAACCAAAATAAAGATGGCATCAAGTACAATAATATCAGAGAAAGACAAAATAGAGTTCAAGGTGAAAAGTATCAAATACAACAGAGTGATATTTTATATTGATGAATGTTATAGGATACTAAGAAGTATTAATAGACACTTTGTGTACCTAACAACAGTGGTTCAAAATATAAAAAGAAAATAAAGGCATACAACTACAAGGAAAAAAAAGTGAGTTTGATTTATAGGTGTTGATTTGGAAAGCTCTCTAAGATACATTATTAAGTAAAAGAAAGGAAAATTCAGAAGAATGTGTATCCATTTGCATAGTCAGTTGACCCAGCATCATTTATTAAAATGTCAGTCCTTTTCAAGATGTTTTGAAATGTTATCTTTGTTATTATGCAAGAGCTCTGTTTCTAGACTCACTGTTCTTTTCCAGAGCTCTGTTTCATAGACTCACTTGTCTATGTGTCTATCCTTGTACCAGTATCACATTGTGTTAAATATTTAAATATCTATAAAATAAGTTTTGATATTAACTTTGCTCTACTTCTTTAGGATTACCTTGGCTGTTCTTTCCCTTTGAATTTCCATTCATATTTTAGAATCAGTCCATATAAAATCAATTCAAAATACACACACACAAATTGCTCATTCTTTATTTGGATTGTGTTAAATCTGTGCATCAATTGGTGGGAACTGACACCTTGACATATTGAGCCTCCCATAATATGAACATAGCACATTCCTCCATTTATTTAGGTCTCTTTAAATTTGTTTAAAAACTGGTTTGTAGCTTTCTGAGAATAGGTCTTTTATAGCTTTTATTAGGTTTATTCCTGAATAGCTTGTTTTGGCTTTCTGATCCAATTATAAATGATACAATTTTAATGTGGTCCAATTATTAACCATTCTTTGTCTTTATGGAGAAATTTGTAGTCATTGAAAGATACCTTTAAGAGAATGACTCAAAAGCCGCATAAACACACATGATCCTGCAAAACAATAACAATATGATAGGCAATTTTTTAAAAAGGGCAAAGTATATAAGCAGGTATTCCCTAATAGGATATCCAAAGGACCAATAAACATACAAAAAAATTAGTCATTAGGGAACTGCACATTAAGACCACAATGAGATACCAATATGCATCTGCCAAAATGGGCTAAAATAAAACTTTAAAATTCCTGGTAATACTAAGTGTTGGTGAGAATGTAAAATAACTGTGATTCTCACATACTTAACTGGTGGGGGAAAATTTTGTAAAACCTTGAAAAACAGGAAGAATCTCCTAAAGTTGAGCATAACATGCCATGCCCTGGTAATTGCTTTCCTAAATAATCAGCTGAAATTCATATATATGTGCATGAAAAGACATGGATAAAATATTTACAAGAGCATTTTACAAAACAGCCAAAAACTGGAAACAATTCAAATGTCATCAAAAGTAGAATGGGTAAATAGTGTTATGTTCACATATTAGATCTATATAACATATTTCGTAGACTTGTTACTTAAATACATATATTGAAGTTTTATAGTAATAAAACAAGAAAATAAACAACTGATATATGCAATCCAAGTAGATAAATTTTATAAACGTAATGTTAAGGGTAATTATAGAAGAATACAGTCTGTATGATTGCATTTATCTAGGCAAAGTAATTAATGGTTTTAGGATTCAAGATTACAGTTAACTCTGAAGAGGAACGAAAGAGGTCAGTGATTGGGAGAGGGCGCAGTAGACCTTCTGGTACCATGTAATATCTCATTCTTGATCTGAATGATGACTATAAGTGTGTCTTCACTTAATGATAATTCATAGGCTATCCACTTATCATTTGTGCACTTTTCTCCATATATGTTATAGTTCAGTAAAATCTTTTTAAGCATAGGGTAGGTTGAATTATGTATCCCAACAAAAGACATGTTCTTAATTTTAATCCATGTTTCTGTGGGTTTGAGCCCATTTGTAAATAGGACCTTTTGAAGCTGTTACTCTTAGTTTAGATTGTCCAACTGAATCTGGGTGCACCTTTATCCACACTACTAGAGTACTTTATAAGCAGAAAAAATCAGGAAAGAGTCAGTCAGAGAAGGTAACAGGAAGAAACTGGAAGCCAGCAGAAATCAGAACAGCAGACACAAAGAGAGAGACAGGAAGCAGAGATGCAAACCAAGAAAGCCCAGGGCTTGTAGCAAACACTAGAATGCTTCAGGTTTGGGGAAGAAAGCATGGCCTTGCTGACACTTTGGTTTTGGACATCTATCCTTCCAAATTACGAGCTAATAAATTCCTGTTGTTTGGATGCTTAATGTATGTAGAAGTTTTAATTAACTTGACTGTAAAAGTATGGAGATGGATAGAGTTGATAGTAACACATTATAGTGAGTAGCAACTGGTTTATAAGTGAAATTGTGACTGAAAAAGGTAATCTGGGGAAGTAAATTTCAGTAGAAAGAAAGCTTAAGAATAATCTAGGGACTGAATAACACAGTGAACCCAGAGGTGGTTGAGAACTGTGGTTAAGGGTACAAATGCAAGAGAGTCCTTCTGTGAGCTAGAGCAGATGTATATCATTATTGCAAGGTGATGGGAATATGGAGAAACATGGGAAAACTACAACTGGTGTGACCTATAGACTGTGGTTAACAACAATACTGTAATATCCTTGCATCAATGCCAAGCTGTACTGTGTTGATAATGGAGGTGTATGGAAAAAGTGTGCCAAATGTATGCTATGGACCATGATTGGTGGTAATAGCCTGATGATATTATCTCATAATCTGTAACAAATATTCCACCAGGGTGTGGAGTTGTATGGGAAATCACATCTATATGATTGTTTTGCAAGTTCATAGTATCTATAACAAAAATATATTTTAAAAAAATAGTATGGGTTGGGGGTAAAATACACCAAATGTAAGATAAGAACAATAGCTGATAGTAATATCTGATGATGCTCTTGCATAGTTAGTAACAAATGTTTCACACCAGTGCAAAGAGTTGGTGAAGGGATGATGTATGAGAACCCTGTGTGATGTTATATACGTTTATTTTGTAAGTAAGTTCACAATCTTTTCTATACACTTATTTTTTATGTGTGTTCATGTATAAATTATATATTTCAATAAAATATTTTTTTAATGTTAAAAAAAAATTCCTGTTGTTAAGCCAATCCACTGTGTTTTTTGGTCACAGCAGCCTTGCAAATGAAGCTGATATATAGAAAATTGAACTTTTCTAAATATATACATAGGAAACTTAACTGTTTTCTTGAAGAGTAGGACTAAAGATTTCAGACCTTCTTTATTATGTTTAGCCATTGTGTATATTTGTGTAAATTTTAAGCATTTTTAAAGTTATAATCTGTGCAAAAGCATCTAGGAAATCACTCATTCATAAGGGAAATTTAATGCTTGGAAGATTGGACTAGATGGTCAGTAATAATGTTTCTTCTCATGTTAATTACCTTGTTGAAAAACACACAGTAAATTTTGGATTTGAGCCAGTGTCTTGACTCAGAGTCCACCTTTCATTTCACTACAACTAGTCTAAGATGCCACAAGTACACTTAACTCTTTAGTGGCTGTAATTTCATGGCCATGACCTAAAATCTTATTTACCAATCAATGAAAAAGTATAACTCTGCTCCTAATCTTGGAGATAGAAAGAACTTGTATTTTGGAATTAGAAAAACCTGAATCTGGTTTTATCAATTACTAGCTGCATAATTTTGAGCAAATTTCTTAAAATTCTTGAAATTCAGTTTCTTTATCTGTAAAATGAGATTATTCCCAACTTTAGCTTAATTATGCAAAGTAGTAAAATGTATGTTAAATTTTTTTTCATAAAAATTTACTATTTATGACTTTTTTTTTCTCATAAACATAAAACAAATAGGAATATTTGGATAGATTTTAGAGATCAGGAAATATTAGCTATAGTTTAAAGGTTATGTTGACTCAAATCGTTACCAATTATTATATCCTTCTTATGACATTGTGCTATCTAGAACAGGCAAGAGTTCAAAAATGCTCTTCAATCATCTTGATGGTTTGGAATCAGAAGGAAGTTTCCAGCAGAATAGGAACCTGATCCACATAAAGACAACTGAAATCACACCAACACTCTTGAATTTCGAGTTGCTATTTATTTTTCTGTTATTGAATGGTATCTCTCTGTTCTTTCGAGGGTTCTTTTATAATCTGGTGTTCTTCAGTTTAGAGTTTATGAATACTTGGAGTCACTGGAAATCTTTTCCTTGAGAGAAGATGGTATCATATTCTTTTTCTTATTCTTTAGGAATGGTGTTTAGTAGTCAAATGAATAAATTGACCAAGTGACCAAGTCTTTAAAGAATCGTTTGGCTGATGAGTGCCATTCTCGAAGGTCCATAGAAAGGCTTTTTTTTTCCTAAATAATTTCCCCCAATTTTTAAAGTGGTTATGGTATCCTATTATATCTCATATATTAAGATCATTTGAAATTTTCAAGTTCAGAATATTATTTTAATTATTAGAATCATGTTTTCATACTGGTGATTTTACTTTTATAAGAGGCACATAAAGTTCTGAAAAGCCACATAGATGGCCTCAGCATATCTTTGTTTTCATAAGAATAAGAGGTTGTGCAATAAAATGTGCTTCTTTCTTCCTCTTCTTTTTTACTTTTTTATTAATTCTTTAACAACTTTATTTCAAATTCACAAAAATAAAAGAAAAAGGTAGTTCAACAAGTTTTGGAAACATTACTCCTAAAAAGTTCTTTTTCAGGCACTTCTTTTTTTTTTATCTCATCTAATTCCAGCTGCTCAGTTGATCCTCTAGTTTTCAGAAAGATACACAGATGAACACAGATTAGGCAAATGACATAGATAAGGTCTACTTATTAATGAAAAAAAAGCTAAAGAGGAAAGAAAAAAAGCTTAATCATTTTCATCTTTCACAAAACTAAACCCCATATTCTTTTTTTACCTTTAGAATTAGTATAGTACCAACTTTGCTTTTGCTACAAAAAATATTACATTGTTGTTAACTATAGCTCATAAATTACATTAGTTATATTTTCCCATGTATCACTACATTCTTAACACCTTGTAGTAGAGCATTCCTGTATTTGTATTATTAACCACAGTCCTCATCTACTTCTAAAATCATTGCTATACATTACCAATATTATCCTCCAGCTGTTCTCCAACTAACATTGATCTTCCTAGACTACTCGTTTCAGCCACAATCCCATCCATAAATCAACAGTGTTTGTTAAATTCATAATAATGTGTTACCATCAAATCCAACCGTTACCACAAATTTACATTTGACTTTATTAAACATTCTATACATTCAGTGTCTTCTCCCCCTTCTCATCCCAGATGGTGTTAGAGTAACGCCTCATCTTTTTTGGTCACTCCTACTCACCTTTCAGGACTGAGCTTAAAAGTTGCTTATTCATCACACAGTCTCCCCAAATTGGCTCTAAATTGTCTAAAATTTTGTTTCTTTTTGTTTTGCTTTTTTGAAAGTAGACTGTAGCCCCCCAAATCCTCAAAATGAGGATTTTATGAGCCCGTAAAATGAAATTTTACTAAATGTAAAAATGTATGTATAAATGCATATTAAACATAAAGGGAGAAAATAATTTAAATTGTTTCATCACAATCTCACAGAAATATGTAGGCATAATTTGTCTTTAGCAAAAAAGAGAACACTTTAAAAATGTTTAAACTTTTCTTAAAATGCTGCATTTCTCAGATTCAACATCAAAAGCAACTGCAAAATTTCAGTTGCTTTTGTAGAACTTGTTAAACTTGAAAGACATCCTTAATTGCCTGAGATGCATGTAAACAACTCTATATTAATGGGTTATGTTACTACAGTTTAACTGGGCTATCTTCCAAAATATACAAACTTTGTGTGTACATTTCCACAGTATAAAAATACTTTTCTGTTCATCAGGGTAATTAGAAGGTTGTACAAAGAAGTAGACAGAGAAATGCTACTGGGGAGGTGGGGCAAGGTGGCATCCAAGTAAGTACACCATTGTCATCTCTCCTGGAAAGGACTGGCTGAGTGGTAACAGAATCCTGCCAGATGGGGTGTTTCAGGAACTTACACAGCAGGTGGTGTCTGGACATTGATCTGGAGAGACTGCGACAAAATTAGTACTTGCCCAAGGTAAAACTGCAGGTTTCCAACACTGAACTCGGAAGTTGTGGGAAGGTAAATCCTGCCCCCCACCCCCGAGGACTAAGGGTCACATGACTCCCTGAGAACTGCTGGCCGCATGGTGGAGTTCCCAAGCCCCGTGTTCCCCAAATGCACGAACCCCAAACCCATGTTCCCTGAATCCCTGCAACCCACATTTCACAGACCCATGTACCCCAAGTCCATATTCTCCTGGGTCTTTGTTTCCCTAACCCAGCACTCCCAGAAATCCGGCATTGTCCTAGCCTTCCGGTCTTGGACTAATTCCAGAAGTGGGAGTGTTTAGGTGGGAGGTTCAGAGGGCCCCAAGGAGTGCAGATTCAATTTTCATGACCTCCCCTCCCCCCCTTTTATTGAGTTTGGAGGAGCATACTACCTGACTTGGGGAAAGCCTGATTTACCTAAACACCCTGTGATAGGAAACTTGGTCTGGGAGAAGGTAGAGTCAGAAAATTAACTAGCCCCCCTGTAGCACATCTAAGGGAGAAGGACAGTAGGACATGCTTTGCAGGCTTCCAATAGCACATTTAGGGTTTCTGGCAAGGGGAGGGTGCTTTCTCTCAAGAAATTAAGAGACATTATTTTCTGAGGTGAATTGGTTCACCGGGGACCCATTTGAATCTCCTATGGGAGCCCTCACACAGCCTTCCTACTGCCCTGGGAGAGAGGGAAGTGAGGAAGGGAGGAAGGGGAAAGGCCAGGCTCCTAAGCAATTTATTCAATTGCAAAGAGGATTCCTTGCTTGAGGACTTGTCTTGTCTTTATTTTTGGTTTGTTTTCTTACTTTTCCTTCCTCTTTATCCCCCCATGGCCCTTTTTTTTTCTTTTTTTCCTTTCTCTTTTTCTTGCTTGCTTTTTTCCCCTTTTCCCTTTTTTTTCCTTCTTTTTTCTTTTTTTTTTATATTAGGTGCTGCAGGCAACATTTCTTATTTGCTGTACTTCTCATCCTCAATTTCCTCTTTCCTGTGTGCACTGATTTTGGCCACCAGTGCTATCCCCTTCCCGTTACATATTTCTATCCTCCATCATTTATTGTTTCTCTTATATTCCACCTCTCTTTGTTTAGTTCCCAATATTTCTGACTTTTTATCTCTAATCTGTTTTCTTTTATTCGCTCTTTATATTACTGTCCTTTTTTCTCTTTCCTTCTCTCCTGACCACACTGACCTTTTAATTCATACTATATTCCTCCCCATATTCCATTTACTATCTCATTATAGGTATTCCACTTTTTTATTGTTATAACTCTACACAGCTTACATGAGTTCAATATGCATTCTCCTAGACCTCACATGGTTCTTCTGCTAACATTCACTATCATCAATACTACTATTATATTTTTCTTTTCTTACCCCTTTTGCTTTCTCTGGCCCTAATATTTTCCCTCAAGGGAACTTAGCCAACAACAAGGAAATAGAATAAGAAGAACAAAGTGACAAAGAGAAGACTTAACATGCACACAAAAACAACAAATAATTAAACCCTGAGATGAAGAAGCTAGTCAACTGAATAAACCCATCAAGATAAAATGATGACCAGACAACAACAAAAAACTACAAGCCATACCAATAATCAGGAAAACATGACCCAATCCAATGAACAAACTAAAAACCAGGAAGAGGAGTGGAACATCGAACAACTAATTAAAGCTCTCAAAACATATATCATGCACCAATTTAATGAAGTGAAGGAAGAGATTAAGGATATTAAGAAAACTCTTGGAGCTGCATACAAAATAATTTGTAATCATACACAAAAAATAACAGATATGATGGGGATGAACAGCACAATCCAAGAAATCAAAAATACACTCTCAGCAAATAACAGCAGATTTGAAGAGGCAGAGGAAAGAATTAGTGATGTGGAAGACAGTACATGTGAAATCAAACAGTAGAATTGATCGATAAAAAGATAGAAAAAAATCCAGCAGGGACTTAGGGACCTGAATGACAATGAAAAATGTGCAAGCATATGTATTATAGGCATCCCAGCAGGAGAAGAGAAGGGAAAGGGGACAGAAGGGGTGTTGGAGAAAATAATGACTGAAAACTTCCCAAACCTATAGAGGGAATGGATGTACATGTCCAGGAAGTACAGTGCACCCCAAATGGCATAAATCCAAACAGGCCTACCCCAAAACATATATTTGTGAAATTATCCAATGTGCAAGACAAAGAGAAAATACTAAAAGCAGCAAGAGAAAAGAGAACCATCACATACAAAGGAGGCTCCATAAGATTAAGTGCTGATTTCTCATCTGAAATCATGGAGGCAAGAAGGCAGTGGTATGACATAGTCAAGGTACTAAAAGAAAAGAATTTCCAACCAAGAATACTCTATCCAGCAAAGCTAGCATTCAAAAATGATGGAGAGTTCAAAATATTCACAGAAAAACAGAAACTAAGAGAGTATGCTAACAAGAAACCTGCTCTTCAAGAAATACTAAAGGGAGTTCTTCAGCAGGAAAGAAAAAAGCAGGAGACACAGAGTTGGAGGGGAGTGTAAGAACAAATAAAATGACAAAAAAAAAAAAAAGAACAAAAATCAAACAGCATACACCAAACACAAATCCAAAGAAAATATGGCTAATATAAGTAATTCCTTGAAAATAATAACACTGAATGTCAATGGATTAAACTCACCTGTTAAGAGACACAGATTGGAAGATTGGATAAGGGAATATGATGACCCATCTATATGCTGTCTATAAGAAACATATCTTAGACCCAGGGATTCAAGGAGATTGAAAGTGAATGTCTGGAAAACAATCTTACATGCAAACAATAACCAAAAAAGTGCTGAAGTGACTATATTAATATCAGGCAAAATAGACTTTAAATGCAAAACTATTGTGAGAGACAAAGATGGATGCTACATATCAGTGAAAGGGATAATCTTCCAAGAAGTAAGAACAATCATAAAAATTTATGCCCCTAACAAGGGCATCTCCAAATACGTGAGGCAAACACTGGAAAAACTAAGGGAAGGAATAGATGCCTCCACAATTATAGTGGGGTCTTTAACACACTTTTATCACCATTGGACAGAACACCTCAAAAGAGAATCAATAAATAAAGACTTTGAATAATATATTAGAGGATCTGGACATCACAGACATATACAGAACATTACACCCAAATACATCAGAATATACATTCTTCTCAGGTGCACATGGATCATTTTCCAAGATAGACCACATGCTAAGCCACAAAGAAAGTCTCAATGAATTCAGAAAGATTGAAATCATACAAAATAATTTCTCTGACCACAGTGGAATGAAGCTGGAAATTTGCAAGGGCCAGAGACCCAGATTTGGTGCCAAGATATGAAAGTTAAACAATACACTGTCATAAAAACATTGAGTCAAGGAAGAAATCCAACAGAAATCAGCTCCTACACTCTGGTTTATTGGACTTACCCCACTCAGCTAACATGGAATTGAAGAAGGTCAACCACCACACCATGGAGCCAAGAGTGCCTACAACTGAAGGCAGGAGGATTGCATCCAGCATCCATGTGGAATCTAAGCCCCCTCTTGATATAGATGTGGAGTGGACACAACCATTCCTAGGTCCACAGGATGGAGGAATAGCATGTGGATTAGAGTGGACTTACTGATATTCTATTCATGAACTATTGTGATTAGTAATTGAAGAAAATGTGGCATTGGTGTGGATAAAGTGGCCATGGTGGCTGCTGGGTGTGGGG
This sequence comes from Dasypus novemcinctus, assembly GCF_030445035.2. NCBI lineage: Eukaryota > Metazoa > Chordata > Mammalia > Cingulata > Dasypodidae > Dasypus > Dasypus novemcinctus. The sequence continues at coordinate 31,742,742 of NC_080679.1, forward strand.
AATGGGAGGAAGAGACAGAAATCAATAATTACCTTAAAACTATATAAAAACTTATGGGATGCAGCAAAAGTTGTACAGAGAGGGAAATTCATAACCATAAATTCATAAATCAAAAAAAGAAGAAAGTGCTAAAATTGAAGAACTGCACAATTGGAGGAATTAGTAAAAAAAACAAAAAACAAAAAACCAAACAAAACAAAACAAAAAACTAACCCCAAAGGAAGAAGAAAGAGATAGCAAAGATCAGAGCAGAACTAAATGAAATAGAAAATAAGAAAGCACTGAAAAAAACAAATCAAAGAGCTGGTTCTTTGAGAAGATCAATAAAATTGGCAAACCCTTAGCTAGATTAACAAAGAAAAAAAGAGAAGATGCAAATACACAAAATAAGAAACAAGAAAGGGGATATCACTACTGACCCCACTGAAATAAAGGCTATCATAAGAAGACACTTGGAAAAACTATATTCCAACAAGAAAGACAATTTAGAGAAAATGGACAACCTAGAAACACATAAGCAGCCTACATTGAGGAAAGAAGAAATCAATGATCTCAACAAACCAATCACAAGTAAAGAGATAGAGTCAGTCATTAAAAACCTCCCAACTAAAAGCCTTGGGCCAGATGGTGTCACAGGTGATTTCTACCAAACATTCCAGAAAGAAGTAACACCAATCTTGCTTACATTATTCTAAAAAATTGAAATAGAAGGAACATTGCCTACTCATTTTATATTTTATATGCCAACATTACTCTAATACCAAAGCCAAACAAAGACAACACAAGAAAGGAAAATTACAGACCAATCTCTCTAATGAACCTAGATACAAAAATCCTCAACAAAATACTTGTTAATCATATTCAACAACACATTAAACGAATTATACACCATGACCAAGTGGGTTTCATTTCTGGTATGCAAGGATGGTTCAACATAAGAAAATCAACTAATTAATATACCACATAAATAGATTGAAGGGGGAAAATATCACATGAGCATATCTATAGATGCAGAAAAAGCATTCAACAAAATACAGCACCCTTTCTTGATAAAAACACTGCAAAAGATAGGAATAAAAGGGTATATATGAAAAACCCACAGCTAATATCATTTACAATGGTGAAATCCTAAAATCTTTCCCTCTAAGATCAGGTACAAGACAAGGATGCCCACTATCACCCTTATATTTAACATTGTGTTAGAAGTACTTGTTTGAGCACTGAGGCAAGAACCAGATATAAAAGGGTTCTAAATAGGAAAGGAAGAAGTCAAAATTTCACTATTTGCAAATTACATGATCATATACATAGAAAGCCCTGAGAAATTTACAACAAAGCTTCTAGAACTTATAAATGAGTTCAGTAAAGTTGCAGGTTATAAGATCAATGCACAAAAATCAGAAGCATGTTTGTACACTGATGATGAGCAATCTGAGGAGAAAATCAAGAAGCAAATACAATTTACAATAGTAAATAAAAAAAAATACCTAGGAATAAATTTAACTCAAGATGTAAAAGACTTATACACAGAAAACTACACAACACAGTTCAAGGAATTCAAAGAAGACCTAAATAAATGGAAGAATATTCCCTGTTCATGGATAGGAAGACTAAATATTATTAACATATCTATCCTATCAAAACTGATCTACAGAGTCAATGCAATCCCAATAAAAATCAGCACAGCATTTTTTAATGAACTAGAAAAACTAACTATGAAATTTATTTGGAATGGAATAGCCAAATAGCCAAAGACATACTGTAAAAGAAAAATGAAATTGGAGGAATCACACTACCTGACTTCAAAGTATACTACAAAGCTAACATAGTGAAAACAGCATGTTATTAGCACAAGGATAGACACACTGCCCAATGGAACCAAATTGAGAGTCCTGACATAGATTCTCATATATACACTCATCTGATATTTGACAAGGCCACCAAGCCCACTCAACTGGGAGAGAATGGCCTCTTCAATAGATGGTGCCTAGAGAATTGGATATCCATAAGCAAAAGAATGAAAGGGGATTACCATCTCACACCTTATACAAAAGTCAAATGGACTCAAAATGGATCAAAGACCTAAATATAAGAGCCAAGATCATAAAGACTTTGGAAAACAATGTAGGGAAGCATCTACAGGACCTTGTAATCGGAAATGGCTTCATGAACATCACACCCAAAGCATGAGTAGCAAAAGAACGAGTAGATAATTGGGACTTCCTCAAATTTAAAACCTTTTGCACCTCAAAGGTGTTTGTCAAGAAAGTGAAAAGAGAGCCTACCCAATGGGAGAAAATATTTGGTAACCATATATCTGTTAGGAGACTTATATCCTGCATATACAAAGAACTCTTATATCTTGAAAATAAAGACAAACAACCCATTTAAAAAATGGGCAAAAGATCTGAACAGATGCTTCTCCAAAGAAGAAATACAAATGGCTAAAAAGCACATGAAAAAATGCTCAAAATCACTAACTTTTAGGGAAATACAAATCAAAACTACAGTGAGATACCATGTTACTCCCATAAGACTGGCAGCTATCAAAAAAACAGAAGACTACAGGTGCTGGAGAGGATGTGGAGGAATGGGAACACTCACCCACTGCTGTGGGAATGCAGAAGGATCCAGCCATTCTGGAGGACAGTTAGAAGTTTCTCAAAAAGTTAGCTGTAGATTTGCCATATGACCCAGCAATTCCACTGTTGGGTATATACCCAGAATAAATGAAAATAAGGACACAAACTATTATATGAACACCAATGTTCATAGCAGCATTATTCACTATTGCCAAAAGTTGGAATCAACCCAAATGCCCATCAACAGATGAATGGATAAATAAAATGTGGTATATACCTACAGTGGAATACTAGTCAGCTATGAGAAGGAATACAGTACAAACATATGTGATAACATGGATGAATCTTGAGGACCTTATGTTGAGTGAAGCAAGCTGGGCATTGAAGGACAAATACTACATGATCTCTCTGATATGAAATAAGCAAACCAAGCTGTCTCAGAGAGCTAGAGACTGGAAAACAGGCTTAAAGGAATTTGGGGCAGAGAGGAAGGTTGTGCGCTGACACCTACATGAGTGAAGTCTATGATAAGCTGGAGGTAAGTATTTGTACAGGGAAGGGATAAGATGGGGGCATAGAGATAACTTTGAGTGTGGTTTTGTGAGCTTGATGGGGATAGGGTTGAGAGGATGGGTCAGATGGCCCAAAGAACTGGGGGGAGGGCTGGGGGAATAGTTGAATATGGGAGACTGTCAGGTGTATGGCTGAAACTATAATGTTGAAAAAACTCTTTAGAAAATATAATAAGGAAGGATCACATGTTTAAAGTGCTTAAGGGGGGGTTCATCTGGCACAGGGGCAGGCTTCTAGGGAGTGCGTGAGTGCTCATTTTGTCATAGTGTGTTAAATCATTGGTTGGAGACCATACAATGAGTGTGAAGGTGTACCCATATCCTGGGGAGACCTGATGTTCTCAAACAGAGGGAATTGTGTCCCTTGAGAAAATTGGTGGCTCCCAATGGGTTAGGGCAGTCTAGTATGTCAAGCCCTCAGCATTGTTGCAAGTATCTGTAGGTTAATTGTCACTGTGGACCCTGAGGGGAGGGGGAAAGAGGTATAGAATAGATGGAAGCAGAGCAACTGAGGGGCAATGGAAGTGCTCACAAGATCATGTAACGATGGATATAGGACTTGTTAACTTACACCAAAAATGTATAAAAGTCTATAAGTGAAATGTAAACCATAATGTAAAACATAAGGAAACTAATAATTTAGAAATTTGTACAGTCTAAAATATAAATCGAAATGTAAACCAAAATAGAACCATGTTTGAAAGCTATGTTTCAAAATCTGTACGTCAGCTGCAGCAAATATAACATAAACATGTAAAAAGATCATGGCTGGGGGAGGGGGAAAAGGGTTTGATGTTGGATATATTGGAGTCCTCTATATTGTATATGTGAATTACTGTGATCTAAAACTCTTTTGAAGACAAAACTAAAAATTAGAAAAGAAAAAAAAGAAAAGATGTAGACACTAAGGAAGGAATGAAAGGAAGTGCCTTGCCACTGTACATACAGGGCAACACTATTACAGCGATGAAAGATAAAATGTTAAAAACAAAGCTTTATAATATTTTTCATTTTTTAATACACCGATTTATTTTTACTCTATTTCAGTATTTCTAAATTAGTTTGTATATTTCTAATCTTTAAATCTATCACTGTATTTCATTTTCCTATTACTTGAATTTGGCAATATATTAGGTTTCATTGTTGAAGAAGTTTTGCACCACAGAGAGGTTCAATTATGGCAGGGGAGGAACACTGGTGTGGGGTGTTATTGATCAGGGGCACATGGTTGGGAGGGAGTTCTCTAGGGCATGTATATAGGGGGCATAAAAATGTTCTGATATATATTCGGTATTTTCATAGTAGTTACAGTTACAAATGACAACTGAGGGCGTGCTGAATTCCTACTCAGGGGACCTCTGTCACATTCTCCAATGGAACAGCAGTAATCCCCCAAGTGCAATGGCAAAGACCAACAAGGAAGGATGGCCCAGTGATGAGCCCTTGATACTGATGACTATGCTTATGAGCCTGTGTGCCTGAAATTTCAACTAGGCCTAGAGCTGTAGGGTGCCTAAGAGTTACCTCCTGAGAGCCTCTATGTTGGTCAAATGTGGCCACTCTCTAAACTAAACTTGGCATGTAAATGAATTACCTTCCCTCCAGGGTGGAACATGACTCCTGGAAATGAACCTCCCTGGCACCGAGGGACTACTACCAATCACTAACTGGTGATGCAACTAGAAAGAGACCTTGAATAAAAGGGTCAACTCAGACTAGCAGAATATCTCAGCCTATATGTATGATCATGTGTTAAAAACTGCTTTTGATCTTGAGTAAAAGGGGGAAATGGCAAAGACAAATGAGTTTATATGGTTAAAAGTCTTCAAAAAAGAGTCAGGAGGTCATCAGAGGGGTCACACTTATGCACACATCAGCAGGACCCCAGAAACAGCCAAAGTAGATACAACCCTAGGTGCTGGTTCTCCTGAAGGCTATGGAGACACACAGGGTATATGGTCATGGCAGATGGATTTGGAGTTCTGCGCCATGCCAATGCACCCTACTATGGAATTTGTGCTCCTGAGAGTGATGGAGCTGGACTCAGATGTGACGTTCCTGCACATGCCTTTTCTGTCACTTTTACTGAACCTGTTATTGGCGCAAAGGATGGTGTATACTCAGGGGACTTGACTCTCTGGACCTCCCATGTGCCAGCTGGGCCCTGAGACTCAGCAGAGTTGCAAATCCTACTCTCAGGTTCGTTGGACTTACCCAGGTCAGCTAACAGAGAGGTGAAGATGGCCAACCACCACACCCGAGAACAAAGAGGGCCTACAAATGCAAGCAGAAGAATTGCATTCATTATCCATGTGGAATCTAAGCCCCCTCTTGATATAGAGGTGGAGTGGACATCACCATCCCAGGGTCCACAGAATGGAGGAATAAAATATGGATTAGAGTGAACTTACTGATATTCTACTATAAAACTATTGTGACTAGTTATAGAATAAGTTGTAGCATTAATGTGGAGAAAGTGGTCACAGTAGTTGCTAAGGGCAGGGAGAGGGAAGAAGAGATGTGATGTGGGGGTATTTTTGGGACTTGGAGTTGTCCTAAATGATATTGCAGGGTCAGATGCCGAACATTCTATATCCTGCCATAACCCACTGAATGTACTAGGGGAGAGTGTGAACTACAGGGTAAACTATTATCTATGTGGTGCAGCAGTGCTCCAAAATGTGTTCACCGAGTGTGATGAGTGTGTCACAATGATGGGGGACGTTGTTGGTGTGGGAGGAGTGGGGTGGGGGGTTACAGGGTATACAGTAACCTCATGTTTTTTAATGTAACATTTTTTGTGATGTATGCATCTTCAAACAAATACAATTTACAAAAATGATGGGGGTGGGGGGGTGGGGAGTGGGTTATATGGGGACCTCTTATGATTTTTAATGTAATGTTCTGTATGATCCACTAACTTTAATTTTTAAAATGTGCTAAAAAAAAAAAGTAGACAGATTATGAGACTTCACTGGAGTATAATACTATGATGCCATGAGTAGAAAGTTTGATTTACATGAAAGTTTGGAAGGTTACCTAGTGAGAATTGGCAAAACATTGATCTGGGTGGAGGGACATGTTGAGGAGGGCATAATTATAGCCTGAAAATAGTTGAATATTTGAAATGATGCCCATTTTAGTTCAGGTTATTTTCCCTCACTGGATAGAGTATAAAAATATTTTAATGGACTTCACCATCTCCATTCATTGCCCTCTCCAAACCATTTTGTACATTCAATTGATATTTGAATAGTCTTTATTCTTGAGAGCCAAACATGGGTCCCTCATAAAGGAGTCATTCTATAGATATTTATAGGTTCAGTGAAGTAGAATTGCCTAGAATATACAGTGGCAACAAACTGAAGTGAGCAAGGTAACTCTCAGGAAAAAGAAAATGTGTATGTATTTCTATATGTACATAAACACACTGTCATGGAAGTGGATCCCCTGAAAGGTAGTAACAGCTCCAAAAATAAAACACTGAAATAGCTAAACAGCAGACTGTGATCTTTTGAAAAGTTGTAAGGAGGAGAAGAGGTAAGTAATTGTGAGCTCTAGGTGGGGCAGAGTAATGTGTTAATCTACAGCAGTGCTGTCTAATGAAACTTTTTGCAGTGATGAAATGTCCATACATTAGCCACTAGTCACTTTTGACTACTGAGCACTTGAAAAGTCACTAGCACAATTGAGAAATTTTTATTTTATTTTAATTAATTTAAATTTAAATAGCCACATATGGCTAATCACTGTCCTATCAGACAACACAAATTTACAATAAGCTTTCTCAAGGAGTATGGACTTTCATTAAGCATTGCTTATGGTTTCTTGCAACCACACACAAGTCCCAAATGACTTTGCTCCCAGATAGCAACATATGGAGACCATCTTGATCTCAGCCTAACCTTACATACATCCTATGTCTACATTGTATAAACACATTTATCTTGTTCACTCATTCCAAAGTATTTTATTGAATAGCTACTATGTGACAGGCACTGTTCTTGGTGATGGAGATAAAAAACCATAAAATAAAATTACTGCTTTTGCTTATTTTCCAGTATAAGACACAGGCAATAAAAGTAAGTAGTGAAAGAAAGGAGCTAGGTAATGACAGAGGGTGCTATCTTTAGAAGAGTCATCAGGAAAGAATTCTCTGGAGTGCAAACATTTGAGCCGAGACCTGAAGTAAATGAGGGAGTAATCTATGTTAATAGAGGGGAGAAACGAATTCCAAGCAGAGGATCAGCACATGCAAAGTATCTAAGAGGGGTTTTTCTTGATATTTTTGAGGAGCATCAAAGATGAGCTCAAGATTTTCAGACTGAACAACTACACAAATGAAGTTCCTGTTTACTGAGAAGGGAAAATCTAGAGGAGGACAGGTTTGGGTGGGGAAAATCAAAAGTTAAGTTTTGCGCATTTTAAATTTCAGATGTCTATCATCATAGAGATGGTATTTAAACCATGAATCTAGATACAATCACTTAAGGGATGAGTATACATACAGAGGAGGACTGGATCACTCCATCTTTTAGAGGTAGAGGAAATATGGAGGAATCAGCAAAGGAAACTGAGAAGATGGGGCGGATAGGCTGGAGGGCAATCGAAAGTATGTAACTCAGAGCTCAGTGAGCAGTGGATTCCTAGTAAGAGAAACTACCTATGCAAACACTGCTGAGAAGACAAAGAAGGTGAGAATCGAGAATTGGCTATAGGATACGGTAACCTGGAAGTCATTAGTGGCCTTGACAAAAAAGAGAGGAAAAGATGGTATGGTTCATTTCCAAAAATGTCGTAGTAATGGATAATCAAACAGATGGGTGGAGTTTAAGGAATGGTGCAAAAGATGTCTGTACTTTTCTTCCTCGAAACACCACCAATCAGTTGTTGTGAGGTTACTTCGGGTGGCATACGTGGATTTCTCCTCCATGGTCTCCCTCCTCTTCTCTTTCTCTTCCACAATCCCTCTCAGCTCCTTTCTCTATAAGGTCCTACTGATGCTTCCACTTTTCCTCCAGCCAAGTTCCTTCCATTTTCCCATCCATGGCTGGGGAAGTGGGGTATTGGGACTTCAGGACAGAGCATCTACAATAAAAACATACCTTTCTATTAGTAAAATTGATGACTTCTTATCAAATTCTCATAACTCTCATGTATTTTATAATAAAAAATAAATCAGTCTTTATTTCTTTTACAAAGTAATACTCCTTTCGGTTATTAGTTTGGTTTTTAAAATTACAACATGCACACCCAAAACCCAGTACTCCCAATCCCTTTACCCTGCCTTACATTTACTTTTGCTATAGTATTTATGTGTATTTATATATATATATAGTATTTATAGTATTTATTGCCTTCTCCTCCTCCACTAGTTGTATGCCCCAGGTGAGCCAGGCTTATTTTATTTTGCTCACAGACCTATTCCAAGTTCTTAGTTTAATGCCTAGTATGTAGTAGATGCTCAGGAAGTTGTTTCTGAATAAATTAAAGTTGTAATCTCCAGAAGAGGGTAAGGCTTATGCTATGTTACAGAAAATGGATATGTGTGAGGGTGGAGGTGTTATCCTGCCCCATTTAATATATAATATTAATTGATGCACAGAAAATTCCTTTTTCCTGATCAATTCTGTCTGCTCTGAAAATTAAATCCAGGCCACTAGAGTAGAAAGTATGGCCTTCTCTCTGTCTTCTCTGGAAAAAATTAAGGTTTTTGCTGACCTCCAGAATACAAAATATGAGAAAGGATGGTGATACAAATAAAAAGGTCCTGAAAGACTGGTGCATGGGTTTGTTGAGTTACCAAGACGATGGACTTGTTTCAAAGATCAAGGACCAGAGTGAAGCCAAGATTTCTTCATTTATATTAACAAAACTTAGCCTGCTGGCAACATTTTCCAGTTCTTTTATGTTCCAAGTGAGGAAAAGGAATAGGAAGTCTGGTGGGAAAGGAATAGCTAGAGTGTAGTGGTAGGCAATTGACAACCCTGAAAAAAGATGGTTGGGGAGATCAAAGAGAGAAGGGCTCTGTCCCCAGAAAAAGGGAAGAATTTCACAGAGAGAGGGAAATAATGGAGTCTTATCTGTTTATGCAAACCTTACTCCATGAAGTTTGCAGCTGCTTCCTATTCTTTGGCACACTCTTTTTGCTTGCTTTTGGGTAGAACAGAAGTAGTTTATACTGTTTTGGCCTATTAACTTATGAGGTATTTAACTTGAGCAGTTTGAGCCTTGGTTAGCATTTTTGCCTGGTGGAGTCCACCAATATCTATACTCCTTTAACTTGTCTCCTTGTCATTCCACACTGGAAATGGAAGTCATGCTGTGAAACAAATGTGATAATGTATGTGAAACAGTTGTAGATTGTAAGGAAAATTCAATATATAAGATATGAGTTCCAAGAATGTTTTCTGAATTTAAAATAAACTGATTTGATTTATTCTATATTATATTTTCTTTTCTAATTTTTTTTAAATTCTGAAAATCTTTAAAACTTAAAGAAAATATGCAAGTATGGTACAAGGAACTTCCCCCAATACAATTTGATCTTCTATAAACAAAGAAATTCTATATAACCACCATGCAACCAACAAAATCAGAAAATAACACATATATTGCTACCATATGATCCTGAGGCCCCATTCAGTTACCACCAATTGTCCCCAAAATTTCCTTTATAGCAAAAGGATCCATGTCATGCACTGCATTTAGTTGCCATGTTTCCTCAGTTTTCTTCAATTTGAAACAGTTCCTTTGGCAGTTTGAAATTATTTTATGAATCTCAAAAAGAGGAAGATTATGTTTGTAAACTAATCTATTCCTCTAGGTGTGATATCATTTCATTGCATTAACTTCATGTAAGGAGTCTTTGATTAGATTACCTGTTAAGATTAGAGCTTTTCCCCTCTTGATATAGATGTGGAGTGGACACAACCATTCTAAGGTCCACAGGATGGAGGAATAGAGTATGGATTAGAGTGGACTTACTGATATTCTATTCATGAACTATTGTGATTCGTAATAGAAGAAAATGTGGCATTGGTGTGGAGAAAGTGGCCATGGTGGCTGCTGGGGGTAGGGAGTGGGAGGAAAAGATGAGATGTGGGGGCATTTTCAGGACTTAGAATTGTCCTGGGTGGTGCTGCAGGGACAGTTACTGGACATTGTATGTCCTCCCATGGCCTACTACTGGGTGGACTGTGGGAGAGTGTGGGCTATGATGTGGACCATTGACCATGAGGTGCAGTGGTGCTCAGAGATGTATTCACAAATGCAATGAATGTCTCATGATGATTGAGGAGGTTGTTGTTATGGGGGGAGGAGTGGGGAGAGGGAGGTGGGGTTATATGGGGACCTCATATTTTTTTAATGTAACATTAAAAAAATAAATAAAGACCAAAAAAAGGATTAGGGCTTTTGATTTGACTATGTTGGTGGGCGTGACTCAGGTTGAGTCTTGCCCTCTTGCTGGGTCTGATATAAAGGGATACTCACAAGACAAGCAGACACACAGGAAGAGAAAGGTCAGTCATTTTGATCCAGCTATGTGACAGAAAGAAGAAGTCTCAAACAGCTAAAGCCCCAGAGAAAGATGAACCATTTTGCCTGCTAGCTTACAGCTGACCTTGGGAAGAAAGCTAAGACTGATATAGGAAGCCCTGAAAGAAACAAGCCCTATGCCAGAAGAGAGAAGACTTCTCTTCAGCACAAAACCTCAAGTGGCCCATGGAGCCTCAAGAGGAAGAGGAATCCCAGAGGGGAATGCAGAGAATAGCCAGAGATCAGTGACCATCTTGCTTCAACACGTGGTAGCTGACTTGGTGAGAAAGCAACCTTGAGTTGAACTTTTTGTGGCCTTGTAAGTGTAAGCATTTACCCCATATCAGAAATCTGTTGGCTTTTATAGGGTATTTACTTGGGGTAGAAGCTTATCATCACAAGGCCAGAAAGCATAAGTTACTTCCCTCACCAAAGTGTGTTGCCATGTGTTTGTTTGTTTTTTTAAAGATTTATTTATTTATTTCTCTCTCCTCCCTCCCCCACCCCGGTTGTGGTTGTCTGTTCTCTGTGTCTATTTGCTGTGTCTTCTTTGTCTGATTCTGTTGTTGTCAATGGCACGGGAATCTGTGTTTCTTTTTGTTGCATCATCTTGTTGTGTCAGCTCTCCGTGTGTGAGGTGCCATTCCTGGGCAGGCTGCACTTTCTTTCACATTGGGTGGCTCTCCTTATGGGGCACACTCCTTGCACGCGTGGGGCTCCTCTACATGGGGGACACGCCTGTGTGGCATGGCACTCCTTGTGTGCATCAGCACTGCACGTGGGCCAGCTCCACACTGGTCAAGGAGGCCCGGAGCTTGAACTGCAGACCTCCCATGTGGCAGACGGATGCCCTAACCACTGGACCAAGTCTGCCGCCTGTTGCCATGTGTTGGAGCAAGATGGCTGCCAGTCTCTGCAAGGATTCAGCCTTCCTCTTCCTCCTAAGCCTCTGTGGTCCCAGCTCCTTCTGATCTCAGCTGTATGCTGCCATAAGGCTTTGTCTTTTTCCCCAGGGCTCAATTCTTTCTGGGCTCAGCTGCTCTGTTGTCTCCACAAGGTCAGCTATAGACTATCAGGCCCTCTCTTTTCCCAGGGCCTCTGCCATGTCTATGGAGCCATCTCTATTCTTCTGTGTTCTTCTCCTGTGCATTTACTTCCTGGGGCTCCAGCATCAAAACTCAAAACTCTCCTCTGTGATGTTTACTGTGTGTAGAAGTTTTAATTAGCTTTACTGTAAAAGCGTGGAAATGTGTAGAGAGGATGGTAACACATAATGAGTAACAGCTAGTTTATAAATGGGCATGTGGCAGAAAATAGTAGTCTAGGGATGTTAGTGCCAATTGACTGAATGCCAGAGAATAATCTAGGGGCTGAATAGCACAGTAAACCCAGAGGTGGATGAGAAATGTGGCTGATGGTACAGATGCAAGAGTGTCCTTTATTAGCTAGAGCAAATGTACACCACTATTGCAGGGTGGGGTTAATGTAGGGAAACACGGGAAAAATACAACTGTAGTGACCTATGGACTGTGGCTAGCAGTAATAATGTAATATTCTTGCATGTATGCCAAAGATGTACTTTGGGGCAGTATGGAAAATGTATGCCAAATATACACTATGGATGTGGTAACGATCACATGATATTATCTTGTAATTGGTAACAAATGTTCCACCACAGTGTGGTGTGTTGATAGAGGGGTGTTGTTTGGGAATTCTGCACATGTGCATGTTTTATAAGTTTACAACTTCTGTCATTAAAAAAATACTTAAAAATAATAACAGGGTGGGTTGGGGGAAAATACACCAAATGTAAGATAATTAGTAGTAAGGACTATAATTAGTAGCAAGATTTTGACAGTATTCTTTCTAATTTGTAACAAATATCTCATTACAATGCAAGATGTTGGCAGAGGGTTGATGTGTGGGACCCCTGTATGATGTTACGTGTGTTTCCTTTGTAAGTTCACAACTTTAACAATATACTTATTATTTATTTATGTAATACTTTGGTTAGCAGTAATATTTTGACAATGCTCTTTGATCATTAGTTTAAAATGTTTAACAATAATGCAAGATACTGTGGTGGGATGAGGTGTGAGAGTCCTGTGTGATGTTATATATGTTTGTTTTGTAAGTTCACAGCGATTACTATATACTTATTATTTATGTATGTTTAAGTATGAATGATATACTTCAATAAATTTTTTGTAATTAAAAAAAAATCTCTCCTCTGCTTGTTGCTTTCCCTTGGTGGGTGGGGACTCAACAGTCTACTGGCATGGCCAAACCAAAGCCCTGATCATAATTCAATAAGTAAAAGTGAAATCTCTGAATTTAATAAAATGTAATATGCACAGAGGAACAGAACAGTTTACAAACACAATCTAATATCTATTTTTGGAGTTCATAAACAATGCCAAACTGCTATAAATATCCTTTATAAAAGCCAAGAGATTTCTGGTACTTTACATCCTCAGCCCTTTGGCAGACTAATATAGTTCCTAAGTCTTTCTTATACTTTCATGATCTTGACACTTTTAAAGATTACAACCTTATTATTTTCTAAAATGTTCTCCAAAGTGAGTTTGTCTGACATATTCTTATGATTAGATTCAGGTTGTGCATTTTTGGCAGGATGTCACAGGAGTAATACTGTGTTCCTCTCATTGCAATGTATCAGTTGGTGTACAATTTTGGTTCATCTCATTACTGATGATTTTCAATTTGACTGCCTGTTAAGGTGGTATCTGCCAGACTTTTTCACTCTGATTTTTTTTCTCTTTGTAATCATTAATTGTTTTGGGACTGGATCATACTTTGTGTAAATATTTTATTCCTCATTAAATTTTCAATTTGTTTTTCATTGATTAATATCAGTTATGATAGTTTGAAGTTTTGTGTACCCCAGAAAATCCTGTTCTTAAAGCTAATCCATTTCTGTGTCTATAAACCTATAGTAGGTAGGACATTTTGATTAAATTACTTCAGCTAAGGACCTTGATTAGATTGTATGACCCAGGATGGATCCTAGTCCTCTTACTGGAGTCCTTTATATTGAGAGGAATAAAAAGCCACAGGCACAGAAAGAAGGCTGCAGAGGCAGAGAGAAAAGCTCCTAGAAGCTGAAGCAACAAAACTCAGAAGGAAACCAGAAGCTGAAAGGAATGGAGTCTGGAGGAGAAGGCAGAGACCGGCAGACACTGCCATTATGGCCTGCTTTGTGCCTCATTGCCCACAGCTGCAGCTCGGTGAGAAAGCTTCTCTGATGATGCCTTGATTTGGACACTTTCACAGCCTGAGAACTGTAAGTTTTTAACCTAAAAAATGTCCTTGTAAAAGCCAATTCATTTATGGTATATTACTTTGGCAGCATTTAGCAAATTAAAACATCAGTATAACTCATGGTTTCCAATTTTATTCAATAAATTATTTATTTTATTGTTCAATTTTCCAAGATTTGACCAGTGGGAGCCCCTTCAAGCTGGCTTATATGTCCTTTTGACAAGTCCCCAAAATTCACTGAGCATTTTCTTACTTTCTAGCTCTAGATGTTCCAGGCTTATCTTGTACTTTCCTGGTCCCAGTTCTGGTATCAACCATTTCTCCACAGAATCCTGGTTCTTCTGTTTGAGTACTAGATGGAGTGTTGCTGCTCCCAGCTTCTCTCAGTAGACACAGCTAGGAAATATATGTATGGATATACATGCTTACATACATGTTGTGTGCTTTAGTTTGCTAAAGGGCTGCCAGTGCAAAGTCTAGAAATCTGTTGGCTTTTGTAATAGGGATTCATTTGAGATTAAAGCTTGCAGTTCCAAGGCCATGAACTGTCCAAATTGAGGCATCAACAGAGATACTTTCTCACCAACATCAGCTAGTGTTGATTCTGGCATGTTGCCACATGGCGAAGCAAGATGGCCATCCATCTCTGTTGAGGTTTCAGTCTTCCCCTCTGGGCTCACTGCCTCCTCTTAAGTTGCTCCATGGGCCCAGCCTCTTGGGGCTTCATGCTGCAGCATCTCTCTCTTATATGGCAGCATCAAACATGGTGGCTTCTTTTTTCCTCTCTCTGTCTGTGTGAGTCCATTTATATCAAACCCAGCAAGATGGCAGAGACTCAACCTGAGTTAGTCTCACTGACATAATCCAATAATAGCCCTAAAGTGATCTTATCAAGTAATCTAATCAAAGACCCCTCATCTGAATTTAATGTAATCAAAGGGTATCACATCCAGAGGAAGAGATTAGTTTAAAAAATAATCTTTCTCTTTTTGGGGATTAATAAATAATCACATACTGCCACAATGTATCTATGTGTATGTATATATATTCTTATACAAATATACATTTATATCTCTATTTCTGTATTAAAAATCATGAGTTCACACCAATAAGTCCAATTCCAATCTAACACTATAACAGGTTTCGTGCTAGTTTTTCTCCCTTACTTCACGTGACTTGTATCTTGGTTTTAGGACTTGATGACCATATCTACTTCTGGTTTATCCATAAATCCTGTGGCAAACAGTAATGGAAACTGGAAATAGTGCCTTTCAAACCAAGATCAGGGACAGGAGGGCACTTCCTTAACTCAGCATTGATTCAGGTCAACATTGGTAAAGAGCATTATTCCCAATGGGATGGCTCTTGATTTAACTAGGGATGGGCTACTAAGATTACTAGATATAACTTGCCCAACATCTAGAAGATCTCTTTAACACTCACTTCAAAGTCTCTAGTAAGCAGAAAATTCTGACTCAAATAGTTTAAACAACATAGACAATTTATTGTCTTTCATAACAACAAGTCAGTGGTTTGAAGATACCATCAGGAGCCAAGGTACGTGTGTGTGTTTTCTTTTCTCTACCATATTCAGCATGTTTCTTAGTGCTTCAGTTAGTGGCCTTCATAGCCTTAAAATAGCAGCAAGAGAACCAGATATCCCATCAAGACACAACAACAATCAGTGGAACAAGAAGGACTTCCTCTTCCCATATGAGTCTTTTTAAAAAATTTTGCATCCAGTTTTATTTTATTATAAAAACACACATGATAATAATGTTATTTCTGTATAGTTCTACAACTTGCTTTTCTTACTGAAAATGGTTTCAACATTTTCAAGTCTGAAGATGTGTATCTTCCTGAGGAGCTTGAGATATTGAATATTTAACTCTTTTATCCTCTTTAGTAGAAGTAAGCAAGGAAGAAGATATGTGGGTATAACCACAGGATCAACAATCAACCATGTCTGTCAAGTTGGTATTCTGGTTCTTTGTTGCCTCTCTTCCATCTCCTTCTAATAGCTTTTATTTCTTTGTTCCTCTGCAATTTATGTGATTTTCTTATGCTTGCTCCCCATATCACACACTTAGTTGGCTATTGTGAAAACCGTGCTCTTTGTTTGCTATTTATATGTATTTCTCCTGAAATAATACTTTGTCCTTGCTTTCTTTTCTTAGTTCTTTTAGCTCCCATGTTTTATCTCATTTAGTTGAGTTGTTTCTACATACTTTATATCTTTTTTCTCAAGGAGTTTACATGTTTTCTTTACTGTGAGAGTGCAAGGCATCAGTTATCTGAAAGTCCCTTGTTCCCTGGGATGTTTACTCCATATCTTCTCTTTGCCCTTCATTAGTTGTGAGTGGTTTCTCCTTGATGCCCCTCCTTGTGTCTTTGGGTTCCTTTGTATTTTCCCCCTAATACTTGAAAATGGATCCTGAGGAATAGACACTTGTCTCTGTTCAGCTTTTCAGCTGTGTGTAGGCCTTGAGCAGTTGATATTTGTGAATTTTGCTTCTACCCTCTTCTTCTGGAACTCTACTTTGTGCTGTGGGTGAGCCCCACGATTTCATACATTTCAGTTCTAACTGAGATTCATTCCCATTGTAGGCTCCTTAAAGCCTGATTGTATATGATTCTTATTACTGAGGAAAAATTTTCTGGAAGACCCCCCCCTCCCCCACTATAAGTCTCCTATCTCATTGGATAAAATTTTATTACATGCCAATGTTGACACCAACCACTGGACAGGGGAATCTGAACACCATGATTGTCTTTAACAAATTGTCATTCAGTCATTGAAACTAGAGCTAAGACTCATCTCCCCTGAAGTTGTGGCTGGAGAGCAGAGAGCAGATATCAAGAATAAAAGCAGGGATGATTTTGTTAGAAAGGTGATGACTCTTTGTTGGGTAGTGATCCAACAGCCATATCAAATCATGCTAAGGTCCTTCCCAGCTCTCCCCTTTTGTGACTCATTTAACTTGTTTACATATGCATCCTGAGTGCCTAGCATAAGAATTAAGCCCTCAATAAATTCCCATTGAATAATGAATTTTTAATAATTCCTTATGTTATTATACTTTGTCCTTTCTGTTGAAGTGTGTATAGTGATGTGAAGCTGTATGTACCCCAGAAAAAAATCATGTTCTTAAATCTAATTCATTCCTATGGGTGTGAACCCACTGTAAGTAGGGCCTTTTGATGAGGGTATTTCAGTTAAGGTGTTACCCACATCATTCAGGATGGGTCTTAATCCTAATACAGAGAGAGGAAAAAAATCTGCAGAAACAAGAAGCTGAAATCAGTGAAATACAGAGAGCAAGGAGAGACCAGGAGATGATACCGTGTGCCTTGTCATGTGACAGAGGAGCCGAGCATAGCCATTAGCCGGTCTTCGGGTAGAAAGCACCGCCTTTATAATGACTTGATTTGGACATATTCTCAGCCTCAAAATTGTAAGATAATAAATTCCGGTTTTTCAAGCTGAACCTTTTCTTGGCACTTGTTTTAAACAGCCTAAAAAACTAAAATAGCGGTGGTACTTGTTGAAGTTTAAAATTTTCTTTAGGTGTGGCCTTAAGAGGCCTACACATCTCATACACTAATGTTAAAATGACAACTATTTATTTATGTATTTTATTTGAATAAAACATGTTGGACTTTTAAACTATGAAAACTACCTTCTTTCTCTTCTCTCTCTCTTTTCTAATTGTTCAGGTCTAATATGGCATATGAGTGCATTTTGTTGATTATATCCTGGATCTATCTTCCACTGGATGTGGTGAGTGAACTTTTGACAAATATATAGCAGATATACACAGCAGTTGTGGGAGTAAATTTGGTTGTACATCTACCATTTGCTATTTACCTGCTGGAATAGTACATAGATCAGTGTGGTTAAACACAGAGATATTATAGTACAGAAGGGATTAACAAATTCCCTCTCAGTTTTGCACTCAGAAAGTAATAAATGTACTCAGGAAGAACAATAACTGGTTTATAATTATGGAAGCTGGGAAAGTCAATTCTCTAAGATACTACCTTTATTTATGTAAAAAGTCTTTTTTTATTAGGAACATTAGCTTCCAGGCATAACTAGAATAAACGAGGTTTTTAGTTTGTTAATTGACAAACTGATGAAGGCTTTAAAAAGTCACACACAAAGTGTAAAACTTTTAATTATATGTAATTGTAAAGTTGTTTATCTCTAGTTAAAGATGATAAAGGCCAAGTACTATGGTATTAAAAATGTTCGACAAGAAACTCACAGGATTATTTACTTTGCCTGTATGGTTTTTAGAGCCTTGTATAGAGGTCTGTGCATCAGAATACATAAGTCCCTGTCCTAGGACCGTTTCCTATACTTTAAGAAACCTTAGAATACCATTCTTTCTGTGAAAATAATTTACTTATTTTCAATGTAGAAACTTATCGCAAATTAATTATTAGATTAAATTTATGATTATAAATTAAATTTATTGTAAATTAAGTTTATGATTATAACTACAGAAGGAATTTTAGGAAAAAAGTTTGTTATATTTTTCCAATACAATATAATTTGAATGGTGTAATAAAAAAGCCTTCTTATCTCAAATTTCAAATATTCCTGTGTATATGAGTGCCATAATGTAACAGGTTCTCCTTCTGAAATTAACAGAACTCTAAAAACATAGATGAAGCAAACCATATTGAAGGCTTGGAACTAGCAAAAAGAAAAGGCTAAATTCAATGAACATTTTTCAGTGTTCATTTTGCTGAAACATTTGAACAACTCACAAATCTTACTTAATAAATATAGTTTCTTTACTTCTTGATCCTACTCTCCCTTAGAGTTTCTTTTACCTTTATGATTGCTCCTTTTTTTTCTCTCTTTATTTTTTTAATGTTACATTCAAAAAATATGAGGTCCCCATATACCTCCCACACCCCCAATTGCTCCTTTTTTTTAAAAAAAGATTTATTTATTTATTTAATTCCCCCCCTCCCCTGGTTGTCTGTTCTTGGTGTCTATTTGCTGCGTCTTGTTTCTTTGTCCGCTTCTGTTGTCGTCAGCGGCACAGGAAGTGTGGGCGGCGCCATTCCTGGGCAGGCTGCTCTTTCTTTTCACGCTGGGCGGCTTTCCTCACGGGCGCACTCCTTGCGCGTGGGGCTCCCCCACGCGGGGGACACCCTTGCGTGGCACGGCACTCCTTGCGCGCATCAGCGCTGCGCATGGCCAGCTCCACACGGGTCAAGGAGGCCCGGGGTTTGAACCGTGGACCTCCCATATGGTAGACAGACACCCTAACCGCTGGGCCAAAGTCCGTTTCCCCCCAATTGCTCCTTTTTAATCACCTTCTCAAAGCTCTCCTTTTTTCTGCCTGACCCATATATAACATTGCTTTCCATATTATCTTCTATACCCCTCACTTGACATATTTTTGTAGATGATCTCACTCATGCTTGATGTTTCAGGTACCATATATAAAACATTGGTCCCCAACTCACTGACTGTAGACTGGATCCTTCCTCTGAGTGTGAGATCTAAGAGTCTCCTTAACATCTCCATTTGGATGTCCCATAGGCATCTCAAAGTCAACATGTCCATAAACTGACACCTCTCTTAACCTCACCCCAACCATTCTGCTTGTGTTTCTTATTTCAGAGACTGGGACCACCATACTCTTGTTTAATCTGGACACTCTGGTTCGTTCTCAATTCCTAATTTCTTTCTCAGACCCACACCAATGAATCAACAAATTTCACTAATGCTGCTACCTTAATATCACTCAAATTTACCCACCCATTTCCATCCATTTCCTTTTTCCCTATTTTATTTAAGGCCACTATTATCTTTTTCCTGAGTCACTGCAAATTACCTTCTAATTGTTCATTTTTACTCTGATCCAGACAGAGCTTGAGAGAAAGCAAGGCAGATCATGACACTTCCTTATGTAAAACACTTTAATGGCCTCTCATAAAACCAAATGTAAGACATGCATCATGTTCTGGCTCTGATTTTCTATTCATTCTCGCCTTCTGCCACTCATCTCCTAGACCAAGCTCCAGCAAAACAATTATTTCTGGAGTGCCCTCATTATGCCATACTCTTCTTTTTTGAGCTTTTGGATAGGTTTTAACTTTGCCTGGAACATCTTACCACTTATCCTTTTATACTACTCAGTCTTATTTGCTACTGAAGACCCAGTTAAGATATTACTTTTGGGAAACCCAACAAACTTTTCCCTCCTATGCCCTACCCAAGACTTTGTTAAATGCCTCTTAGTAACTTATACTTACTTTATTAAACACTTGTCCTCTGGATGAGTGAATGATCTTTCAGTTTACAACTCTATTACACCTACAGCAAAGAACTATTCAATTAGTTTCATCTATTTCCTCTGACATTTATGTGTCTAGATGGGAAAGCAATCACTAACCCAAAGGAGCAAGTAAATTTGGCTCAAATTGTATCACAGAGTGTCAAATGATACATTCATAGCAAAAGAATCCCTTGTTCAATATTAATCTGATGGATGTTAGATTATTAGGTACAGCAATTCAGCACTCACATAGTACTAAAATTGCTGCATTTTGCCTAGCTTGTGGGTCTGGTAATTCTCAGGAAATGTAACTGAAAGTTATAGTCAAAAGAACTTTGTTCTCTGTTTAAAATCAGTTTCCATCCTGAAGGACCTTTCTGTTTTATCTCATCATAGCAATTTCTTATGTACTACTACTGTCCATATTTACAAAATAAAAAGTTAGTGCTTCTCTTTTCTTCCATTTCAGTACATAGCCTTTGTCATGGATTGTTAAGGCTGAAATCAAGGCCTTCAATTCTTAGACTGAAGTTTGGTGACTTTTTCTCCCTTTGCAGTAGGGAATTCACTAAGTACACAAAGTATTTCTGCACATTTGATTGTAATTCCAAGCACTTAAAGAAAGGTAGTGTTGCAGGTATTCAGAAAGGGCACAGTGAGGATAGCTTGTTTGAAGTCTCAGCTGAGAAAATTCAAATGCCGGAAGTGAATGGAGGGTGAATTCATCTCTAAGCTTCTTTACTCACATATCTGATGGTTGATGTTGACTGTTTCTGGCCCCTTACCTGGGGCTCTTGGCTAGAATACCTAGACGAGGCACATGGTTGGATTGGATTTCCTCACAGGATGGTGGCAGAATTCAAACAGCAAAGAATCAAAAAAGGAAAACTGTGAAACTGGATGGCTTTTTATGACCAGAACTTGCAAATAATAAAGCATCATTTTATCATGCTCTATTAGTGGGGATGCTCTCATAAATGGCAGTCAAGTTTCAAGGGGAGGGACCTCAGACCTCACCATCAGGTATTGTGTTCTAAGAAGATCATGTGAGATGAGATACACTGTGATGGCCATCTTTGGAAAATAGAATCTGCCTCAGCAAAAGTTCCCAACATAGTTCCCAATATTATGGTTCCCTTAAGCCCTTTAATTTTAGTTTTGTCAATAAACATTTAGAAAGCATTCTAGGGTCCTTATTTAAAATGATAAAAGCAATAGATGTTCATTAAGTAAAATTTGAAAAGTAATCAAAAATAAAAAGTAAAACTATGTGCCATAACTTATTTAACATCACTTTTCTAACTTCTAAGGATTTTTCTCACTTGCTAGTTATTTTAGTTATTTCCTTAATAAGTATTTCTTCATAAATATTTGACTATGTCTTGGTATCCATAATACATATATTTCTAAAAGAGTCATTACCACAATAAGGGGTTTCTAAATATTGTGCAGAAAAATAGCTCTCAACATAGTTAACTTATTTTTTCATTCTAAACTATATTAATTTTTTGACAGTATTATAGGTATCTTATCATGGATATTCAGGAAAAACATTCTTAATATTAGTTGTTTCTTTTGCCACATCTCAGAATTGTTGTCAAAGGACAGTGTTGAGAGTAGAAATAATAGATACAGATACTTTATTTTATGACTTATTCTAGTAGACACCAGCAACTGCTAGATGGGAAAAACAACTGTTTGATTGAAAGGAATAGACACTGATTCTCAAGCACAGTATCCCTTAACTCAGTTCTGAACTAATGGCAACTAAAGAGCTATTTTTATACTATTAAACCTTACCATTTGTACATTGTGGGAAAAAAAATACAGTAGTAGAAGCATCAAAACTGTATAAAAGTCATGAAATCTTTTTTAGAAAGTTTGTTTCTTAGTAATTTAATTACACTTAGATGATGGCTTTATTTATTGTTTTCACAAAATTCTTCAACCATTCCTTATGACGTGGAATTTTTTAATTTTGAGAAAAAGAAAAGAATCAAACAGTATTAGTAGTTTTATTTCAGTTAATTTTAGGACTTGCTAAATCATATAAGAAAAACATAGGACAAAATTTACCTAAAATTGCAACTTGTAAGAACAATTTTAATAATGCCAACACTCCATGAGAAATCTGTTGGCTAATTCCTGATATTGTTCCAAAAATGGTGAAGATGACATTCTGAAATTTTATATGGGATAAAAATGTCACAAGGAAGGGAAAGCATTTAATATTGTTTTAGCTACTCTAATGTGGGCCAAATAAAAGTCAATACTAAATTTAGGACAACTGTGAGAATATAACACTATGCTTTAATCTACCAAGTACCATTCCTAGAAACAAGTAGTAAAACATAGTGCCCAAAGGTTCTTTGAATTGTATACTTGCCTCCACTCCTCCTGTATTATAGTGCTAGACAAAGTATCATAAGATCTGGGTTCTCTGTAACCATTTATGTGACCTTGAGCAAGTCATCTAACCTCTTTAGATTTTAGTTTCTCAACTGACATATGAGGAAGTGGACTAGAATGATTTCAACCTTCTAAAAGTCTTTGTGGTATGGTGTTGGTTTGTAGTTTAATGGGAAATCTGGAAACTGTCAATCTATAGTTTATTAAGAAATATTTTATATACACAGAAAACAGCAATTGAGCATTTGACCCATATTCCTCTGTAGTTCATCTCAGAGATTCCTACATGAGAAGTGGTTTGTGTAATCTTCTAATCATTCCACCCAATTAGCTATTTATGTGGCACTTAATACTGGTGCCTAGTTTCCTTACTAGGAAAGAAAAAAAGTCATATTACTTACATATAAAATGTATGTCAGACAAATTCTAAAGAGATGCTTACTTGCAAATAGCTTTTGAATTCCGTACTACTGTGTGCATAAAACACTGCAAACTAAATTCTATAGCATTAGACCTCCAGCTGATATTTAGTGGAAAATTAAAGTATCTTGTAAATTCTATGGTTTGAACTTAGGAAATTTTCTCTAGTTCCATTGAAAGAACTGAGGTTGTTACAAACTGCAAATTCAGTGTCTGCTTTTAGTCATTTATGATCTTTTAAGGGAAAGGAAAGGAAACAGGTAAAAAAAAAAAAACTGAATCTCAAGAAATGCAAATGGAGATTATTTTAAAATTTGGAAGGGTAAAATCTATTTAATTATCAGCTTTTATAATTTTCTTTTTTTTTTTTTGTTAAAAATATTCTTCCATCCATTCTTCTTCATGGAACAAATTGTTAATATTTGGGTTTTAATTGTAGGACAAAAATGGGGGAGGGGTATTTTCAAGTTGGTAAAGTTTTTAGATAAAAATTTTAGTTATAAATTCCAATTTTTTTGGTAAATATTAAGACTTGCTTCTCATACATCTTGAATTTTAAATTAAAATGTTTGTAGATAGTATTTGTTCTCTCAAGATTTTCAGTAGAGAGAAGAAAAAGCAGAAATAAAAACTTATGAAGGAATGGTTTATTGATTGAAATTTAATGAAAATTATCCAGAAACATACTATCAACTTTCTGGCACTAAAGTTTGAATCCAAAAGAAACATTGTGGTTATAAAAAGAAACATCTTCAATTTATTGCCTTTCACCCTCTGATGCTGCAGTCAGCATCACCAAGACAAATATAAAATTATCCTTGTAATTGCATTGCTCTAAAGAATTTATTTAATTGTTTTCAACATTTTCCACAGCCCACAGTGAATGTATCAATACTGCACTGAAGAAGTGCTGCAAGGTACTGAGCCATGACTAATTTCTTACTTGCAAAAATGCCTTAACACTTAATAAGGTGTTAATTGCATTCAGGTGACACAACTGTAGTTGGAAAGATAATTTGGTGCACCTTATCTGAGCTGCTGAAAGTACAGAAAGCATTCAGGTTACTCTCTGCAGTAGGAAGGGCAATTTCTTTCAACTCATTAGCACTTGATAATGGACACTTAGCAGTCTAACTAGTAAACGCCATTTATCCTATCACCAGTAATGAAAGGCATTTTAACTAATAATAAGAGAAAATTAAGGTTTTTATTTTTAATGTTTTTACTTGCTCTCTTTTAAAAAGGTATCGGTGTGACTAAGAAATATAAATTGTTTATTTAAATGCTTATTATACCCATCAGTAAGTCATTTAGGAGCTTTATGCTGTGCCTATCCTAAATGACACCAATATAATCAGATAGAAAGTAAAAATTCAGTGACTCATCTATAGGTCTGTAAGCTTCTAAAATGAGGACATAAAACCTGAACTAGGGTTAATGTTTGTAGCAGAGAGAACTGAGTGCAAGATCATGGGATTTTGTGCTGCTGTTAAAATCTGTTGATGTAAATTAGCTTAATTTGTCACAGGTATACAACAGAGATAGTGTACTAGAAATTTACTCTGTGTAAATTTCAAATATTTTCTTGGTTGGGACTTGTTCTCTAAAGAAACAGAACAAACAGGAGGTGTGTGTGTATGTGTGTGTTAATGTACATATTAAGAGATTTTTTTATAGGAATTGGCTCATGTGACTATGGGGATAGGCTAGTCCAAATTCTATAGGCAGGCCACAAGCTGGGAATTCCAGTGAAGGTTTTCAGTGAAGTTCCCAGGGGAAGCTGCCTGACTGAAGTAGAGATGGAAATTCTCACTTCTGACTGCTGGAATAATCATTTCTCATTGTTGAAAACAACCAGCCATAGATACAATCAACTTACTGATGGTGTAGGTCCATGAAATATCTTCACAGTACCAATCAGGCCAGTTCCTGCTTCACCAAACAACTAGACACCATAACCTAGCAAAATTTGATGCATTAACTTAACCATCACAAATTCAAGTTCACTTGGCATGTTTTACACACTTATCTATTCAAACTAACAAATGATTAGCATTTACAGTATATCCATATGTTCTAAACCAAAATAAGTAAACATGAAATTTTAAATGTTGAGTCCTATGAAGTCATGGCAGGACTTTAGATCCATATTGGCTTATCCTTATATTCATCAGAGTTCAGAAACTGTGAAAAGATTCATGGCTGATATTTTAATTGTCATTAATTTTATTTTGGTATTGAGCAGACAGTATTGGTATAAACATAATAGTTTCCACAAAATAATAATAGACACTGTTTTAAATTTACATGGATTATTTTGTTTAATCTTCATAATAACTCCATGAAGCAGGTACTGGTTTTAATCTCTATTTTCCAGATGAGGAAACCTCAGCATAATATAATAAGAACAAAGTAATTTGGGGCATACTAGGAACTGGAGTGATGCCAGTTTAGTTTTTCTGATGTCTTAGGATCAAGTGTCTTATAACTTGAATGAGCGAAACTTGAACAAAAGTTATTTTATTCTAGAGCCCATGCCTATGATACACATTTTCCTTTTGTAAAATCAGTAACACTTACACTATTTTTTGTTGTCTTAAATTAAAGAATTTGGTAAGACTGTAGAAGCCTCAGAGAATTCTCACATGTACAAACACTGATAAAATGTTTTATAGCACAGTTGCACCTGCATGTTGAAAGACACTAAAAATGGCCCTTCTTAGAGTTAATATCTTTAAGTGATGGTTAACTTAAATTATTGGTACTGAAAGGGATTATTAGAGGTAATACAATTTGCAGCATTGAAAATAAAAAATACATAATTTAGCTTTGATTTTAATCATTTAGTTGATGCTAAATTATCTACTTGTGAGACATCAACATGGTGTTCATAAAATATTGTTAAAATAATAAAAACTAGGTAGGAAGATTGTGGCAGACTAACAGGCAAAGCTGAATGCTCTCACAGAAACAATGGAGAAAGAGCCAAAAGCTGTCTGAGGGACCTGCTTTGGGGGTCAGCAGACCAGGACAGTGCTACACAACTCTCAGGAAGATGAGGGACTGAGAGTCAAAGAAGCTGAAATAACAAATATTGAGTTACCAAGCCCCGATTGTATCCTGGAAGGGTTCCCCTCCCCTATCCCTAAGATATTAAGCTGGGGTGAAACCCCTGGCTCACTGCAGCCAACTGAAAGGGGAACAGACATCTTCTTCCCTGTCAACTGTTTCAAGAGAAGGGGGGGGGGGGGGGACATCAGGTGTTTTTCTTCAGTAAATTTGACCAGCATAGCCTGCTTTGTATCTCCAATCTGGATATTCTACACAGGAACACAGGAAAGCCAAGAATGAAACACCTCAGTGGAACTAGTACCATCTGCTGGCCAGTCTGGAAATTGCATGGACAAAAAACTACTCTTCGTATCCAACTGCTGGGAGAAAATCTGTACCCCATTAGTGAGTCCCTGGCCCGATTTTGAAAACTTAAGCTGGGCAATTTTAACGACTGAGAATAAATTGAACCAAATATCAAAGGAAAGCTGTGAGAAACAAACAGATAGGCAAGAGAGAGACATTAGCCATCAGAGTAAATTCACCAACAAATTCAGATGCCTGATATCAGCAAAAATTTACAAGCCAAGATAGGAAAAAGGAAGAGATGGCACAGTCAAAAGAACAAGACAACTATCCTGGAGAGTATAGGATTTAATACAACTAATCAGTGATAATCACACAACTCTCCTAAATCACTTCAAAGAATTTAAAGAAAATATGACTGAAGAAATAAAAGATGTTAAGAAGACACTGGGAGAGCATAAAGAGCAATTTGAAAGTCTTCAAAGAAAAGTAACAGACCTTATGGGAATGAAAGATATAATAGATGAGATTTATAATGCATTAAAGGTACATAAGAGCAGATTTAAATTGCCTGAAGACAGAATTAGTGATTTTGAAGACAGCACGTTTGAACTAGAAAAGACAGGAAAACAGAAAGAGAAAATAATGAATAAAATGGAACAGGGTCTCAGGGAATTGAACGACAACACAAAATGCACGAGCATGCATATTATTGGTGTCCCAGAAGAAGAAGAGAATGGAAAGGGGACAGAAAGAATTTTGAGGAAATAATGTCTGAAAACTTACCAAACCTTATGAAGGATTTAAATATCAATACCCAAGAAGGACAATGCCCCCCAAACAGAATAAATCCAAATAGATCTACCCCAAGACACCTATTTTTCAGAATGATAAATGTCAGAGACAGAAGGTTCTGAAAGCAGCAAGAGTAAAGCAAAGCATCACATACAAGGGAAACTTGATAATATTAAGTGCCAACCTCTCATCAGACACCATGGAGGAGAGAAGAAAGTGGTATGATGTATTTAAGGTACCAGAAGAGAAAAATTGCCAGCCAAGAATTCTGAATCCGGCAAAGCTGTCCTTCAAAAATGAGGTCGAGTTCAAAGTCTTCACAGACAAAACAAAAACTGAGAATATATTACCAAAAGACCAGATTTGCAAGAGATACTAAAGGGGGTGCTGCAGCCTGAAAGGAAAAAAATAGGGGTGAGAGATTTGGAGAAGAGTTTAGAAATTAATATTATTAGGAAGGGTAAACTAAACAATAAGAAGACAGACAATAGAATGATATAAAAACAGAGAGCTGAAGGACAAAATGGGTGAATTAAGTAATGCCTCTGAATGTTAATAGATTAAACTCTCCAATCAAAAGACAGACTGATAGAATGGGTAAAAAAATATGAACGGTATATATGTTGTCTACAAGAGACCTAGCTCAGACATAAGGACACAAACGGGTTAAAAGTGAAAGGTTGGAAAAAGGTATTCCATACAAATAGTAACTAAAAAAGAGCTGGAGTAGACCAGATAAATGTAAAATAGCAACATTATAGTATATGAACAATAATTACTCAGTGCAACTGTCAAATTGTGCATGTGACCAATATTCTTTAAGTTTTTTCATACAAAATAAACATTTGGTTTTGATTGAGGAGGACAGAAGAAGAGATATGCCTTTGGATACTTCACTTTTTCTTTAACTCTTTCTTATTCATATTCTGTAATTGAAATGATCTATCTGGATCAATAATGATTTAGCATAACTACTGTTGAATAGGATTTTTAGTTTTTCTGCCTCATAAAATTATGAGTTGGCAAATCGTTACCTGCTATAATTCATTCCAATAAGATGAAGAATTCCCAAATAGAAATTTTAATAAATAGAAAGAATTATGGCCTAAATGGAATTAAATAACCAAAAATTTATCTCATTCTTAGGGATTATTTCCAATAGTTATAGCTATAATATAAAAATTAGAATTATGTTATAACTAATTTCTATTATATTTGAATTATTGTTTACATTTATATATGGTTGTTGCTATGCTATCTATTTTTTATAATTGATTATACTAAATCTAACCTGGCCTTGTACTCTTTTTTAAAATTCATAATTTTTTTCAATCTATTTTCCTACTTATTTTACAATGTTACAATAAAGGATTATTTTAACAGCTGAAAAGAAAAGCCTTGATTATACACTTCAGATAGTTCCTATGGTATGTGAATATATCTCAATAAAACTGCTTAATAAACAAAAAATAATTGTGTAAGAACAGCCAGAAATAGCACTTATGTACAGCAGGGGAAACTGAGAGATTAAGAGGTAAGGAATTTTCTTGTTTGTTTTTATTACCATTATCATTGAAATAATGAAAATGCGTTGATAATGACTGAAGTGATGAATGCACAACTATGATTATACCAAATACTATTGATTATACACTTTGGATAAATTGTATGCTTTATTAATATCTATCAATAAAATTGGTTTGTTTAAAAATGAAAAACTGTAGGTAAAAAAGAGAATAGTGTGGGAATTAGTAGAAAAACTCATTAATACTCTTTTATGTTTTCTCCAGTTATGTCTGCTTATGGATAAACTGAGGGATTTGAAAAGAGTTGGAAAAAAGTTATTAAAAATTAGAGGACTGAAAGGTAAAATACATTCCTGAATAAGGAAATACATGTTTTGATACAAATCAGTCTTTCTAACCTTGCTCACTTCTAAACCTCCCATGTTTTAATGTATATGACACAAAGCTTACATAGGCATTAAGAATCATCCTGATAGGAAAAATAAAGTAATAAAAATGCAACAGGCAGTCTGAGATACTTGGTAAACAGGTAAGAGGGAAGGTTTAACATGAGCAAGGAGTGCTGTGCTAGGATATAAAGATGTGGCTCTTATTCTCAGGAAATTTTCAGATAATTAGTGAGTGTCTATAATACCTACACTCACACACCCACTGCCAAATAAGGAGGTAAAGAAGCCCTGTTTGTGTAACATAAAACAGCTTTGCCATAAGACTTCCTGGAAGAGTTAATTTCTTAATGTGTGATATGGAAAATTTTCATGAGGGGAGTAATAGTTGAACAGGGCTTTGATATGAGTAAGATTCAGAGACATTCCAGGTAGAAGTAACGGAGTTAGAAAAGGCATTATGGAAACAGTGTGCAAGATTCACTGGATGGAGAAATGAGAGTTAAGTAGGGCCTGGATTATGATTATGACAGTAGGAAATGGAGAAAATGAATTAATGGGAAATTGTGAAAGAAGACTCACCAGATAGTTCATCCCTGTGATGTGAATGCACCTTAATTTACAATGGCATTAGATTGGGTCCTCAATTTGGAATGTCCAAAAACTAATAATTTTACCAGTTTAGCCAGAGGTAATCAGCTCAGGGAAACTAACAGCTAATCTCTTTCTCTCTCTGTCTCTCTCTCTCTGTCTTTCTCTCTCTGTCTGTCTCTCTCTCTCTCTCACACACACACAAGTACACACGTAAAGAGGAAGTCCAATTTATTTGACAACTTGCGAGGAAAAAGTATAGCAAAGGAAAGAAAGAAATTTTTAAAATTGCTTAACTTATACTATGTTAGATATTTCAATCTGCAAAAATTATCTTGCCAGGCTTCATGTTTGTGGATCCAGACAAAATCACTTTACTGTTTAATTTAAAGTCTGCTATCTTTTTAACCTAAATCCCCACCTTCATGATACCAAGATGTCAAACATTTACTGTTCCTCACCTTTTTGAGCCTCTCTCTAGGAGTCATGAAAGCCTATTTCATGACTCATTCTGCAAGTGCCTTCATCTTGTTTTTCAGCTGGATGACCTTGTAAACCAGTCTTGGATTTGTTCAAACGACGACTTTCAATTTACCTGAACTATTGACTTTTTCTAGGTGGCTGCTGAGCTTTGCTTAACCATTATTTGGAGCTACCTTAAACAGCGTTCCACTAGTGGCCAGTGTGTGTTGACCCTGTTGGGTTGCCTCTGCCCCTATTGCCCCAGCTTCCAGTATAGCTACATCCCACCAACCCCGATGGGTGTTCTGGGCTCCACTCCTTATCCTAACTCCTGCTATAGGAAAATGCTATCCCTTGTCTATGTTGCATTCCTATTGGAGAGTTGCCTGGCCCTAATGAGTAAAAACTTCTTTTCAGTTCTTTTTGCTTTATTCATAAATACGCACGCGCACACGAAGCCCTTTTTCTTCCCCAGGGTGCCAGAGCCACCAGATTGACTAAGACCAACTCCAAAGTACATCCAAAACCACTAATCTCCTCTGACTCTTTAGTCTTGCTGCTGAGCCCACATCTTTAACCCAGACTCCTTTCCCTATGATGAAGTATTTCGAAGGGCCTAACCCCTATCCCTGCAATTTAGCTTCTGTTACCTGCCCTAGATTTGTCATATACCTTTATCTCAGTAACAGGGTGACCAATTTTGAAATTAACTTGTGCTGTGTTTTGTTTTCCTCTGATTTAGGGCAAAGTCCTCTAATCAGTTCTCGACTTGAGGTTGTTCACTAGGAAGGAATGAAAATTATCCAGCCAAGTGAAGGAAAAAGAAATTTGTGTGTCCAAGATCTGGGTCCATGTGTTCCTAAGGAAGACACATAGACTTGAGGTTCTGAAGGCTAAGTTCGTGGGATTTGTACAGACGATTAAGAACTATTGTCATAGAAAGAGGAAGATGTAGACAAAAAAGGAGAGTAAGTTCCTGGAATGGAAACAAAACTTGGGTAGAGAGATAATGGTTTCAGATTCCTTCAGGGCAAAGGCCTGAACCTATGCTGGGTGATTGGTGAGAACTGAGATGAGAAAGGCTGTGAATGGGACCAAAAAAAAAAACAGGATACCATCAGCTGCAGCCCTGGGATCCTGGACAGGGGGTGTGCATGGCAAACCTTGACCAAGAGACAGTAAAGATGCTGGGCAATAGTCCTTCCTTGAAGGACCAGGCTTGCCTGGGCAAGGCTTTTCTTGGACAGAATTGCAGCTCTGGACTGGCAGTGGAGAACTAAGCATCTATCACACATAGATGTGCAGTACTGCTTGCCTCTTGAGAGTACTAAACAGTTCTCCTAGTCACCACAGAAATCAGTGGAAGCAAAGATAAATGGTAAAGATGTTAGCTTCAGTGAGGGTACATGTGGATTGCTTATGTTACAGCAGTCATACCCAAATCTCGGTCCCAACTCAGCCAGAATCCCTAATTCAAATCTAATAATACCTTGCACTAGATGGCATAATCTCTATTTATATTGATGTCTGAGTTTATACGTGAATAACTATCAGAATCAACTAATTGGAGGAAAAGGTTTGATGGTCTAAATGGCTAGCATAATAAAGTCATTATAGATTAATGTATCCATCTCTATCATCAGGGAATATCTGCCAAGATATTTTTAAAAATAAACATTTACTCTTAGGATATCTCCCAATACCATTGGGAAATTTTGGCCAATTCTTACTCTTAACCTCTTATGTCTCTATATTCTACCAGTATTCTGCCTTGCTAGCACCAGAAATAACTTAGATATTTGGGAAATTAATGCTTTTTGAGAATTACCTTGAAACACATAAATCTGGGACACAGTTTGGTATGACCAACATATTTACAAGCTGTTTATTGGGAGGGGTAAAATGTAGGAAGGCCTCTACATTTCGTGTTGACTTCGACTACTTTAAATTTCATTTTGGGGGAAGCACACTTGGCCACATGGGAGGTCTGCAGTTCAAACCCTGGGCCTCCTTGACCCGTGTGGAGCTGGCCCATGCGCAGTGCTGATGTGCGCAAGGAGTGCCGTGCCACATAGGGGTGTCCCCCGCGTAGGGGAGCCCCACGTGCAAGGAGTGCACCCCATAAAGAGAGCTGCCCAGTGCAAAAGAAAGTTCAGCCTGCCCAGGAATGGCTCTGCACACACGGAGAACTGACACAGCAAGATTACGCAACAAAAAGACAGATTCCCATGCCGCTGACAACAACAGAAGTGGACAAAGAAGAACACACAGCAAATGGACACAGAGAACAGACAACTGGGGGGGGGGGGTGGGAGAAGGGGAGAGAAATAAATAAAAATAAATCTTTTAAAAAAATAATTATTTAAAAAAAATAAATTTCATTTTGGGTGTTTTTCCTGACTCTCCAGTCCAATTAGTTCCTTTTTTTCCCGTCACAAACATTTTTTTAGGACTTGTGTCTTTGTAACTATATGTATGTTCCCTGACTACCTGGAATATAAGAGACAGGATAAGGGGCTGATGTTTCAGGGAAGATAATTGGTTTAGTTTCAGGTATATTGAGATTGAGATTCTGGTGGGACAGCCAGGTGGGATTATATAGTAGGTATCAGGAAATGTTGCAGTAGGTACCTTTGCATTTAGAGACATTGGTGTAGAACTTTAAACTGAAGACTTAGTGCACAAGACAGTCAAAGAAGGAAGGTAAAAAGAATAGCAGAAGGCCAAAGGACCAAGCTTTTTTAGAGGTACTTTGGTGGATGGGAAGGTGGCAAATGGCATTGATTTCTTCTCCCACTCAGCTTCTTCTCTAACTCACTAGCCAAATTCTTCAAGCACAGAAACAACAGAAAAATGAACCTTGACAGCCTTAACCTTAAAAAAAATTACTGCTTCTAATAAATCAATCAAGTCACATGTCATGATTCCTACCCAGAAGGGGCAATAATCCCAGTCTGAGAACAATTTAGGAGCCTTTTAGACATTGTCACCTCATTTGCAGAACAATTCTGTCACCACATGACAAAATCCATGACCAAAAATGATTTTCAATATATAAACTCACCTCATCTCATCCAAACTACCAAAATTGGTTTTAGTGAGGATTGCAAAGAAAGAGTTTTAAGTCCTATGGAGGGAAAGCCCATTAATGGAGGTTTTATTTTTTAAATGGTGATATATTTTTTTATCCTTTTGATAGCACTATGGTAAAATTCATAATGAAGTTATTAAATTACACACATGCAAACATGCAATTTATCAGCCAATCTCTAAAACAAATCTCACAAAAGGTACCTATCTTTAAATAAGACAAGACTTCCAAAGGACTTCTCCAATGAACAGTTCCTTTCCTGTATCGTGAGAACTAAGAAGTTGCTAATGTTGCAATTACCTTCAAGTTTTTTTGTCTCCCTCTGTGTCATCCTTATTTATGGTTGATAGAGCCCATTAACTATTTCATAACCCAAACTAAAACCTCAGCGCTCCAAGTCAGGATTACTGTGTGTGGTGATTTGAAACTGTATGTACCCTAGAAAATCACATTCTTAAAGCTAATTCATTCCTGTAGGTGTAAATCTATTTGGAAGTAGGACTTCTGAATTGGTTACTTCAGTTAAGGTGTGACCCAGTGAGGGTCTAAATCTACTTATGGGTGTCCTATATGAACGGGATGAATACAGAGAGAGAGAAAAGCCATGGAAGCAAGAAGATGAAAGCAACAAATCCTGGAAGAGAAGGGAGACTAGCAGATACCACCATGTACCTTGTCATGTTACAGAGGTGTCCAGGACCACTAGCAACTGGTCTTCAGAGAGAAAGCTTCACCTAATGATGTCTTGATTTGGACATTTTTCTCAGCCTTGAAACTGTAAGCTTGTAAGCTAACAAATTCCCACTTTTAAAAGTCAATACATTTTATAATATCTGCTTTGGGCAGCAAAGCAAAGCAGAATACTATATCACCAACGATACCAAGTCTTCTTATGTAAGTATTTTTATAAGCATATCCTGAGTCCCAGGATTGAGTTAAGGAAATTCTCCTGAACATCTTTCATACCTTGCTAAGTTGTCATCAAAGACTTTGTTTTCCTGGCTCCTACTAAACTGAATGTTCCTTTGTTCACATTATCTCAGATATACCAGTTGTGCTACATTATCTTACATATACCCATGTCCTTCACTTGCTATGCATATATCTCTGGTATTGCCAGTCAGATTCTAAGTTCCTTAAGAACTAATGGTTAAAGAATATCACGTTATTTATTTTGTAGTCCTTATAGTTTCTAACAAAGCACCAAGTTCTTAGTAAAACTTGAGTAAAGTTAAAATTTAAATGAATCAAAAAAAGTTTATATGACATAAGCTCAATTTATTTATTTTCAAATGATTAAATTTTGTGCCAAAAGTTGCCCTTAGATTTATTTTAATAGGTGAGCTTATTACTCTAAGTACAAATCTGAAATGGTATGGGAATAGGCACTACATGTTTGGAAAAAATCACACACTGAGTTACTAACTCTTTGTTTTGTGTGTGTGTTTGAGAAATAAAAATGACAACAACAAAACCCAAGATTGTTGTAACCATCATTCACTTGTCTTATAGAAATAAAAATGATAATCAAAAAGAAAAATATTATGGGTCACTGACTAAAGTAAATTTTCCAAAAAAGGAAATGAAAGATATTTTTTCAATAAGTATTTTACTTGATTTGCATATGCCCGTGAAAAAATTTTTTGATTAAGGACCTACCCATGCTTTTTTGTCTATTCATTAATCAAGATTTCTTGGTACCTGCTTTATTACTGTAATTTCTTCTACCTTAAACAAAATAACTAATATCTAGGCTTGAATACAAGTTCAAATTTTATTATCTGCTAAAAAGAGCATAATTTAAAGTTGACAGTTTCAAACATCTCCATTGAACTCCCACATTCTTGTCAAAGTACTTCTTCAAAATCTATTAAAATTTGTGACCATGTCTATACTTCCAAGTTCCTACTTTATGAAACTAAGACACTCAAAACAAAAGTAGAGAAGGTTCTAAAACCTCATATTTAGAGTCAATAATCTAGGGTAGATTATTTCATTATTTGGCATTAAAAGCTTAAACAAAGGTAAAGGAGAGCACATAACATTGCTAACTAATGCATGAACTTACTTTGAGAATTTAATCAGAATAAGTTTTCTTGGAAATCTTTCCATTCTCTGAAAAAAGTCTTTGATTTTCCTTAATCGTTTCTGATGAAGCCAGGGCAGGGCAAGTAGCCGTTTGTTTTCAACTAGCAGGTGACTCAAATGAGGAGCAAAAGCCTGAAATATTAATAATTCAGCAAAGCCTTTATTGCAGCTTTCTTGTATGAATATGGGTTTTCACATGCCCTTAAATTTGCCAGTTTATTTTCAACCCATCAGTTCCAGATTTCTATGAGGGATAGTTGAATTGAGTGAAGAAGCTGCCGCTTAATATCTGGGTAACACTGTGAAAGAGGTATAATGTTAGTCACCCCGTGCTGATGGGAAGTAAGCTACTATTCATTTAAAAGGATTTCTTATAATATGTGGTGTTATGAGAAATGTTATATTGTATTATATCAAATACATATGTATCTTGCCTTATGGGAGTAATATTATTACCTGTGTTTATAAGAAATAGGTCCTCACATTTGAGTTTTTTTTTAGGACCTTGGGCAAACTGCACAGATCCACCAGGTAGTCACATTTATTTTAACAGACTTAGGGCAGCCCCTCTCTCAAATATATTTCAGTAAGCAAATGGCCTTTCCCTTTGACGTACTTTCCTGAACTAGTGTCCTGGAAGTCTTTGACTTTTCCTTCTCCTTCATTTTCCACCTTTCCCCTTTCAGCAACCTTGCTCCCGTCCATCTTCATTACCACTAACCCTGTATTACTCACCAGTACTTACATCATAACTTGTGCAAACTTCTGCTAAAGCTGTTTTTTCACCAATTCTTTTCATCTAAATTCCCTTAGTCTTTTAAAAACATGATATTTGACCAATATAACATACAGGATATAGCTTGTATGAAACCTGAAGCATGCTATTATAGTGAACATCACTCAACCCATGACTAGAACAATAACTTGGCTTACCTACCTATGTGCCCATCCCCTAGCCTATAACCTGCTTTTGCCTAGAAGAACTCATGTGAATGTTATATTTACTATTTTTTTCTCTTTTATTTTTAAATAATTATATATATATACACACACATATATATAGTTTTAACTAGTCTTCCTACTGCTAGAGCTAAATATACCATTTCCCAGTCCCAATTCTTCACCTTCTATGTTATAAACTCCAAAATAATTAGTATACACATTCATGGTATTGTCCCTTTTACCTGTCTATTCTTAACTACTGCCACTCTTCCCTGAACCACAGCAAATCTTCTATATGTTTTTATATCACCACACCTTTTTATGTGGTACTGTAAATTATGTTTCAAGTTTACAAGTAAGTGTCCTGCAAATCATATTCATTATTGAAGGTCTATCTCAATCTTTACTTGTCAGACCTTCCTTCATTTTCTTCATTTCTCATCTTAAACTCAGAGAAAACTAATCTCTCCCTCCATTTGGCTCATATAGTACTTTGTACATAACTCCATTTTGACTCTTACATTGTAAATATATTTCTTATTTACACATTAATCTCCTTCGTGACAGTGTGGATGCCACTAAAGCAGAGATCAGTTATTTTACATTTTTGCGATCTAAAACAGAAATTGGACAGAAGGTTCTATTTATTTATAAGTTAATGAATAAATGAATGCATGGATATTTCTCCATTATTCTTTTTCCCTTGCCCTCAGAATTTTAAAATCATCTTTATTGAGCTATAATTTATATACCATAACATTATCCATTTTAAATGAACAAATCTAGGTGTTTTGAACACTCATGAACCCACCACCACAATCCAGGTACAGAAAAATTTCTGTCACCACCATTAGTTTCCTGATGCTGCTTAGTAGCCCTTTCCTTCCTCCAGTTACCTCAGGCAACTAATGATTTGCTTTCTATCACATATATTGGTTTCTATTTTTAAAATTTTAGATAAGTGAAATCAGACAATATATACTCTCTTTTGTCTAGCTTTTAAAACTCATAATAATGATTTGGGGCTTCAGCTACATTATTGCATATATCAATAATTCATTCCTTTTTATTGCTGAATATTATTCCATTGTATAGATATATATCATATTTCATTTATTCATGTTGCTGTTAATGCACATTTGTGTTGATTCCAGTTTTTTACAATTATGAATAAAGCTATGAACATTCATATACAAGTTATTTTGTGGACATATACTTTCATTTCTCTTGGGTAAATAACTAGGAGTTGTATTGCTGGGTCATATGATAGGTTTGATTTTTTTCTAAAAGCCACCAAAGAGTTTCACACAGCGGCTGTACTATTGTATGAGAGTTCCAGTTGCTCTACATCCTCACTGACACTTGATACTGTCAAACTTTTTAACTTTTGCTATTCTGATGGGTAAATAATTGTGTCTCATTATAGTTTAATTTAAATTCTTTTGTTGTCTGATGATGTTGAATATCTTTGCAGGTGTCTGTTTATTGGCCACACGTACATGTACATACACATACATATTTTGTGACGTGTCTGCAAATCTTTTGCCAATTAAATCATTTTAAGTTACTGAGTTATAAAAGTTCTTTATATATATATTGCTTCTCGGCCTTTTGGCTAAGATCAAGTGTAGTATTTGTTCTTATCAGTTTAATATCTAATATGTCCTCTATCCAAGCACAATATAATAAATGGGTTTTTGGAGCTGGGAGATGGAATAGGAACTTGCTCTATCTACTCCACACAATAACCTGGTATTGCATTATCTCCAGAAACAGTGCACCCCTTTGGGGGTATAAAAAAAATAAAAATAAAATTTTAAAATTCTTTATATATTCTAAATATGTTCTTTATTAGATAGTAAATTCTCACAATCTGTGACTTGCATTTTTGTTTTCCTTTATAGCTCATGTTTTTATATGGCCTTGTGTGGCCTATCTAAAATTAAATCTTTGCCTAACTCAGGATCCAAAATATTATCTCATGTGTTCTCTTGTAAAGTTTTATAGCTTAGTGTTTACACTTAGGTTTAGGATCCATTTCAAATTAATTTTTGTGTATAGTATGGAGTAAAGATCAAGGTTGTTGTTTTCTGTTTTTCCATACTGATAGCCAGTTGTTCCAGCACCATTTATTGAAAAGCCTTGACTTTTCCCATTGAATTGTTGGTACCTTTGCCTAAATCAAATGACCACATAAGTGTGACTCTATTTCTGGAAGCTCTATTCATTGATCTACATATCTAATTTTTGCCACTACCACATTTTCTTGATTACACAGATTTATAGTAAATCTTGAAATCAGATAGTGCAACTCCCCCAAATTTGTTCTTTAAAATTGCTCTGGCAGTTCTAGGGCATTTGCATTTTCATGTAAATTTCGGAATCAGCTTGTCAAAAAAGCCTGCTAGAATTTTCATTGGAATTGCATTGAATCTCTACATCAATCTGGGGTTAGGATGCTTCTTTATAATTTAAATGTTCCTGGAAGCGATAACAACAAATTGCTAGCATTATAGTGACAATATGAATCACTGAGACCTAACAATAAAAGCAGAACAAGTCTACCATGAATTTCATCTCTTCCCCTCATTTCCATAATTTTGCTTAGAGGTAATTTCAATTAAACCTTGAATAGAATTTTTCTCTCATAAAAAAAAACTTACCTATTTTTAAGATCCCAGCTTATAATGAAGTATATTTTGCAATGTTTTCCCCCCTATTCTAAAGAAAAACCACACAGGATATCTTTTTTACACAAAATGCTTATACTGGTTTAAAAAACTACTGTTTCAATGTGCAAACAATGCAGCATTTAGAACTATAGGTTAGTAGGTTTGGGGGAAGTACCTTCCACTTGGAACCTCATCCTTTCTGCGTACTGAAGCACCAGGCCACGAGCAGACAAAGGAAGTGTTTTCTTGATTTAGACAGTAACTCATCAGAAGAACTGAAACCACTTTCAAAACTATTTCACTTGGAAAGGTATTTTGCACCTGAAGGAGTTTTCAGAAACTCTCAGAGGGCAAATGCACAGAATTCTTAGCTACTTGAACTTTTTCTTTAACCTTTTAAAGGGCTCATATTTTCCTTCTCTGCTTTGTTTGTTAATCACCAATTTATTTTTGTTATTTTTTGGTGTTTGGTATGTTCACAAAGACCCTTTTTTTTTTTTTAGAATGAACTTTGGTAACACTTTTAGCATATATTGAAATTTTTAAAAAGTGCTACTCGACTCCCCGCCCCCCCCCCCCCAGCCCATTGCTTTCATGGAACAATTTTGAGATCGTCGCTGAAGGAAAAATGTGCTTTCCTTCCTAATTGAATATATAAGATATTAGACTGGGTACCTAGAAACCTGACTTTATTTTAACATCTATTCATTTTTCTCTGTGCTTTTAGAAAAAGATCATTCTTTTTGCCTTAGCAAGGATACTTGGTACTCATTCCCTAATTAGATAAAGATGTTACTTGGAAAGGCTACAACTGTCATTGGAAGGCGGGAGTTACACAAACACTGTCTCTCAGGAATGGTGTATATACCTACTCACAATTCAAAGTTTTTTCAATAATTATTGTAACAATATGTTCTGTTCTAACTAGAGTAGCCATGCTAATTCACTCATTTCAAGAAATTATCTAGGCTATAAAAGGTAAGTCGATTCAGACGCTTAGGAAACTTGATTTTTTAAACTTTGGTACTTGTGAATTATCATCCTTGAAATTCAGGAAGACCTAAGAAAAAAATCTAAGATCAACTCTCCTCCTCACTTAGTTAACACAATCAAAGCTCCAATTTAGATTCAGACAGTTGGACTCATCACAATTTCTAGAGTCTCCCCATTTCCTGCTATATATTTTTTCTTTCTTTCTTTTATCCTAGATAGATATGTTACACATTCACAAACACACACATATACCATGCTTATACTCACATATATAAAGAGGTAGAAAGACTCCATTATTATTCTATTACTATTAGATGTTTTGTTGTAGGTCTACTTTTCTACTATTCAGAGTTGCTAAATCATGCTTATCCATTAATAGATTTTGCACCAAAATGCCCCGGTATCCACTGCGTGCTTGTCTGGAGCTATGAGTAACGAAAGTACCATCTCTTATGCGCTCCAGAACAAGGAGAAAACAAGCATATATGTGCCAGGTGCTCTGAGTCATTGTTTTCCAATTGTATATGTATCCTGGGGCTACACAAAATAATTCTAGGTAAGATGACCCTATCGTTTTTTGTCTAGACTGGGACACATTTGTGAGTAAAAGAGAATTATTATGGGAACAGATGTGGCTCAAGTAGTTGGGTGCCCACTTACCACATGGCAAATCCCAGGTTTGGTTCCCAGGCCTCCTAAAGAAGACGAGCAAGACAATAAGCTGATGTGATGGACCAGGGCAGCAAGCTGATGCAACAAGATGACACAAGGAGATGATGCAGCTAGGAGACACAACAAAGAAACACAATGCGAGACACA
Source organism: Dasypus novemcinctus (assembly GCF_030445035.2). Classification (NCBI taxonomy): domain Eukaryota; kingdom Metazoa; phylum Chordata; class Mammalia; order Cingulata; family Dasypodidae; genus Dasypus; species Dasypus novemcinctus. The sequence goes on from NC_080679.1 coordinate 31,783,570, forward strand.
ACAAGCAGGGAGTGGATGTGGCTCAAGTGATTTGGGCACCTCCCTGCCACATAGGAGGTCCTACGTTCAGTTCCTGGTACCTCCTAAAAAGAAGATGAACAGACACTAAGAGTGCACAACAATCAGACACAGAGAGCAGATGGTGAACACAAATAATGGGGGGTGGGGAAGAAAAATAAATAAATAAAATAAATCTTTTTAAAAAAGCATTATTAATAATTATACCAGGTGAACAGAAATAAAGTTCAATTAGAAAATGTGATTTCTCTGATTTTAGGCAATATTTATTTCTTTGTGATACAAAGTATTCTTTTAAAATACATGTTTAAGGAAAAAACTCACAGTAAATAATACTATTGGTGTTATCCAGATGTAATAAAAATTGTGAAACATTATGAGGAGGACTGAGGTTCGGAAAACCTTCTATTAATTTATTTAATAAACACAACAAATTTGTGAGGTAGATATTAGTGTCTTAATTGTTTTGTAATTAATAAGGGAAGAAAGGTTGGAAAGGCCAAACAATATGCTCACAATTATACAGGTGAGAAAGAGGTGAGCTGGTATTTAAACCCAGGTCTGTCTAACTTACAAAATCCATATTATTTCTACTATACCAGCTCTTAGTGGGAGCTCTGATTTTTATTTTAGTCTAGGTGTAGGATATTACTTTTCTCCTCAAGTTTAGAAAAGGTGGGAAATTTCTGGTCTAGCTAAGGTAGACTCCTGTTGACTAGTGGTTAGGATGTGTACTGGTCTCCAAATTTATAGAATACTCAGGGTTTCCCACACCCTCCTCCATCAGAATAACCTCTCCATCTTCCTCTGGTGTCTACTTCTGATGAGGAACAAGTTCCCCTCTCTGGTCTAAAGAGAGTCCTGTTTTGTGCCTTGCATCATTTTGCTTAATCTTTCCTTTATTCTTTGAAGATGCTGACAGGTTGGCAGGTATTATTCTGATCTATACAATTTGACATAAGCATAAGCACTATTTAATGCCCAAAACTGATTTGAAAAACCTCACCTTTATCACACTTCATTTTTAGCCAACGGTCTCCAATCTGGATCATCAAATGTATTCCAGTTCACCCCAAATCAATTATTTGGATGATTCTATATCCAACCACTCTTACACTTGGGAAACATCAATAAATGAAAGAAACAGACCAAAAGAAATAAAAAGCCAACGAGTAACAAAAGCCAACCAGTAAAAGATATCTGAACACCTAACCCAGAAATATGTATATGTTTAATACATATGTGTTATTTTGAATCTATAGATTAAATATTAATAAAGCTTAATTACCTTAGAAAAAGTATATATAAATATAAGTTCTAAGTGGATCCTACTTTGGAGCTCGCTTTTTAAGCAACTGTCGGCAGAGACCAAGTGGCCTCAGTGGTTGATTCCATCTCTTCTTGAAGAGCATGTGTATGCTTCAACTCCATCTCCCCACCAACGCTTGAATTTTCCTGTTTCAAAACTGAAATTCCTGTTGAGTCCCTCAATAAGTTCCTGTTTCCTATCTGTGGTTGAATGGTTCTGAGCTCCTAGAATAAGGAAAACTTTCCCAACTCAGGTTACTAGCTAGTAACTCAGGTTACCCGGTAAACAGGTTTTTTCGTGGGGATTTTTTGACTCATTATTCAGTCACCACTTCCTGCTTTGCTCTGCCCATGTAGTGGCACCCAATGTAGTAATTATCTTGAGTCCAATCATTACACTTTATAAAAATAACCTTAAACATGCAGTAAATATAAAAAGCAAATCTAAATAAAAGTATATTTAAAAAGCAAACTTAGTAAAAGAGTATCATTCTTCACATCATACATATTTCAAACTGGAATGGGAAATAGATACATGAAACAATTAATTGAGAACCAAATTGTCCGTGGGCAATCACTGTTAGTGATTCCACAACAAACTATATTGATCATCTTTCATGCGCGAGCCACTATATGAAGAATCTCGTGGTCTATACAGAGGACTCAATTCCTGCTTCTTGAATGAACTGTTTTATCCTAGGAGGATTTGTTGAATGTGGCCTGCTTTCTTAGTAACATTTCTGATTTCAAACATTCCTTTGGCTATCTTCTTTGCCCATTCTGAGACTCTTAAGTGGCGATAACTGCTTTTTTTTTTTTTTTAATTCATGATCTATAAATATACCTAGTAACATGACTCACCAACCACTAGCCATCCCACACAAAGAGACAGGATTGTTTGAGGCCCACAAAAATCTGGTTTTGAGGGGGTGCTGTCTGGTTTCACAGCTTCGACTCCCTTCTCTTTTCACTAAAGTCTTTCAAGGACACCTCTGAGTGGCTTTGCACAATGCAGTGAGATGAGGTTTTATGCAGAATTTAGGGCAAGGGGGAAAAAAAGAAAAAGGAAAACTTCCCTTTAGTAAATTGGCAGAAAAACCTATCTAAAGGTTACATGGCACCCACACATTCCTTTCAAATGATCAAAGACTTACAAGAGGTCACAGAAAGAGAGAAGAGAAGCTGGGAATAATTTTTTTTAAAGTTCTCTGTATTGCAAGTCTTGCTGAATAAGAGACAGACGAAGACCTTCTTAATCTTTCAGGAGATTTCTAGATTGAAGGGAACAAATATTACGTTGACTTGGTGAACTGATATCTCTAAAATGAACAATACACCTATTTCTTTCCTATGTCTCCTTCCAAATTCAACATCATTTGCCCCCATCAAATCTTTTAAGGATTCCTTTTCATATATTTTTTTTTAGGTTTAATTTTCACAGCCCTCTTTACTTCCTGGTTTCAGCAGCATACACTGAATGTGCTATCTTGATACCCCTGGCCCATCCCATAGCAGGAAGTACTCAACATTTACAAGAAACCCGTTGGGACATGATTTCTGTACCCACTGATAGTTTCTAAACTCACATGTAATCTTTTGAATAGGCCTTATTTATTTGCATATTTCTTAGGCCATTCATTCTTTATAACTTGTTTCTGGCCCTCTACTCATTTTCGCAAGGTAGAACAAAATGCTTTCTCAACTAGGATTTCATAGGAATATATACCTCTTAGAACTCTCCTCACAATATAATGTAGTAAATTGTTTACTTTGTTGGCCTCACCCTGATATTGTAATTTCCTCAAGGGCAGAGGATGTGTCTTCTACCTCTTTGAATCCCTTGCTCCCAGCACAATGTCTGGCGGGTAATCAGTATTCAATAAATATTTGTTAAAAGAATCAATAGTTGTGGTTGTTGTTGTTGTTGTTGTTGTTGTTTTAATTTGCAAAGTCCCAGTCATAAATCTGTGGCTTTTCTTGACATTATCTGCCACTGCAAGTGGATAGATGCCAGATTACTTTTTTCATTCTTTAATGTCCCTTTGCCATTTGTTGCCCTGCCTTCCTTCCCAGTTTCCCTGTTGTTGCGTTGGTCCATACGCAAACAGATGTCTTCTTTTCACAAAACAGAAGAAAAGATATGAGTAAAACCCTAGAAGGGACTTCAAGTTTTCAACATAAGAAAATTTTACATCAGGTTTGTACTTGTTTCTAATAAATACTCTTTGATTGCATAATACATATGGTAACTCACTCATCTCAAAGATTTTACCAGGTGATTTTTCCAAGCAAGGCACTCTCTGCCCTTACTCTTCTGTAACCGCTTCTGTTCTGCTCTTCTGCTGCATTCTCCATTGGCCTCTAACATATGAGCTGTCCCTATCTCCATGCATCTTCCTTGACTTAAATTTAGTTCCTTCCTTGACCCCCAGCTTCAAGATCTACCCTTGAGTTAGAAAGGTTCTTCAGTTCTGCCTTCTTCTGGCCTGAAGTCTAGAATACACTTTCTATTGAGGAAGGATATTTGCTTCCCAGAGCACAGCCTGGTCAGAGTCCACGTGGCTGCTGTGAACAGTATGGCACACCTGAGAGACCATCAACTGTCTGTGTCATGAGCTCTTAATTTGATATCTTTCAATACAGCCCACATTGGATTTACTGAGCCCCTATACTTTGTTGTGTTTTTTTTTTTTTTTTTTTTTTTTTTTTTTTTTTTTTTTATCTCTTCAGCTTAGAATTCAGTTTGGAACATTAAAGAATATCATATTTTCCAAAATATTTTAAAGCAGATATTCATGGTATACCCTTCCTATTTACCAGGAATACATCTTTTTCTTTATTAATGACAAAAATCTTATAGTTTGTTTCATTGGTATGTAAATAAATCTAAAAGGCAAGTTAGGTATTGTCTTAGTTTCCTAGGGCTACCATAACAAAGTACCACAAAATGGTGGCTTAGAACAGTAGAAATCCACCCCCCATCCCCCTGTTGTCTGCTCTCTGTGTCCATTCACTACACGTTCTTCTATGTCTGCTTGTATTCTCATTAGGCGGCTCCTGGAACCAATCCTGAGACCTTCTGGAGTGGGAGAGAGGCAATTACTCTCTTGTGCCACCACAACTCCCTGTTCTGCTATGTCTTCTTATTTTCTCTCCTCTGTGTCTTTTGTTGTATCATCTTGCTGCGCCAGCTCTCTGCATTGGCCAGCACTCCTGCGTGGGGTGGCTTTCCCATGCCGGGTGGCATTCCCACGCAGGGCAGAAATCCTGTGCAGGGCGACATTCCCACATAGGCCGGCACTCCACATGGGCCAGCTTGCCCTCACCAGGAGGCCCTGAGCATCGAACCCTGGACCTCCTGGTAGATGGGAGCCCAATTGGTTGAGCCATATCCATTTCCCAGAACAGTAGAAATTTATTGTCTTGTAATACAGGAAACTAGAAATCTAAATTCTGTAGGGGAGGATACTTTCTTGCCTCTTTCTAGCTTCTGTTGGTTTGCCAACTGTTCTTGGTTGTCAGTCTCTGCTGCAGTCTTTACAAGGCATTCTTCCCTACGTCCCTCTCTCTCTGTGTCCAATTCTTTCCTTTTTATAATGATTCAAATCATATTGGATTAGGGTCCACTGTATTCCAGTGTAACCTCATATTTACTTACCTAATTCCATCTATAACAACCTTATTTCCAAATAAGGTCTCATTCTAAAATAGTCATTAGAACATCAACATATTGTTTGGGGGTATACAATTCAACCCGTAAGACCAGTAATTGCAATGTTAATAAATACTGTGGGGAATAGATACTTATGGTTTTTCCTACCCAGAAGAGCATACACTCAGCTTTAATCAGGCTGCTCTGATGGTGGCTGCCAATCAGAGTTGTCTCTTCCCCTTGCCACTGGTAAGAACTGTGATTCTGGCTGGGCAGTTAGTTCAGGCCTGAGTATGTGACCCAAACTGGGCTGCCTAGGGTCCTTCCCTGAGAGTCATCTAAGCAGGCTAGAGGGGAAGGCTTCTTCATCTTTGCCAATTACAAGATCTTGGGCTATAAACTCTGAACTGACCACAGACATGTTCTATCCATAACAGGAATGAGAAATTAAGCTGACGCAGAGTGTAAGGCACAGATGTGGGAAAGAGGATTCAGAAATTACCATGTTTTTCACAAGCCCTGTGTGCCACCCTTCTCCCATTTCTATCTGTAGTTTCACAACATAAGCCTATAGATTCATTTTTCTAAATTTCTTTTAATTTTTGTTTCAGTTTTCTTCCTTTTTCTTGCTGTATTTTCTAAAATTTGTACTATTAATATGTCTTAATTTGTAATAATAAAAAAGAGGTTTTTAGAACTTATAGTTTCCTAAGCAAAACTCTTATCAGAGAAAGGAATACAGTTTTACTGAAATCAAAATTTAGAAATAAAAAAGAACATATTTCATTCCCAAACTATATCAAACAATAAGCATTATCATTAAAGGAATTGTTTTGTTTTGTTTTTAAAGATCAATTCTTCATACTAAATTCAGGTATAACTTGGCTTTTAAAACACCAAAGCTACTTTTTAAAAATATTTTATTTATTTCTCCCCCCTCCCTTATTGTTTGTGCTCTCTATCTGCTCTCTTTCTTTTAGGAGCACTAGGAACAGAGCCCGGGACCTCCCATGTAGGAGAGAGATGCCTAATTGCTTGAGTTACATCCTCTCCCTGATTTTTGTGTCATCTCATTGAGGCATTTCATTGCTTCATCTCATTGTGTCAGCTTGACCACACCAGCCTTTTGCATCAGTTTGCTGTCTTGCGCACCTTCTTTCGGAGGCCCTGGGAACTGAACCCAGGACCTCCCATGTGGTAGGTGGGTGTCCAACTGCTTGAGTCACATTCTACTTCCCCCAGAGCCTTTAGATATAAATGTTCCTATCTATTTGACAGACCTATTTCTGCATTTAAGAATCATGAATAAAACATTATCTTGCTGAGCTTCATGAAAAAATCCTTTGGATAACACCCACTCTATATGTGTCTTACACATGGAAGTCTTTCCCCTATGAGTGCAGTTTCTAAAATGCCCTGTCAACCTCTGTAGGCATAGAAACACTAATCCTTGTGGGTACAGATGAATCTTGCCAAACTTTTCATGGCATTTCAGATTCAAACTCCCTTTGGACACTACTCTTTCTGGACATCTTTTCAGGGTGACTCAATTTTTATGGAGGTATTCAGTAATCATCAATACAGTGGGTTCAAATTCCTAGATTATGTTCCTTATATATTTGGCACTGGTCTCTCCACTTCCACTAACAGGCCAGCTTAACTGTTACTGACCTGATTCCTCAACCAAGCATGTGTGGAGGCTGCATGCCTCTGGCATTGTCCATTAGTCAGTCATGCTCCTGTGGCACAAAACTCCCAATAACTGCTGAAAAAATTCTGGGTGTTTCACAACTGCCAGTGTGCATGCCCTTTGTATTGTACAAGGACATATTTCAAAATATGATGCAATGGAAATTGTTAATAATGAGGAATATTCTTTCTCTTACTGAAGTACAACTGCCTGAAAACCAGGGCACCAAGCCATGTTCCTTGGTAAATTTTTGTGGGTATCTGGGTTTTTGAGATGGCTTATGATTGTCCTTCACCTCTGCTTATTCCTATAGGTTTTTCAGACACCTCTGTTAAGTTGCATGTATGGTACCATATTTTGTAAAGATGGATAAAGTTGATAATGGCAAAAGCTAAGGGCAAAAAATATAACTTTAAATAACGTAACACATTTTTGTTATAAATAAAGCTCCTACTTTCTCATTATCTCTTTGTTTGGATAATAAAGTTAATAAAAGAATAGGCCTGAGTTAGTGCTTACCAAATTGTTGGTTACTTTTGTCCCCTGACTTTCCAAAAAGATTTTAGGAAATATATGGGAAAAGCTACAAACCAATTTAGCAATAAAATAAGAATTAAGAATTATATTAGAAATCTAGATAAAATAAACTTTGGTATTTGTGCCAAGAATTTCCTCGAAGACATGGGAAAAGGTAAAATCAGTAGGCCCATATGTTTTGTATAATCTATAAAAGAAAAATTTAAGTTTTGCCAAGAGAGACATTGGGAGTGAGACTGGGCTATGAAGGCAGGCAGATGTGGGTTCTGATCCTTGTTCTGCCCTTTGTTCATGGTGTTCCTTAAGAAAAATTTAACTCCCCTGAGCTGTATTCTATTATCTATAAAACGGGTATAATATTTATCTCCTTATGGGCAACTGGTGAGGAGTAAATGAAACCAAAAAAGATATAACAAACAGACATTTTCAGTACATTTACTTATCTCATTGTTCTAAACTCTTAGGATGGATTTATTGCAAAGTTTTTACACAAGATTCAACGATCAGTATTTCAGTAGGCATGTTGCCATTGTCTACGCCAACCCTTGATTTTTAAAACTTATATTATGGTAGGTTGAATTTTATACCCCAGGGTGGGGAGGGGGATGTGTTCTTAATTTTAATCCATTCCTGTGGGTGTGAACCCATTTATATAGGATCTTTGAAGTTGTCGTTTTTAGTTAAGATATAGCCAACTGAGTCAGGACAAGAGTCTTAATCCTCTTACAGGAGTCCTTATAGGGGACACCCACAGGGAGGAGTGAGAAGTCAGTGAAACTAGAAGAGACAGGAGAGGACAATGACATGTGATGGGAAAGCCAAAGAACCCAAGGACTGCCAGTCAGCTAGAAAGCTACTGTTCTCAAGAGGAAAAAAGCATTTTAGCCTTCAAAACTATGAGACAACAAATTCCTACTGTTTAAGTAAGTCCACTGTGTGGTATTTGTCATAACAGTCAAGAGATGCAGGCACATGATATCAAAGTCATGCTCTATGAAGTCATTTCTGCAGGAGAGTTAGAGTGAGTGAGTACACATTTGAATACTCTTGTTACCTCAAAAGTAAAACTTTGAGACAGGATGGGAATAGGTTAGACTATTCCTCAGCATTATCAATTGCATCAGGGCAGCTTTTTATAAAAGCAGAGAGATTGATATGTTTTATGTAGAGTTCTTGCTGGTTTTATTTTCATTGCACAACTCTCATAATTGGTGACAATATACAAGTGAGGTTCATTAACATTCATACTCTGTTACTAGTTCGATGTTTATGTCTCTAGCTTGGAGCTCTCATTGCAGTCAGTAGATCTCAGCCTTTAGTCTCCTGTATGTTCATGAACAATTCTATTCATGTACTTTGAGTCTGGCCAGAGTATCCGAAAATATTTGTATCCTCTACTGCCACTCAAAGAGTGTGTTCTGCCTACTGTATTCCTATGCTTCCAAAAGGGAAAATTCATGGAGTGCTAAAAACTTGTTGTATTCCCTTCAGGCCTTCACTCCTCCAGAGTCATGGTTTGCTCTTCACAGAAACAGAAATAACACTGTCTCCCTCAACAGGGCTCAGATCTAGGGCTAAGGACAAGACATCATACTCTGCTGCCTAATTCCACTATTGCTTCCTTTCGCAAGCACCTGGGCCCACTATCTCTATCTCCGGACCTTCTCTACCTTCACTTCCATCACCCGGAAATCAGCTCATGTAAAAAGGCCATGCTGCCACTATTCCAGTTTTTGTAGTGGTAATCAGGGAAATACCATCTCGTAGGTCATTGGTAATACTCAGGCTTAAGTCCAGCCAAGATATTCTGCTGTATTTCTAGTCAATTGTAAAATATTTCTACTGGATTGTAAATTGTTATCATCTATCAGACTTCTAAAAGCACTTGTTTTTTAAACCTCAGATCATTATGCTCTTATACTGACTAATCTAGAGAGAAGTCCGTAAAGAGACAGCTCTGGGAAAACAGTGCTATGCCTATAGGGAACTGAGCCCAGAGCAAGGCACATTGCCATTCTTTCCTGTCAGCTCCTCTGTCAACCGTACCTTATTTGGGGAAATCTGGTAGAAAAGAATACAAGATGATTGATTAATAAGGAAGAAAATGGCTGTAATAAAATGGCACCATACAATCTTCTATAGTTATGAGGAAGGGTGAGGGAAGTAATCCTATTTTGTGTTGGAGATTAAAAAGCAGAATGAGGAGGGTTTAACTGGCTTGTGAATTGCTTGTAACAGACTAGCCTGAGATGCTTGTTTAAAATATGGGTTAGTTGTCCTGGGCCCAGTCCCCCACTCTATCATTTGCTGAATCAGGATCTTTGGCATCCAGGCCAGTGTTTTATTTGGTCATTGCCTTGGTTTGCCAGAGCTGCTATGACAAATACCAAACAATGAGGCTACTAGAAAAACAAGCATTTATTGTCTCACAATTTTGAATATTAGAAGTCCAAAATCAAGATGTTGGCAAGTCCATGCTTTCTCCCTGAGTCAGTAGGATTCTGGTGAAGGCAGTCTTCTGTCACATGGTGATTTCTCTCCCTACTCACAAGCTTCTTCTGAATTCTGGCTTCTATTGACTGACTGCATTCAAATTTCCTCTCCTTAGACCTCTAGTCATACAGATGAAGACCCACACTGTTTCAATTTGTTCACATATTAACTGATAATAACATCTTCTAAAGGTCCTACTTACAAATGAGTTCACACCCACAGGATTGCATAATAAATTAGAACATCTGTTGTGGTGCATATGATTCAATATACAACAGGTATCTAGCATCCCCTGCTGAATGCTGAACCATCTAGAGCCTAGGAATTCAAGGATGTTGGGATGAAGGACACATTGACACCAACGGATATGAAATAAAGTATATTACTCACATAGTAAACAGTAGAAGGATTGCTCAAGGAAAAAAGCTCAGGTTTGCTCCTGAAGGAAATAAGAGCCAAGAAAAGAGAGTGGATAGGACTCTGTGGCATCACCTGGAGAAGAGTTTGGAGAACAGGCTGGGAGTTTGCAAAGTTTAAACTTCCCTCTGGTACCAAAGGAAAAGTCCTACATGTGGACCCTGTAATCTTGGTTACACAGATGTAGGTCAGGCAGGGAAGGAGATGGGGGATCCAAAAATTGTCAGTGGCTCAACTCTTAAAATGGAGTCAGCCACTTTATTACAGCTGGGGTTATCCATTTTAATAAACTTAAAAATGAGTCCTGGATATTTACATTTGAGAACCTCTTGTTTGTGGGCTCCTCTGACAGATGTAAGCTTCTGGCTGTCTTAATTCCTGCTGGAAGAGAATTCCAAACAATTGTTTGGGTCCCTCGATGGAACCTCAGAAGGTAGCCTGCTTATGTTTCCCATACTTCCAGGACTGTGCTGAGCCTCTGCAGTGAGTCTGGTCATAAGAGGCACAAAAGACTTTATACAACTCACCTGACACCTGAGCAGTCCAACTGAACACTGGGACAAAGCTTCCACAACGTATTTGTTTGTAAACAACATACGATTGCTTCCTTTTGTTTTATTATCCAAGTTTGCACTTTGCTTTTCTAATCAGTGAAATGATTTAATAGACAACCCTTTGTTTGTCCTCTCAATGACAAGCTAACCAGGATGTTTTATTTTCAGATTAACTTCTTAGAAAAGGTTTTCTTCAGTCCATCTCAGCTTCTCTTTAACGTTCCTACATTTCCCTGGCGGACATTGGCTACACTGAGTTCTAGGAACTGGCTTTGGAGTAATGAAAATCAGTTCAGTTAGTCCTTAGGTATATGCAGAATAACTACCTGAAAGGAAAGTTGTGTCCCCTGACAGAAATCTATATGGTTAGGGAAAAGAAGGAAGCATTTAGAAAATAGTTGGATAACTATGGTTTTACTTAGCAGGACCTATCAACTGGAAACATTATAAATGGGTGCTTACATGCATTGAATTTTCTAAGTACTGTCAACCTAGATATAACAAATAAAGTTGCAAGGCAATAAAAGCACATATTTGGGGTCTTAGAATTGCAATTTCAGGAGCACGGATTCAGGGAGCAACCCAAATCGTATCCTATCTTGGTATTTCCAGTCAATGATTTCTAAAGAAAAAAAATTAGACAAGTTGTTTGAGGTTGGTTGATATTTGGGGTACTCTAATTGTCCTACAGGTTAGACAGCTGAGTTCCTTGGCTTGTTGTTTCTTTATGGTGTTTGGATGTCCTTAGGGTTTTGAGGAAACTTGTTGCTTGAGGTTTTGCATACTTCGGCAGTTTGTGATATCTGGCTGAGACCTACATGTGAGTAACCTCTAGAACAAACATTTAAAATCTCTCAGTCACTAAAATTTTGTTTTGTTTTGTTTCTTTTAACATTGTTATTAGATATATTACTTTAAAATACAAGAGTAAAATCTGTGGACAAATTCCTGTGATTACTAAAGTAGACAATACAAACTTTAAGCAGCGTGCACACACATACATTCTCAATGGGCATACTATATTTTTCATTTGAGAAACCCTGAATCCAGCCAGTGGAAGGCTGTGATACTCTTCATTTGTTTTTCTCCTCACTGACCTTGACAAATTCAGGAGTATTCATTGAACATTTACTACATGTGGTAGCTGTTCTAAGCCCATGCTTGTATTAATTTATAATAAATCCTACCAAAACTCTATGAAATAAGTAGAATTATTGCCCCCATTTTTACAAATGAGGAGACTAGGAAGACGAGAACCAAGTAATTTGTCATAGAGCTGGTAGATGATATAGCTGAAAGATGAAGGCAGCCAACCTGACCCCAGAGCCTAGACAAATAAACACCGCAATAAATTTCTTTTAAGCAAGTCACTTTCCAGAATAATTTAATAAATAAGAAAACTACAGATTGGGTTGTTACTCAAAAATATCTAACCCATCCTGTGAAGGATTAAGACATTTCTAATATTTACTTGACAATACATAGTGTATAATCTGTGCTTCAGATAAAACTTGGTGTAAAATCTGGGTGTTAGGATTTTAGATGACTATATTTCACCTAAAAAAAAAAATGTAATTTTAAACTCTTGTAAAGTTTTTAAATGTTCTTCAGAACCAATTTAATGTCAGAGGAGGGGAAAGGGAAGGATATGTGTGGCCCCAACCCCCCTTCAACCCCACCAAGCTTTACCCTGAATGGAGTTTATCTGGTTTGCATCTTGGGCTTTTAAATATACTCCTTTGTTGAGGATGGGGTTGCTTTACTAAAGACAAATAAACAAACAAACAAAAGAAGTTTGAAAATGATTAGACTTGCTGCTTTTCACCTCTGACTATAGATCAGCTTGAACCTGGCCATCCTACTGACGTGCTGTTTGCACATTAAAACAATTCAAGTCACAAACACTTCATTGCCTAATCTAATGCAAGCACCAGGGTTGACACAGAAGGGATGGATTTAATTTCAAGTATCAGAAAGTCTCCTTGGGGAATAGAGAGTAGTTCCCTGGTGGCTAGGGTAAACACATATGATTATAATGTGCCTTAAATGATATATACAGAAGGTGCTTTGGGGGCTTCTTTTTACATGGCACACTAAGAACAAAAGTTTACCAGGCATGTATCCCAACAATTACAAGACCCCAAACATTGTAAAGATTGTAAAGTACATAAAAAGAAATGAGCTTTTAAAATTTCTGAGGATGAGAAAGATGGTACAAAGGTTTTGTTGGAGAAAGTTGGTGAAGGTTTTGACCAGTGCAGATGAGAAATGTATTTCAGGCAGAGGGTATGCAAGAGCAGAGGCACAAACATTTGGAAGTTAACAATGAGTTCAGGAGGGTTGACTGGCTCGGGACATAAAATGGTAATGAGGACATGAGTTAGGGATAGGCATGTAGCAGGAATGTTATGTTGAGGAGTGGGCTTTTATTTTCATTACAGGATTTTGCCAATTAAAGGCCCTGTCACTCCCCTCTGTTCCTTCATTCTCTCTTGTTCATTCTCTCTCTTGCTCATTTCCTCCGATTTTCCCTCCCTCTGTTCTTGACTCGACTTTTTAGTCTTTGTGATGCCAGTCAGTAGTTGTACAATCTTCTGAGCCCTTTCCCAGTAAACTGGAATCCAAACATCGTTATGGGCTAACAATATATTTAAATAAAAGAGATCATAAGTTAAATGGGAATCTACCCCAGGTCTTTGGTTCCTCTAGATAATTGCAAAACTAAAGCAACATCATAAAAATCAATTATTGGAATTCCCATATTTAACATCAGCAGGGATTGGCAGGTACTTAATAAATATTTACTGATTGAACGAATGAATGAGGTTGTTGGAAGTGAGCCCCACCATTATTCTTCCCACATTCCATTTTTAAAATTGCACTAGGAAATGAGTGGCAAAGATGAAGGCAACTGTGGAGTAAAGGGAGGGTCCAGCTCTTCTCAATTTGTTGTCATGTATGACACTGCGGCAAAACAGGATAGAATCCTAGCTTTCAAAGCTCCTCTGCTTTCTGCTACTTTGACATAAAGGGGCCTCTTCTGGCTTCAAAGAACCCCACTTGAGTACATGAAAAAGAGAGAACTAGGTCTTGTTTTAAGACTTCTGACATGAATGGAAATTGAAAATCCTCTTGCAGTGAAGAAAGACAAAGAGGAGAGAGGAACAGTCAATTTAGGAAGGCTAGAGGAAGGATTAAAACCTGTGTTAAAAATATTCGCCTTTTGACTTGCTGCTTCTGGTGCCAAGGCAGGATTACTGAAATGCTGATGACTGTGCAGGCTAATTCTCAAAGTGGCATGGGGCTTTGCAGCTGGTGAAGCATGTTCACACACATTTGTCCTTTAATTCTTGTAATAACACTGTGAGTTTTATCTCCTGCCACTCTTCTCAATCTAGCTTCATCTTTTTGCTGTTCTTGGACCACATTAAACTCCTCCTTGCCTTGAGGCCTTTGCAAATATTATCCCCTTGTCCTGGTGGAATGTTCTCTCTATCTCCTACCCTCCCATCCCTTTACTTAAAAGTCTTTCCCTCAGGGAGATGTTCTTTGACCTCCAAAAGGAGGCTACATCTCCATTCTTTCTTTTTTAAACTTTGTATTTGGAAATACATTCAAACCAACAGGACAGTTAAAAAAAAATGATACAAACCACATACAAAGAACTCCAACACATTCCCCACCCTCCATACCTAGATACAACAGTTTTAACTTTAGCCACATTTGCCAAATCATTCTCTCTCTGTCAATCCAATATCTGAACACTTAAATGTAGGTTGTATACATCATGCTTTTGAATACTTAATGCTGCCATGTACAATGAATAAGGATATTATAACTTATGTAACCACCTTAAGTGCAGTTACCAAGTTCAAGAACTTTAGCATCGATATAAAGCTTACAGTCCATATTCTGATTTTTTTGTATGTCCCAAAAATGTCCTATTGAGGCTTTTCTCCTCCCTTGCTAGATTCCATCCAGGCTCATGAATCACATTTAATTACCACTGTATCTTTAGTTGCTCTTTTCTTTCCATCTTTTTTTTTTTTAGGTTGTGGGAACATATATACTGCATAATTTTACCATCTTAATCACTCCCAAGTGTACCAATCAATGAGATTAATCGCATTAACAATATCATGGTACCCTTTCTGCACTCCATTACTAAAACTTTCCCATCTCCCAATGTTATTCTTTTTTTATTTATACCACTTAACTTTTCTTCGTGGCAATTTTTATAATTGCATTCACATATTATTTGTATGATTGATTGTTGGTCTTTACAAATAAGTGGTAAGTTGCCTAAAAGAAGGGACTGTACCTAGCATAGTACCCACTACTGTCCCTGATATAGTTAGTGTTCAGAAATGTTGAGCAAGTTATGGCAAAGCAAGTGTTTGAGTCCCTGCTTTACTAGTCAGGAAACTCACATAGGTTACATGATTTTCCCACCCCTTATCACAAGCATTATTAAGTGATGGAAATGGAAATGAAATCCAGGACTTCCCTTATTCTTTCCCTTATCTTTCTTCAACTTCAATCCCTGCTATTTCTGTGAAATACCAATTATTTTGGCCAATGTCTAGGGTAGAATGAGCAGGAGAAAGTAGTCAGAAATATTGGTGTAGATTTCAACTTGTGGCAGTTTTCTGACTTTCCTGTATTTCTCTTAGTGATGAATATCTTCTTTCCACAAATTCCAGTTGGCATGACATAGGTCTCAATACACCAACCCAGAGAGATTCCCACTGCTAAATGCTGTTCACACAGTATAAAGAAGACAGTCCAGGAATTTTAAAAATTAGCTTGGTAAGAATTATAGAATCCAACCGTCTTGCTAGATCTATTTTTGCTTATATGCCAGGAATTACTTCAAAATATAAATCATTGTTTTCAGGGTTTTTTTTTTTCCTATCATTTTGATCAGTGGATTTGTATTTTATTCATTAGTCGTTGTTAAGAGTGTGCATTTTTCTAAGTGTGAGCATTCTCCACGGCAGCTCTCAACAAATACCCTCCAGCTGAAAGTGATGTGTCTGGCATTGAAATCACCAGCATTCAGGCTGAATCAGAGCCCTGTGTTTATGGATAGATCACCTCATCTCTCATGCTGCCTTTAACAATTTGCATTCCTGAGAAATGGAATAAGCTATCTGAGTCAACAGTCCCAGCTACTTCTGAATATTGGTCTGTCCTTTTTGATGGTTTTTCATTACATTTAATAAAATAATACTAATATGTTTTGAACTTTTTGCCACAAAGTCAAAACACATCCTCTTTTACTCAACTAATTTCTATTTTATTTTTTCAATTGCAGAGAAAGGGAGAGAAAATTTCAGGCTGGAGTCATGTGGCCTCAAACCAAAGCAATGGGTTTGTCTTGTGCATTTGTCTAGGAGAAGTTAGCCTGAACTGCAGCAAAGCTGAGACTGGTTGACCAAGTAAATTGGTGGCCAGATTACAGAAGTATTGGTAAGTGCCATTCATTGTTTTTTTAATATTGAAGTATAATATACAAAATTATGTTTTACTTTTGTAATTTGAGTGTTACTATTATAATTTAGTTTAGATATCTATCCTAGGAATCTATGGGGATACTTCAAATTGTCCTTCTTCCTAGAATGACATCAGCACTGGGGCCCCATTGCCTGTGGAGATGGTAGGTGAGGTAGGTCTTTGGAGCAGGAATGGAGATATGTTGCAGAATCTTCTGATTTCACAAGTTCACATAATGTAACACAATGGTAGATCCCATACATTAAGTCCTGGGATGATACTCATGAATATAAGAGCCCACCCTCAAGGAAAGAAAAATGGCCTGTGCCTTGTTTATGACGGGAACCAATGAGAGAAAAGTAAGGCAGCTGGGTGTTTGGATACTGTGGGTATGACACAGGTAGGCCCCTCTCATTAATATTCAGGGATTTTTCTTTAAAAAAAAGGTGCTAGAGATTGAACCTGGGATCTCATATTGCAAAGCAGGCACTCAACCACTGTGCTATACCACCTCTACTCAGAGATTTTTAACATGTTGTGCTACTTGTCTTTGTGACACTGGAACCAAATATATTGTTTTATACTGAGTTAGAACTCAGTAAGAACAAATTAAGTATATATTGAATGGATAAATGAATGAAGACTTGTTTTGGTGGCACTATGAATCCATTCTGCATGTGTCCAATTACCTTTCCTTCCCATATGCCTTCACTATTCTTCTTGTTCTTCTTCATTCTTCTGAAACCCTTGCTTTGTTATATTGTATCTCACCCTTATTTCTTACTTCTCTGGTTATCAGCTGGGATTCCTTCATAACAGTCTCTTCCCAGCCCCCAACCCCCATTGACAGCACATTTATATCTTGACCATTATTATTTTCTTTCCTGTATACATATTGAAGTACTCTTCTGATGTTCTCACATCACTCTTAGGAAACTTCCTCCATCACAGTCTCTCCTTTCCTTACAAATTCTCTACAAACATAAATTTAATTTATAACCTATTAGGGATAAGAATAAAAGCTGAGCAAATAAACATATATTTTAACTATAAATTGTGTTCAGTATAATGAACAACTCACCTGGACAACAATATCTGGCAGAAAATAACAGAGTGGACCTTATTTTAGATTGGATAGTCAAGGATACTCTCTTTGAGATGACAATTAGCTGAGATGTGCAGAAAGAAAAGCCAGACATGCAGAGAAAGAAAATGGAAGAAATGGACTGAACAGAGGCTTTGAAGTAGAAAAGAGTTTCACATGTGATAACAATGGAAAGAAGAACATTGTGGCTGAAACATAGGTTTCATTTGGGGAACAGATACCTTCTCCAATTCTTACACGTCCCCCCTGACCCCAGACTCTAGAAATGATTCTCTCTCACTTGGTCTCTAACCATGATCAATGCAATCACTAGTAACTAATGACTTCCACCTAGATTTCACTCCTCAGTTCAACTCTTGAGCGGGGGAGGGCAGCAGTGGTTGATTTTAGTAGAGCTGATTGTGCTTTTTCTTAGTAAGGCTTTGGTGAGGTGTCTAGGATCCAATGCTGATTTGTTCTCCTTAGCATATGAGAAGCATAAAATTGGTTGCTTCCATGGGTCTTTGCAAATTCCTGGGTGTATTAGCCAGCCAAAGGGGAGCTGATGCAAAAATACCAGAAATTGGTTGGTTTTTTATAAAGGGTATTTATTTGGGGTAGGAGCTTACAGATACCAGGCCATAAAGCATAAGTTACTTCCTTCACCAAAATCTATTTTCATGTGTTGGAGCAAGATGGCTGCCGATGTCTGCAAGGGTTCAGCTGTAGACTATATCAAGCGAATGGCTCTGTCTCTCTTCCTGGGGCTCCAGCTTCCCCATCAAACTCCAACATCAAAACACCAACATTAAAAGTCCTCAACTCTGTCCTTTGCCATGACTTTTATCTGTGAGTCCCCATCCACCAAAGAGTGGGGACTCAATGCCCTACTGGCACAAGAGGTTTACATAATTACCTAATCAAGTAAACCTATGAATCCAGTATAATCTAATATGCCCAGAGGAAAAGATCAGTTTATAAACATCCAATATTTCTTTTTGAAATTCATTGATAATATTAAACTGCTACACTGGGCAACAAGAAAATTTCCACTCAATCTGCTCTTGTATTTGTTTATTCGATTTTGTAATTAACAAAGACAAATTCAAGAACTTGACAGTAATTTAAAGCCCTCTTGCTACCTTTGCTGTTCTTTGGATTTCTTAAGACTTAAAGGTGGCTTATTGCTGGATCAAATACGTTCTGGATATCAGCTCTGATCTTTCTGCTAGTCATCAGCTCTTCTCTCTATATATACATATATATGTATATATATATATATTAAAGATACTTAGATTACACAAAATGTTACACAAAAAAATACATGGGATTCCCATATGCCCCACTCCCCACATCTCACACTCTTCTCCACATTAACTACTTCTTTCATTAGTGTGGTACATTCATTGCAATTGATGAACACCTTTGGAGCATTGACAGTAAGCATGGATTATAATTTAAATTGTGGTTTACACTCTCTCCCACTCAATTCTATAGGTTATGGCAGGATATATAATGACCTGTATCTGTCATTGCAATGTCATTCAGGACAATTCCAAGTCCCAAAAATGCCCCCATATTACACCTCTTTTTCTCTCTTCCTGCCTTCAGCACATCCAGTGACCACTATCTCCACATCAATGATATAATTTCTTCCATTGCTAGAATCACAATAAGTCTATAGTAGAATACCAGTAAGTCTACTCTAGTCCATATTTAATTCCTCAATCCTGAGGATTCTGGGATGGTGATACCCACTCCATCTCTAATTGAGAGGGGGCCTCGATCCCATATGGTTGATGGATGGAACCCTCTTGCTTGCAGCTGTAGACTCTCTCAGTTCCTTGGTATGGTGTTTGTCATCCTCATTTCATTGTTAGTTGCCCTGTGTGAGTCCAATGAACTGGAGAGTAGATGTTGTAAGTCCGCTGAGGCTCAGGGCCCAGCTGGCACATGGACAGCCCAAAGATTCAAGTCTCTTAAACAGACACCTACCAACTCCAGCACCAACTATAGTTTCAAACAGAAGGGACAGGAGAGACATGTGTAGAGAAGTCACAACTGAGTCCAACTCTGTCACACTTGGGAGAACAAAATTCAGAGTAGGGTTTACTGGCAAGGCACCAAACTCTGGAGCTATCTGCCATGAACATAGGACATGGGTGTCTCCAAAGCCGTCAGGAGCCCCACTATTTGGGGTAGTATCAACTTTGGCGTTCTGTGAAAATCCCATGCTGGGGGGAAGGTAATGCATTTATATGCTGAGTTTGGCTTAGAGAGAAGTCATATTTGAGCAACATGGAGGCTCTCAGAAGGTAACTCTTAGGCACCCTAAAGCACTGGGCTAAGTTGCAATTTTAAGAACAAAGGCTCATAAGCATAATCATCAATATCAAGGGCCCATCAATGACCATCCGTTTTCACTAGTCATTGCCCCTGCACTTGGAGGATTGTTGCTGTTCCATTAGAGAGTGTGGCACAGCTCCCCAGAATGGGAATTCAATATTCTTTCAGTTATTGTGTGAATCTTCACCCATTGTGACAACGCCCATGAACATTTGAACACATTTATTTATTTATTTATTTTTTAAAAGATTTATTTATTTATTTAATTTCCCCCCCTCCCCCTGGTTGTCTGTTCTTGGTGTCTATTTGCTGCGTCTTGTTTCTTTGTCCGCTTCTGTTGTCGTCAGCGGCACAGGAAGTGTGGGCGGCGCCATTCCTGGGCAGGCTGCTCTTTCTTTTCACGCTGGGCGGCTTTCCTCACGGGCGCACTCCTTGCGCGTGGGGCTCCCCCACGCGGGGGACACGCTTGCATGGCACGGCACTCCTTGCGCGCATCAGCGCTGCGCATGGGCCAGCTCTTCACGGGTCAAGGAGGCCCGGGGTTTGAACCACGGACCTCCCATATGGTAGATGGACACCCTAACCACTGGGCCAAAGTCCGTTTCCCTGAACACATTTATATACCTTATATGTATGTTCAGGTGAACTTTCTCCCATGTATGCCCTATCACTGACACTCCACACCAATGATCTTCCCCTGCCATAGTTGTAACCCTTCTGTGATCCAAAACTTCTTCAAAAATGAAGCCAAGGATATCACTAAAGACAATTAAGGGGAAAATGAAATAATAATGATAGGCTTAAACATAAGAAATAAAGTACATAATAATTTAGAAAACTAAAACTAAAATATAATAAAAATTGGGATATTAAAAAAATAATGAAAAATATTTTAAAAATTTTCTATTGTTTTGCCTTTCATCACCGTAATATCTATTGTCTTGTATGTACAGTGACATTTTCTTTCATTTCTTCCTCATTGTCTACTTTTTAAAAATTTTCTCTTCAAAGAAGGTTTAGGTCACAGTAAAGTCTCATACAGAACATAGGGGACTCCCATATACACAACATCCTCACCCTTTTCCCCCTTCCCTTATCAATAACTTTTTTGTATGTGAATGGCACATTTGTTACAACTACTGAATAAATATTGAAACATAGCCACTAACCATTGTCAATGGTTTACATTATGGCATATACTCCAGACCATACATTTTTATGAATTTGTGATGAAATTCAACATAGCTTGTATCCATCATTGCAAGATCATGCAGAACACTTTCACTGCCCCCTAAATACTCCCTCTTCCATCTACTCTATTCTTCCCTACCCCTCTCTTTAGAACCCACAGCAACCACCAGGCTTTACTCCTTGAAGGACAAGATTCATAGTTACTTGCAACAACACTGAGGTCTTGACACACTGTCCTCCCCTATTAGGAATCACCTATGCTCTTGAGAGACACTCACTCCTCTGTTTGAGAATAAATTAGGCCTCCCCAGGATGGGAATCCAACTCTTCCCACTCATTATGTGGGTCTCCACTCACTGATACAACACACTATGACAAAATGATCACTTGCACATTCTCTAGAAGACTGCTCCAGGTGCACTCTGGCCCAAATGTCCCCCCATCCAACACCCTAAACTAGTAACTCTTCCTTGCCATACTGTCAAAAGAGCTTTCCCAACATTGAGGTTTCAACCACATACCTGCCAATCCCCAGTATTTACCTGCTCCCTCCCCCAACTCTCTCCCAGTTCCATGAACCATCCAATCCACCCTGCCCACCCTACCTTCCTGTCAAACTTGTACCACCCAACCCATTAGTATCACTACACCCACCATATCCCTCCACTGCACAACTATTCACTTCCACCTTATCACAGATTTTGCCTGTGTGAGCATTGGCTCAGAACCTTCTTCTCCCTTTCTATTTCCTGTAAACTTATCTTCCAGCCTCTAGCTCTCTGAGTCTGCTCAAATTGTTTAATTCATCTCAGTGGGGTCATATAGAATTTTCCTTCAATGCCTGGCTTACTTCACTCAACTTAAGGTCCTCAAGATTAATCCATGTTATTCTGTGTGTTAGTACTGTATTCTTTCTTTTTTTAAAAAAGATTTATTATTTATTTCTCTCCCTCCCTCCACCTTGTCTGATCTCTGTGTCCATTCACTGTATATTCTTCTGTGTCCACTCACATTCTTGTGAGTGGCACTGGGAATCTGTGTCTCCTTATTGCATCATCTTGCTGCATCAGCTCTCCATGTGTGCAGCACCACTCCTGGGCAGGATGTGCTTTTTTTTATGCAGGGCTGCCCTCTTTACAGGGTGCACTCCTTGCACATGGGGCTCCCCTACATGGGGGACACCCCTGTGTGGCACGGCTCTCCTTGCACGCATCAGAACCATGCATAGGCCAGTTCACCACATGGGTCAGGAGGCCTGGGGTTTGGACCCTGGACCTCCATGTGGTGGGTGGATACTCTATCAGTTGAGCCAAATCCACTTCCTGACTGAATTCCTACTTACAGCTGAGTAATATTCCATCATATGTATATACCACATTTTGTTTATCCATTCATCTGCTGATGGGCATTTGAGTTGATTCCAACTTTTGGCAATAGTGAATAATGCCACTATGAACATTGGTATGCATATATCTATTTGTGTCCTTGCTTCCAATTCTTCTGGATATATACCCAGCAGTGGAATTGCTGGATCATATGGCAGATGTATAGTTAGTTTTTTGAGGAACCACCAAAATGTCCTCCACAATGGCTAGACCATTCTACATTCCCACCAGCAGCGGATGACGGTTCCCTTTCCTCCCCATCCTCTCCAACACTTGTAGTCCTCTGTTTTTTTAATGGCTGTCAGTCTAATGGGTAGAAGATGATATCGCATTGTAGGTTTGATTTGCATTTCCTTAATAGCTGCAGATGGTTGAGCATTTTTTCATGTGCTTTTTAGCCATTTGTATTTCTTCTTTGGAGGAGTGTCTGTTCAGATCACTTGCCCATTTTTTAACGGGTTGTCTTTATTTTTGAGATGTAGGAATTTTTTATGTATGCTGGATATTAGGCTCCTATCAGATATATGGTTATAAAATATTTTCTCCCATTGTAGGGCTGTCTTTTCACTTTCTTGACAAACTTCTTTGAGGTGCAAAAGTTTTAAATTTGAGGTAGTCCCATTTATCTATTTTTTCTTTCACTGCTTATGTTTTGGGTGTGAAGTTCATGAAACCATTTCCTATTAAAAGGTCCTTTAGATGCTTCCCTACTTTATTTTCCAAAGTCTTTATGGTCTTGGCTCTTATATTTAGATCTTTGATCCATCTTAAGTATAAGAGGTGAGATGGTGTTACTCTCATTCTTTTGTATATGAATATCCAGTTCTCCAAGCACCATTTGTTGAAGAGGCCATTCTCTCCCAGTTGAGTGGACTTGGTGGCTTTGTCAAATATCAGATGACTTTATATGCAAGAATTCTCAATTTGGTTCCATTATTGGTTGGTATGTCTATCCTTGTGCCAATACCTTGCAGTTTTGACTACTGTAGCTTTGTAGTATATCTTAAAGCCAGGTAGTATGATTCCTCCAATTTCATTTTTCTTTTTCAATATGCCTTTGGCTATTCAGTTTCTCTTGCCCTTCCAAATAAATTTCATAGTTAGTTTTTCCAATTCAGTAAAAAAGATTGTGCTGATATTTATTGGGATTACATTAAATCTGTAGATCACTTTGGATAGGATGGACATCTTAATGATGTTTAGTCTTCTCATCGATGACCAGGGACTATTCTTTCATTTATTTAAGTCTTCTTTGATTTCCTTTAACAGTGTTGTGTAGTGTTCTGTGTATAAGTTGTTCACATCTTTAGTTAAATTTATTCCTAGGTATTTGATTCATAAGCTCTTCTTGATTGGTTCCTTCCAATTATCTCCTCACCAGAGGGTTTCTGATTATTCTTGGCTTTCCTTCTAGATATCTGTTTCTTTTTCAGGTGGATCTGAGGACCATCAGTATGTACCAATATACTACCAGCTGGTGACTACCTGTTTCAGTTGTCAACTTTTTTCCTTTGTTCCAGTCCAGTTTCTTTGAGTTTGTGTTGCACAACTGGAAGAAGTAAAGGATCAGAAATGGAGAAGCAGGAGAAAAGCAAAAGGAAAAGAAATTGACAGGAAGTTCATTAGGGATGGGGCTTCTGGGAGAAATTTTGGATTTTAAATTGTGAAAGGCCCAAGAATATCCATTGGGTCTGAAGAATTAGGGAGATGTGGAAAATGAGCTTTGGTGAGATAGGCTATGAGTTATCAGTTAGATTCACAATGATGGCTTTTGAGCAAGGGATATAAATGTTGTAATGCTTTAACAGTTACTTTTTGCTTCTGATCTGCAATTCTCAGAGCTTGAATTTGTTCTAAGCCTCTGATTTTATCCTGGTTAAACAAAGGAAACTTAACCTGATAATTTCGAAATTTCTGCTATTTTTGTATAAAAAAATTAGAGGACTGGAGTCAAGGGTCCTGTCTTTAGCAGAGCATCTTGAGGTTTTTATTATACTGAGATAGATCCTGCTATTTTTAAAAGGGATGGAGAGTAGAAAGCTAAATTCCTTTACATGAGAAAGTAAAGTGAATTGTGGAGGCAAATGCAAAAATAAGAAAAGGGAAAATAAAAGGACTAGAGAGACAAAGAGAGCAACAAGGAAGAAAAGTGGACAGGGTTAGAAAGAAATTTCTCCTCAGCAGGCAAAAGCAGATAAATTTATAAGGCAATGTTGCCTAGTATTTTAATTTTAAGTTGGTATCTTTACTGTGCTGTGTTCTAAATTCTGTCATCCCAAATCATTTTGAAAAGTTATTTACCAGAAACAAAATTTTGTAAATAATACTTTGGGGGATTTAAAGAACAGAGGCAGTGTCCACATGGTATAAAGCTGTAAACGAAGAAGATAGAGGACACAGAAGGCAGAGAGCAGAGAGGACACTGATAATTCATTGAAAGCAGCAAAGTCTGACCAAGAGGTGACCAGGAGATAATAAGCACTCTGAGAATCTTTGTAGATTAGGGATAGAGTAAAGGGAGACCATGTTTCCATAGAATCTGAGATGGGTAATCACACATTCCATTTAAATATTAAAGGAAATGGTGACCTCATATGACAGGAGATCTTAAGGACACCATCATGGTAAGAACATGAGGTTCATAAACACATGATTTTAACTCAACAATAAAACAGTGGCATTTGATGTTGAAAAGCTAGCTAGTTAATTCCAAATTTCCTTTGTGCAAATAATGGATATTTTCCAATAGTCTTCACAGTATATTTGCTTTGTATCATAATCTACTGGTGTCCAACACAGTTAAGAAAAGCAACAGTCTGGTCTGTGGGCAGAGTTGACTGCCCGTAAGTGAAAGAAAGCAAACAAACAAAAATCCTGGGTCAGGAGGTAAAATGCGGTTTTTCTTTTAATTAATATATAGAGCAAAAGAGACTTTCCCCATAATACAGCAAGATAAGAAGGGCTAAAATTACTAAGGTGGGACTGGAAACTAATTAGTAGCTATTTCTTCATGCATGAGTTCCACATGGAGTTTGACCACAAAATTCTAGAGTCAGGAGGAATTTTGGGGACTAATGGCAATGACCGCTAATGATCCACCCGAGAGCCATTCTACTGTTCTGATTTACTAACAGGACCTGATTTTCACTCATGGTGGCAGTGCACCCAGCTGAACGAGTACATTGCCTAGGTTTCCCTTGCAGATAGGCACAACTAATGAGTCATAAGTGGAAATCCTGAGAAGGGCTCTCCCAAGAATTCTCAAAAGGGCAGAGCCTTCCTTCTGCCAGGAACACAGATGTGCTGGACAGAATGCAGTCGTGATTTTACAGTCATGATGATTCAAGCCACACGGCAAGGATGATAAATCAGAAAAATAAGAAAAAGACCCGTGACATCAGTAGCAGTATTTTCTATACATTACTGTTGTTTTTATTACTTTCAAACCTTTGCTCAGACTGTTTATCTTCTCCTTACTTCCCAACTCCTCCTTACTTTCAAGATTTGGCTCCAGAACAATTTTGAAGCCAAAACTCCCATTTCTGAACTCAATTGTCATTAAGGCACTTAACCTTTTAGCCCCTGGAGGCCAGTTAATATGGCATCATCTTCTCTGAGGTCTTCACAGCTCCCTGCAGTTTCCTTTCAGCCCTGTTTTTTGGGCTTCTATAAACACTGCATTTGCTAAAGTTACAATTTGGGTGGTGTGGACAGTTTTCTCATTCTCTCTGCCTAACTTGCTCGGGTCCTAAAAGGGGAGAATCAGATTTCCTTGCATAAGGAAAGAAAAATAGAATATGGTGGGCTCAGCAGAAGTCTTGGTAGAATTACATTAAATTACACACTTCAGCATACTATAGATTGATCTGATATTTTTCAAAAAGTATCTTAGAGATTTACATCAAATACATAATCCTTGCTGATTTATTGAGTTGATGCTATATTAATTTTTTTCTTTTTGCATGTGATCTTTATTTTTTTTTTAAGATTTGTTTTATTTACTTATGCCCTCTCCCCCTCATTGTCCACAATGACTGTCTGCTTCTGCATCCACCTGCTGTGTGGTCTCCGTGTCTGCTCGTCTTCCCTTCAGGAGGCATGGGGAACCAAACCTCGGACGTCCCATGTGGAAGAGAGGTGCCCAATCACCTGAGCCACCTCAGCTACCCAGTTTATTGCATCTCACATTGTTTTTCTTTCTCTTTTGTTGAGTCATCTTGCTGTGTCAGCTCGCCCTGTCTACCCACAGCACCAACTAGCCTTCTCCAGGAGACTCCAGGAACCAAACCCAGGATCCCCCAGGTGGCAGGCGCAGGCCCAATCGCTTAAGCCACGTCTGCTTCACTATATGGTATCTTAATTAAGCCCAATACTGAATTAGTCCTACAAAGGCTTGATAAAAATGAACATACCAATACACAAATTTCATACAGATTACATTGTATCATGGGAAACTGAAGGAATACAGATACTGGAAGACATAAAGCTGAGGAAGGACGTGGTGGGAATGCCAAGCCTCTGCAGTTTCTTCAGGGAGCTGTGTTTGGGGGGTAAGCAGGGATGTCTGGAGAGAGGTCTTCCTAGGTCTTACATAAATCATATGGGACTTATTAAACTTCTTATACCTCAACATTTTGACCTCAAAACTCCAGTAGTTACTTTATATGATTGCCACAACTACCTTTAACAAACCATGTCACCTGGCCCTAACATCTTGGTCTCTGGTACTATTTGTAGTACAATCAGAAATGAAGGGCAGTATTGCAAATATGTAACAACAACTGGAATGAGAGTGATAATGAAGTAACCTGTGTATGAGGCTTAGTAAGAATTGATCACCATGAGTTGTCCTAGGGCATATCACAGTTCAAAATGTAGTCATCCTCTTCTGCTTCTGATATATGTGCATATGTGTGTACACAAATATATACATGTTATATTACATTTTTATGCCTATATAATATACAGATATAAACTTCCTTTAAAGAGGGTGAAGCATGTGTATCTCTATATACTTATGGGGGCAAACACAAGTTAATCTGTGTGTGCACAGCCACGACCTTATCTTTATAAGCTATCACATTATATTCACTATTCTTTGCTCTTCTGGGAGAAATATAATAACAAAGTAGCTACTATCAATGGAGCAGAATTCTGAGTCATAAGACTGTATTTTAAAAGGACTTTGAGGATTAATTTCCCTTATGATCACTTGTTATTGATTTGCTCAGGCTTTTAGATGACAGAAAAACAGAAAAAGTTAGATTTAATTTAAGGACCCAGATAAACAGTCAACTAAAAAAATCCGTGGATCCTGAGAGAAAGTAATAAATTTACAAAACAAATTTAGGAAGTATGGGATTTTGTTCCCTTTGCTAAATCTAGACATCTTATTTTTTATTTATTGTACTCAACTCACCCACTCACTTTTCCATATCAGATTCTGCAACCCTTTTATTGGAATAGATGTTATGCTACCTAGTATATGTTGTTCTTATAAAGGGAAAAGCATGTCTTCTTTCAAAGACTATGCATATGATAAAAATTCATTATCAATGAAAGGGGTCTTGTCTTTTTAAGCTTTGAGGGGCTCACATAAGATGTACTAAGAGAAGAAACTATACAGAATATGGATTTATAGAACTGAATAGTAATACCAGCTTTTGCCCAGAACTTTTGTGTTGGAATTGAGTAGAGTGAGAATGCCTATTAGGGTGGAATAGTAAATTGCAACAAACTACAATGCAGCATGTGAGAAACAAAATGGAACTAGAGTAAACTAAGTTCATATTTGCTATGTGCATGACTTGTTAGCAGCTTTAAATATCTGAAAGCCTATATATGAAAGATTATATATTAAGAATTATAATAGATTAATTTAGTTCAGAGCAAATAAAAATTTTCTATTCACATTTTTGGACATTAAAAATGAAAGAATGAAAGAGAAATCATTCCACTTTGTTGGAGTGAAACTCAGAAAGAGCTATTTGGTTTTAAATTTGTTTTGCTATTCATATTTATCACAATTAAGAGACATATGGGAGCCTCCCATAATAGATTTAACATAGGTTGAATTTCAGATCTGTAAAATAAGGTTTTTTCCCTAATTATTGAAAGTTTTAAATTGTTCATTTGGTCTATCATCCCCCTCTTCCCCATGGCTCCCTCATTGCTTGTTGTTTTTGCTTGTTGTTTGCGCTCGTCTGCTCATTGTTTTTTGTTCATTGTCTGCTCATTATCTGTTTGTTTTTTCTTTAGGAGGCACCAGTAACCAAACCTGGGGCCTCCCATATGTGAGGTGGGTGTGCAACTGCTTGAGCCACATCTGCTTCCTGCTCATTTTTTTGTTTGTGCCTGTTGTTTGCTCATTGTTGTTTTTTTCCTCATTGTCTGCACATTGTTTTGCTGGTTGTCTCCTTGTTGTTTTTTGTTTGATGTCTGCTCATTGCTTGTTTGTTGTCTTCAGGGGGCACTGGGAACCAAACCTGGGATCTCCCATGTGGGAGGCAGGTGCTCAACTGTTTGAACCACATCAGCTCCCTGGTCTATTTTTTTTTTAACTCCATTTTTAAGTTTTTATTCTTATGAATCCTGACTTTTCCATAGGAATTCTTTAGTCCAATTTCTTTTATTGGTCAATACCAGCAACTAATAAGAAGGCTTCACTTAGAATACCTACCTAGTGGGAGGTGGGACATCATGAAACCTGGGCAAACCCAGGGGATGTTACCTTCTTTGCTGGAGAGAAAAAGGTATAAGGTGTGACACAAACAATTCCAACTTCAGGGCAAGAAGGAAGTTTGGAGGACACTAAACATAGATTCTTAATTTACAGATGAGAAATTAAATACTTAGCTGCACAGATAAGTGGCAAAGCCAGTATGTAACATTATAAATACAACCAGATTGTTGCTTAAAAGAGAAACACATAAGTGCATTTACTTTCCTCTCCCCAATGTTCTCCTGCTTCCCAAAAAAAGCTTCATTGAGAGATGGACAGGGACTTGGGCCAAGTCCAAATACCTTGGATCAAGCCCATGTTCTCCACTCATGGGCTCTGTGTACCACTCTCACTCTGCCCCTCTGAGCCTCATAATTTTCACCAATATGAGTGCTGACCAACTGCTAGGATTTGAAGCATGTGAAAAATCAATGACTATGTGATCACTAATTCTTTCATTCATTCCTTCACCACCTGTCTGTCAAATGTGATATGTGAAACTGTTATAGGTATTTTGGAGAAGAGAAAAATAAAAATAATTCAACCCTTGCCTTTAAAAAGTGTATAGTCTACTATAAAATACAAATTATATGAATGATTTCTTCAATATTAAAATTTGAGTGTTTAACATTTATTAAGTAATAATGCTATGTGCTTAACAAAAACTAAGTCCGAAAAAATGTATAAAGAGTTTGGAGGAGAAAAGGATTTTTTCTCATTGGTGAGGATTTAGAGGGCTTCGTGAAGCAGGAGGTACTTATTCTAAGCCTTCAAGGATGAATAAGATTTCAACAGGCAGAAATCATCTAGGTAGGAGAGGTCAGGAAGGCAATCCAAGCAGAGGGGAAAAGGAAATGGGGAAAAGATGTAAGGAAAGAAAGAAAACATGAATTGAGTTCAGGGAACTGACAGAAGTTCAAATGATTGAATTGGTAGGGGTGTAGACTTCATGAAAGGAAACAGTGGAAGATGTTGGATCTGGAACACCAAGGTTTATGATATCAGAAAATTCTAAAAGAGAACCTCTTGAGCTAGGTAGATACTGAAGAGGCAGCAATGAGTAAGACGTGGTGTCTGTACCCAGCAAATTTGGACTTTATTAAGTGAGCAATGGAGAAACCCTGCAAATTAGTGAAAAGAGGAGCAACATGGCTGATGATAAGCTTCAGGAAGGGGACTTGGGCGGTATCACATAAGATAGAATTAACAGATAAACTGGAACTAGGAAGATTGGTTGGGAGAAACTAAAATATTCAAAAGCAAGAACACTGGACTCAACTTCTTTGATAGCAGTGGGACTGGAAAAGAATGAAATAGTTTTGCCTAGTGTCACTTAAGCTTTTTGAGTGATAATCTTTGAGAATTTGATAAAAGTTATAGTCCCTTTCCTCAGAAAGGGTGTCCTTATGGATGCAATTTTGCATGCAATTTCAATAAGAATGCAAATGCTATGAGGTCATCCATGGACCCCAAGTTAAGAAATCCTGATTTAAAAAGATACCATGGTGGTATGTGTCCCATGGAGTTTGGAGCTGAAAATCCTCTGAGGTTACAAATGTGGATGTTTGGGAGAAATGCAGAAATAGGGATGTCTGAAAGATGAACTTATTGAGGAAAATTATGATAAATTATTACTCTCTACCCTTCACCATGGCTGGGAACTTTTTTCATGATGTGATTCATGTCTTCTTCTACTCTAATGAGAAAGAACTGGATTAATTTTAGAGAATGGAGAACATTGGTCAAGATTTAATGCGTCTGAATACACATGCGCATATTTCTTGTGACAAAGGACTCTGGGATCTGCATACCTTAATCTTATCATATTCATACAAATACTTGCACATTTTACTAGCTGGAAATTATTTTCCCCTATTGGTATTCTCATCATGATGAATGCATTCAGTATTCATGTACTTTGATATAAAATTATAAGGAAATTCTAGTAAAATTTCAGTAATTACTGCCTGCCGATTATAAAGGGTAACAGTTATAGTACAGACACTATGTAGTATATGAAAAAGATACAAATAATTATAAAATTAATTTCCTATACCCATCCTTTGTAATTAATGAAGAAAACTATTTGTTAGGTAATCACAATGTGAAGAATGCTAATAAATGGACAAGACAGGGATACTTATTTCCAGATAATAAGAAATAAGGCAGTTTAGAAAGCTAGATAAGAATAGAATAATTTATAATATCAATTAAATATCAAACACAAACTATTTATCACTATGGAATTTTTGACATGATAGACATTTGGGTTAACTTTGTAGTTCTAAATCATAAATCATAAGAAATTACAAGCTGGAAGAGGGCTTCCCTAGGAATCACAATTTAACCACACAGTCCTTTTCAAATGAAGAACTCTATTTTCCCAGTGTTCAATGACCTACCAGAAAAACTGGTGCCCTGAATTTGAGAAAAAAACAACAACAACTATTTCACTATTTATTCAAAAAGTATAGTCTTCACAAATGGTGCTTCTGTGGAGAACTAAGATGGCCAAATTGTTGAGTGACTATTTCCTCTCTAGTACAAGTGCCCTTGGTGAGGCAAAGTACATATTTTTCATGAGAATTAACTTTACTCAATGTAATGGGAAATTATAAGCATTAGATTCTATAATACTAACATATATAGAGAATCTATCTTGTCAGGTAGCGTGTTAATTTTATAAAACCTACTGAATTCTCTTTCTAGCTATAAAATTCTACTATATGGAAAGAAGGAGGGATCCTATGCCAAAAAAAGTAGCCCCCACCCAGATCTGTTATAATATGTCAGAACTGATGATCAGATAAAATAGTGAACTTATAAAATGGAAACCAATCTTCTTATTTTTTGACAAGATACACATTATATACATTATTATAAACACACAAAATGCTACAAAGTCTATGTGGTCTGGTCACAATTCTTACAACTAACAAAAGAACCTAAAAGGTTGTTTGCCTAGGGAAGCTCTTGGCTTCACTTCTGAGATGTCCTTGCCCTGTGTCTATTTTTTATCCTTAGGCTGTTTGTCTTAGCCTCCTAATTTGACTTATTAAAAAGGAATTATACTATTTTACAGCTAGAAGAGAACTTAGAAGGCAGTTTTTCTTTTTTTCTCAAAGAGTAGTTGGGGGCCAACTACATCAAAATTAGCTGTGATGATAATTAAAAAAACAAAACAAAACAAAGTAAAACGAATACCCAAGACCCAACCTAAATCTGGAAGGAATTGGATAGCACAACTTAAAGAAGGATGCCCAGGTGATTCTAATACTAATATGGCCTGTGCATGAATTCAAACTTATCTAATTCTATATCCAAGTATGCCTAGTTCCCAGAAAGCCAATTAAGTGATATAGGCTCTATAGGCTTTGACTATTCAGGCAGGATGCAGACTGTATGTGTATTTGAACTTACATCCAGACGGAATGTGGGCAATATGTTAATTCAAGCTTACCTGGCATGTGAGCGATATGTTAATTCAAACCTACCTGGTATCCAAACAAACCCCTAAAACTCTAAGAAAATAACAAAGAAAGACCTTTCTGCATAAAAGTACCCCTTGACTCCCTGCTCCTACATCCTCTTTTTTGGACAGAAGTCCATCAGGCCTAGCCAGCTGTTCATAAATCTTCCTTCTCAGATTCTTGTGTCCTGGCCTTCAATACCATGATCACCCAACTTCTCTGCTATAACATCTCTGGGGACTTGTCCAGGATTGCTGAGAAGGCCAGAGATGGCAACAGTCGATTGCCCCTCTTGGACAACTCCAAGAAGGCCAGGACGGCCAAGGTGAACCCCAGCCCAGGGCACCCCTGAACCCCTTTAGTCCAGAAGGAGGTTGTGGACTCCGCCAGAACCCTTCCGGAAGAAACTGGAGGCAATGGAGGGTTCAAAAGAGACCCTGAGAATGAAGCAAGGAGCTCCACATACCAGACAGTGAAGACCCCCAGGGGCATAGTGCAGGAAAAGCCCAATTCTGAAACGTTAGGAGGGGAGCCTGATCAGTGCTCAAGAGGACCCTAGTACTCCCAAGGAGAAGGAGAAAGCTGTCTTCACTAGGTCCAAGAAAGGAAAGGAAGGAGGGTGGTTGTGTGCATTTGATTATGGAGCCTGAGTGAGATACAGAGACACACTTCTGCAGGGTGAGTGCTGAGTCCCAATTTGCACTTCCGTGGCAACCTCATCTGGTCAAGGGCAGTCTGGGAGGCCTCCCTGCAAAGGGACCCTCTTCCAGATCGGGGGTTTATACTAACCTGCTAAGGCTAAGAGGCACTGTAAGCTCCCGCTAGGAGCACAGCCAGAGACAGATGAAAGGAAAGGCTGAGTGAGTGTTGCACAGTCCAGACACAGGGTAGAAACATGGGGAACATACAAAGTAGGACACTGTTAGGTTGTATACTGAAAAACTTTCCCCAAGTGTTCCATGGAGATGTATACAACATAAAGTTCCAGCCAGGAAAGCTTAGAATGCTTTGTGAATTAGAATGGCCAACTTTCAGCATGGCTGACCCCAGAAGGGCACCTCTGACCCCTGGATCATCCATTAAGTCCACAACATGGTGACCAGAAAACCAGGATGCCCTGATAAGTTCCCATACATCAAAACCTGGCAGGACACTGTGAGTCAAAGTCTGCCCTGGTTAAGGAAATATACGACTAAAAAAGCCAGATTTTGCCTAATATAAAAGCCCAGAGGTGCTGTCCCAGGAACCAGGCCAAATAAGCACCTTGCAGAGTCCAGAGGAAGTGAGCCCCAAATCTAGGGTTGACCCACCCATTCTAGAAGGGTCAGATGAAAATGACCTCCTGCCACCTTATGCAGATGCTCCTACTGTGCCAGTGCCGAGGAGTGGGGATGAGCCAATTTTCTCCCAGCAACACAGCCCAGCCGCTCCCGCAGCTGTTCCTGGAGCCGGTTCTGCAGCTACTTTCTCCAAGCAACACGGCCCAGTCACTCCTGCAGCCACTCCCATAGCCGTTCCCGCAGCCAGTTTACAGCCGCTTTCTCCAAGCAACTCGGCCCAGCCATTCCCATTGCCATTCCTGCAGCCACTCCCACAGGCACTTTCTCCAAGCAACACAGCCTCTTCACCTCTGCAACGGCTTTCTCCGTTAGTCTTGGCCCCTGGCAGTGTAGTGCTAACCATCAATGAAGAAAGAGTCCCTGAAAGATGACAACTCAGACTACGGGGAGCCCTGGGGACAGGTGGAGCAGGGAGAAGGGCTGCCCTACAGCTACCTTTCTGTGAAGCCTGAGCTCCAATTTATTATGATGCTGATGACTAGATCCAAGGAGGAAACCAAATGTTTGTGTACCAACCCTTCACCACCACTGACCACTTTAACTGGAAAGTCACGCCCCACCATACTGAGAAAAGCCTCAGGCCATGACGATCCTTTCCCAGTCCACCACACAAACCCACAAAACCACCTGGGTGACTATATACAACTCCTCATGACCTTACTCAATTTCAAGGAGAGAACGGAGTCACACAAGGGGCTCTAACCTGGCTCAAAGAGCACCCACCTGAGGGAAACCTGGACAGTGACCAATATGCCTGCACACAGTTTCCAGATGAGGACCCCCAATGGGATCCCAATGACACGATCAGGCTCAACAGTCTAGAAACTTTCCATAGGGTCTTAGTCGAAGAGTTCAGAGCTGGGAGCCGAAAGGCAGTAAACATGGTGAAGGCCACCCAAGTCTTACAAACACTCAATGAAAGTCTGGCTCAATTCTATGAGCAACTGTGCAAGGCATTTCATGTATACATGCCCTTTAACCTGGATGCTCCCCAAAGCCAAACAATGGTCAGTGCAGCATTCATTGCCGGGTCACAGGTTGACATCCAAAAAAGCTACAGAAGTTAGACAGGTTAACTGGTATGAACATTTCCCAGCTCATGGAGGTAGCCACCAAGGTTTATGTCAACTGTGATATAGAAACCAGGAGAGAGAAAAACTGGAAAATGAAAAAGAAAGCAGGCCTTCTCACAGCAGCAATAGTCGAAAGAAGCAACCCTGTGTCAAGGAAAGTAACCTGGGATGCCCTGTCCAAAGGAGGCACCCCACCCCAGGGCAAAATCAGTGTGCATACTGCAAGGAGGAAAGGCGCTGGCAGCAGGAGTGCCCCAACAGGCCACTCAACCCCAAGAAGGTGGCCAAAGCATTAGCCAGGAGAGCAAGCAGGGTGCTGCAAACTAAATCCTGGGTTTGCAAAAATTTGGAAGGAAATCTGCAAATCAGCTCATCAGACTTGTGGGAATAGAGGGCTCTGATGAGATTAGGACAGACCAGGCTCCTATTCTCTCAGCCCCGCAGAGCCTATCATCAGAGTCCAAATTGGGGGCCACACCATACATATGATGGTCAACACTGGGGCTCAACACTCTGTAATGACCAAGCCAGTGGGACCATTATCAAAAAGGCACGCCACCATCATAGGGGCAACTAGTAAAAGCACCCAGCGGCCCTTTCTCCAAGCCAGGACCTGTAACATTGAGGGCAAAGAAGTCACTCATGGGTTCCTGTATCTCCCAGAATGCCCAGTTCCCCTCCTAGGTTGGTACCTGCTGTCTAAACTACAAGCTCAGATTACCTTTGACACCACAGGGCAATCCACATTAACACTGGGACCACCAAAGCCTCTGACAGTAGCACTGACCCTCCCTCTCCAGGAAGAATGGAGACTGTTCTGCCTCAGCAAAGCCCACCAATCTACAGCCACACAGCTCCCCTTTGAAGATATGCCCAAAGAATGGACAGAGGGCAACCCAATGGGGATGGCACATGACATTCCTCCAATTATTTTTGAAATAAAGCCCATAGCCAGCGCAGTGAGCATAAAGTAATATCCAGTTCCATGTGAAGTGCAAGAAAGAATCCAGTTCATATTCAGAGATTGCTGAATGAAAGCATACTAAAGCCATGTCAGTCTCCATGGAATATCCCACTTTTGGTTAAAATGACCAATGGGGACTATCACCCAGTCCAGGACTTGCAAACAGTCAACTCAGCAGTAATGACTCTACACCCAGTGGTCCCCAACTCTTACACTCTCCTCAGCTTGATACCCTCATCAGCAGTCTACTTTTCATGCCTAGATCTCAGAAGCCTTCTTCTGCATTCAAATGGCACTCTGGAGTCAACAATCTTCACCTTTACTTGGGACAATCCAAGCTCCAGCAAAAAGCAACAGTTAACCTGGACACGGCTCCCTCAGGGATTCAAAAATGTGCCCACTATTTTTGGACAAGCCCTGGCCAGTAATCTCAAGTCCTTTAAACCAGAGAGCCATAATTTGTTTTTTCCTAGAATATGTAGATAACCTCATCCTCAGAAGTCCCACCTACCAAGACTGTTCTAGCAGAACCCATGCCCTCTTAAAACATCTGCAACAAAAGGGTTATCAGGTATCTAAAAAGAAAACCCAAATCTGCCTACCTCACATCAAGTATCTAGGTTATAAAATAGCACAGGGGCTCTGCAAATTAGAACCTGAAAGAAAAGAAGCAATCTGTAGCCTCCCTGAGCCCAGCACTCACCGAAAGTTGTGAGAATTCCTTGGAGCAGATGGATTCTGTTGCATTTGGATCTCCAATTTTGGGGTCCTCCTGTGCCCTTTGTATGAAGCCATAAAGGGAAGGGGGATCATGAACCCCTGCTCTGGGAAAACCCACAGAAAGATGCTTTCACTGCTCTCAAGCAGGCTCTGATGGAAGCACCAAGCCTCGGGCTTCCAGATCTCAGTAAATCATTCTGCCTCTACATCCATAATCACCAGGGCATCGCAGTAGGAGTACTCACTCAGTACCTGGGTTCCTGGCAAAGACCTGTAGCCTATCTCTCCAAACAAGTGGATACTGTAACCCAGGGATGGCCCTCATGCATGCAAGCTGTAACTGCTGCAGCAATGTTAACACTAAAAGCCATAAAATTAACTCTTGGGCAGCCTATGATTGTTCGGGTTCGGCACGCGGTAGTCACAATCTTAGGAGCCAAAGGAACACACTGGCTTACTAACAGCCCCCTGGTTAAATATCAGACCCTAGTATGTGAAAATCCATCCATCCAGCTGGAACTCATAAAACTTCTGAATCCTGCTACTCTGCTACCTGTCAAGCAGGGGTTCCAACCCATAACTGCCTGGAGACATTGCGAGAGGTGTATTCCAGCAGGCTGGACATCCAAGACCAGCCACTACCAAATCCCAACATGGAGTTCTTCATGAATGGGAGTGGCTTTGTTCATGGCAGTGACAGCGAGTGAGAAATGCAAAACCAGTGAAAACACAGCGTCTCCTGGGTAACACATCAGCACAAAAAGCAGAACTCATTTCCCTCACCTGAGTCCTACAACTTGTGGCTGGGGCCAAGGTTAACATCCACACAGACTCCAAAAATGCCTTCCTTACCTGCATGTGCATAGAGCCTTATACAAACAAAAGGGGCTCATTGACTCAGGAGGAAAGGACATTAAATATGGCACACAGATTCTGGAACTACTAGAAGCAGTTTGGGAACCCACCAAAGTGGCAATGATGTACTGCAAGAGATGCCAGACAAGCCACCACCCCATTGCTCAAGGAAATCAGAGGGCAGATGCTGAAGCAAAATGAGTGGCATGGGAGGGATTCCTATCTAAGGACCTAATCACTGTCCTCATTCCCCAGCCTCTTAATTATCAGAAACTCCAGTATACACAGCCTGCTCTCATCCTCCAGCCTCTGAATCACTGGGAGCCACTATATACTCAAGCCAAGAGAGAGTGGATACTCTCTGAGAGTGGGACACAAGGAGCAAACAGGTGGTGGACATTGCCCGATTACAGAATAGTCGTGCCTCAAATATTAGCCACAACCATAGTTCAAGACTACCACAAAAGCACACACTTGGGAAAAATCCATCTTAAAGAAGTATTAGAAAGATTCTTCTACATCCCAAGTTTAGCCGCTATCACCTATGCCACATGCCAGCGATGCATGACATATGCAAAGAATAACCCTCACCAGGGACCCACGGGAGCCCCAGGAGTCCAACGAATCAGCAGTATGCCTCTTGAATATCTAGTAGTTGATTTCACCAAAATGCCACAATCCAGAGGCTACAAATACCTCCTAGTCCTCGTTTGCACCTTTTCCAACTGGGTGGAAGTCTTTCCCACTTGGACAAAAAAGGCTGAAGAAGTGGCCAAAGTTCTGCTCAGGGAAATCACTCCTTGATATGGGTTATTTCTCTCAATTGGCTCCAACAATGGACTCACCTTCATTTCCAAAATCACTCAAAAGATTGCCAAAGCACTGCACTTATGATGAAAACTGCACACCGCTTACTGTTCTCAAAGTTCAGGGAAAGTAGAGCGAATGAATTGTACAATGAAGACTTGCATTGCCAAGATTTGCCAAGAAACTGGGCTAACATGGGTGCAAGTACCCCCGAGTGCCCTCCCCAAGTTCAAGCCAGCCTAAGCCAAAAGCTAAGCCTAACCCCTTATGAAATCCTCTTTGGGAGCACCTCCCCCCATCCAAAATATAGAAGGGAACCTCATAGAAAGAGGAAACTTATCAATAGCTCAGCAAATGATCAGCTTAGGAAAAAACCTACAAAATCCGCATCACTGGGTCTAAGAAAGGGCCACCATTAACTTAAGCAGCTCCATATACCCGCACCAACCAGGAGATGCAATCTGGGTTAAAGACTGGAAATCAGTTCCACTAACCCCTCAATGGCGTGGACCCTATCTTGTCATTTTATCCACCCCCACTGCAGTTAAAGTAGCTGAAATCACCCTGTGGATACACCATAGTCGAGTCAAACAAGCTGTCCCAGAGTCCTGGACATGTATTCCAGACACCCACAACTCAACCAAACTCATCTTGTGAAAGAACAAAAATGCTAAGCCCTGCTCCAGTCACACCCCAATAGCTGATTGTCTATGCATAGCCGAAGAGTAGTAATCCAGTTTAATTCCAGTTACAAAGTCCCTTCGGTTATTTTCCCTACTCCTAGCCCTGACCCTCCCCTGGTTCCAGGTCAGCACCACAGAGTGTGGGCTATGTATCCAAGAAGTGCAAATGGGGGCCCATGTCAATACTACATTAATATATCATAGCCATTACACCTGCAAGGACCATATAACCACCTGCCCATTTCAGGGAATCTCCTATAGTGTCTGTAACGTATCTGGCCAAATAACCTGTTTTGACCCCAAGTCCCCAACAGTCTTCTGTCAATGGGAAATAAGAGCATTTAATCAAGATGGGGAGCTACTTAACTCCACCCCAGCCACTAGCCAGAATGAATGAGTGTCCCTCCTATTTGATGTATGTCAGGTCATAGACTCCAGAATACCATGGAACACCAATAATGGAGGGCTCAGCTGGGAGTAGGAACATACTCATAACAATAAGTATGTGAGCACTCCAGAAATGAAAAGTGCAGCCCAAGGCGGGGGGTGGGGTGGGGAGCCTTCTGGTGCAATTACTTAGGTGCATACTACTGCCCCTACTGGTCCTGTGTCACCTGGGCCGCCTGGGCCACAGAAACTAGACAAGCAGCTGTCTTCACCAAAGAACAGCCCCAACTAACTGCTCACATGGTCAATGTAACCCCTTAACCCTCACCATCCTAAACCCTGAATCTGGCCACACCCAGCGAGTCCAAATGGGCCTCCATATTGACGGTAAAGAAATAGACCCAGGAGACTACATCTGGGTTGGGTATCAGGAAAACCCACTCGCAAGTAAAGCCCACTCTGTGTTCCACTCCTATGAAGAAATGGAAAGACCCTTTTCCATTCTGCAAGTAGCAAAAAACCTCTTTATAAACTTAGCTGAGGTAGTAGGAACAGCCTTAAATGTCTCCTCATGCTATGTATGTGGAGGTACTAATATGGGAGTCCAATGGCCCTGGCAAACTGGAGAATACAATTACAGTCAACCATATAATGAAACTGGCCTCCTGGCTTTCCCCTGAGATGGTTTATGGCCGTTGCAAACTTCTGTCATAGGAAAATATTGTGCTTCAAGGGTATGCCTAAACTCCTCTATACCTGTTGGAAACCTAATATGTATGGAGGGAAGATTCCAAAATCACACCACCAATACAATGGAGCCTTGGGGAACATGGAATGAATCTGACGTCATTCTCATAAATCGTCCTTTCCCCAAATTAATCACAGTGTGGAACGCCACTGCACAGGGTCCCTTTACTGCCCCAAATGGTCTGTACTGGATTTGTGGGAAAGTCGCATTCCAAGAACTTACCCAAAATTGGTGTGGTACTTGTATGCTTGGTACAATAAAACCCTCCTTCTTCCTCATTCCCTTAGCAGAAGTGAAAGAGCTGAGCCAACCAGTGTATCAAAATGTAAGAGATAGACGGGCTGTCATTACCTGGGCTGATGATGAATGGCCCCCTGAGCATATAGTCCAGCACTATGGGCCAGCAACTTGGGCAGAGGATGACATGTGGGGTTATTGAACCCCTATCTCTATGCTAAACTGAATCATCTGCTTACAAGCCGTGGTAGAAATATTAACTAATGAAACCTCCCATGCTCTAACCTTACTAGCCCAACAGCAAACTAAATTCAGAAACACTATCTATCAAAACCATCTCACTTTAGACTATCTCCTGGCAGCTGAAAGGGGTATGTTCTGAAAGTTCAATCTCTCTAATTGCTGCCTTGAATTAGACAGCACTGGAAAGGTTATTGATGAAATTACAAGCAAAATGGTAAAAATTGCTCATGTTCCAGTGCAAACCTGGTATGGTTGGAATTTAAGTAATCCCTTTGGAAACTGGCAATAAATAGCAGAAAATTTCAAACTTCTATGGGAATAATTGCCTTCCTCGAAGGAGGATGCTCCATACTTCCTTGCCTCTTCCCTTTCATTGTAAGCAGGATATGCACTTTGATAAATGGTATAGTAAAAACACAGACAGCCACCCATCTCATGGCTCTATATACATAGCAGTCAGTCCAGAGAGACTCTGACAGTAGTGATGCCAAAGCTTAACAACCTTAAGTAGGCATCAAAGTACGGGGGGGGGGGGGGGGGGGGGAGGGTAATATGGCCTGTGCATGAATTCAAACTTATGTAATTCTATATCCAAGTATGCCTAGTTCCCAGAAAGCCAATTAAGTGATATAGGCTCTATAGGCTTTGACTATTCAGAAAGGATGCAGACAATGTTTATTCAAACTTACATTCAGATGGAATGTGAGGGATATGTTAATTCAAGCTTATCTGGAATGTGGGTGGTATGTTAATTCAAACCTACCTGGTATCCAAACAAACCCCTAAAACTCTAAAAAACTAACAAAGAAAGTCCTTTTTGCATAGAAGCACCACTTGACTCCCCACTCCTACAACCTCTGTATAAAAGGGACCTAGAAATCCTATTTAGGGCTCAGTTTTTTTGGACAGAAGTCTGCCAGGCTTGACTGGCTGTTAATAAATCTTCCTTCTCAGAGATATCTCATGTCCTGGCCTTCGATACCATGATCACCCAACTTGTCTCTGCTATAACAATTCCTACTGAAGTTCGATGTAACATTGACCAGTCTCAGACTAATAGATTCAGCATCACCTGGGAAATTGTTAGAAATGTGTATCTTCAGGGTTTCACCCCAGCCCTGTTGAATCAGAAACTGGTGATGGGTCCCAACCACATGTGTTTTAAGGAGCCCTCCAAGTGATTTTAATGCAAGCTTAAATTTGAATACCACTGCTTCTCATAATCCCTCCAGTTGTCCTAGAAGGAATGAAACACCAAAGTGATTAATTGGCTTGTTCACATTAAGAAGTGGATAATATTATAAGCAACAAAAGTAAGTCAAAATAGTCTTTTTAGAAAACTAACCCCCTGGTTTATTTAAAACTTGAAGTAGACCAAATACATATCCTTCTATTTTCCTTGTATTTGTGAGTATAAAGAGTGGGCATAAAACAGTGGTTATGAATTTGTTTATTTTATTTTAAAATGTTTGAATTTTCTTAAAATCTTTGAAAACTTAAGTTCAAGGCTATTTGTCAAAATGACAGAATTATTTTTAATATGCCTTAAATACTTTGTATTCATTGGAAGACAAACTCAATTTAATAAATCTAAAGGATTGTTTCTGCCTTTTATGATATGGCAGAATAAGTCACACAGTTTATTAGAAATTAGACTATAAAATGCCCAGGATTATTCAAGTTTTGAATAGGAAGTGTGCACTTTGTAAAATATTTTATGAGTGCCAATTCAGACATTAGAGCTAGGGGGAAAAAAAACTCATTCTGTTTGCAAGGTGCTATCTTTGCCAAAACAGACTGTGATTAAAATAAAGCCTGCTCACCTGCAAAGTGAGGGATGAAATTCTAGTCAAGCACATCATTGCTTGACTACCCCCCTTTTTAAAAAAATAAAATTGGCATCTAACCCACTATAGACTTTGCCAGAGAATAAACAGAGAACCATAGAACTCATAGTACAAATGCTCAGCTTTATGTTTCTTGTTTCTTATAATACTCTCAAATTTGAATGTCAATGAAAAAAAAAAGTTTCCAGAGGAGAGATGGTCCAGCTTTGAGGTCCATATCCTGTCATTGATTTCTATGCAACACTCTCATCGACTTCAATGGGAGTTCCGCACTTGGATCAATGTCAGGATATGGGCCTTTACATTTAGATGTGAAAGTGTTTTAATAGTGGTTGGCAAACTAATGATGAATTAGAGTAAAAGACAAAGAATTGGCTGGAAACATTCGACCTATAAGTTACCCATAAACATTAACAGAGTTGATTGTTTTGTAATGTAATTGGCAATTTACATATGTTGATTTTGGACATCAAATGTCCCAGTACACTAATTAAATTTCTGTACTTGAGTCTATTCTGGTAACTAATGAAGAGTGTGAATTTAAAGCATTTT
The DNA here is from genome assembly GCF_030445035.2 of Dasypus novemcinctus. NCBI lineage: Eukaryota > Metazoa > Chordata > Mammalia > Cingulata > Dasypodidae > Dasypus > Dasypus novemcinctus. The sequence goes on from NC_080679.1 coordinate 31,826,388, forward strand.
TAAAATTTTTTTAAAAAGTCTGCTGGTGACCAAGTCATTTGAATTAAATTGCCCTCTTGATCAATGAGTATCCAAAGCACATGGTTGCCTTTCTTGACTGAAAGTTCATGGTAAGATCTACTTTCTGGATCTCATGATTCAGGACACTATTATATCTCTACCAATTTACTAGAAACTTTGAAGTTCAGCTAGTTCAGCTTTTTTTTCTTTCCTCTAAAGCTTTTCATGCAGATAACATTAAAAAAAAAAGAATTTTAAAAATGAATTTTCACCATCACCTCTTCTTATGGTCGATTTTAAATGCTTAACAGTGATAACCAATAGGGAAGTTTTTCTTTCTGTGTCTGTGTGTGCATACATCTATAGTGTATTTGTACATATATCCTAGAATATATATAATATATATAGTGTATATCTATGTAAGTTTTCTTTTTCATTTCTAAACAGATATAAAGAATATGTGGTCATAAGCTCCATCTAAGTGTAAGATTAATTTAAGTTTGCAAATCTGTCTTCAAGGCCAAATGCTACATGTCAGTTAAAGCTTTTCCTCTTGCTCATTTTCTAATTTTACATCTTTGCTAATGCCTTCTTACACCAAGTTATGCTACTATTTGTGTTTATCATGGAATTTTACCAAAGTAAAATCTTAGGATTTCATTATGAGCACTCCCAGAACATCCTGTAATCATAATAGGAAAGCACCTAATCCTGAATTGGGAACCAACTTTGGCTCCAATTTCCAGATTCTCCACTGGCTTTAAATTACTGAAGTCACTGTTCTCTAGGCTTTAGTGTGAAGAGGGTTGGTTGTAAATGTTTTCATTCCCTTTAACCTAAATGAAGATCCAGTTGTAAGCATCCCTTTTCCTAATTATAACCTCCTATTGTGTGATCATCAGTTTGAAAGAGGGCAAAAGTTCAAGATTTCTTGTATCAATTGCTTCAAAATATTCATCCCCCTAATGCCCTCATTCATAAAGCCAGCAGTCTGCAGTTTAAGTTATTGCAAAAGTTATAACAGTCTGCTCTTCAAATCTCATTTACATTCTATTGCATAGCAACATGGTTATTTCTAGTACAGATAGTTATGTTTAATAATAATTTTAATGAGTAAAGACTTTTAATATAGGAAGGAGTGATATATGATTTAATGCTGTGCTTTAGAACGAAAGGAATGGCACTTACGTTTCCATCTCTCTTCCAAATCTCACACTAAACATTTCAGATTCCTACTGCCAGGGTTGCAGAGATTAGTTACTGGAAGAATACATATGTGGGAAGGGAGGAGGAAGAAAGCTTGTGCCAGGAAAAAGCAGGAAAAAGAATATTTTTGTTAATGGAATAGCTGATGAACTTGTAATAACAACACTACCTAAATATATGTACAGAATAGAGAAAAAATGCTAATGTCAGTTGAGACATAAAATGTAGGCATTGCCAAATGAATATATTTTCTGTGTTTAAAGCTGAATATTTTACTAGTTGCTATCAATCTTTTGCTTTAATTGATTTCATTTTTAAAGCAAGGCAGAGATTGAGGCAGAGATTATTTTTTGTGCAGAGATTTATAGGTGAATTCTAATGTAGACCTATTCTGTAGTTTGATGTAGCCAGCTCCATATCTAGCACAACTCATGCACCTTAAGTAACAACCAAATGGTAGGGGCATTGATACACAAAATAGCAAGGTAAATCCAGTAATTTCATGATACCAATTTTAGGCAAAACTAATTCCAAATAGCATTCTAAGAAATAATAGAGAACGGTTTCCATATTAAAATAGGGGAAATTTCATTTAGCTTTCATTTTCACCTCTTACTAATCTAGTATCTCCATCTAGTTTTACAATATTTATGTCATTTGACTCATCTGAATCATTTAATATATCCACATATTAAATGGGTATTACTATTATCAAAGAGATTTTGAGAAAATTAGAATTTCTTATGTGTTTGGGATTTTCTCTTGAAAAATCCTAGGCCTGAGTAAAATATTGACATTAGAAATCACAAACTTCAGAATAAATTAAACATGCAAGTATTTCTTTTAAACTTTCCAAAGCAACAGGAATACAATAAATGATTTTTTTTCATTCTAGTAGCAACAAAGATATGAAATGATAGTTAAAACCTAAGTAATCTTAAAACATTTAAAAATTAATTAAATTAAAACAAAAAATTAAAAATTAAAAAAATTTAAAATTTCAAAGTTACACTGTGCTTTTAATTCACTAATTTTAAAAAGTATTTTTTAACAGTCTTCTTTTTAATGCTCTTTTGTGCTTTCAGTGGAAAAAATCTAAAATTTGTATCTAAGTACTTTACACATTGTAGACACATGATATATATTTTGTTGAATGCACATTGATTCAGTAATTATCCAGAAAATTTAGTTGTAACTTAAAATCTTAGTGGCTATTATCTGTGCGATTTTTAGTTTGTGCTTTCTTGGGTACATACATGGGAAGATTAAGCTTTCTTTGTTCTTGTTTTCATTTTCTTTCTTTCCTTTTCCTTTTTTTTTTTTTTTTTTTTTTCGTGCTGATCAGCGTGTAAAGCGTCCTTCAGGGTCAATGAAAACTCAAACTAGTGTCATTTCAAATGATAATCCAATGAGATTAACTCCAAAAGTAATAGAACAAAACAGAACAAGAGTGTGTATTTGTCCACGTGTGCACAAATTTCTCCATTCTGAAGCTGGATGTCAGCACATAATGGAACTTTATAGATATATGCTCTTTGCTCCTAAACCCAAAAGTACTGTACATATGCAAACCAAGTTGCCAGGTCCCATTAGTCTGGGGCCATGACAATGGTTGACATTTGCTAAGTATGCCCCACCCAAATCATTTTTCTGGTGCACAGCTGTGTCTTAGGAACACAGCTGTGCTTCCTGTGAGCCCTCCAACATTTATTATGCAGCTGTGAAAGCTGCTTAGAAAATTGTTAGGGGGCAGCTGCAGAGGCTGCTGGTTGTAGCAATCTGTTCAAACCTGACCAGAGTGAAGATTCAGTGGCAAATGTGAGAAACTCTTTTAACCAAAATACTCTGAACGCACACTGATATGTGCTCTGGAATTTGAAGGAAAAAAATCAGGCCTAAGATTTCTTGTGATATTTTAGTTTCATTTATTATGGATCTCACTTGAATCTCAAAAGCATCACTATATTAAATAGCTTCTAGATTATGTTAGCAAATTTCCACATGGATAGTCACATCAATAAAATGTGTATGGTTCTTTCTAATTGTGTTTAAGAACTGGAAAATTTCCCTTTTATTTATTTTTTAAATGAAATACCAGCTCATGTATCTTTGAAAATTAAATCATGTGCTTAATATACTATATTAAGTCAGAATTTAACCCCTTAAATTCTCTTCTACATGCTGATTTAGTCTTATAAGATCAACATTTAAAAATATCTATTCTATTTAATATATTAGCTTAATTTTTTCTTTTATTAGTTAAAAAGATATGAACACTACTGAACAATTAGTACTGTACTAAGTTTGGTAAAGTATGTAAAAAATAAAAGATTCCCTCTCTGATTTCAAAGACATGCAAGATATTAATGTGAAACATGTTATTGTGCTTGATTAAGGCCTCAAATTAATGACAAAAATAAAAAATAGAAAAGAATAACCATTCCTGTGTGCTTAAAATTGAAAGAGAAAGTGGGAATAGAGTAAGATTTTAAACATTTGACTGGATTTGGGGAGAAAAATCATGGCAAATTTTCCTAGAAAATGGAAAGAGAACTTCATAAGCAACAATATAAAGGTAGGGAAGAATTTTGGCATATTCAGTGGACAGAGATGAGCTCTGTTGAGGCAGAGGGTATGTTAAGGAATTGGAGATTTAAAAAAAGCAAGGTAAAGAAGAGACAAACTTTGGAGAATTTTAAATGGCTGATGAGTAATCACGTTTGCTCCTTTAAAAATTGGAAAATGTTAAGTATTCTAACATTAAAAAAAAAACACAAAAACCTGCCTGAGTAGTGAAGGATGTATTATTTACCTTCCCAGGACCAACCTTTGGGCCAGATTCAAAATAAATACTCAGCTAATAATGGAAAAAATGTTTGATGAGTCAAATACCAGAGACAGTTTTAAATATAAAAGATAGAGTGAATTTAACTGGTATTTCTGTCAGGGGTCTAGCAAGAACCAAGCAAATTCAACTGGGGCTTTGTAAAAGATGTTTTAATGAAGGTACTATTTACTGGAGTGTGACCAGATTTAAGAGAACTGGCAAGGGTGGTTGAGGCACCTAGAGACTTACAGACCCCCTGGGGTCAGGGGGAGAAACAACAGTTAGTTCAGCCCCAATGAGATATGGAACCATGAAAGAGGGGCTGCAAAATAGAAGCTGAAGTCTAAGAAGCAATCAACCCAGAACTGAGTGAGAGCAAAAAAAGAAGTGAGAGGAATGAAAACTTCAAACTCTCTCCTCCTGCTTGTAAATTCCTAATGACCAAATGCAACCAAGAGCCAGAAAGCAAGAGGGGATTCAGCCTCCCAGGACACAAACAGGGCTGAGATAGACTGAGAATGGATCTGGGGGCAAAGGGAGAAATACCAGCACAACGGTTTTTGGATTTTTTTTTTTTTAACTTCTAACTATGGAGACAAAAACTTCATCTAAAATACAGGTTACATACACATTACTGGCTTTCATAATTTATATATAGTCAATGGAAAAGCAGTTAACATTTCTCTTTAGTACACCAGAATTCTCTGGTTTTGAAGGAATGTCTTCACATATTGTGTTGAGTAAAATGGAACAAAGTCATTATAGACAGTTCACAAATGGAAAAATTCAAATGGCTAATAAAAATATGACAAAATATCTGACTTGATTAGCAATCAAAGAAGTTTAAGAAACCAATGTGATTCCATGTTTTTATGATCAAACTGGAATGACAAAAAGAGAGGGTGATTCTCAGAGTCGGTGAGAATACAGTCTGACAACATTTTTTTATATTGATTAGGTTCTAAAATTGGTACAATCTGTCTAGAAATCAGTTTTGCTATTTACATCAAGAAACTTAACTGAATTAATTCCCTTTGCTCTAAAATTTTTATTTAGAGGAATTTATCCTAGGGAAATAGGCATGCAAAGATGAATGGACAAGAATGTTTGCTTTATTGTTATTTAAAATAGCAATATTAGGGAAACTGAAATGGCTCAACTAATTGGGCTCCTGTCTATTATATAGGAGGTGCAGGGTTCCATGCCCGGTGCCTCCTGGTGAGGGCGAGCTGGCCCATGCAGAGTGCCAGCCCACACGGAATGTAGCCCCGCACAGGAATGTTGCCCTGCATGGGAATGCTGCTCCATGTGGGAAAACTGCCCTGCACAGGAGTGCCAGCCAACACAGAGAGCTGGCGCAGCAAGATGATGCACCAAGAGACACCAAGGAGAAAAAATAAGAAGACATAGCAGAACAGGGAGATGGGGTGATACAAAAGAGTAATTGCCTCTCTTCCACTTTGGAAGGTCCCAGGATTGGTTCCCGGAGCGACCTAATGAGAATACAAGCAGACACAGAAGAACATGCAGTGAATGGACACAGAAAGCAGACAATTGGGGGAATTGGGTGGGGGTGGGGGAATAAATAAAAATAAAAATAAATCTTAAAAAAATGGAAATATTAGAAAAACAAATACTTAGCAAAGTATGAGAGCTTTAAAATTATGTTATTATAGAATACTAGCAATGACTAAAAACTGTTTTGAAAGAAAGTAAACAAGACAAATGATAAAGATGTAAGTATAAAAAATACGGAATAAGATTTTTTAGCAGAAAAAAATGAAAAAAAGAGACTAAAATCATGTACACCAAAATGTTAACATCAATTTCATTGTTTTATCCTTTACATTTATATCTTTAGTCTATCTGGAATTCGTTATGATTTATGATATGATGAAGGAGCTGACTGTATTATTTCCAAATGTGTAGCCAGTTGGTCCAGCCCCATTACTGACAATTGAATTCCCATATAGAAGAATATTTTCATAATTTGGAGGAAGGCCTTTCAAAACATGACACAAATCCCAAAAGCCATAAAGGAAAAGAATGACAGATTGGCTGCACAAAAAGTTTAAAATCCTGTTTTGTGAAATAAACAATCAACAAAGATAAAAGAAATGTCATATTTGGGGAAAATATTTACAATGTATATAACAAACCAAAGTCTAATGTCCATAAGATATTAACTATACTCACAATTAATAGGAAAAGGAACACAAACCAATGAAAATGGGCAAGTGATATGAATAGGAAATTCTCAAGAAACGTAAAACATTTTTTTAAGTAAAAAAAGTTAGCATCAGTAATCTTTGAATGGTAAGTTAGTAATAATTTTATTTCATTTTCTGTTTCTGTCCTTTTGTTTGTATTTTAGCAGTAGAAATTTGAGCTCATACTCCTTGTTGGTAGTACATTATTGTTAGTCCCTGAAAAGTCCTCTTCTTATTTTATTTATTCCCTTTTATCTCTAATCCTCACTCTCATTCCTTTCCTGCTCACAGGCAGCATTTAATGGCTTGATACTTATAGTATTTTAGGTGATTGCGTTCTTATTAAATGCGACTTGTTTTATGTGCATATATTTTAATTTAGTTAAATGATAATGTGCTATAGATTTCATTTTCTTCTTATATTTTATTTTAATTAAGCGCTTTTTTAAAGGTCTACTCACTTTGCTGTGTTTATATCTAGTCCTTCATTCCTTGCTCCAGTTTAGTATTTCATCTCTAAATAATATAAATTATTATCAGAATATAATAAAAATGGCTTTCTAAAATGCTGGATTAGCATTACAGAATCCTGCTATGCATCCTTAACTTGATGGATAACTTTAGATCATAGGGATCTTCAAGGACCCTTTGAAGAAGTATGTAACCAAGAGTTTAAAATTAACAAATAATTATGATTACTAAATCATTATATAGATGCCTTTATATTATAAAATAGCAAAATGTTAATACCTGAAATGTTGAAACTGGCTAGAGTGATTCCACCCCTATTTATGATTGCTGTAGACTTAACTTCACCTTTATGTATGTATACTATTGTGTGGCAGTTCTAGATTGAATTACCCTTGTATATATTTACTATTGTGATGTAATTCTAGATTGAATTTACCCTTGTGTATTCTTACTATTGGGATGGTAACCACTCCACCTATCACTGTTTAATACCCATATGAAAGACCTTGTAACTGACCTTCCTTCTGTATACCCCTATCCCAAATCCTTGTGACTGAACCTAGTTTGCTACCATACCCCCATCTATCCAGTTCAGCCCCTTAATGTTTATTAATAAAGGAACCTGTGTCTAGCTCCACCCTAATTATTCATTAGCACCCTGATGTTATAAAATATTATGGAGGCATTTTGGGGCCAGAAGGCCACAGTGCTTCAATATTTGTGCAACCAAATAAAACTCTCTTTGAAACCCCTGTGTCTCAGGAATTGTTTCAAAGGTGCATCAGTAGAAAAGAACCCACTTTTGCTCAGTGTCATTTTGGCAATTCTGGTGGGACTAAGGACAAAGGGATCCCTGAAGGAGTCCAACTGCCCAAAGTTCTGGGGTCCCAGTGACAGAGGTAAGCACAGTAATGGAGCTTTCTGTGGCCACTAGATCTTCCTGGTTTAAAAGCTCAACAGGGAAGTGGATGTGGCTCAACCACTTGGGCACCTGCCTGCTACATTAGAGGTCCTGGATTCGGGTCGGTGCCTCTTAAAAGAAGATGAGCAGATGCCATTTCCTGCCACAACAGTGCTAGATCCCACTGCAACAGAGCTAGATGCCTCCCCCATTGCAAAACAAGCAGGGGCCACAACCAGCAGACACCCAAGCTCAGGGGGAGTGGATGTGACTCAGTCTCTTGGGCACTTGCCTCTCATGTGGGAGGTCCCAGGTTCAGTTCCCAGTGTCTCCTGCAGAAGGTGGGCAGACAGGTGAGTGAACCATCTGGGGGAACGGGGGTATAAATTAAAAGAAGAAAAGTAAATAAAAAACCAAATCTTTAAAAAATAATAATAAAAGCTCAACAATTGGGTTTTCCTACCTTGCTGGCACTCCAGACCCTAAAGGCTCTTTGAAGCTTCAAAGAAAAAAATCGTTCCAGACCCAAGTCTGGACATCTGAATGGGTGAGGTGATCACAAAGGGAGAATTGAATCAGGAAGTTAGTTCAACAATTTAAGTACCCTTAAATTCCTTCCAAAACAATTACCCTTGTGCTCTGACCTCTCCACCTTTTTCCTCATTTTTTGAGGGTACCAATCCATCTAGGGTTCAAATACCTGCCTTAAGTCTAAGTGTAACCCTGAACTTTTAGTCTGTCAGTTTGATATACTCCTGTCTGTTGGATATACTCGTGAACCTTACGTTGGTTGGTTTAGTATATGCCTGAAAAGTAATCCAGAATATAGGAAGTGTTAAGTGTCTGTTAAATTGTGTGTGTTATTTATGTATAGTAAATGTTCAGTTATCTGTCTAAACTGCTAGATTAGTGTTTAACTGCATTTATACTGCTCAGGTATTCCTAATTGTTTACTAGTTACTCAAATTCTTTAAAATGGGGATTCTAATTTTACTAGCATTCCTAAATGTAACCCTTTAAGCTGTATTTTATTTCTTTTTTTTAAAGATTTATTTATCTACTCCCCCACCTCCTGTTTTCTGCTTTCTGTGTATTCACTGTGCATTCTTCTGTGTCTGCTTGTCTTCTCTTTAGGTGGCACCAGGAACCTATCCTGGGACCTTCTGGAGTGGGAGACTGGTGTTCAGTCTCTTGTGCCACCTCAACTCCCTGGTCTGCTGTGTCTCTTACTGTCTCTCCTCTATGTCTCTTCTTGTTGAGTCATCTTGCTGCGCCAGCTCTCCACTCAGGCCAGCTTGCATGCAGGCCAGCTTGAGTTTACCAGAGGGCCCCAGGAACCAAACCCTGGGTCTCCCATATGGTAGACAGCAGCCCAATCGCTTGAGCTACATCTACTTCCCAGGCTATATTTTAAAAGATGGGAAAATCTAAGCCACAGGCCTGTGAAAAAGCAGGAAACAGTTTGCTTTTGTTGTTTGTTGGTTGGTTAGGTTTTTTCCCTGTAACAAAGTTTGGCCTCAATATAACTTAGAATCAGAATGAAAATGACCAGAGAAAGGTTCTATGTAGAAGAATTCTATATCTCCATTTAGCCAGTACAGCTCTCTAAGATCAGCAGCTGAGCCAGAAAAAAATTTCTTCTCCTTTGGAAATGGCTCTAGAAGTTGATAAAGAATTTGTGTACACACTTACCTCATTCTCCCATCAGATTTACAGAAGTGGAAAAATGGTGGCTCACTCTATGAAAAGGACTCAGAGAAAATAAATAGCTTAATTATTCCAACTTGTAATTGGACTGGTATTGAGGCCTTGCAGATAACAGGAAATGAAGGGAAAATAGTAAATGAAGAAGCAGAGCAGGAAGCAGATAAGAAACAGAAAAATCCTGACAACCCAGTGTATGCTAGAGAAAATAGCTGCTCCAGTAAAGACTCTTAAATGGAATGCTAATGGTGCTGAGGACTGGACTAATTTAGAACAGAAAGAGGCCACTGAAGGAATAACTTTACAAAGATAAAGTGAAGTAATATAAAAATTAGAAGAAGTTCCCTCCACCTACCTAGAAAGAATTCATACTGCCTGTAGCAGTTTGATATGGCTATAAATGCCAAAAATAGATATTGGATTATGTTTGTAATCTAATCTGTACCTGGGCCTGATTGAGTTATGATTAGGGCTTTAATTGGGCCATGTCATTAGGGCATTGGGTCCCTGCCCCTTGGTGGGTGGGGATTCACAGATAAAAGGCATGGCAAAGGACAGAGTTGAGGGTTTCTGATGTTGGAATTTTGATGTTGGAGTTTGATGTTGAAGTCTTGAACTAGAGTCCTGGGGAAGGAGACAGAGCTGTTCACCTGATAGTCTACAGCTGACCTTGTGGAGAGAGGCAAAGCCTAGAGAGCCTCATAGTCTACAGCTGACCTTGTGGAGGAAACAGAAGAGCTGAGCCCAGAGGAACCCAGTTAGACTGAACCCTCACAGATGTCAGCAGCCATCTTGCTCCAACATGTGGAAACAGACTTTGGTGAGGGAAGTAACTTATGCTTTACGGCCTGGTAACTGTAAGCTCCTAGCCCAAATAAATACCTTTTATAAAAACCAACCAATTTCTGGTATTTTGCATCAGCACCCCTTTGGCTGACTAATACACTGTCTATCAACAATACACTATTAAAGATCTGGAAAATCCAGAAAATACCAGACTTAAGTTTTACTGTCCAAGGTTCTCCAGATATAAGAAGGAAGCACAGAAAATTGATGGGGATTAGAATTACCTATCTCTAGTTTAGTTAGCTTTGCTTATAAAGTGTATTACAATAGTGACCATGTTAAAGTAAACCTGCACTTCACAATGCAAATGATCCTACTCAAAACTCTAATAGATGGGAAACAATCAGAACAAGACTGCTTCAAAAAGGTAAGACACCTGGACCCAACCTCCACCCTTTCAGGGACAGGAGAAAAATTTAAACTATTAATGTGTCTTTTGCAAGAAAGACCCTGAAAAGGTATTGTCCTAGATGCTTCCAGGAAAAACCCCAAGAACACCTAGGTGGGAACCAATAGAAACCTGGAATGAAAGGTCCCAGGGGAGGGAATCTTTACTACTGAATGAAAACCAAATATTTGAAGCATAACTTCCTAAAAGTACTTTCCTTGTGTTACCGGATTTTATTTAGGTTCTTGGCTATGCTGCAGAAATGAATTTCAAGGGCACAAGTGAGTTAGGCCAGTAATTTATTCAGGTAGGAGGGAAGAGAAATGGGTGAAAATAATAGGGCAGGGTTCCCAGGTAGAGAGAAAGGGGCTGAAAAGTGATAAAGAGGGTTGATTTACAGGATACAATTTTCCATTATAAGTTATAAATGCCCAGATTTACTTGTATAGCCACAGAGGAAAAATGGCAAGAGTGGTGTGCAGGGGACAGCAACGGGTCCAGAGGCAAGAGAGCTGAGAGCAAGAGCACTTGTTCAGGTCCTGCTTGGCTTTTTGAACTGTTAATTATTCCACCCCTTTGCTTATGGCAGGGGAGGGGATCCAGCTGTCTGCTGTTTTCATTGATTACCCCACCCATCAATTCCCCATGAGGGTCTAATAAAGTCCCTAGGAAATATCTTAGGGACTTTTTCTAGGAAGCTTTTCCTAGCTTCCAGAAGAAGTCTTTTGTTCTGGATAGCAGAATCTTGGGGGTGGAGGTTTTCCAGCAGCCATCTTGGGGTTACTGTTGTCCACGTGGACTCTCTGCCAGGTTCCAGATCCACCTATTGATTCCCTATCTTACTAGCCTGCTTTACTTGCTAAAAATCCGTTAACCAGATAATATCCAGATAACTTTTCTCCAGTTTTTCTATATATGAAAGTGTTTCCAAGAACAAGCTTGCATATTACAGGCAACAATGATCCCAAAAAAGATCTGAAAAGTCATAAAAATCAGAGATGTGAACTGATAAGAAACCTGGAGACAACCATACCAAAAGAGTGAGAATTATGAATCAAATTAGTGAACTTTATGTTTCTGTTGGTGTGTCTAACTCTATTTGTGTCTGTCTGCTCAGTGTATATTTTCATACCACCAGATGGTAATATCAAATTAACAAAGGAAAATTCCTAAAAGAGCCTATTCAAATAGGTAAAAATGAAATAAGTGCTTATATATGTAAATGGATACACTTGGAAGCCAAATTGGAAAAACCAAACTGGATGATAAAGATCGTATAAAAAACTGACTAAAGAAACTATTTAAAGGAAAGGGAAAAAAAAAACCAAAAAACTAAAAACTTTGTCCTGAATTCATCCACTATCTTTCTACAGCCTATTCTACCCCAAGAATCTTCTCCCAACCTTGGCTGAATTCTAGTGACCCAATAAAACCAATTTAGGAAACTATGGGGGATGAGCAGTGTATTAGTTTGCCAAAGGGGTGCTGAGGCAAAGTAGCAGAAATCCATTGGCTTTTACAAAGGGTATTTATTTGGGGTAAAAGTTATAAGGCTCTACAAAGCCCAACTCAAGGTTGTTTTCTCACCAAAGTCACTTGCCACATATTGAAGCAAGATAGTCACTGATGTCTGCCTGATCTCTCCTTCCTAGGCTTCCTCTTCCTCTTAAGGCTCCATGGGCCCAGCTTCTTCCCAATCTCTGCTGTAGGCTGATATAGGGCTTATCTCCCAGGGCTTCTCCTCTCTCTGCTGCAAACTATCAGGTGAACGGCTCATCTCTTCCAAGGACCCCAGGATCAAAATTAACAGAGCTCTCTCTCTTCCCGTGTCTTCTTCAGTGAGTGTCTGTTTATATCAACCCACCAAGGGTTTACCTGAGTCTCGCCTTACTGACATGGTTGAATCAAAGTCTTAATCTTAACCTTATCTTAACAGGTAATTTAATGAAGATGATATCTCAGCTGAGTTTAATGTAATCTAGGGATATCACACCGGAGGAATAAATTAGTTTACAAACATAATCTTTCTTTTTGTGGGATTCATAAAATAATCTCAAATTGCCACAGGCTGGGTGTGGAAAGATGGGGGAGATGTAAGTGTAGCTTAGAATTTTGTCTTCTAGAACAGGAAATTAAAAATGATAGGGACAGAGGGGATATTACTGTATAAGTCTGGTTTTGCGTAGTTGGTCCCTAATTCCCCAATTTAAAAAAAACTTTATTAGGTACCAGGGATTGAACCCAGGACCCTTGTACACAGGAAGCAGGCTCCCAACCACTGAGTTATAGCCACTCCCCAATGAGAGTTGACTTTTTTTTGTTTGTTTGTTGTTCTTAGGAGGTACCAGGGATCAAACCCAGGGTCCGGTACATGGGAAGCAGGTGCTTAACCACTTGAGCTACATCTGCTCCCCTCCCAAATTAAATATTAACAGCCTTGAGATAAGAGTAATTAATAATCTAATGGCTAAATTTCAGAAAGTAAAGAAAAAAGTCCTTGAAAGCTGGGAAAAAATTTTTATAAATTATGATTAAAACAAATAAAACAATTATAATATATTCTCTAGAGTCTGGTAGTCAGTATGCTTTTGAGGTTATTTGTAGTTTTAAGGCATCATGAAAGCAAAGCAGTGTTTTAACCTATGAGGGAAGTGGACTTGGCCTAATGGATAGGGTGTCTGCCTACCACATGGGAGGTCTGAGATTCAAACCCTGGGCCTCCTTGACCCGTGTGGAGCTGGTCCATGCACAGTGCTGATGCACGTAAGGAGCACCCTGCCACGCAGGGATGTCCCCCGCATAGGGGAGCCCATGCGCAAGGAGTGCACCTTGCAAGGAGTGTGCCCCGTAAGGAGAGCCGCCCAGCATGAAAGAAAGTGCAGCCTGCCCAAGAATGGCACTGCACACACGGAGAGCTGACACAACAAGATGACTCAACAAAAAGAAACACAGATTCCTGGTGCCCCTGAAAAGGATAGAAACTGTCACAGAAGAACACACAGTGAATGAACACAGAGAGCAGACAACTGGAGGGGGGGGAGTAAGAGGAGAGAAATAAATAAAAATAAATAAATCTTTAAAAAAAAACCTCCTATGAAGGAAAAGAAAAAATAAAACATTTCTTATGTAAAAGACCATTATTATAGTTTTGTCCTACTTGAGTGTGATCCCTCAGGGTTTATTACAAATATTAATAAATTAACATTGTTGAATCTTTAAGATGATAAAATTGTAAGTTTTTAAATAATGAAATTATTGCAAACTTCTTTTAAAAATAATTGAAGTAAAATTAAATGACTAATATTTCACAGAACAGAGTAAGGGATATAAAAGTCTTAACTGGATATGGAAAGAAGTAGAAGGGTTGTGAAAGTTCATTTAAGAAAGTGTGTCTGTCCTAAAATAAGATGGCTGGTTTTCATAAAATCAGGATGGAAATATGTAGGACAAGAATTGAATGAATATGGAAAGTTGTAGAAGGGTTAGCAGAAGTAAAATCCACTTGCTGTTAACTGTAATTGAGTAAGGTTATTTAAAGGTGAAATGTGTATTAAGGTAAAGTAACTAAGTCTATGTGGTTATAAATGGTTACAAAAGATAGGTTGTAGGAAGTCTGTAAAAGCATTTTCTAAACTGAGAGATTTCAATGTATATAGATGATTCTGGGAAGGCATTGTTACTGGATTTCATTTAGGTTCTTTGACTATGCTGGAGCACTGAATTTCAAGAGCACATGGGGTGAGTTAGGCCAGTAATTTATTCAGGTAGGGAGGGAAGAGAAATGGGAGAAAATAACAGATCAGGGGTCCCAGGTAGAGAGGAAGGGGCTGAAAAATGATAGAGAGGGCTGATTTACAGGCTCCAATCCCCCATTACAGGTTATAAATGCCCAGGTTTACTTGCGTAGTGATCCAAGTGGGGGAGAAAGCAGCTGGAGTCTGGGTCCAGAGGCAAGAGAGCACGAGAGAGCAAGAGAGAGAGAGCAAGAGAGCTCGTTTAGGCATTGTGCCTGGCTTTTGAACTGTTAATTATCCCACCCCTTTGCTAATAGCAGGGGAGGAGTTCCAGCTGTTTACTGTTTTGATTGCTTATTTCCCCCATCAATCTCCCAGGAGGACCTAATGGTAAAGTCCTTAGGGAATATCCGGGCTTCTCCTGGCTTTCGGAGGAAGTTTTCTTCTGAGTGGCAAAATCTTAGGGGAGAGTTCCAGCAGCCATCTTGGGGTTAGTGTTGTCCACATGGACTTCTTGCCAGGTTCCAGATCTGTCTGTTAATTCCCTACCTTACTAGCCAGCTTCAGTATTATTAAGTGAAAATCTGTAAGTTCACATTGATAACAAAAAGTAACTTTATAGCAGAAAAAAGCTGTCAAAGGCCACCTCAATCTGTTATGATCTATGCTAAGATTTGTTTACCAAATGGTGTACTGATGTAAAACTAAAATATTACTCTTTCTCTGTTGAAGTAACACAGTTTTCTTAAAGGGTTGATTTGTTTTGGATGGAAGGATATACAAGTCCTTTGAAATAATCAAGATATATAAAAAACAAAAAATCTGTGCCTTGTCAGAATGGCTACATCATAACCTTAATGGTTTTTAAAAATTCAGAGCTGTTACTATTTTGGAAGTTGTCTTTTCCAAACTACTTTACTAACTCATTTGTAACTGTAATAAATATAGGCCTATTTAAAAATAATGTTCAGACCTGACAACTTTTAATATTCTAATTAGACCCTTAAGGATATCTTTAATTGCGAACTGTTACAAAAGAATTTGTTCTTTCACGTTGTAAAATGTGAGATGCTAAAATACATAATTTATGAAAATTAGCATTATCAATATATTTGTATTTTAATTCACAATGGAAAAATATACTCCAAAGCTGAAACTCATAATACTTGTGTGAACTGTGGAAAAGTTTAAATAGGATTTTATTTTGACAATGTCTTAAATTTTAGCTACATTTTATTCTGATCAGATTATCAAGGTGCTAAACATTAAAAAAAACCAAACTAGTTTATATTATAAAATAGCAAGAAGGTAATACCTGAAATTATTGAAGCTGTCTAGAGTGGTCCCACCTCTGTATGGTTGCTCTTAACTTACCCTTACCCTTGTGTATACTTACTATTGTGCTGCTAATTCTAGATGGAGCTCACCCTTGTGTAGACTTACTATTGGGATGGTAACCACTCCACCTACCACTGTTTAATATCCATATGAAAGACCTTGTAACTACCTTTGTTCTAAATACCCCTATCCCAAATCCTTTTGACTTAACCTAGTTTGCATACCCCCATCTGTCCAGTTCAGCACCTTAATGCTTATTAATGAAGGAACCTGTATCCAGCTCCACCCCAGTTATTCATTAGTTATAAAATATTAGAATTTCTGCTGATTATGGAGGCCGTTTTTGGCCAGGAGGCCACTGTGCTCCGTTGCTTGTGTAACCAATAAAATTCTCTCTCTTTGAAACCCCAGTGTTTCAGGAATTAGCTTTAAAGACTTATCGGGAGGAAAAAAACCAGCTTGGTATTAAGTATAATTTTCATTTACTAGGAATTTAGACTTTTTTTTCCCTTAAATAAATCAGTAGTCTGATTCTAAATTTTATCTCTTGAATATTTTATAGGCTGGGTAAGCGAAGTCATTAGTTTTGCACAAAATGTTAAACATAATCTAGAGTAGTAGTTCTCAAACTTTTTGGTCTCAGGAAACCTTTTCACTATTAAAAATTGTGAATCCAAATACGCTTTAGTGTATATAGATTGTGTTTATCAGTATCTGTGATGTTAAATATTAAAACAGAACTTTTTAAACCATGAGAATACACAAGCACATTCATTAGCTGTCAAGAGAGATGACATCACATCATGTACCCTCTGGAAAATTCCACAGTACACTTGTAAGAGAATGAGAATGAAAAAAGCAAACAATGCCTTAGTATTATTTTTAAATGTCACCTTATAGACCCCCTAAAAAGGTCTTGGGGACTCCAGTGGTCCCTGGACCATTCTTTGAGAATCAAAGGCTTAGAGTATTTTATGCTCCTGAGTTGACCCAACTTTCACTATTTACCCTAGAGAGCCGTGGAATAGTATATGCAGTGGACCAGTTTTTCTCATCAGGTTTAGTCTCAGGCTCATAATATTGTTACTATTTTAATTATGTAATGTTAGCAGCTGAATTTCTTCTACCATTGCTGCTATATATGTTTTTAGAGACAAAAAAGAACTTGACATAAAAGTGACAAATTCATTTTCTTATTAAAAAATTAAGAGACTAATTCTGACATAGATTTATTTTCTCTCACTTAGCTTAATTATTTGAAATGTTTTACAAAGACATACAAATAAAAGTACCTTTTCTTATACTTTAACACATTGGCCTCTTTGAAAAGAATAACAGTATATGATATCCCAGTTCTCAGGTTATTGTAACTCTGAAAGTTATACCTAGCTTCTTAAACAGACTAATCAGTAGCTTCTACTAGGTTAACTTAACAATATCCAGCAAGACAGGACTTCAGCACCGAGATTTGGAAATATAGGTATTTGCTAGTGTTGACATTGTGTTCTAGTCTGGATATATGAAGAAACTGGGAGACAACAAACCATCTAAGCTATTGGTACGTGTTGAATAGAGATGTCTGAGCTGATATACATACTCCTAAGTACCTGCAGAATTCAGAGAACAATGGTTCTATTCGTTAAATCATAGATTGGTAAGAGAGGCCAAAGAAGGGAAAGCCAAGTTCTTATTATGGAGGAGGTTAGCCATCTTGTTAAGTAGATACAGGCAGGATACAGAGAAGAAATCCCAGTTCCCCAAAATATAAATTTAAGAGGAGCAAAACAGAGAAAATCTGGGAAGCCATAGCATTAGAGGAACATCAAAACACATAGCAAACATGCCACTACTGAACAAACTGCCATGCAAAATTTGTTTTAAAATCCTCTACCACACCCCTTTGTCTGCTTCCATTGGCCTTTTCATGTCACACAATAGATTTGTTAAGAAACATGCTAGGCTGATCATGATCATGGCAATAGCTACCATTTGTTGGACTCTTGCTATGTATCAGGTTCTGAGCAAAGCGTTTTTTTGTGAATTATCTCATTATGTGAATTCCCAGAACAGTTGTGTGATGTGGAGACTGCTGTTTCCTCCATTTCACTAAAGGAAAAACTGAAGCACAGAGAGTTTATATAACTTATCCAAGGCCATACAGCTGGGAAGGAGGAGAGGGTCGATGGTGCTAGAGATGTATTGTTACCCTAGCAGAAAATGTTTTTAAAAGAAAGCCACGTACAAAAGGAGGTAATATTTTACCCAGAGAATAGCTCTCTAAAAGTGGGCTTTTTAGGCACTTTAACCACCGTAACTAGGATAAAGGCAGATATTTTTTTCTTTGACAGTAAAGAATAGTGGTTTCTTTCTGGTCACTTCAAATCAAGCCCCTGAGGGCTTCTAGTTTGCACTTATTTTTAGGGAACATCATTGACATTGCCCTGGGACACAGGTGAAGAAGAATCTTGTTGAATGCTTAAATACGTTTTGTAAATTATGTTTTCAAACTGAAAAGGCAAAAGTATTTGCTGCACTGATTTCAGAAAGAGTCCAGAGCAATAAAGTCAAAGCAATAACTCTAGTCTCAGAAGAAGTTATTGAACAGGTTTGAAATTTTATTTGCTTAAGATTGTTCTGATTCCATTGTACTTTTGCATGTAAAGTGCATAGCTTGCATACCAGCAAACACTGCCTAAGAAAGAGATAGCTCTTTGAAGTGTGAGCTCTTCATAACAGAAAACACTCTGACCTCAGAATAAACAAGATTAAATAGTAAAACACATTTGAGGCAGTCCAAAAGGACCGTGTATGGCATGCTTGCGCCATCTTGTGGAATAATATATATGTTCACTTCTTTTAGGAACCTAAAATAATTTTATCATATATTTAAAATTTGTTTAAAAGAATTAGATGAACAGAATAGCAATAAAATTTTCAAACTACCAACCTCTCTTTCCTTAGTAATTACATTGTAATTAAGGCACACATGATTTTCAACAATATTATATACCTTATTGTATTTTGATCATTTAATTACCTGTTTTTTTTTTAAATTGTTGTAATAATTTTCTCTCTTACCTCTCCCTCAACCTATACCTGTGAAGGGGATGTTAATTCTGGCATTATTTAAGATAATGCAAACATAAATTATTGCATATTGCATACATGTTCTGATATTTTTTCCTTGGTGAATTATGCATATACTAATTGATATCCAGGGTATCAATTTTTTCATTTTAATATATTCATTATGATATGTTTTAAAAATTAGTGAAAGTATGTGTTAGGGTTCTATATACCATTCACAATAGAGGGCATGTAAAAGGAAACCAAATATCAGTTGATTGATGGGATTTTCAAAGTTAAAGACTGTCCATGCTGTGGTTTTCTAATAATTTTGCTTCATTTTGGACAGACTGAAAATTTATAGACTATAAGTTAACAATTATATATGCAGGCAACTTTGCCAAATCATGTTTTTCTAAATTTTAAATATTTTCAATGAAATATAAGGGGATAGGATTAGACTCACTACATCACAGGTTACCTGAGGAGAATTCTTTTCTTGTTTTCTTTGTATGTGTGGTCTATAATATCCATACAAACAATAAATGTTCCTGAGACTGAGAGCTATTGTATTGCAATCAGATGTCTTTTTTTTTTTTTTTTGGTAGACATTTAGACCATTGGAGATGAAAATAAAGTGATAAAATATCATTTGTTCAAAAAGTACTCCTTTTTAAGTAATAATAGCAAGTAACTCTTCTATAATCAAATCAAGGGAGAAAATTCTTTCATAAAGATGGTGCTTTCCTATATGATTTAGTTAATTAATAAACCACAATCTGTTCCAGATTTTTGAAAAATGGGTTATCACAATCATGAATCTCAGGGAAGGTTTATCCTTAGCCCTTCTTTTCTCCTTGCTTAGGCAGTGGGCCCTCAGTAAAAGCCAACTATATTAATATTAGTCTAAATGAAAATAAGTGTGTTATAAAATAATGAAATAATGCATTCAAAGGTAAAGACAGCAGGAATGTGAACACTATTGCTGTTTTGAATTTTTAGCACTTCAACTCATCAGAAATAGTATAGCATTAAAGAAAAAACACAGTTTTGGATTCAGCAGGGCTCAGTATGAATCCTGGCTCCAACGTTTTCTAACTCAGTAAAATTTGGCAAAATACTCAACCTCTTAAAGCCTTGATTTTCTCATAAGTAATAACAATGCAAATGCTACAGGATTGCTGATAAGAAAGAATGAAGTAACATCAGTAGAGCAATGGGCACGTATAAAAGGTAGAAAAAGCAACAAGGGAAGTATATTGGGCATTTAATCTTTTTCTTCAATAGAGTAGAAGAGATTGACAGACTAGAATATTTATGAACTGCATGTTTAAACTCAAATGAAATCCTTGGGTTAAAACAGAAATGCAGGCGGCAGACTTGGCACAGCGGTTAGTGCGTCTGTCTACCACATGGGAGGTCCACTGTTCAAACCCCGGGCCTCCTTGACCAGTGTGGAGCTGGCCCATACGCAGTGCTGATGCGCACAAGGAGTGCCCTGCTACGCAGGGGTGTACCCCGTGTAGGGGAGCCCCACGTGTAAGGAGTGCGCCCCATAAGGAGAGCCGCCCAGCGCAAAAGAAAGTGCAGCCTGCCCAGGAATGGTGCCACACATGCAGAGAGCTGACACAACAAGATGATGCAACAAAAAGAAACACAGATTCCTGTGCCGCTGACAACAACAGAAGCGGACAAAGAAGATGAAGGCAAATAGGCACAGAGAACAGACAACCGGGGTGGGGGGGGGAGGGGGAGAAATAAATAAATAAATAAATCTTTTTAAAAAAAACAGAAATGCAAGTTAACATGTACTCGGACTTGATGGAGTTAGAGAGCAGACGTAGAAAAAACTCATTAAATTCAACAAATGGTTTGTCTCATTTCTGTCCCTTTCATTTACAGTACATGTTTATTCTTGTTGGAAGCCTTAATTATTTTTTTGCTGAAACAAACTAAAAACCTAGGTACCTTCCTCATTTCCACTCTCTTCTTCTTACACCAATAGAATCCATCAGCAAATATGGTAAATTATCTCCAAAACATGTCTTAAATTCCTCCAGTTCTTTCTTTTCGGCTGATGTGCTTTTGTCCAGGTCAGCATCGTATTTAGCCTGGCATATTTAAACAGGCTCTCCTAAATGCCTTCCATGCTTTTCTTTTTTTTGCTTCCTCTGATCTATATTTTTCGTAGGAGAGCCTGTGTTTATGTTCCTCGCTTCCCATGTCCTCCAAATTAAAACTCTCTTCTGGCTTCCCTTTGCATGTTGAAAAAAAAAAATCCACATTCTTTAATCTTGGCCTCCAAAGGCACTATGTGATCTGTGACATGCTTACTTCTAGGACTATATTGTAGAATGCCAGCCCCTTCTCTCATTGTTTTTGAACACTGGCCTTCTTCCATGTCCTTGCACCTGCTGACCTCTCTAAGCCTCATGGCCCTTGCCAGGATCATGCTTCCAATTCTTTTTGAACATGCTTCTACTTCTTTTTTGCATGGAAAGCTCTTTTTGTTCTTTATATCACTTTCTCAATAAGCCTTCTGATGACTCTCAATCTAAAATAATGTTTTATTCCTTACTCCTACTTTCTCTATCTTGAAAAACGTACTAGCTATGTACCAGGAACTATTCTAGACATTGGTAAAAAAAAATCAATTAATTTTACAGACAAATATTTCTAACCTCAAGTGGCTTACATTCTAGTGTGAAAAATAAAATAATTAAATGTTACTGTATGTTAGAAGGTGGCAAGTACTTTGGAGATAAATAAAGCAAGAAATGAGGAGAAGTTGGAGAGAGGAAATTGCAATTTTATGTTAAGACAACTAAGTCCTCTCTGAGATGATCATATTTTTATATAAGCATTTTTATGAAGGAAGCAATGGAGGGCTTAAAGGAAGCAATCCAGAAAGCGGAAGAAAGTCATTCCTGAACAGGGAGTGGGAAGTGCAAAGGCCCTGAGGTGGGAGCATACCTGGTATGTTTGAGGAACAGAAAAAGGAGGACTGAGCTTGGAGTACATTTAGCTTTTGTCATGACACTTAACACAATATGAAAGTTAATTAATCCTTTTTTTTTCCCCTTCCATCTCACTGATTTCCTAGAGGGTGGGATGATTTCTGTTTTATTCTCTGCTGTAGCAACCAACACAATGACAAACACATAATTTGTTCATTCATTCAACAGTTGTTTGAGATGTTAGAGGAAATTGCAGGTAGCTGTTTGAGCAGAGCCTGACTAGAAGCTTACCATACATGGGCAGGTCTTTCCAGAAATAATCTTCAGGTAAAGAGTTTATTTGGTGGCCATCAAAAAATAATAAAGGAATTTGCATGACCTTGAGGGGTATTCCTTCAAATAATGGTAGGTACAGTGATGAATTATCCTTTTCTACCTCAAAGCAATTTCTGTCTATAGATGGAAATGGACGTTTTGAATCAGTACATTTACCCTCAGGCCTGGATTAAAGATTAACTGGAACTTCTCTGTCTTTTGGTTTTCCTTTTTCTACATCCCACTTTCTGAATACATCTTTATCACATTAGGTTACAAAATAACTGAGTAGGCAATGTGTTCCTTTGCCTCCGTTATATTCTTTGGTTCTATGGATGCATTCTGGCCATCATGATTTAATTGGCAAATAGTTAATTTTTTTTATTGGTTAGCTTTCTACCTTAACGTGAAAATCTTAAAAACTAATTCTTTATCATAGGCAAAATTATGTGGCCATTTAAAATGGATTTTGTACTATTATGGAAAGAAAAATCTAACAATTTTGTTCAAGATACTTCTGATAGATGACCTAGATCTTATTTAATGGGCTCTCAAATCCAAGAAGTGGATTAATCCCAGTATCTATTTAGTTCAACCTTATATACTTGAGAGCCAGTACTTGGTGTTGAGTTCCCATCATTGGAATATCCACCAGGAGCTATTTTTCTTCACCATGTAGAATTGAGTAGAATGAAGACTCTCTCCTAATTTTGCATTCAGGGTTAGAAACACAAATATTAACACTCTTCTCAAATTTTCTGATGCTCTTCCTCACTATTTCTGTGAGTATTTTTCCACAGTATTACTAGGTTCATCTTCCTTTTCCCAACTTTCAGGCAACCACTCCCAACCTTCTTCCTTTCAATGGAGAATTAACTGGGTTGGGCTCTTGCTTTCTCACAGTTTTAACTATCAGCTATGTTTCAGGTCTCCAAAAAATCTATTTCCACCAATTCTCCTTTCTCTCTGAAAGTCCAGGCCTATATTTTGAGTTAGTTCCTTGTTATACATTTCCAACAGTTTCTTATCTTCAGGTACTTCCATCCCAACCTGTCCCACCAAACTTTTCCCTTGTGAGCTCTTGCAATCTTCATTTTCAATGAAAGATATTATCAAACCTAGAATATCATAATAGAAAATAGAGAATTATCTCTGATCCCTCCCACTTATTCAGCAGTTATTAATTCATTTAACAAATATTGAACATTACCTGAGTGTCAAGCTACTTTAGTAGGCTCTGGGAATAGAACCATCTGCCTCTTGTCCTCATGGAGTTTAGCTGCTGTTCTTACCACTAAATTCTGTGTAAATTTATCAAGGCATCTCCTCCTTTCCTTTTAATAGTCATTATTGTGGTTTGGGTCCTCCACCTTTCCTGGTGAGATAGTAAATAATGAAAAAGTTTGTTCCTGTGCCTCTATTGTTTTTCACCTCCAAATAGTCATCTGTGTTGCCAACAGTTGTGCCTTTAAAACAAAAGCAAGTGTGCAGCATTACTTGATCCACCCATGAACATTTTTGGTGGATCTCTTGGGCTGATACGGAAGTTTCGTACTACTCGGTGAGCCACTTTTTGCCCTGATTTACCTTCGCATTTGCATCTCCTTTTCTTCTCTGTCTCCACCTCAAGTTCTAGGCATGCAAAGCTTCTTACCATATCCTGAATATATGGTTTTCATGCTCCTTCTGTTTGTAAATCTGCACATTGCATTGTTTGATGAGCTCCTTTTATGCATTTAGTAACCAACTCTAGTGTCAATTTTAATTTGAAATCTTCACCAACCCATCTTCCCCATTCAGGGCTTCCTTGATGCTTCAGTTATTGCTGTATGGATTTACGTATTTCCTTTCTTGTGTTACCCACACCCATAATGCCTCATTTATGATTTCCAGTTTTAGTTTCTTTCACCTGAAGCAACAGGTAAGAACACTTGTGAAATATTGAAAGAGACCAAAAGAGTCATACGATATATGTTACACTGTAGCCTTAATTTTTAGATTTAGCTAATGAAAGATATTTTTAGATTTAGCTAATGAAAGATACTTAGTTTTAACTATGTAATCTCATTCTTGTAATTCATAGCAATGTAGCTGTACACTTATCTAATAGAGAAACTGCCTTTAGTCACTGTTTTTCCTTTCCCTTATCTGCACCTAGCTGTTCCCTATTTTCCACTTCTTTCTCTTTTTTTGAGCCTGGCAAGACTGAGGAATTTTAAAACAAAATGGGAGAATTGAAACAGAATTTTGAAAATTAACAAGCACTGTATTATTATATAGAGGATTTCTTTGTAAACATATCTTTTGATTCTAAATACTGTTTTATTTTTATAACTGTGTGATCTTTAGCTAGTAACTAACCCCCACTGGTATTCTTCTTTATATTATCACCCATGCCTGAGTTGGAGTTAGTCAATTCTTAACAGTCCTCTGATGGCCCATTTTGGTTAGTTTCTTCTAAGGGATTTACAAATGATTAGCTTAAATCTCCTTACTCATTATGCTATGTGGATTGAACTATTTATAACCTTATGTATTACCCCTGCCAAATTTTGTCAGTTCCTAATGGATGTTAATTAAGCAATTTACAACCCAGTTTGTAATCTATAATCTATGTTTACCCCAGTCAGCCTCTGGGGCCTACATTTACACACTTCCAATTAAACAGAACCATCAGTATCCTTTAACATCCAGCATCCCAATCCCCACTTCTCTTTGTCTAAAAATAGTAAAAACCCTAGCCTTCTTTGTTCAGGGAGATGGATTTGAAACTTGCTTTTCTTACATCCAATGGCCTAATAAAGCTCTTTCCCTTATGCAATCAACCTGGGTGTGGACTTCAATTTTCTGTCTATTTACTGTGTGCTTTCTGTGTCTGCTCGTCTCCTCTTTAGGAGGCACTGTAAACCAACCCAGGACCTCCTATGTGGAAGAGAGCCACCCAATCATCAGAACCACCACAGCTCCCTGGTTTGTTTGTCTCTCATTTTCTTTCCTCTTTGTGTCTCTTTTGTTGCATCTTGTTGCATTGCCTTGCTGTGCCTGCCTGCTGTGCCAGCTCACCTTCTGCAGGAGGCACCAGGAACCAAATCCAGGACCTCCCATGTGGTAGGCAGAAGCTCAATCACTTGAGCCATACCCACTTCCCTGTATTGCATATTTGTGTATTATATTCTGTTATTTAATTTGGACGTGCTTTGAAAAATGAAGAAACATGCATTCAGCAAGGAGTTGTGTCTAGAAGTATCTAAGTTTCTTTATGGAAAATTAGATCACTAATACCAACTATATCTATTTCATAAGATGGTGTCAGTTTCAAAGAAGATATGTTGTGAAATTGTTTGTGACCTGAAAATTGTTATTTGAATTTTTTTGAACGTTTGGGAATTTGTTTGATGTGTTAGTTAGATTTTGGATGGGAAAATAGAAGGCACCCTAGGTATTTCCCATAGAAAAGTCATAGGGAATCTCAAAGGGCAGAAATTCAGTGGAGTTGCACCAATAATCTTAGCTGCCTCCAGCAACCAAAATGGGTACTCCTCAAGAGCCTAACCAAAGTCATGGACAGAATCCTATGAAAGCTGTCTGCCTAGCCCACATACCTGCTTCAAATGCCACCAGAAAAAAAAGTTTTCTCTTATTTGTCATCCAAATCTCACACAATCTTCTCTAATACAGAATCTGGCTGGATCCTTGCTTGCAAAAAATTTTGTAAATGTAGTTTGTAGTTTGTATAACTCTGCAAGCTCAGGAGGGAAGCTCAGAAAAGCAGGGAAGGAATGGAGTGTCAACAAATTATTTTCAGAAGTGATTGGTAGTTTGAATTTTAAAATATTCCCACTGACACTTCATGTTTGATTATTATATCAACTTTCTGTTTTCTTTGGAATATGTGGCATGTGCAGAGCACTAAAGGCTGTGTGAGAAACAGAGGTATGGATTCCAAAACCTGTGTATACATTTGAAAATTCCATTTGAGTGGCTACCCTCCAAGAAAATGGTTGGAGAGGTCAATATTATTGTCCTAAGAGAAGGGAATCTTGTCCAATTTAATGGCCATACAGAATTAATAAAGATGTCAACTATATTTTAAGCACCTTAACATGAAGCATTTTGAATCTGTCAAAAGAGAGAATGTGGAAGGCTCATTTTACAAAACATAAGATTATCAATTTATAGATAATAATGTTTTATATATTTTTAAATTTACTTATATTTATACCTTGTACTTTGCCAAGAAGGTTTTGAAATAAAGTGGTTGGTAATATATTAAATATGAAATATTATGTAATGTATATCTGTCTATGATTGTTAGAATTTTTTCTCCTCCAATTTCCATTTGCCTTCCTGAGACTGGGAGAAAGCCCAAATGACCATTTCATAATGCTCCTCAGGCTAATCAAACTTTTCAATATTACTACAGCCTGGGAACTATTTTCATCTTGGCAATGTCAAGGATTTGGATGCCTGCTGAATTTTTAGATTTAAAAATCCAGTGTCCATTTTCTTCCTTCTAGTTCAAGTGGAACTAAATGGAGCTGAGTGACAAAGTCAAGGTGAAACTGAAAGAAAGATCTGTAGGCCAAGGGTGGAGTAGGCCCAATATAATTACAGATAGAAAGGTATGCAATGTATTATCCAAAACCAGTATATTTTTGGGCATGAAAGAGGACACTAAACATAATTAACATTTGTGGCAGTTTGAGGTTATTTTATGAATCCAAAAAAGAGAAAAATTATGTCTGTAAATTAATCTGTTCCTTTGGGTGTGATACCCTTTAATTGCATTAAATTCAGCTAAGGTGTCTTTGAATCGATTACCTATTAAGAGTATAGCTTTTTTATTTTACTACATCGTTAAGGCATGACTCAGTTTGAGTCCCAGCCCTTGCTGAGGCTGATATAAACAGACATTCACTTTTTCATTTTGATCCTGCCATGTGACAGGAAGGAGAAAGCTCAAACACTTTAAAGCCCCAGGAAGAAAGGAACCGTTTGCCTGGTAGTTTACAGCTGACCTTGGGAAAAGAGCTGAGCCTGATGTAAGGAGCCCTAAGAGACAAACCCTATTCCAGCCTGCAGCTGAAATTAGGAAGAAGGGGAGCTTCAAGATGAAGAGGAAGTACAGAACGGAAGGCAGAGATCGGCAACCATGTTGCTTCTCATCATGTGGCAATTGACTTTGGTGAGAAAGCAACCTTGAGCTGGACTCTTTAGGGCCTTGTAACTGTAAATACCTAAATAAATATCCTTTATAAAAGCTAACAGATTTCTGGTACTTTGTATCAGCAGCTCTTTGGCAGAGTAATACAATATAATACAATTTTTTGAAATGTTTACTTACTTCTTGACAATTTTTTGTTTAATTTGGTATCTAAATACAGTTACAGTAAAAAAATTAAAAATAAAACTTTTTAAAAAGCATATATGCCATTTCATGATTATGATAAATAAAAATTTCTTACATATATATTGATTATCCAAACACTAAAAATAATATAAACAGAATAATTATTCTTGGTGTACATTCATGTGCTTTAATCAGTTGCTTAGCCTTTTCTGTCTTTAATAGAATGGAAAAGCATGGAATATTTTTAATACGGTCTTATCTTGCATTTTTTAATAAAATTTCTTTAATTCTTCAAGGATGCATTTTAAACTAATATATTTGAAAATGTTAATACTATCAATGTACCTTCTTCCGTAGTACATTTTTTTTTTTTTTTTTTTTTGAGGTACCAGGCTAGAGATTGAAGCTTGGGCTCTGTATGTAGGAAGCCAGCACTCAACCACTGAGCTACATTGGCTCCCCTGAGTTAGTTTTTTCATTTGTTTCCTGGTTGTTTATGTTTTTAGGAGGCACCAGGTGGGAAGCAGGCATGCAACCACTTGAGTAACATCCTCTCCCCATGTTTTTTAATTGAGAAAATTCTCTTTAGATTTTGAGGTACCTGGCTAGCTCAGAGAAAATTCTGCTAAGTGGAAGATATTATCAGTTCTAATTTTTGGATTGTAATGTAAAAATATTTTAACCCAAATATTTTCTCAGATGTTCTCATTTTCCCTAAATACAGAAGACCTTCTTCAACAAATATTTTTACAAAACAAAACTAATTACGTAAATTTTTGTTTCTTTATAATCCTTTTGATTTTTAAATTGATTGTTCATTTAAATATTCTCCAAATTTAGATCCTCTAAAATCACAGTCCTTCTAATTTTAATGCCATTTCAATAAGGAATATAACTATAAATTATTTCCATAAATCAAGATGTTCTGAAGTATTTTATTGAATTTCAAAATTATATATGTATGCTGTTTGAGTTCTCATAATTTAATTTGTTCAAAGTCTCACTTGATTTTGTAGGGATGAATGTAGAGGGCCTCTATGTGCAGGCTTTGTATTTAATAATTGCAATTAACTAAATGCTTCCAAACCTGATTATCTAAAGGCTTTGCATTCCTTTCTTAATTAAAGATTCCCAATGATTTTGAACAAAATGAAAAAAAAAAAAAAACCATTTAGAAGACATTTTAAAAGTGTAATTCTATTGCAGGGCATTGGATTGACATATCCAAATTCTGATTGCTCTTGGGCAGGAAAATACTTGCTATCATATGAAGGCATATTTTTTTTTAATTCAACATCAGCTTCATTACAAAAATTTTGTAGTTCAATTACTATAACATAATACATATAAAATAATGTTTAGCATTTTGATAAATATACCTCATATTTTAATTGGTAGAATATCAGCTTGATTTGACATAATTTTAAATTGTGTGACCACACACAATTCCAAGTATATTTTGCATCCATAAGTTTCTTTTCAAATTTTTATTTTTGATTCTTATTGAAATTTAATTTACATACCATGAAATTCACCCAGTTAAAGTGTACAATTCAGTGTCTTTAATACATTCACAGTTATACAAATATAATAATTATCTAATTTTAGAACAATTCCACTACCTCAAAAAAGAAACTCTATACCCATTAAGCCGTCACTTTTCATACCCTACCCTCCCAGTAGCCTCTGGCAACTACTAACCTACTTTCTGTGTCTACAAATTTGCCCCTTCTAAGACATTTCATAAAATTGGAATTACAATATGTGGCCTTTCTGTTCAAGCTTTTTCACTTAGCATAATGTTTTGAAGATTCCTCCATGCTATAGCATGTATCAGTACTATATCCTTATTCATATTTCACATGCAGTTTGACTACGCTATACAGTCCATGTTACATTTTTTAGCTTTCCTTTTAGTAATATACATGACCTTAGACTTTTCCTTTAAACCACTTTCATACCCACATAATAGTACTGCTATTTACAAGCATTATGTTGGACTTTCACCTTTTCTATTTATTTCCACAGATTAACACACACCTTTTTACCAGTTCTTCATGTTAACCCTCAGCTTTCCATTCTCTAACCACATTCTGCTGACCCATATTCAAGTTAGTAACTCTATGAGATTACACAATATTGTTAGTTTATATTAATGCAGTCATACAGTATCTGTCCTTTTGTATCCAGCTTGCTTCACTCAACATAATATCTTCCAAGTTCATCAATGTTGTCATATGCTTTACAACTTCATTTCTTCTTACAGCTGTATAATATTCCCTCGTGCGAATTCACCAGTTTGTTCATCCATTTATCGGTTGATGGACACCTGGGTAGTTTCCAACTTTTGGCAAATGTGAATAACACTGCTATGAACACCAGTGTGCAGATATCTGTTCGTGTCACTACTCTCATTCTCCTGGGTATATACCCAGTAGTGTTACTGCACGGTCACATGGCAAATCTATAATCAACTTCTTTAGGAACTGCCAAACAGTTCTCCACAGTGGCTGTACCATTCTACATTCCAACAAATAGTCAATAAGTGTTCCTATCTCTCCACATCCTCTCCAACACATGAACTTCTCTGTCTTTTTAATAGGTAGTCATTCTGATAGATGTGAAATGATATCTCATTGTAGTTTGATTTCCATTTCCCTGATCACCAGTGAAGCTGAACATTTTTTCATGTATTTTATTGCCATTTGTATTTCTTATTTGGACAAATGCCTATTCTAGTCTTTTGCCCATTTTTAAAATTGGGTCGTTTTTCTTTTTATTGTCAAGTTATAGCATCTCTATATATCATAGATTTAAAACCCTTATCAGGTATGTGATTTCCAAATATTTTCTTCCTTTGGGTCAGCTGCCTTTTCACCTTTTTGACAAAGTCCTGTGAGGTGCAAAAGTGTTTAATTTTGAGGAGGCCCCATTTATCTATTTTTTATTTTGTTCATGCTGTGGTTGTAGGTCCAAGAAACCACCACCACTACAAAGTCTTGAAGATGTTTCCCTACATTTTCTTCTAGCAGTTTTATGATCCTGGCTTTTATATTTAGGTCTTTGATCTATTTTGAGTTGATTCTTATTTAGGGAGTGAGATAAGTGTCCTCTTTCATTCTTTTAGTTATGGATATACAGGTCTTCCTGCACCATTTGTTGAAAAGACTGTTTTTGTTCTGTTAACATGAAATTGGTAGGTTTGCCAAAAACCAGTTGGCTGTAGAGCTGAGGGTTTATTTCTGGACTCTCAATTCTATTCCACTAATCTATGTGCCTATTTTTATGCCAGTACCACACTGTTTTGAACACTGTAGTTGTGTAATATATTTCAGTGTTAGGCAGTGAAATTCCTCCCATGTCCTCTTCCTTTTAGAATGCTTTGGCCATTCAGGTACACTTTTCCTTCCAAATGAATTGGGTAATTGCCTTTTCTATTTCTGTAAAGTAGTCTACTGCAATTTTGATTGGTATTGCATTGAATCTATAAATTGGGTTGGCTAGGATTGACATCCTCACAATATTTAGTCTTACAATGCATGAACACATTGATTTCTTTTAGCATTGTTTTGTAGTTTTCTGCATATAGGTCCCATACTTCTTTGGTTAAATTGCTTCCTAGGTATTTGAATCTTTTGTTGCTATTGTAAATGGAATTTTCCTCCTGATTTCCTCCTTAGATTGTTCAAATACTAGTGTACAGAAACATTACTGATTTTGGGGTGGTGATCTTGTGTCCTGCCACTTGACTGAACTCATTTATTTGCTCAAGTAGCTTTGTCATAGACATTTCAGAATTTTTAAAATATAGGATCATGTCATCTACAAAAAGTGAGAGTTTAACTTCTTCTTTTCCTATGTGCAAGCCTAATTTTTTTCTTGTCTAATTGCTTTAGCTAGAACTTCTAACACAAGGTTGAATAACAATGGTGATAGTGGGCCTCCTTCTCTTGTTCCTGATCTTAGAGGAAAAGCTTTCAACCTGTCTGCAATGAGTACAATGTTGGCTATGGGTTTTTTATATGTGCCTTTTTTCATGTTGAGGAATTTTGCTTCTATTCCTATCTTTTGAAGTGTTTTTATCAAGAAAGGATGCTGGATTTTGTAAAATGCCTTTTCTACATTGATCAAAATGATCATGTCATTTTTTTCCTTCATGTTCATTAGAGATTGGTCTATAATTTTCTTTTCTTGTAGTGCCTTTATCTGGCTTTGGTATTAAGGTGATGCTGGCTTCATAAAATATGTTGGGTAATTTTCCCTCCTCTTCAATTTTTGGAAGAGCTTAAGCAGGATTGGTGCTAGTTCACCTTGAAATGCTTGGTAGAATTCACCTGTAAAGCCATCTGGTCCTGGACTTTTCTTTGTTGGGAGATTTTTTATGACTGATTCAATCTCTTTTATTATCATTGGTTTGTTATGTTCTTGTATTTCTTGTAGTGTCAGTGTAGGTTGTTTGCATATTTCTGAAATTTGTCCATTTCATCTAGGTTGTCTAGTTTGATGGCATATCATTTCTCACAATATAGCTCATGATCCTTTTTATTTCTGTGGGATCAGTCTTAACTTTACCCCTTTCATTTCTGATTTTATTTGTTTAGATCTCTCTTTTTTTCTTTCTTAGTCTAGGTAGGGGTTTTCAATTTTATTGATTTTTTCAAAGAACCAGATTTTGGTTTTGTTGATTTCTCTATTTTTTGTTGTTGTTGTTGTTGTTGTTCTCAATTACACTTATGTCTGCTCTAATCTTTATTATTACTTTCCTCCTGCTTGCTTTGGGACAAAACCTTTTCTAGTTTCTCTGGTAGTTCAGTTAGATTTTTGATTTTAGCTCTTCTTTTTTTTCATTATTTATTATTATTATTTTTTTAATGTTACATTAAAAAAATATGAGGTCCCCATATACTCCCCTACCCTCCTCACCCCATTCCTCACATAACAACAACCTCCTCCATCATCATGGGACATTCATTGCACTTGGTGAATACATCTCTGAGCACTGCTGCACCACATGGTCAATGGTCCACATTATAGTTTACACTCTCCTCCAGTCCACCCAGTGGGCCATGGGAGAACATACAATGTCCAGTAACTGTCCCTGCAGTATCACCCAGGACAACTCCCAAGTCCTGAAAATGCCCCCACATCACATCTCTTCTTCCCTCTCCCCACCCTCAGGAGCTACCATGGCCACTTTCTCCATCTCAATGCTACATTTACTTCCATTACTAATCACATTAGCTCCAGAATAGAGTATCAGTAAGTCCACTCTAATCCGTATTCTATTCCTCCATTCTGTGGACCCTAGGATGGTTATGTCCGTTCCACTTCTATATCAAGAGAGTGCTTAGATTCCACTTGGATGATGGATACAGTTCTCCTGTTTGTAGTTGTAGGCACTTTCAGTTCCCTGGTGTGATGGTTGACCTTCACTTCCCTGTTAGCTGGCTGGGGTAAGTCCAGTAAACTAGAGAGTAGAGTTGCAAGTCTGGTGAGGTTCAGGGCATGGCTGTCACATGGATTGTCCAGAGATTCAGGTCCCCTGAGTATACACTAAACCCCAGCACCAACCACAGGTCCAGTAAAAGTAACAGGAGAGGCTTATGAACAAAGATCACACCTGAGTCCAAACCCATCACACTCAGGAACACAAACTCCAAAGTAGGGCCAACTGACATGGCACTGAAGTCCACCTGCCATGACCATAGAAACTGTGGGTCTCTGAAACCCTCAGAAGAACCAATATTTGGGGTTGTATCTATTTTAGCTGTCTCTGGGACTCTGCTGAAGTGTGTGTAAGGGCAACCCTTCTGATGACCTCCCAACTGTATTTAGGAGAGTCATAGCCATATAGACTTGTTTGTCCTTTCCATTTCCCCCTTTTATTCAAGGTCAAAAAGCATTTTTAACTCCTGATGTTACATGTAGGCTGAGATATTCCACTGATCTGAGTTGACCCTTTTATTCAAGGTCTTTTTCTAATTACATCATCAGCTGGTACTTGGTAGTAATCCCTCAGTGCCAAGGAGGCTCATCCCCAGGAGTCATGTCCCATGCTGGTGGGAAGGCAATGCATTTACATGCTGAGTTTGGCTTTGAGACTGGCCACATTTGAGCAACATGGAGGCTCTCAGGAGGTAACTCTTAGGCACCCTGCAGCTCTAGGCCTAGTTCTTATTTCAGGCACACAGGCCCACAAACATAGTCATTAGCATCAAGGGCTCATTGTTGGACCATCCTTCCTTATTGGTCTTAGCCATTGCACTTGGGGGATTGTTGCTGTTCCATTAGGGAATGTGACAGAGCTCCCCCAGCCAGGAACTCAGCACTCCCCCAGCCACCGTTCCCAACTGTAACCACTATGAAAATATCCAAACATTTGTATGCACCCTGCACATATGCCCTGGAGAATTCCCTCCCAACCATGCACCCCCCATCAATAACACCCCACACCAATATTCCTCACCCGCCACCATCGAAATCCTCTGTGGTCCAAAACTCCCCGAAAATGAAGTCCAATATATTGCCAGGTTCCATTAATAGTAAAATGGAATATAGTGATGGGTTTAGAGCTTAGATATAGAATACATACTAATTTAGAAAAATCAAAGTAAAAATAAATGGGTATCAAAAAAATTTTTTAAAAAAAGCTTTGTTTTTGATGTTTTGCCTTCCATCATTGCTATAAGTGTTGCCCTATATGCACATTGGCAAGGCAACTTCTTCCATCTCTTCCTCAGTGTCTTCAGTGTCTATGTCCTTTCTTTTTTTTTTTTTTAATTATTAAGCTTGTCTTCACAAAAGTTTTAGATCACAGTAATTCATATATACAATATACAGTACTCCCACATATTCAACATTAGACACTTTGTCCCTTCCCCAGCAATAATCTTTTTACATATTCATACTATATTTACTGCAACTGATGTACAGATATTGAGACAATAGCTTTCAAACAAGGTTACACTTGGGTTTACATTGTGGTTTATATTTTAGACTATACAATTTTCTAAATTTTTAGTTATCTTGTGTTTTACATTATGATTTATATTTTAGCCTATAGGTCCCTATACATTTTTGGTGTAATTTAACATGTCCTATATCCATCCTTGCATAATCTTGTGGAACACTTCCATTGCCCCACAGTTACACTGATTGCACCTATTCAATACCTCTTTCCCCTTCCCCTCAGGGCCCACGGTGACAATCACTCTTCATTGCTTGAAGGACCATGTTCAGAGATACTTGCAACACTGTTGAGGGCATGACATGCCGAGTGCCCTAATGCATTGGGAGCCACCATTTCTCTCAAGAGATATGATTCCCTCTATTTAAGAACATCAATAGGATGTGGGTATATCTTCACACTCTCTTTCTTCTTTTTTAATACAGTCTCTCAAGACTGCCTTCACTCTATCCCATAAGTTTTGATAATTTGTGTTCTTATTTTCATTCATCTCAATATATTTACTGATTTTGCTTGCAATTTCTTCTTTGATCCACTGATTATTTAGGAGTGTGTTGTTCAGCCTCCACACATTTGCACATTTACTCTTTCCAGTCTATTATTGATTTCTAGTTCATTCCATTATGATCTGAGGAGGTGCTTTGTATAATTTCAACCTTTTCATATTTATTGAGAGTTGCATTAAGACCTAACATGTGGTCTATCCTGGAGAAAGATCCATGGGCACTTGAGAAGAATGTATAATCTGTTGAATTTGGGTGTAACTTTTTGTATTTATCTGTTAGGTCTAGCTCATTTTTCATATTGTTCAAGTTCTCTGTTTCCTTGTTGATCTTCTGTCTAGTTGTTCTATCTAATTATGTGAGTGGTGTGTTGAAGTCTCTAGCTACTATTGCAGAGAAATCTATTGCTCCCTTCAGTTTTGCCAGAGTTTGTTTCAAGTATTTTGGGGTACCCTGGTTAGGTGCATAGATACTTATGACTGTTGTTTCCTCCAGGTGTATTGTCCCTTTTATTAATATATAATGGCTTTCTGTATCTCCTATAACTTTTTTGTTTTGTCCAATATTAGTATAGCTACCCCTGCTCATTTTTGGTTAACTATTTGTGTGGAGTATCTTTTTCTAACCTTTCACTGTCGGTTTTTATCCCTGGGTCTAAGGTGAATCTCTTGTAAGCTGCATATGGATAGCTCATGTTTTTTTAATCTGTTCTGTCAGCGTGTATCTTTTGCCTGGGAGTTTAATCCATTTACATTCAATAATATTAATATAAATGCATATTTACTGCCACCATTTTATTTGGTTTTCATATGGCTTATCTTATTTTTGTCTTTTTACTCTTACAGTTATCCTTTCTCCTATTCTTGTCTTCTATACTCTCCCCCAAGTCTCTCTCTTCTGTCCTTTTCTTTCAGGATATAAGGCTCCCTTTAATATTTCTGCAAAGCTGGATTTTTTTAATGAACTCTCTTAGTTTCTGTTTGTTGTAAATTCACCATCATATTTGAAGACAATTTTCCTGGATAAAGAATTCTCAGCTGGCATTTTTCTCATTCAGTATCCTAAGTGTATTATACCAATATCTTCTCATCTCCTTGGTTTCTGATGAGAAATCCACACTAAGTCTTACTGGGTGTCCCGATGGTTTGCTTCTCCCTTACTGGCCTCACTATTTGACATTCTGAGTAGTATGTGTCTTGAAGAAGGTCTATTTGCATTTATTCTTATTGGGGTACATTATGTGCCTTGTACATGTAAGTTCATTTATTTTATGAGATTTGGGAAATTTTCCACTATTATTTTCTCAAATACTCTTTCTGCTCCTTTTCCCTTCTCTTCCCCTTCTGGAATTCCCATGTTGTTGTGTTTCATGTTATCATTCAACTCTATGAGTGCTTGCTCTATTTTTTCCATTCTTTTCTCTCTTGAATTTCAGCTGTTCTGCCTTCTGTATCACTTAATTCTTTCTTCTGTCATTTCATGTCCACTATTGTATGCCTTTAATGTGTTTTTGGTCTCACCTATTGTGTCTTTCATTCCAATGAGCTCTGTTACTTCTTTATTTAGGTTTTCAAATTCCTTTTTGTGCTTGCTCAGTGTCTTCTTGATGTCTTTTATCTCTTTAGCCATATTGTCTTTCAGCACATTTATTTGATTTTGGAAATTTGTGTGCTTATCATTGATCAGTTGTTTCAAACTTTGTGTCTCTTCTGGGGCTTTGATATATTCCTTTGCTTGGGTCATTTCTTCCATTTTCTTAGTAAGGCTTGTAATTTTTGTTGATGTCTAGGCATCTGTTTAGGGTGGTGAATTTACTCAGATGCTTGATTTTTCTCTCTTTTAGTGGTGGGAAGCTATGTGTTACTCTAGTTCTTTGGTTCTTGGCTCAACCTGCTCTGGTTCTTTAGGATTGTTCCTGTTAGTTGCTCAAATCTGAGCCCTGAACCCAGTAATGGGTTGCAGACCCACTTCCTAGGGCTTTGGGAAAGAACTGTAAAGGACAGAAAAACCTCTTCTTATTAATTTTTAATTTCCTCATGTGCATTTCTTTGGTTGGCTGGCAAATGGCACTCTTTGGCAGCCCTCTCACTTCAATGCCTGGTCACAGTGTATTGGACCAACTGGATCAATGTGACAGAGGTTCCTGCCTGGAGGCTAAGAGCCTGGTTATTAAAACTTTCTCAGAGGCAGTTCTCCAATCTTTGCTTGCAGCCCCCTTCCTTCTCCCAGGTAGGAAATAACTCCTTTCTTCCTCCTCAACAACCAGTCCCAGTCAGTAGAGAGGGGAATTGAGAAGATTGGATCTCTTCAGTCCCTTGCCTGCTTCCAAGGCAAACAATGGCACAGTCACACCCAGCCTGGAAGGGCTCACGGGATACAGCAGACCAAATTTGTGGGTCAAAAGCTGAGTCAGCCTGAGGCTGTGTCCCTCTCTCTCCCTTTTCCTGGGGATGTGGATCCCTGGGTTCCGGTTGTCTGAAGCTGCCCGGTCCAAGGCCTCAGAATTCAAAAGTGTCTAAAGTGTGGAGGACAGTACTGGCATTTGAAGCTGCAGTTTTTAACTCACAGTTCTGCCATCATGATTCTTTTTGTTTCCCCCTCTCCTCTGGGCAGTATTCAGCATACCCCTGGTGTCCTAAACCCTAGAAGATTTTTTCCAGGCCATTTCTGCCTGTCCCCCAGTTATTTTTTCTGGGAGAGAAGAGAATCCCATGTCTTTTTTTTTTTTTTTATTAATTTTTTTATTTTTTATTGACTTTGTAATAATATTACATTAAAAATATATATGTGAGGTCCCATTCAACCCCACCCCCCCACCCCCCCTCCATGTCTTTTTAGTCCACTACTTTCCTGTAAATCCATTAT
The DNA here is from genome assembly GCF_030445035.2 of Dasypus novemcinctus. Classification (NCBI taxonomy): domain Eukaryota; kingdom Metazoa; phylum Chordata; class Mammalia; order Cingulata; family Dasypodidae; genus Dasypus; species Dasypus novemcinctus. The sequence continues at coordinate 31,864,036 of NC_080679.1, forward strand.
TTATTCTTTTTATTTGTCATGTGTTCCATGTATGATTATTTCACAAATTACCCATTCTGCTGTTGATAGACATTTGAGTTATTTTTATGTTTTGGCTTTTATAAATAAAGCTTCTACTGACATTCTTGTTTATGTCTTTTGTTGGCCACATCCATTAATTTTTATTGGGTGAAAGCTTAGGAGTTGAATTGCTAGGTCATGGGATATATGTTTGTACAACTTTATGCAGTGCTCATCATCATCACCATCACTGACAATTTTAGCAGATCATCTTGCTAATGAATTATTCCCTCTCTCTTTCCAAGAACATCCTTCTTACCTATAGGAGGATATGTATGATGAATTCAGTATCTCCTTCTCTCAGGTCATAGCTGATTAGTCCAGATGTAGACATCAGACTCAAACTGAAATGACCATATTATCTCTTAAAAAATATGGAATTAAGACTAAGAGGGTGCCAGTCACTCTCCATATAGATCTGGAACAATAATCAGAGGGGCAAATACAGCCAAAGTGTAGAGAGAGAATAATCATCAAGCTACACTGAGTAGCAGAGATAAGATGTAAAGATATACTTCCTGGATTCCTGACAATTTTCCAGTTTCAAGTTCAGATCTCAAATTGAGTCTTGATTTTAATCTTATCTGTGGATTCTCTGAGGCCCTTCTGTGTTCACTGAATAAATTCTCCCTGTTATCATAAGTTTGATAGGTTGAGTGTCTGGTAATCAGTAATCAAGTATCTTTCTAATATAATTTTGTACCATATCATTCTTGGGTTTAACTATGCCAATAATTTTGAAAATGCTTTTCTTTATATCAGCCTGTATCCCTCCAGTTGCAAGCAGACATAGCAAGTGGGACAGCCAAGAAATACAGGAAGATGATAAATGTTCTGATCTCAACAGTGTGAAAGTAAAATATTCTCTTTACAATGTCAATGATATTATTGCTTTATAGCTAGCCAAGGAAGGCTCTATTCTTTCAGAAGATCTTATGCTTTGCTGTCTTCAGCTAGAAAGACAATTCTTGTAAGTTCTAAAGCTCTCTGTTGTTCCATTGGGTTTTATCATTCAGACCCCATATACCATCCCCACAACCCCACACACATTTCAAATTCTATAGCAGGAAATTTATGTGGTTTACTTACACATACCCAGAGCCAAGATGTTTCCTTCCAAGATACCCAGATGCTTACCTATCTATCAAAAGCACAGACAAGCAAAAGGGACCCTTTGGAGTTTGTTCTTTTGATCCATTACACCCAAAAGTCAGAGCCCTATAGAATAGGATGCACTTGGCATAGGGGACTGGTGAAGAAGCTATATAGTTTAACAGCTAATTCACTTGTGGTAGTTTGAAACTTTATTTATCCAAAAAAAAAACATGTTCTTAAATTTAATCCATTCCTGTGGGTGTGAACTCACTGTAAGTAGGACCTTCTAATGAGATTACTTCAGTTAAGTAGTATTAGGATGGGTCTGAATTCTATTTCTGGAGTCCTTTATAAGTGGAATGAAATTCAGGGTGAGAGTAAGCCATAGAAAGCAAGAAGTTGAACATCAACGGAACCCAGAAGAGAAGGGAGAGACCAGGAGATGCCATCATGTGCCTTGCCATGTGACAAGCTAGCAGCAAGCCCCAGTAAACCACAGTTTTGGGGAGAAAAGCATCACCAAGATATCACCTTGAGATGGACTTTTTTTCCAGCCTGAAACAGTGAATGAATAAATTTCCATCGTTTAACTTAATCCATTTCATGGCATTTATTTGGGCAGTCTATGAAATGAAAACACCACTCTTTACATTAGCTGGTTAATTGATCTGATTTGAATGATAAACTTGAATGCCTAGAACTTTTGTCCAATTCAGACTCAGAGAAGCTAGAGAAAGTCTCTTACTCCTTCTATTCTTCTCTTCCTATCCTAGTCTGCTTCAGACTATATCCCATGGCCCAAGGGAATTGGTGAGGGGGATGAGGGATTTATAATTCTGTTAAACAGACTGAGTAGACAAATTGAACAAGTTAGTGTCTTTCAGCTCAGTTTCTTTATTTTAGCCTCTTCCCTTGCCATCTGTGAAATTGTATAAGAATTTGCTCAAGAGTTTGAAAAACTAGAACCTTATAGGGGATTTTTTTTATCAGAGGAACTAAGTTTTAAGATGAATGTGAAGTCACTTGGGACTCTAAACTCCAAGTTCCATGCCCACTCTCAAGAGTCCTTTACTATGCCCTCACTCATTTCTTCTTTTCATCTTGAGATGGTGTTGATTTCAACCCATCTTTCTTCACTTCTTACTCTCAACTCCAGTCCTCTGAAATATGGTGATGATAATGGTTCTTCCATAGTCCCTGTGTTACTGTGTCTCAAAATCTTCAGCTTCTAGGTCATCACCTAAGGACAGATGCCTGAACGTGGGATTGGTTCTCCAGGTGGATAGTAGATAGACTAAGCATTTGGTATAGAGTATGGGAAAAACAAGGTCCTTCAAACACAAGACAAAATTTAAGTAGTCAGAAATACAGCTAATGTTTAATCAAGGCTTACTATGTGCTGGTACATAAGCATTTGACTTGTAGTTTAACTCTTTTAATCCTCATAGCAGCACTGTAAGAAAGATATTGTTATCCTCAGGAGACTGAGGCACAGAATGGCTAATTATTGTCAATATCATAGAGTTAGTAAGTAGAAGAGCAAGGATTTAGATTCAATCCATTCAAATCTAGAGTACAGACTCTTTTTTTTTTTAAAAGTTTATTTTTCATTTATTTCTCTCCCCTTACCACCCCCACCCCCCCACCCCCAGTTGTCTGCTTTCTGTGTCCATTCGCCCTGTGTTCTTCTGTGACCTCTTCTATCCTTATCAGCGGCACCGGGAACCTGTGTTTCATTTTCTTGCATCATCTTGCTGACTCAGCTCTCCATGTGTGTGGTGCCATTCTTGGGCAGGCTGCACTTTCCTTCACGCTGGGCGGCTCTCCTTACAGGGTGCACTCCTTGTGTGTGGGGCTCCCCTACGTGGGGGACACCCCCGCATGGCACGGCACTCCTTGCACGCATCAGCACTGCGCATGGGCCAGCTCCACACAGCTCAAGGAGGCCTGGGTTTAATCCACAGACCTCCCATGTGGTAGGCGGACGCCCTATCCATTGGGCCAAGTCCACTTCCCTAGAGTCCAGACTCTTAATCACACATCTCAAATGAAATAATTTGATATTTCAGGAAAAAAAGAATTATCTTGAGAAAAATCAGAACTTGGTTGGACAAACAATTATTTTATAGCCTAGAATTATTTTAATTTTTAGTTTATTTTAGGTGTGGTATAGGGAAAACACTAAAATTTCTACTGTGTTAGGGTTCTAGGGTTTTTAACCCTACCTTGGACCATGCTGTGAGACCTTGGGCAATTTGTCTCCAAGCCTCAGTTTCTTGTTTTGTACAAAAGGCACTCCTTCTACAGGAATGTTTGGAAGGACAAAGGCAAAGTATTTGCAGCATGTTATAGTACAGTTCACATTCTAAGTACTTGCTAAATGATAACAATATTAAGTTAATAGCTGTCACTTACTGAATGGTTATTAGATATTGGGCAGTGTCCACATATTTTCTCAAGTAATAATGTGCAGGTCCAATAGCTATTGAAAAACTAACAAATGGATAACCATTTAAATCCCTGTAATAGGACTGACTCAAGCTTTCCTTTCTCTTTCCTGGGTTTTTGTTGGCAAGGTTCACTATAGAATTTCTGAGTATCACAAGAGTATTTATCTTAGTATACTTCTTAAGAATTTTTCCTAGATTGCTGACCCTTTACAAGACAGAATAAAATACCAGAATACCAGTATGTCAGCCTTAAAGAATGGAAATTTGCACAAAGAAATACAATTGGGTTATTTAATTCTCTCAGAATATGTGTGTCTGGTTTTCTTAATGCTTAGTTTCAAGAGGATGCTGTTGTTTTAGAAAGGTTATTTAGAAGGTTTTATTTTTTAAATGATTTTAGTTTACAAGAAGATGAACTGTTAATGAAAAGAAATGTGATTTTCTTAAGCACAACTGACATACTTTATTTGCAATTGGGGGGTATAAAATAATGTGACAAAAGGCAATTTTTTTCATTTTACATAAAACCAAGGTATCTATACCTTGAGTCTTCTTAGATTGTAAAATAATCTGACTATTATGAAAATAGTGCCACTGTCTTCTCTCCCATCATTATAGTTGGAAACTTGACATTTGAATTCACAAGTTTTTATTTTTAACAGTTTTTGAAAATATGTATTTTAATATTCTAACAAACTGACATAACTTCCTTTTCCTGGGAATTTCCTGGCAAAATTCAGACCTGTGGTTTTGCCTTCCTGTTGACTTAGCACACTATGGAAATGGTGAATATGGGGGGAAAATTCCCAGAGTTTTAAATGGGCTATGTTACTAAGTGATCTGATCTAGAATATGTGGGTATGCATGAGTGTATGTGTGTATGTTGTGTGCAGACACAGATACTTTCATTAAGGAAGCTAGTGTTTTTCAGTAGCTAAGAAAGGAGGTGCCAAAGCAGAAAACTTTCACTATGAATTTGCTAAGAATTCAGATGTAAATTATATTGTATGGCAGGAGTTCATAAAATTATGGAACAAAAATCAGTCAAGAAAAAAACTGAATTAAGTTAAGCACCAGTGGTAACACATTAAATTGCATTAGGATTGACAAGAGGGTTTTCCTATAGTTTAAAAATGTGCTTTCTAGGTTTCTATGACCTCCTGAATGTACTTGTACAATGACTGCCAAACAGGCATGGGAGTGTGATATTTGCATTAATGCCAAAGACTATCTTAGCACTTAATGAATGAGGGGGAAATATTAGAAAATATTTCAAGGTTATTCTCATATTTATAAGAATATTTATGTAGAAGGTTGTTTATTTAGCATGGGATTGTATCTTAACAACTGCAAGACAAGAGTACATAAAACCCTGATTAAATTTTACTTCTCAGACATCTATTAGTCTTTTTTTCATTTCTATCACATCAGAGTTGCTATGCATATAGCAACCCTTCCCCATAGGTTTATTTTATTTTAAGTTATAAGTAAATGGGACTATGTATTTTTGTCTTCTATGTTTCTACTTGGTGTATGAGACCTTAGAAAATGAGGATAAAAGTGAACAAATACTATCCAGTGTCCTTGAGAAACTTTTCCAACACATAGATGTGTGTGCATATTTTCATGTTTGGGGAATTTCATTGTATTTCTATTTTACTTAAATTCAGCAGACTGCAGTGTTTTATGAAATTTCAACATCTAGAGATGTTGCACTTCCACCAACAATGAATGAGAATCTCTCTTGCACCACAGTCTCACCAGCAATTGGTCATGCTAGTGTTTTGGATTTTAGACATTGCAATATATGTATAGTGGTATATCATTTTAATTTGTAATTCCCTTATGACATGATATTGAGAATCTTGTATGTTTATTTGTCACCTGTATATCTACTTCTCTTATCTTACTGTTCAGATCTTTTCCCTCCTTTTAAATTTTATTATTGGGTTTTAAGAGCTTTCTGTATATTTTGGGTACAAACCTTTTATTAGATATGTGTTTGGCAAATATTTTCCCAAAGTCTGTGGCTTGTCTTTCATTCTCTAACAGTGTTTTTAATATTTTTAAAAATGTTAAATTTTAATAATTTATTAGTGTTTTATTTCATGGATCATGCTTTTGGTGTTGTATAGAAAAACTCATTACCAAACCTAAATTTACCTAGATTATTATCTCCTATGTTATTTTCTAGAAGTTTTGTAGTTTTTCATTTTATATTTAGGCTTAAGGTCAATTTTGATTTAATTTTTTGTGAAAGGAATAAGTATATTTTGGATTCTTTTTTTGTATGTGACTTTCCAGTTTTCTCAGCACCATTTTTAAAAGAGACAACTCTTTCCCTATTGAGTGGACTTGACAAGCTTATCAAAAATCAATTGGCCATGGATGTGAAGGTTTATTTCAAAATTCTTAATGCTATACCATTGATCTATATGTCTATCATTGTCTACATTGTTTTGGTTACTATAGATTGGTAATAGGCTTTGAAATCAAGTCATTTGAGTGCTCCAACTTTGTTCTCTTTTTTGAAGATGTTTTTGCTATTTGTTCCTTGCCCTTCTATATGAACTTGATTAGCTTTTCCATTTCTGCAAAGAATTTTGATAGGAAAAGCATTGCATCTATAAATTGTTTTGGATAGTATTGCCACCTCAATAATACTGTCTTCTAGTCCATGAATACAAGATATATTTTAATTTATTTGGGTCTTCATTAATTTTGTCAGTAATGTTTTTAAGTTTTCCATATATAAGTCATTTTCCTCATTGGTTAAATTTATGCATAGCTATTTTATTCTTTCAGTTGTTATTGTAAATGGTATTTTCTTAATTTCCTTTTCTGCTTGTTCAATGCTGATATAAGAAACACAACTCCTTTTTGCTTGTTGATCTTGTACCCTGCTACTTTTCTTAATTTATTTTTAGCTCCAATAGTTTTCTTGTGGATTCTTAAGGATTTTCTATATATAGAGTCACATCATCTGTGAATAGGGGGAGTTTTACATCTCCATTTCTAAGTTGGATGCCTTTTTGTTAATATTCAGCTGTAAAACCAAAGAGGAAAAAACAATTAAGTTCTGATGCATTCTTCAGCACTGATAAACCTTGAAGATATGTTGAGTGAAGTGAGCCAGACAAAAAAGGACAGATATTTTATGATTACACTTAGATGAAGTAACTACTTCATATGGACATAAAGTAGATATGTGCTGGAGGGATAAGGCGTTAACACATAATGGATGTAGGTTTTCTATGCAAAGTGATGGAAAGTTTTGGTAATGGATGGTGGTGACAGTTGCTTTATATTTCATTTACCTACACTCTAATATTTGTTAATTCTTTATTTCTGCTTATTTTAGGTTTAGTTTTCTCTTGTTTTTCTAGTTCTTCAGTGTTGGAGTTAGATCTCTGATTTGAAGTCTGTCTTCTTTTTTTTTTTTTTAAGATTTATTTATTTATTTCCCTTTCTCCCCCCTTCCCCAGTATCTGTTCTCTGTGTCTATTTACTGTGCCTTCTTTGTCCGCTTCTGTTGTTGTCAGCGGCACAGGAATCTGTGTTTCTTTTTGTTGCATCATCTTGTTGTGTCAGCTCTCCATGTGTGTGGCCCCATTCCTGGGCAGGCTGCACTTTCTTTTATGCTGGGCAGCTCTCCTTACGGGGCGCACTCCTTGCACGTGGGGCTCCCCTACGGGGGGACACTGCTGCGTGGCACAGCACTCCTTGCGCACATCAGCACTGCGCATGGGCCAGCTCCACACGGGTCAAGGAGGCCTGGGGTTTGAACTGCAGACCTCCCATATGGTAGACAGATGCCTTAACCACTGGGCCAAGTCCGTGTTCCTGTCTTCTTTTTTAATGTAAGCACTTAGAGATATAAATTTCCCTCTCAGCACTGCTTTGCTATATCCAATAAGTTTTAGTAAATTGTATTTTCATTTTCATTCATTTCAAGATATTTCCCAATTTCACTTGTGATTTTCTCTTTAACCCAATAGTTGTTCAAGAGTATATTGCTTAATTTCTACATATTTGTGAATTTTTCCTTTCTCTCCCTATGTAACTCATAGCTTCATTCTGTTGTGATTGGAAAATATACATTGTGTGACTGCAAATTTAAAAATTTATTGAGACTTATTTTGTAACCCAACAAATGGTCTATCCTGAAGAATGATCCATATTTACTCAAGAAGAATGTGTATTCTGCTTTTGTTGGGCACAGTGTTCTATATATGTCTGTTAGGCCCACGTGGTTTAGTGTATCATTCAATTCCTGTGCTTCATTATTGATCTTCTGACTAGAAGATCTATCCATTCTGCTATTAATGTAGAACTGTCATTTTCCCTTCAAATTTGTCAGTATTTGCTTCATATATTTGAGGCTCTGCTAATATATATTTATAATTATTACCTCTTCCTGTTGACTTGTCTCCTTTATCAATATATCATGACCATCTTTGCCCCTTATAACTGTTTTTGACTTAAAGTCTATTCTATTTAATATATATTTATAGTGACCACAGTTCTCTTTTGATTACTTCTTGCATAGTGTATTTTTTCCATCATTTTATCTCTAGTATATTTTTAGCTTTAAGGTGAGTCTCCTGCAGACAGCATATAATAGGGTCATGCTTTATTCTCCATTCTGCCAATCTCTACCTTTTGACTTCAGAGTTTAATTCATTTACATTTAAAGTCACTAATGATCAAATTTCAAACTGCCTACTTTGCAGAAATGGAAAAGCCAGTTATCAAATTTATTTGCAAGAGTAAGGAGACCCAAATAGCCAAAAACATCTTGAAAAGTAATAATGAAGTTGGGATGCTCACATTTTCTGACTTTAAAAATATTACAGAGCTACAGTGGTCAAAGCAACATGGTACTGGCACAAGGATAGATATGTGGACCAATGGTATCAAATTTAGAGTTCAGAAATAGCCCCTCACATCCATGACCAACTGATTTTTTATAAGGCTGCCATGTTCATTCAACTGGGAAAGAATAGTCCCTTTAGAAAATGGTGCTGGAAGAACCAGATATCAATATGCAAAATAATAAAAGAGGATCCTATCTTAAACAATTTACAAAAAAATAACTAAAAATAGATGAAAGACCTAAATAAGAGCCAGAACTATAAAATTCCTAGAAAAAAATGTTAGGGAAACATCTTCAGGGTCTTATGTTAGGCAATGGTTTCTTGGACTTTACAACCAAAGCACAAGCAACAAAGGAAAAATTAGGGACTTCATGAAAATTAAAAACTTTTGTGCATCAAAAAGACTTTGTCATGAAAGTGAAAAGATAACCTATTCAATGGATAAAATATTTGGAAACCATATATCCAATAAGGGTTTAATATCCAGACGACATAAAGGAATCCTGCAACTCAACAGTAAAAAAGACAAACAACCCAAATAAAAATGGGAAAAGACTTGAACAGACATTCCTCCAAAAAGCATGAACAAATGGCTAAAAAGCACATGAAAAGATGCTCAACAGCACTAGCTATGCAGGTAATGCTAATCAAAATCACAATGTTATACCATTTCACACCAAGTAGAATGTCTACTATAAAATAAAATTTTAAAAACAGAAAATTACAAGTGTTGGAGAGGGTGTGGAGAAATAGGAATACTCATTAATTGCTAGTGGGAATGTGAAATGTTGTAGCCACTGTGGAAGACAGTTTGGCAGTTCCTCAGTAAGCTAAATATAGAATTACCATATAACCTAGCAATCCTACTACTAGGTATATACCCAGAAGAACTGAAAGCAGGGACTTGAACAGGTATTTTCATACTGATTTTCCTGGTGGCATTAGTCACAATTGCCAAAAGATGGAAGTAACCCAAGTGTTCATCAATCAATGAATAGATAAAGAAAATGTGGTATATACAAATAACGGAATATTATTTAGCTGTAAAAAGGAAAGAAGTCCTGATGCATGGAACAATATGTATGAACCTTGAGGATATTATGCTGCATGAAATAAACTGCTGTGCATAATGGACCAGGGTTAATAATACAAATATAAGAACGTTCTTTCATGAATTGTATTAAATGATGCTAATACAAATGTTAATAATAGGGTAGTATATTGCTGCGACCAGCTCAGCAATAGGTTTGCTTGAAGGGAAGGTGATGCAGAACTTAAAGAAACAAAGGAGAGAGAGAAAGCACAAAAGAGGAGATAAAGGTGGGACCAGGGGACTCACAGCTTCTGGAACTGAGAGCCTCAACCCTAGTTACCATATTGTATTTATTGGAAACTACCAAGCAGTTGTTTTCTATCGGAACTGCAACATCATCTACAATAATAGGGAAGAACTGCTACATCTACAAGGAACAACTGTAACATCTGCAATAAGGAACAGGTCATACAAAATTCAAATACAATTTAAACACTTCTTCCCACAGTATATGGGAAAAATACACCTAATGTAAACTATGGACTATAGTTAACATTACTATTTTAATATTCTTCCATCAATTGTAAGAAAGGAACCACACTAATGCCAAATGTCAGCAACAGAGTATATGGGAATGTCGTGTTTTTTCCTTAACTTTCCTGTAAACCTATAACTTTTCTAATTAAAAATAATAATTTTTTAAAAAAACATTATATTAAGTGAAAGAAACCAGACACAAAGTACTACATACTAAATGATTCCACTTATGTAATTTAAATATAAATAAATCTGTAGAGACAGAAAAAGATTGGTGGTTATATAAGGTTGGGGAAGGATGAGGGATTGAGAGGTGACTGCTAAGAATATGGGGTTTTTCTTTCTGGAGTAGTGAAAATATTTGAAAATTGTGGTGATGAGTGCACAACTTTGAGATTATACTAAAAAGTCATTGATTGTTCACATTGAATGGGTTATATTGTATGTGAATATATCTCAATAAAATTGCTTGTTTTAATAAATAAATAAATACATATATACATAAGTATTATGGAACAACCAAAAATAATAAAGTCACTACTGATAGTACAACTTTGCCTTCTGCCATTTTGCTATTTAGCCTTTGTAAGTCTTATACCTTTTTTGTCTCTCAGTTCCATTAAAGCCTACTTTTATATTTATTTGCTTTCTCATGCTGTACCATGTTGCATGCCTTTTCATTTTTATTTGGATGTATTTTTCATCTAATTTCCTAGTTGATGAAAATTTGACATCCTTACTATATAACAATCATATTTTGTTTGATACCAACTTAACCTCAATAGCATGCACATTTACTCCTCTGTTCTCCCACATTTTTTATACTTGTTACCACTTATATCTTTGTACATTGTATGTTCAAAATCTAGATTTATCATTACCTTTTATGCATTTGCACTTTAGCACCTATAGAAAGTAAGAAGTAGAGTTATATACCAAACAATGGAGTATAAAACACTGGCATTTATAATTTCCCAAATCGTTACCTTTACCACAGGTCTTTATTATTTCATGCTGCTTTGAGTCACTGTCTAATGTTCTTTCCTTTCAGTTTGAAGAACTCCCTTAGCATTGCTTGTAGGGCAGATTTAGTGGTGACAAACTCCCTCAGCTTTTGTTTATTTGAGAATGTTTTCATCATTACATTTTTGAAAGAGTCTTGCTGGATATAAAATTCTTGGCTGACAGTTGTTTTCTTTCAGCACTTTAAATATTTCAGCCCACTGTCTTCTTGCTTCCATGGTGACTGATGAGAAATTGGCACTCATTCGTGTGGGGACTCCCTTGCACGTAACACATTACTTTTCTTTTGCTGCTTTCCGAATTTTCACTTGTTCCTTTGTATCTTTTAGTGAAATCAATATATGAAGGGGTGTGTTTTTCCCCATGTTTATTCTGTTTGGTATTCTCTGAACTTCTTGACTGTGCATTTCATGTCTTTTGTTAAGTTTTGGAAGTTATCAGTCATCATTTATTTGACTGTTCCTTCTGCTCCTTTCTCTCTTCTCCTTCTGGGACTCTCATAATGCATATATTGATGCACTTGATGGCGTCCCATGTTGTGGGAAACTGGCTTACCTATTAGTTGCTTCCTATTATTGCAGAAGATGTTGTAAGTTGCTTCCTGTTATTGTAAATTATCTTATTGTAGATGTTGCAAGTTGCTTCCTGCTATTGTAGAAGATATCGAAAGTTGCTTCCTGTAGCAAACAGCTACTCATTAACTTTCAAATAAATATGATGTGGAAACCAGTGTTGAGGCTCTCAGTTTCAAAAACTGTGAAGTCCCGTGGTCCTATCTTTGTTTCCTTTCTTTTGTTTTTCTTTCTGTCCTTTCATTTCTTCAGTTCTGTGTCACCTTCCCTTTGTGCACACCTATTGCTGATCTGGTCTCAGCAACTGGCACCCAAACAGGGACTTGAGGGTAAAAGCTTCAAGCTAAATTGAAGATGTTGTCTCAGCACAGAGCCCCGAGTGGTTTAGAAGGCCTTCCAAGTCCTCAGTGAATAAGGACATTCTTGGGTATTCTAGCCAGGTTACAATGGCAAACTGAGACAGTTCAACAAAATATCACCCTTGTGTCTATCTCCTCAAACAACTCCTCAAGGTAGGAGGAACTGAGGCCAGCAAGTCTCGTATTTTAGAACTTTTACAGTTTATAGAAAAATATTGCTCATGGTTCCCAGCAGTAGAAAGTTTAGAGTTAGAAGAGTGGGGAAGAGCAGGAAAAGAGATAGAAAAATTACATATACAAGGTGTCCCACTCCCTGTTCCTATTTGGTCCACTTGGATGATTATTAAATCTGTTTTGGAACCCAGAACCTCCAGACATGCAGATAGAGAGACTGATGCTGAAAACTACACAGCTGTGTCCCATTCTGAAGGTTAGAGCAGCTTCACCTGGGGGTGAGTTAAAAATCTAATGTCAAGAAGCTGAACAACAGCTGACCAAGAGCTCAGTTACATCTTATATCAGAATTGAGTCTTTCCCTGATAGGTATGCTTTGCTAGTATTCTTGCAAAAAGTGTTTAAGCACACAAAAAGGTTTATAGGATAGAATGGCCTTACCTTAAGTATTAAACAAAAGAAAGAAAGGAAGAAAGGACTGCTTTTTTGTTTATCTGTTTGTTCAATGTCACTGTGTGTGTGGTAATTGTTTCAGTGTGTGCTGTAATGGCTTTTGTGATTGTTCATTGTCAGTGTATATTTTGATACTTCCAGATGGTGATATAATTTGATAAATAAAATTTTCTAAAAGAGCTCTATTCAAAATAAATAAATACTACTACTACTAATAATAATAAGCGCTTATTCTATTACCTAAGTTTAAAATGTTAATGAGATCTCTATAGTTGTCTCAACTAATAAAATGCATACAGCAAGTTGTAAAAGTATTGTGACAGCATTCAGTGAGATAATGTGTTTCATGAAAGTAAAATAATCCTGAATGAATACAAAACATGCAAAAACTGTGTGAAAAGGTCAACAATGCACTTTTGCAGTTCTTCAAGGCTTTCTGCCCTGGCCTGATGGCAATGAATCTGGCTGCATAGAAGAAACCTGTGACAGTGACCCTACTAAGAAACATCAGAGACAATGGTATCTTAAGGGCCTGGAATAGGCAAACAGTTGAGACAAGCTGTAAGGTCCCTGCTACTTTATCAAATTCTTAAATGTTGTTTGGTTGGGTAAGACAAAACTGAATACTCTGCTGTAATTAATGAAATACAATGTTTTTTCATGTTAATAGAATTTGTAATATTGTTGGAATACTAAAAATCTTTTATCCCTCCCTGAGATGTGTTAATGAGGAAAGGTCCTTCTTGGGAATAGGAGGACCTCCAGCAGGCTGTGACCAAAAATAATAATAATAATAATAATAATAATAATAATTAAATAAATAAATAAAAAGAGGGAGAAGGTGGATATTGACTTAGCCTGTGAATTGGATGTGGCCAGCACCAATATTGACTTATGGTGGGGTTTGTGGCAAAGGCAACATTCTAATTGAGTACCCCTCAGGCTTTAGTCACAATTGTGGGAAGAGACAATAACTACAATATAAAAAAACAATTGTGTGCAGCATAGGAAGCCCTGCTGAAACTGAAAGCTTAACCCAATAATGTCTGGTTACTCTGAAGACTGCCATCACCATCCAGGGGAGGATTGCAAATACTAAAAGCAAGACAAAATGATGGACTGTTGTGAATCACCCTTTATGGGGGAGAGATCTGTGGAAGAACATCTGGGACACCTGTCAGCAGTGACAGGTAACTGTCTGTCATGTCCCTGCCCACTCCTCTAACATCCTTCTCAGGACTGTTGAGGCAGATGCCTCATGAAGATCCAGAGCTGTACAATTGAGACCTGAGAAGCAAAGTGGCTCCACCAAAAAGGAGAATGTCATGAGTATCAGATTTTGTGGTGCCTAGCCCCATGGTTGCAGCTGCCAATTCTTCACCAGCTGTTTGTGGACATCACCCATGAGTGTCCTTCATGCTCACTTCAATGACTGTGACATCAGTCTCCTCCTGCTCTTGGGAAGGGCAAGATATGCTTTCACTGCTACAGACACGAGATCGGGATTCTTATAAAAAGCCAGCTATTGTTTTCAGTCTGGAAAATGGGTCCTCACAATGATGGGCTAAGCTAATTCAACATTGAGTTGTGGCCCCAGGTCCAGTGAAGATGCTAAGAGCAGGACCAATGGAGTCATTGAAATATGTGATAAACTTCCAGCTGCCCCACAGCCCAAAATGGGCAAGTAACTATAATTTGTCATTACCTATGCCTCAAACTATACAAGTTGGGGGAAAGGAGGTCATTTTTTATCAAGTGGTTGCCTATATAGCCTTCCTGGTAGGAAATCTTAAACCCATGAGAAATAAATCATCTGCTAACTGCAAGTTCGTATAATCTGCTGTAGTTATGGATTATGTATAAAATGTTCTCTGATTTGACATTGTTACTGAAATAATAAGCACGCAATGAGCCCGTTAGGGTATGAGGCAGTAAGAAGCCACCTAACCTGCCTTTTTTGTTTTCTAAAAACAAAAAGGGGGATATGTTGTGGGAAATTGGCTTACCTATTAGTTGCTTCCTGTTATTGTAGAAGTTGTTGTAAGTTGCTTCCTGTTATTGTAAATTACCTTACTTTAGATGTTGCAAGTTGCTTCCTGCTATTGTAGAAGATGTTTCAAGTTGTTTCCTGCTATTGTTGAAACTGTTTTCAGTTGCTTCCTGTAGCAAACAGCTGCTTGTTAGCTTTTAAATAAATACAATGTGGAAACTAAGGTTGAGGCTCTCAGTTTCAAATCTTGTTTCCTTTCTTGTGTTTTTCTTTCTGTCCTTTTATTTCTTCAGTTCTGCATCACCTTCCCTTTGTGCAGATCTATTGCTGATCTGGTCTCAGCAGTCCCATAGATTTAAAAATTTCTTTTTTCTGAGCCTGACTCATTTCAAATGATTTGTCTTCAGGTTCACTAATTCCTTCTTCTGCCTGCTCCAGTCTTCTCTTGAAACCCTTCTGCATGTTTTTCATGTTAGTCATTGTGATCCTCAACTCCAGTCATTCTGTTTGGTTCCTTTTAAAAATTTCTATCTCTTTACTAAACTCTTATATTGTTCTTTCATTGTTTTCCTGACATCCTTTGATTTTTTTTCTCTGCACTTTCCTTCATCTCCTTGAGCATTTTTAAGACCATTTTTTGAAAGATTTTTTTCAATATGTCCACATTCTCATCTTTTTTTTTTTTTTTGGTGTTTCTGTCCTTTTCCTTTGGATGGGGCATCATTTCCTGTTTCTTTGTCTTGTACTCTTTGTTGCACACTGTGCGTTTTAATATTTTAAAATGTTAACTCTGGGATTTACTCCCTGTGATGTCTGCTTCTTGGTTTTATAACCAGTTGATGATAAGACAGAGATTTTCTTGAGCTTCAGCCCCCCATCAGGAATCTCTGCCCAAGGTGAATGCAGTGTCAGGGTTTCCTCTGTCTTCTGGGCCTCTGTCTTGTCCTGGGTTTTGCTTCTTAGTTGTTTAGGGGTTCAGGAGTTTTATTGTCCCCTTTGTTTCCCAGGAGGCAGAGCTCCCTCTCCCATTATGTGAAGCTGGCTGGCTTTGTCCCAGACTGTCTGTCTCTAGCATTTCTTACACTCATTTCCTTTGCTGTTTCAGGCTGCTTTTGCCTGGAATGCAAATTCTGGGAGGAAAGTCACCCTATAAATGACTTTCTTAGGTCAGTCTTTCCCAACGTAAACTTGGACAGGGACCCACAAAGAGGGTGCAGAACAGCTCTAAAGTGGAGAGGGGATCAGGATGGGCACCAAAACCTTCTCTGCCAGCTTCCCAAAGCTGAGTTTTCCTGTACTGCCTAGCATACTATCCTTCAGGTAACTTTCCCTAGCAGCCCTGAAGGAGACCTGTGTCTTTAAATTTGAAACAATGGTTACTGCCTCCTTTGTGCAGGGCAGGATTGGAATGATGGCTGCCTTCAGAACCTGTACCCAATGATATGAATACTGTAATCAAAAGCTGAGACCGGTGATCAGTCATGTCCATCCCTGTTCTTGGGGAAGAGGATTTTTATGTTCCTTTTTCTCTCCAATGAGCTTGCCAGAGGCTGAATGCCTTGGCAGTCTGCACAAGAATGGGGGATGGGTTTCAGTAGCCACTGTGGGGAAAGAGCAATTTATATTTCTTTACCATAATTTTCCAGCCTCTTCCTCTGCTCTTCCCTGGCTGCTGCACAGTGTTCTCACCCATGGAGTTTAAACATTAGTTGATTCAGACAGTTTGCCTGTATAATTCTTTTTTTGGAAGGACTGCTTTCTGGAGTTCCGTCCTCTGCCATCTTCCAAAAGTATTTATCAAGTACCCATTTTGTGCTGGACATATAGCAAACCTTTTCATTTCTCTTAGCCTCTAAATTTAATCTATCATTAAATCCTATCCAGTCTATCACCAAAACTTTCTCAAATACATCCACTTCTTTCTATCTCTACTGCTGCCACCGTAGTCCAAGTAACTCTATAGACTTGCTAATAGCACTTATCAATGTAAAAATTTCCCTGAATAACAGAAATAGCCTTCTAGGCATAATGGATCCTTCCATTCATTCCCCCATAGGAGCCATAATAGTCTTTGAAAGTGCACAACAATTTATAGTTCAGTGTATTAGTTAATAGTTGCAACACACTTACATTAAAAATCTAAGTCCTTACTAGGCGTAACAAGAACCTGTCACTGCCTACATCTCCATATTCAAATTTCCTCTGGGTATTAGTTCTAGACACAATGGGATTATTCTCTTTCCCTATTGCACTAAGCTCCTTTTTATTTGTCTTCAAGGACTGCTTCAAATTTTCCATCATTCTCATCTCAAGTTTTTATTTTTACAGAGGTATATTCCCTGACTTCCACTCTGTTGTGGTCTTATTGTACCTTATTCTTCTGATGACGATTCATAGGAATCATCAGAAATTGTAATCATATGTTTCTTTTTATATTTACTTCTTCACCATTTATATCTCCAGCTAAAATCTAAAATCCACCAGAGAAGTAATCTTGTCTGGTGTGTTCATGTTAGACCCATTTAGCAGAATGCCTGATGTATAGCAACCATTCATTCTATACTTGTTAAGTAAATGAATGAATCATCTTAAGTAAACTTGTGAAAATATCAACTTTTCTGCAATCATCATAACTGTCGTGGTTGAGTATCTATGGTTCTATTTTCATCAATAATCCATTGTATAATGACAAATAATAACCAAAAAAAGAATAAAAAATAAAAAAACAAAAAATAATAACCTATTAAAGATATAAATTTAAAAAATATATGGCTAAGAATAAAAATAATTTTAAAACAAATATGATCAACCTGACCATGGTAAGGGGGTGATGAAATGACCAAGGAAAGACTCCTGGGCATGGCATCTGTCCTCATTGAGAGCCACACAGGTTCATGTGACAACTCTTGAGCTACATTCTACACCACAAGGTAGGCATATGATTCCCGACTCCCTTTCCTTTTTGAGCCACAAAGTTTTTCAATTAATTTGCTTGAATTTTTCCAGGCATATAATTATATCTTCTAAAATGATTTTACTTTTGCTGTGAATTTTATAATTATCCATTATCACACCCTGGACATTTCTGATTCATGAGAGTATATTGATCTTCTTGAACAGCTAATCTCCAAGTTTCTAGATCCTATGTAAAACCAGTTCCTTGAAGTCATACATCAGAATCAATTTTTTAAGTACTAAACTGGAATTAAAAGAAAACACATATAATTTCCACCCTTTATTAGTAACTGTGAACTAATAAAAGCTAAAATAAGTGAGAAGGTACAGATTCTATATAGAACTTATGATATATAGAAACTGTGTGTGATTTTCAAATGATCTGTATTAAAAGAAACCTAGTGGCTCACTGTAAGAGTAATTCATTGGCATTTCATATTTTTTACTTTGTTTAAGAATACAACGATGGGTCCCTGGAGAAAGAACAAAAGTAACAAGGACAAAAACTAATTTAACATTCAAGGTAACATTTTTTTTTCCATGCTGGGGGGGATAAAAGGAAACTGAAAGTAAATGGGAGCAATTATACAATAACTTACAATAACTGACATTTATCTTTTAAAATTAGAGGTTAAGAAAATCTCTTTTGAATCATGAGAACAGGAATGGAGATATTTAAGGAAGACTCAGTTTTTATGAATACTCAAACACACACGTACACTCAGATTTTGTGCCCAGTTGCATTTTCTTGGTGCAGGTGTGGCTGATGCCATATGTCAAGAGCACTGGCTTCCGTACTGCTTAACTAAATAGGCAATATTCTCAGGTCTTTATCTGTTATTGGCAGGGACTTTCTTTCCCAGAAGGAAATATTTGCTGGAAATGATGAATCCTCTTTTTGAGGACGGTTTGCAGTTGCTAACTAAGTGCCACTCTAGTTTCCTCACATTTCACTGTCCTGTCATTGTAGACCTGGCCTCATCCAGCTCAGCTCATCTGGCACTTATCCTATTACACTGAAAGTTAGTCTTTATGTTTATCTTTTTATTAGACTGTAAAAACTTTAAGGGCATTTACCATGTAAGTCTCATACTTGTATCCTCTACAAGGCTTAATATTATGACTTATATGTAGTACAAGCACAATAATGTTTTTTATTTGAACTTTTGTGCATATATCCTGTCTCTGGAACTAGTTTCATGAGGACAATAGCGGTATTTTATGCCTGTCTAAAGGCACCATTCACCTTTATGAAGTAATTCCTTTTAGACAGGGGGCTTCCATTGTACATGGTTACTTTCCAATACAAATTTTTAAATGCATATTAGTTAACCTCAAGCCTTGCTACTCTTTACTCCTGCCCCAGCTTCTGACCCATTGTCTTCTGCTCTTATCCGTCTGGCCTGCTGTGCTCTGATTTTCTCAACTGCAGCCTGCTCAGCCAAGTATTTATCTTTCTCAGTCCAGGCTAGCATGAATTGTCATGCCTGAGCTGGAACAATCTGGCACCATTACCATGGCTTTCCCAGTTCTTAACTCCTCTTCAGGGCTTTCCAGACTAAGCATTATTTATTCTGACTGAGCCCCTGAGTCAACAGCCTCATATGTGCTGACTACTACAAGGTCAGTATCCTTGCCTAACCCTAGTTAGTAAATAGTGTTCTCTGCTTTCCAGGTTTTCTTCTATCCCCAACCCTGCCTCAAATTAGTTTTTGTGACAGGTTCTGGCAATCATTTATATCCCCAGGACAGGACATAAGGCAATGCTGTATATGTAGAAAACATTCTGTACAATTTAGAGACAAAGAGAAAATGCCCACAGTGATGGTGTGAAAAGTGTTTGGGTGATCTCTTCAACTCTCACCACCAAGCTCCAAATAATTTTCGTCATTTACTTGTTTCAGTGCTTGAAACCCCTACATGTTTGTGAGATAGCACACTGTAATCCAAGTGACTTGAGATGAAAATTTTTCCTCCCAAACTAATTTATTTGTGTGGAGTTTCTAAATACAATGCTAAATTAAGTACATGAAACAACGTTAGTATAATCCTCTAGTCAATGAAAATTTCAGAGTATTTGTTTTATATAATGTAAATAATATTTCCTTAATATTGGAATTTCTTTTTGATTTCTTATTTTCTTGAGCTTATCCTTGTTTTGTTTTGTTTTTAACCATTAGCTGATGTATTGTTCTTCCAGGTTCTAGCTATCCACTGAGCCCTTACTAGGTTAAAGGGATGTTATTTCCTTTGGTTTGGTATCTTTTATGACATTATTGTAGTGATTTCATACAAAGTTTTCAATTGCTTTCATTTTCTCTACCTAAAACTCATTTTCTATCTTTACCTAAAGAGAATTTTTTTCATATGTAAGAGAAGAGTTCTTCATGTGTAGGAAAACAACACCTAATTTGAATTTGAAAATTCCTCAGGAAATATGTACATTGATTTATTGAGAACCTGGTAAATCCAATCAGCACTTCACACATTGGAATTATAAAGATATTTGCTAAAATTTTCACTTCAAGGAATTTATAGCCTAAGGAAAATGACTTACCCAAATATCCATAATATATGCTATACTAACAAATTCTTTTTTCCTAGAATATATTTCATTGTTTTTCCTATTCCTGTCTCTTGGAGATAATGTTGACCTTTAAAAATCATTTTCCTTGTCAGTTGTTAGAGGAATGTTATGTGGTAGTTAATTTACATCAAATAGAGTATCTAAATTGAATCACTGATAGCATTTTATCTGCATGTAGTTTTTAATGACATGTAATTGGCCTGTTTTCCAGAACTAAAAGTTAATAATATATTCTAAAATTTTTAGCAAAACATATAATTTCTGTATATTTTTTCATTAGTGTTTTTCTAATAATGAAAACAAGGAGTTAAACCCAGCTCTTCTAACTCAAAACCAGCTTTTCCCATGCTATCATGAATTCTTTACAATACCATAGTATTCCCTAAAGTACTGGTTATTTGATCATTTTGGTCATAGCCCGTTGCTAATGAGTTGGCCCCCATAAAAAAAGTACATTTGAACATATAAAATAAATTTTGCAAATAATTTCAAGGGTTAATTTTGCATGTTCTGAAACTGTCTATGAATTGTCTCAAAAGCCCTGCTCTGAGAGCATAAGATTGAGCCTGACATTAAAGAATCCACTGAACATTTTTCAAACAATAATTATGCATTATATGGCAAAAATTATGCAAATAAATCATAAATGGTTATTCACTTGAGATTTCGGAAATAGAAGAGAAAGGGAATACTCAAAAGTCATATCAGAATTATTTGTAAAAAGGTGCAATATATAAAACATTCTAGAGGTGATAAAAACAGAAGAAATTATTTAGGAAAAATTAAAATACTATTTTTGCTCAGTCAGTAATTCAGTATCCATTGCAGATATTAGCAAAAGAGGACTTAATAAAGGGAAAAGAGAAGATTTATAGGTTGCAGAGAGGGCTTCTGAAGCCTTCTGACTCAAAGAGGCCATCCACTGAAATCTTTCAGAAGAGAGATATAATAAGCAGAGCATTAATAAAATTTCATTCATATCAAAGCCTCCTTTATAACAGATAATGCTCATTATGTATCACAACTTGAATGATTATTAGATATGTTTAAGAAGTAAATACTGCTAACAGAGAACTTATTCCACTACTATTTCCATATGAAGCACCTACATATCTTATCATTAACATCCAAATTTCAAATATTCACCAGTGAAAAACAATCCAGTTACCAGTAGGCTTTTTAAATATCACTAGTACATCATAACTTCCATTACTGTGTGTCTTCCATATCAACTATTTAATTGTTTTCAGTAGAATAGTAAATTTTCTTCTTTTAAACTGCCTTCAGGTTTTATTTCTTTTAGTTTGGAAGCTTGAAGTGAATCTGAAGTGTGAAAATTTAAAGAAATTTATCAAATGTTCCTGATTTTAAGCAAAGGGCATGCAGACCTTCCATATAGAAATGATATTAAACCAAATCTTATAGGTTGTCATGACAACATGAGTAGCATCCCATGTCAAAGGATTTGAGCTTTATCATATTTGCAGTTGTCTTGGCAACTTGACAATCTGTCTTCATGAATGAAGTGTCACTTTGCCAATTAAACTGGTTTTAAGATGGTTTGATACTTCTAGATGGAGATACACATACATATATATGTAGATGCGCACACATATATGTACACGTGTGCATGTACACACATATATGCATATGTATGTATATATATATTCATATATACATGAATCAGAAAATTTCTCGCTGTTTTTAAAATAGAAGCAAAAGAAATAACATTAGAAGCTTTGAAGTGAGACAAATACATATCAAAGAAAAATAGGTATCTAAGAAAGTGATGGGGGCATGGAGGAAAGGGAAGGAGAGAAGAGAAACAGGAATGAAGACAATAGAATAAATAGGGGGAAAGAAGAAGGAATTCTGTTAAAGACTTTCACTCTACCAATACTGGGTGGGGAAAGGTGAACATGGGAACAAGGGAGAAAATTACTCTGGAAGCATTAGGGCACAATAACTAAGTAAACAGGAGTGGCCCTGTGTTGTTGATATTGTTATCAGGAATATCAGATGGGGTATCAACCTAGAATAACACCAGAAGCATTTACAGGTATCCAACAAAGGAATTTTGAAGGAAATAGTTTTAAATTAAATTGGTTTGGTACAACAGAAAACAATATCATTTTCATCCATGGGCAAACTACGAATAAATCTCACATCAACCATAGAAGGGGTGAATGTAAATTTGAACAGTAAATTTTAACAGTTACTTCTGCCAACCTATTTAAATATCCAATCTGATATATGAGTGGAGTGATTTTACTTCATTTAAGGAGTAATTTTCATTATATTGTCAAGAAATAGAAATTTGATAAAATGAGATGAAAGTAAATGACATACTGTAGAGTTCAGCTGTGCAAAACTTTCTGTTTTGTATTTGTCTTCTAGCATACTATGCTATGCCATAATTTACATCAGAACTTCTTAACCATGGTTCCAGGGTCCAGAGGTTTTTGGGGTTTAGTGAAACTCTTGAATAAGAATGCCAACTTCATGTGTTTATATATGAGTATGTCTGTTTTCCTTGGGAGATTGTCTTAAATTTTAATCAAATATTCAAATGGATTTATGACCCTCAAAATGTTAAGACCCATCCACTACTAAAAGGTTGTGGTTTAGTGGATAAAGCCATGAAGGGAAGGAGAAAATAACAAATTTTAACTGTGTGAAAGGCAGCCATGGTGAAGGACTCTGAGCCCTGGAAATTATCAAGTACCTTGAAGCTGCCAATGTGGTATCAAACCATCCTCAAAACTTCCAGAAACAAAAACACTAATGGGGAAGTTGATTCATAGCACTTAGTTAAGGAATAAATCACTAGAGCAGAGAATAAAGGCAATATCAGTGAACAAAACAAAGACCCTTGCCTTTCTGGTGTTTACATTCTAGCACAAGATGTAGTAAGTTTTAACTCGGAATTTTCAGGATATCCTCAGTGCATGCCACAAAGTACATACTTAAGTTTTTCTGAAGGAATGAATGCTGGAAGGAAGGAGTGAATTAAGCCTAGTCAATCAAATAATGTTCTTGTAGTTGAACATTCTATCACAGTCCATACATTTTTGCAGTGTATTGTCTGTGGGACGTTTTTACAGATGAAATATTTCAATATAATTTATTAGAATGTATGGTAGTTTGGTATTGTTTATGAATTCCAAAAATAGATATTGGATTGTGTTTTAAACTGGTCTGTTCCTCTGGGCATATTAGATTGTATTAAATTCAGAGGTTTCACTTTTACTTGATTAAATTATGATGAAGGCTTTGATTTAGCCACCTCAGTAGAACATTGAGTCCCCACCCACCAAGAGTAAATGACACGGCAGAGGAGAGAGTATGAGTTTTTGATTCTAGAGCCTCAGGAAGTAAATACACAGGAGAAGAACACAGAGGAATCGAGTCAGCTCCATAGACACAGCAGAGGCCCCAAGAGAATGACCCTGATAGCCTACAGCTGCAGTTGAGCCTGGAGAGAAATGAGCCCTGGTAGATGAGACTTATCCCAGCCTAGAACTGAGACTGGAAGAAGCTGGATCCAGGAGCCTTAAGAGGAAGAGGATGGCTGAACCCTTGCAGATGTTGGCAGCCATCTTGCTCCAACACATGGCAACAGACTTTGGTGAGGGAAGTAACTTAAACTTTATGGCCTGGTACCTGTAAGTTTTTACTCCAAATGAATACCCTTTATAAAAGCCAACAGATTTCTGGTATTTTGCATCTGCACCCCTTTGACTAACTAATACAATTGCAATGTACCATAGATATTGTAGACCCAGACACAACTAAGCAAATATATTTTGTAAAGCAATTTGAGAATGAAAACTTTCCAAAATTAAAACCAAGTAAACTGTAGGGAGCATAGAATGTTAAAACTGGAAGAAAACTCCAAATCAGCTCTTTACCTTTCTTCCTTTATGGAGGAAAAAAATGAGTTTCAAAGACCTAGAATGTTTCCCCATGGTTATAGAGACAACTTGCAGCAGAGATGAAATGAGAAACCAGTTTTCCCAGTTGCCAACTTACTTTCACTCATGTTAGAATCTTCTCGAGAACATAACTAAGTAGTTAGGAGATCCCTGTTATTGATTTCAAGGAAGGCAAAGGCCTTAACAGTTTGTTCATTTTATTCAACATTTAGTATGATGTATAGATTTGTATTTAGGTGTTTGAATTATGATAATGATGATATTCCTAAAACTTATAGCAAATTATGTCTATTCTAACTGGTATTGAGAGGTTAGATCATTTCGGTATTTTCTGTAACATATTTTAAAAATTGGGAGAATCAAACATCATATAGAGAGCTGACCTTAAATGCACAATGTAATTGGGAAGGCCTAGTTTATGTATGTCTTCACGAATTCAAATGACCAACATAATTAAATTGTATGTCCACAGATTTACCTTCTTCTATGATATTTAGATGCCTTTGAATCGAATAACTGTGAATTAGTAAAAATTCACAGTAGTGGTATATAGTATATAGGTATAAAACAATGTCTATAGTAATAGGATAAAACATATCCCAAAATTCTAAATGTTTATGATTCAAAAAGCTCAGGCAAAGCTTAATAACCACAAAGACTATATTTGTTTCCAGACTTTTTATCTAGTCTTTATGTGATTTTGAGCAAGCTGTGTGACATCCTTGAGTCTGAGTTTCCTCTTCTATAAAATGCAGGGAACAAAGCTATTTTCAGTGCTGTCTTGAAAATCATATGAGATCAGGTAAGTTAGTATGCGCATATAATACACGATCAATAAAATTTCCCTTACTTTCTGAAGAAGAAAAATAATTTCTTTAGGTTAGATTGTATGATGTCTTGGAGTTATATTCCTCAGAAAAAGATGTTCTTAATCTTATTCTGTTCCTATGGGTTTGAACCCATTGTAAATGGACCTTTTTGATGAGGTTATTTTAATAAAGATGTGGCCCAAATGAATTAGCATGAGCCTTAATCCTGTTGCTGGAAGCCTCATAAAGAAGGCCGCGCAGAGAAGCCGCAGGTTGTATCTGGAAGCTGGAAATCAATGAAACCTGGAAGAGAAAGAAATCATCTCTATGTGGATTGCCAGGTGGCAGAAAATCAAGAACCCTTAAAAATTGCCTGCCAACAATTAAAAACCACAGCAGGGGGGGTACTGGGTTCCTGACCAGTAGTGCTCTGTCGTGGTCCCTAGGGGAGCAGCGACAGTCTCCCAGGTGCAGCGGCGGGGACCGGGAGGGAGTGAGGGTTCAACAGTGAGCCCCTGATGCTAATGACTATGCTTGTGAGCTGATAAGCCTAAAATAAGAACAAGGCCTAGAGCAACATTGTGCCTGGGAATTTCCTCCTGTCAGCCTTCATGTTACTCAAATGTGGCCAGTCTCGAAGCCAAACTCAGCATGTAAATGCAATGCCTTCCCCCCAGCGTGGGACATGACACCCGGGGATGAGCCTCCCTGGCAACGAGGGACCACTATCAACTACCAACTGATGATGCAACTGGAAAATGACCTTATATGGAAGGTTCAATGCGGATCAGCAGAATATCCCTGTCTACATAAAATAACATGACTTTAAAATGCTGTTTGACCTAAAGTAAGGGGGAAATGGAAAGGATAAATGAGTTTATATGGCTACGAGTTTCTAAAAAAGAGTCTGGAGGCTGGCAGAAGGATTGCCCTCATGCACAACTGAGCAGAGTCAGAGAGACAGATAAAGCAGATACAACCCCCAGATATTGGTTCCTTTGAGGGCTAAAGAGACCCATGGGAGTTATGGTCATGGCCGATGGGGTTAACTACCAGGTCAGATGGCCCCTCTTTGGAAATGGTGTTTATGTGTGATGAATCTGGACTCAGATGGGATCTTCCTTCATAAGACTTTCATGCTAATGTGCTGGAGGTGCAGTTAATGTTGGGGTTTAAGATATATTTAGGGGATTTGAATCTCTGGACTGACAATGTGATAGCCAGGTCCTGAGCCTCAACAGACTCAAGCACCTACAATCTGATTTATTGGACTTACCACACTCAGCTAAGATGGAGTTGAAGAAGGACAACCACCACACCATGGAGCCTAGAGTGATTACAACTGAAAGTGGGAGGATTGCATCCAGCATCCATGTGGAATCTGAGCCTCCTCTTGACATAGAGGTGCAATGGACACAACCAATCCAATGTCCACATAGAAGAGGTGGCATTGGATTGGGAAAAGTGGACATGGTGGCTGATGGGTATGGGGAAAGGCAGGAAGAGATGAGAGGTGGAGGCGTCTTTGGGACATGGAGCTGCCCTGGATGGTGCTTCAGAGGCAATCACTGGACATTGTAAATCCTCACAGGGCCCACTGGATGGAATGGAGGAGAGTATGGGCCATGATGTGGACCATTGACTATGAGGTGCAGAGGTGCCCAAAGATGTACTTACCAAATCCAATGGATGTGTCATGATGATGGGAACGAGTGTTGCTGGGGGGTGGGGTTGAATTGGACCTCACATATATATTTTTAATGTAATATTATTACAAAGTCAATAAAAATAATAATAATAAAAAAAGAAAAGAAAAAATATATAGCAAAAAAAAAAAAAAAAAAAAATTGCCTGCCATCCAAGATACCCACCAGGGAAAAAGCAGACCTTCTAGCCTATGAAACCACGAGACAATAAATTCCTGTGGTTAAGTTAACCCATTGTATGGTATTTACTTTAGCAGATAGGAAACCAATATAGAATGCACTGTCAACTTTTAAAATAAACTATTATTAAATGAAGCAAATTCTAAATCTGATGTAGTTTACTAAAATTATTGAAATAAGTGCTTTCAAGTCCATGTTAAATAACCTCTAGCAAGGGGTTGTTATTAGAGAAGGCAATTTAAACTTTTGTTGTTGTTGCTGTTTTTCATGACATTTAAGTTAAAGGTATGTACTTTCTTTGTAGCATGATCTGTGGATCTACCAGTCGAAATCTGTATCTTCTTAGTAGACATGGGTAGGTAAGAGCACAAACTCTAGAGATAGCTTGACTCAAACTCTGATTCTTCCATTTACTTACCATGGGCACATAATACCATCTGTGGCTCAATTTCTTCATCTGTAAAATGGAATTGATAGTGATTTTTTTTTGTGTGGAGAATAAGAGAATTAACTTATTGTAGTGCTTAAAACAATGCCTGGCATTAGAAATGAAACATTTTATGTGTTAGCAGTTTATTTCCTGGTGACTATGTAAATTTAGGTTTCAAATAATTATAATCTTTAAATTAAATATGAAGATTTCTTTTAACATTTTCACATTTGTCTGATTATGTGCATTTTGTTTAGTGATAAACCATTGCCATTTTAGCAGAAATTTGGCACACAGACAAATTATACTAAAGAAGGTGGTAGTCAAGGGGTTGACTTACTTATGTAGGTGTCTGAGGATAAATTATCTCGACTAACTAACTGAGAATTATGCTAAAAATTAAACGGTAGTCCCGGTTGAGCCCTCCAAAAAAAAAAAAAAAATTAAACGGTAGAGTTAGGAATTTAAGAAATTATGTTAGAAAAACTTCAAGGCAAAGATTATTTCTTTCATGATTGCTGGTGCAGAAAGCTGCGTTGTGAGCAGGTCCCAACCTACTTTCTAAGAAAGGTTTGAGGTCTGTTTGCAGTGGCTTCTTGAGATGCCGATTAATTTAGAAAATATTTATTTTTTTGTTTTTGTTTTCCAAAATATAAGCTCTAAGGGAGGGGGGAGGAATTTTATGTGTTTTATTTACATTTGTATTTACAGAACTAGATCAGTGCCTACAGCTAAGTATGTACTCAATAATTATTTGTTCCATGAATGAATCTATACATTCTAAAGGTCATAGGTGTTCAGGATACAACAATCCATTAGAAACGAATAGGATACAAGCAAAAATTGTTCACACCAACTTTGTGATCCTCATACATTTCATCCAGGGCAAATCAATCTTCTTTCATTAAAAATAAACATAAAACAAAGTATTTGCCCTACAAATCCACAGCAGTCCAAGACATGTATTGTCTGTCATACAGCTCCTGCTAAATCTGGCTAAATATGTTAACATTAGAGACTGATAGGTCAAGAATGATGTCCATTATTTGCTCTGGGATTTTTCCTTTTTCTAATTAGCCAAAACATCCCCAGACTGCATATCCAGACATTATTACCATGGCCATCTCTGAATCTGCCTGCTTGAACATCATGTTAATTTAGAGCTCTTTTGTGTCACTGAAGGAATGATTAGGATCTCTGGACACAGATGGGAAAAGCATATCCCATTTTCTATCACTTACATGTAGTGATGTCTTTGAATCAAAACTCAAATCTGTAGTAACAATAAGGAGTTCATTTGAGGTATAATGGCTTATAATATATTTTAGGGTAATTTTTGCCATTTGCTGAATTGTTGAGTATGTTCCAGAATATGCATTCACAAATCTTATTTAAACTTTACAACACCTCTTTGTGATATGCATTACAAGCGGAAAAACAAATCAAAAGAAAAAACAAGGTTTGGGGGGAAAGTAAGCTATCCCTGATGACACAGTGAGAGGGAGAGAAGAAATTCAAACACAGGCTTGCTTACTCTGTGCTTTGATAGAATACCTGTGAAAGCTCTACGATTTTCAATTGTCGAGCTCATTGGTGTATTTCTCTTTTGAAATCTGAACCAACTCCACATTCTACCATTATTTATACCCATAAACTCCTTGCCCAAAGCTGTGCCTTTGTAGACAGCAAAACCCCAGGCTGGTTCTGAGCTAGGCCTCTGTGGTTAAGTCTGCTTTGTGTTGCCCATGGTTACAGTCTGTGTCTGAGGCTGCCCTGAGTGCAGATGTCAAATCACCTCAGAAAAACCCTGGAGAGACTTTGGAATTATTCGTAATTACCACAAATTGAAAGTGATGAGAAAATTGGTGCTATTTCCCTATCAGTCTTTAGAAAGAGTATTATGCTATCTACTCACTAGCAGATTTTTTAAAAAAATTCTCATCATAAAAATTTGCCTCATAAGCCTCAACATTAATTCTCAATCTTTGTTTTGTAACACTACAGTATGTCTCCAATTATTTCAAGGACTGTAATGAAATTCTTAATTCCAAACAAAATTAAATGTGATTAAACTTTGTTTTAACTTCTTTTTGTGGAAAATTTCAAACACATTCAATGGTAATAGAGAAGTAGCAAACCATGTACCCATTGACCCACTTTCAACAGTAATTGATAAATATAAAATGATATTTCATTTTTTCCTCCCACTTCTTTCTGATGCTCATCACAGGACTATTTTATGACAGATATCATATCATGCCATCCTAATTAATCTTTAATACAGGTTAGAATGTCATAGAAAAATGAGACAGAGGAAGAGGAAAGAAATGCAAGAATGATATAAAAACAAAACTCAGTGAAGTTCAATGAAAAATGAATTTTATTTTACTTCAAGGAGACAAAAAACACATCTTTTTGTTCACTTTGTACAAAAATTAATATTTAATGCATTTTTATGCTGATGATGATTACAAATGCTGATGTATTCCTTAAAATGTGTGACAAAAATTTCCTGGGTTGGCATCAAATACTGACAGACAGAGTGAAAGAGAAAGACTAGACTGTAGCAATCTCAAAATGGTAAAAAGTTGGGAATTGCTGATGTCTTTGTAATTCTGAGCACTATTTTTCTTTTCATTACCAATCAAACCAAGGGAGCATTTCCTTATAGAGTACTGTGGGATATGTTCTTTACCATAGAACACTTTTGTGTGCTCTATATTATAGTCAAGATAATCTCTCTAGCATGCAAACAACTTTCACATTCAAACGCTTTTTGATACTGATAAAGAAGGTATTTTAAATTCATATGCTCTGCATTTCTCATCAATAACTACCTATACCCAAGCTGCACTGTTATTATGTCTTTAAATATTGTTAATTTTTTAAAAGTTTTCTTTTTTTTTTAAAGATTTATTTTGTTTATTTCTCTCCCCTTCCCCTCCCATTGTCTGTTCTCTGTGTCCATTTGCTGTTTGTTCTTCTGTGTCTGCTTGCATTCTTGTCATGTTACACCGGGAAACAGTGTTACTTTTTTGTTTCATCATCTTGCTGCATCAGCTCTCCGAGTGTGCAGTGTCACTCCTGGGGTGGGCTGCACTTCTTTTGCGTGGGGCGACTCTCCTTGTGGGACACACTCCTTGCGCATGGGACACCCCTGTGTGGCATGGCACTCCTTGTGCATGGCAGCACTGTGTGTGGGCCAGCTCACCACACAGGTCAGGAGGCTCTGGGTATCGAACTCTTGGACCCTCTATATGGTAGGCGGATGCTCTATCAGTTGAGCCACAACCGTGTCCCAAAAAAGATATCTTTTAACATGCATTTCAATAGTAATAAAAATATCCTCATCTAGATAATAGTTCTTTTTATTTTGTAGAATGTGTCTAATTCAAAAAATGTTTCTGTTCTTAGCCATATTAATGGCATTGAAAACATAAAGCAATTAGTAATTATTTTATAAAATATTGAAAAATCATTTTTATTTCTTAGAAATTTATTTCAATCCCAATCTAAAATCTGGGCAAATTAAATGATTCATTGAAATCTATGATTAATTTTAATTTTGTGATCTAATGTGAACCAACACTATCTGTCAGTCCTTAGAAATGCAATTAAGAAATTGACTACACATTAGTTAGCATACAGAGGGAAAAACATTTTTTATATTTCATAGGAAGTTTTTATAGCCCCTCAAAATCAAATAAGTGTCATGATAATAGCTTTGGGTGAAAATAGTGTAATTGGTAATTCACTAAATCTTTTGACTTTATAACAAAGCAAATGACTGGTTCTAGATATTAATGTACTCTAAAATGAAAATTTATGTTCACCTTGCAGCGTTTTTAAAAGAATTTTATAAATCTAATGTCCACAGATAATTCACTTTGCAGTGAATTAAATAAAGCCATACAGTAGTCCACTGGATCTCAAACATTAACTCATATCGTTATCACTTGGTGGACTTACTGAAGCACAGATTGCTTGGCCCACCCCCAGAATTTCTGATCCAGAGTTCTGGAAAGATTCAGAGAATTTTCATTTCTAACAAGTTGACAGGGGTTGCTGATGCTGCTGGTCCAGGGACCACACTTTGAGAACTACTGCAGTAAGTTAATGTGCTCCAAAAATGCAGGGCTTAGAAATGAAATAATTTTGAAAATAGGTATTTAAAAATAGATAGTGAAGGCGGAAGAGCTAAAGAAGGAGTTAGGAGTTGAAACTAATTCTAATACCTTCCATATTCACTTCAGTCCTTCTTTAGGGCTTCAATTTTTCATTAGCTTTTATAAAACTCTTCTCTTAATTTGTATCATTGATATAAAGGCGGTGGCCATCAGATATTCTGAGGGGAGGAAGAGAGAAGAATAGGTGTAACATGGGGCCTGCATGATATTGCAATGACAGATATGAGCCAGTATACATTTTGCCAAACCCTGTAAAATTGTGCAGGGCAGGGTGTAAACTATATTCTATGGTTAATAGCAATGCTTCAATATGTGTTCTTCAACTGTAACAAATGTGCCACACTAATGAAAGATGTTAATGTAGGAAAGTTTGAGAGGGCATGGGGGCAGGGCATATGGGAATCCCCTATATTTTTGATGTAACATTTATGTAATTTAAGCCTTAATTAACATTTTTCAAAAAGACATTAAAACAAAACTCTTCTCTGCCCCAATGTGGCAGTTTGGAACTTTTGTGGAACCCAGAAAATCATGCCCTTAGGGTGTCAGAGGAGGCCCTTGATGGCCAGGAGGCTGGAAGTTCCTCATCCAAGCCGCATGTAAGATGTTAGTCAGGTTGAACCTATATTGCACAGAACTGTCTCCACAGGATGGGCTAGAATAAGAAGTGAAGCTAAGAGAATTCAAAAAGGTGCACCAGAAGAGTGCATTCTATGCTCCTTACTACAAATATATTTGCTGGTTTTAATAATAAAGGAGATTCTTCAAAATTGAGCTTAAGTCTGAGGTAGGGATGTTGATGGCATTTGATGTAGACAAACCCTAATTTGTGGCAAGTGTTGGTGAACTGTAAAAGCCCATTTTTCTTCCTAGCTAGTATCATGTTCATTATCACCCACTACTAGCAATGAGTTAATTATTAGTGTTTGCTGTACAAGTCAATCTAAGACAGCTCTAAGAGTTCACCTCTGTACATCTCAGAAATTAAATTCACTCAAGAGCATTTCACATTGCTATGCAACATAGAGGTTGTTGGGAGAGTTGAAGGAATTTCCACAACTAGCCTTTTATTCCTTTCTTCAGGTTCTCATTTAGTTAATGGCCCCTGAGGCCTACCACTTTAGCTTGAAGTTCAAAGACTACAACCTTTTCTCTCCTCCTCCTGGAATCATGATTAGAGTGCAAATACCAAACCAAGATGGGAAGCATAAAACTGCTGATATACCAGCCCATGTAATTATTAGATTGAACTGTATAATATACCTCTCAGGTAAAAATAATGCCAAACTTCACTAATAGCCAGTGCAAAACAAAGCAAAAGAATGGCAGAATTAATAATCACATTACCAAGTATCTGCGAGGATTTGGAGCAGGGGTAAACAGGAACCCTTAGCTATTCTTGGTGGAGTATAAACACTTTGGAAAGCAATTTTACGAAACATAGTATAAGAGAAGGTTCCTATTATTAAACAATTTCCCTTCCAGGTGTCTACCCTAAACTAATTCATTCTTGGGTGGTAGGATGTTCATTATAGCACTGTTTGTAAGAGTGAAAATGTAGAAATAACCTAACTATTCCTCAGAAGGGACAACCCTACTCAGAAAGGAATAAACAAACACAGGGTGATTTATTCATATCATGGAATGTTATATGACAGTAATTAAAATTAATGAAGTAGATGGAAATATGTATCTCTCTATATATAGATAAAAAATAATATGTTGAGTTGCATTTATGTAAATTTTAAAACCACACAAAACAATAGGATAGATTGTTTATGGAGGCATCCAAATGTAGTAAAGGAACAAAAATATAGGTATAAAGAACAGCAACTTCAGGATAGAGGAGGCTATTATTTTAAACAAATAAATTTTCTTGATACATATTAATAAAGCATAAATCCATCCAAAGTGTACAATCAATGGTAATTGGTACAATTGCATAGTTGTGCATTCATCATCGCATCCATTCCCAAAACATTTTCTTTATTCCAGTAATAATAATAACAATAAAAACCAAAAATCAACCAACCAAACAAAACTCATCACCTCTCAATCTCTCTATGCTTCCTTGATGTACACAGTAGCTATTCTGTTTCCTTCTCTCTAGTTTCTTTGTATTTATATTTTGTAAGAACAGTCTTATATAGGCAATATCACCCATATTCACATGCTACATGAGCTTTCACTATGTTATACAGTCCCATGTTACATTTTTTAGCTTTCCTTCTAGTAATATAAATGTCCTGAGGCTTTCCCTTTCAACCACTGTTCTACCCCTGTAACAGCTCTGGAAGTCACAAATAGTTTGATGTACTCTCCCCATTTCTATTCATTTCCAAAGATTTACAATCTTTTAACCAATTCTGTATAGATTAACCATCAGCTTTCCATTCTCTACCCTCATTCTATTTTCTGATGACCTATATTCTAATTATTAATTCCAGAGTTTACATAATATATTTAATTCATAATAGCTCAGTCACATAGTATTTGTTCTTTTGTGTCTAACTTGCTTCAATCAACATAATGTCCTCCAGTTTCATCGATGTTGTCATATGTTTCACGGCTTCATTTCTTCTTACTGCTGCATAATATTCCATGGTGTGTATATACCATAATTTGTTTATCCATTCATTGGTTAATGGACACCTGGATTGTTTCCAACTTTGACTATTGTGAATAACGAGGAAGCTATTTTTAGTTCTGAAACCAAAGGAAAGAAAAAGAATGACAGTGGGATTTCAGCATTATCTTTACTGGTATAGTTCCAGAGAAAGGGGGAGAAAATGAACAAGGGAAGGAATGGGATGTAGAAGAGAAGTACAAAAAGTAAAATAACATCTGTTAATCCTGATGTGGGCATCTAAGTACCTATTGCATGATCTTCTGTTCTTTTTGTATGTTGATTTTTTTCATTTAAAAATTATTTTATAAGAACATAATGCTGTTTACTATAGTAAAATGGAAGCAGCTTCATTAATACTAGCTAGCAGCTTCACTGCTACCAAGGTGTAAACACCTTTCAGAAAGGTGAAAGAGATCACCATTGCCACTAAGTATATAAGCCTTAGTTCTTTTCTCTTAAATGTGTTTGTTTACAGAGTTCCCTTTCAAAATTCAGCATAAGATTCTGCTATTTTGCCGTCATATTATTTCAAGAGGGGGATAGAATCACAATTATGGATCTGCTTCCTTTTTTCAAGGTGCTGTACTATTCCACTCTGTTAGATAATTTTCCTTTAGGTATGAAACACATACTCATTAGATCTCATCTTCTTGGTTACAATTATATCACACTCTCCAATGAGACAAAGCCACTGTGATTGGAGTTCATAGAGCATTGACCTTATAGGTTTAGTTAGTCTCAACCAATATGTGCAAGCTACTAGTCCAAATTTCAGAAGCACATCATATTTCAGAGTTACTTTTTGGAGGGTGTGGTGAGTTGCATTGTTGACACTCTAATGTACTTAATATATATCTCACCTAACTTGAGTAATGAGAATGTTTACATAAATCTTTATGATCACAATCTTAAAGATAGAAAAATCATATTTATTTTTTATTCATTTGTTTAAGAGTCCCTTCCCCACCTGATAAGAAAACTTAGATGTCAAAATTACTTTTTGAAACATGGAATTTAAAAAATATTTAAAAATAAGTGAGAAGGAAAACAAAGAACTTAAATAGAAAGCAAACAGCTGTCAGTGTCTCATTATCACAGAAAAAGATAATTTTGCTAGGTGATAGCAACACAAACAATCATCTTTTAGCCTGGCTAAGCAATTCAGACCATCAGTGTTAAAAAGAGGGGGAAAAAAGTATTTCACCAGCAACAAATATTGTATCTAGAATGCAGAAATTGAGGGAATTTTGCAGTTTGGTTCAGTATTGAAAGGAATTTTTACCAGGAGATCAATAAAGGTATAAAAGAAGCTTTTGTACATATTTCTAAACTTACCAGCTATAGCCACAAGGGGATAAAAAACAGTAATCATAAATATGTTTATCTGGATAAAGCAATCTTTTGTGTCTTGTTTTGTTTTGTTTCATTTGTTTCTCAGGAATGCTTTACTAGACACTCAAAAAAAAAAACTTCACTGGTTTTACTCAACATTTAGACTGTGTTTCCAAATTCTCAGTGCCTTTTTTAAAACTTTCTGGCACAGAATTCAAGTTGTCTTTCAGCTCTCTAGGCAATGCTCCAAGTTCAACTACACCACAATTTCCAATCCATTGCCCAATTTCATTTTCACCATCCATCCAACCATCTTATCCTCATTTCACTGCCTTGCATTCTGTGATCAGTCATTATAATGACTGTAAGCTTCCTTGCTCCTCGCTCTTGAAATTCTTGTCCCAAATCTGATTAAATCCAACTTTCTACCTATTCACTGCCTGTACCTGAACAGCTCAGTATGACTGGAGAACAACCTACAGCTACTCTCGGTAGTTATAGCTATACTCAGTGGTCTCACTTTAAAACAATGGTCACAAGCCTGAAGTAGATCCTCAATAGTCCTTAGTCTCCAAAACAGTTAATTTCACTCCTCCTCCTTTGCTGGGGAAGCAAGCCTCCTTTTCTATTGTGTGCAGATATTTCAACCAGTTTTCATTCTGCAGCCCAGGGGAGATGTTAGGTCTAAAGTAAAAGTCTTACCATATCTTGAATGCAGAAATCAGGACCAAGCAACCCCAGGTGCTTATGAGGGAGGGAACTCTCAGTATCAGGGCCCCCTTTCTCTGTAGTTGTATAAATACTCAACACCCAGCACACGGCCTCTCCCCTTTGACACAAAGTGGGGCATGTGGAACTGCTACCCACCGGACCCTGACCTGAGCAGATGGCCTCCCTGGGAGACTGGATCCAATGGAACCTCTACCCCTGCTCTTTTGAACATTTTATGCTGTGTAAATAATACAGTAATCGTTTGCTGAAAGTTTCTGTTGTGCCTGAGACTGTGTTCCCACCACATGCCATGTAGAAACTCATTCCACATCCTTGGTCTTCACATTTCCTACCTTCTCTCTTCCTTCCTCATTCTCCTTCTCAGCTGGTCTCACTATATTTATGTCTCTGAGAAAAGAGAGCAATGAAAACCAATTCCTTACTTCCCCACTCTGAATCTTCCGTTCTATCTGCACCAGCTCCCTTCCACTTTGCCTTCTTGCCCCTGTCCCTACTAGAGGCCACTCCCTCAGATTCAGACTTCCTCTTGCAGTTCTCCTTTCTATCTCCTGCATAGTAATTTTTTTCTATTAGATTTTTCCCATAAAAAGCTTGCTTTAATATCTCCCATCTGAAAAACAAAATCCTTTCATGCCACATCCTACTCTGCTTATTATCCTTTCTGCTTTCACTTGCAGTGAAATTTCTTTAAAATCTTTTAATAATGTAAAGTAGATCATGTCACTGCCCTGCTCATAGCAGTGTAATGCTCCCTATCACACTTAGAAAAAAAAAATTGACATCTTTACCATGGCCTTCCTGGCACAGGATAATGACTTCCATCCCCTCTCTATCCCCATTTCTTACTACCTGTCATGTTCCAGTTACATTGGTTTCATCCCAGTTCCTCAAACAAGCCAATGCTTTCTCGTCTCAGGTCCTTTGTACTTGTCTCTGCCTGGAACTCTCTTTTCCCTAGAGTTATATGGTTCACTTCCTCACCATCTGAGTCTCTGCTTAGAGCGTTTCCTTGTCATCCTATTCAAAAGTGTATCTTGTCCCCATCATTCTATTCCTTGATTTCTTTTTTTCTTCACAATCCTTACCATCAGTTGGCATATCATATATTTAGAATGAAATCTCCATGAAGGCAGAAACTTTGTCCATTTTATTTTATACCTTCTGGAACACAAAATTAGGTATTTGATATATATTTATTGACTAAAGAATTGAAATGCCCTATTAACTCATTGGAATATCTACTTCAATTAGGGAGAAGGGCGTAGTGTGAGAATTAGGAAGTTCCCTTTCACAGTATGAGTCAGAATTTAGCTGTTCCAAGACGTTGCACTGTAATGAGCTTGTTTTCCCCCTCACAGGCCAGTTCACCTTCCATATATTTCTACTTGTGCCATAATAATCTGATGTTAGAGTTGATAGATTATCTTCTGTTATGTAAGTGCTTTACTCCATACATGAACGCATAATTTCACTATTGCTCAGCAAGCTTGACAGCATTTCTGTTGCTGATTTTGTCTTTGATGATTATATTAAGGAAGTATGTTATTTAAATATTAACACAATACAGGGAACGCCCTTGTGTTAAAAGACAGAAGTTTTAGGGCACTGGTGACTTATGCTTTGTTCATTAATAGAGTTGTACAAATGTTGATAAATTGGTGTTCCTGGTAATCGGACAAAAATATTGCAAGGAGAACATGAAATGTTTTACCCCAATGCTATGACCCTGAATAGGTGTTAATTCAGTGAAGAGGATAGAAGATTAAAAGCATCCATGCTTCCTGGCATTCCAAAGGTGTCTTTCCCCATGCATTTACTGACTTTCTCTCTTTTATACATTCAGTGAGGATCCAAAATTTAGCATGAAAAATGCCAAGGAGCACAGCATTAATTACCTAACTTGGGTAAGTGCTTTAGGAGTAAAATGGCCCTGGGGCCTGAAAACAGCATTGCATGAAGCACCTAGGAGGTATACCAGATACTCAAAAGCCAAATGGCAGTCAGGTCCCACTAGGCTACTGAGATACCAGAGACAATATGAATGCATAAACAAACGTATATATATATATATATATATATATATATACCCATATATATATATGGGCTTAATTAAGACTCATTTCCACAGGAAAACAAAACAACTATGTAACTTTAAAAATGCAAATTCATTTTTAAAAGTACTATGTATGTCAGTGCTTTGGCTGAATTTTTTTCTCAGAACTAGGCTTTAGAACTTTAGCTTCTTTTGGAAGTGGAGTTAGCTTTTTTCAGTACACTTGGAATTGACATCTTTCAATGGATCTCTGCAGGTGGGATTCAGTAAACTTGACTTCCAACTTCTCTTCTGCAATCAAATAACTGGAGGAATTTGGGTAAACCATGTGATTATTCCCAGTCTGTCTTCTCATTTATAAAATGAGTATATGGCATTGGTGTAACACAAATACTTGGTAATCTTGGTTTTATTTACAAAGGTAGTGATTTATAAAAAGGAATGTAGGTAGTGGGTGATTAGAGGAGTAGTCATAGGCCCACGCTACCGTGGATAACTCCCATCTCCTCCGACTGTCCATCTAGGATTTTGAACAGCTACTCTGAAAAGGAATGTGGAGTTCTTGCTTGTCATGATGAAATTTTTGCCCCAGTTGGGATAAATGATCCCTTCATCCCTCATTTCAGCATAAAT
This sequence comes from Dasypus novemcinctus, assembly GCF_030445035.2. NCBI lineage: Eukaryota > Metazoa > Chordata > Mammalia > Cingulata > Dasypodidae > Dasypus > Dasypus novemcinctus. The sequence goes on from NC_080679.1 coordinate 31,902,827, forward strand.
TAGGTTGAGACTACTTTCCCAATTTCCAGTGTTAGAGCTGATCCTTTAAGTGGCCACCCTGAGGTGTCTTAGCCAATCTTGGCCTGAGCTTATACATAATGTATCTTAATTGAAAGATGTAGACACTTTCCTTATATATGTTGAGTTGTGAGGTGAGGCAGGCTGAAGTCTGGCTGGCAAGCATAGCCGCGCCCAGTGGGGGAGATGCGCAGTCCACCACTCGGGTGTAGGGCGGCTGGAACGGGTGACCTGCCCTCAGCCATGGAACGGGCGCACTGCCCTCGGCCCCGCCCAGGCAACCGACACCGGCTTGCTGATAGCCTGCAGGAGCTGCCTACGCTCACATCCCCCCTCCCGCACTGTCAAGCCGCAGCACAAGCCGCACCATAAAAGGCAAGGAACCAGTCCCTACCAATCACTCCCAGCCCCGTTCCCCTTTCCCGCCGGTGCCGCCCCTTCACCAACCTAGAATCTGCCTCTTCCCCCCACCAACTGCTCGCCACCGCCAATCCAATCCCCCTTTGGCCACAGCCAATCAGTCCCCTGCTCACTCCCCCATAACCCTATATAAACACATGTACTTCCCTTAATAAATTAGACCTGCCTGCTCACCTCGTCTCCGTGGTGGTTTCTCCGCCGCGCGCCCTCCACGCCTGCGAGCCCCCGCAGGAGCTTAGGCCTCTCCTGCCCGGTCGTCCACCGGACAGGACGTACCGACCGCAGAGTTGTATGGATATTTTACCTACAACCTGTGTAGAAAACCCATTCTCAGTTCTTACTATAGCTCTTTATGCATACACCAACCAGCAGCTTATAAATTGGTCTTTTACAGAGTGAGCTTCCTGCTTCGTGTGCCAGGAATGAGTTATAGGTATGTTGAGATACTGACTTCTTCATCCTTCAAGGCAGCAGTACAGGGCCTGGGCTGGCCAGAGCTTTTAGGCCTGTGACTTATGGCCGTGAGTAGTCTCCTTTGTTTACCCAAAATGCCATGAATAATTATCTTTTTCCATGTGTTTTATGATGTGCAAACAGTTAGGAAATACTGGGATAGTTTCATTAGTTAAAATATTTATCCACAAACATGCTTTGAATAGCTTCCATGGGGATCTGAGTAGGTACTGGGAATACAGAGAGAAAGTTCATACTGCCATGGCCTCTATGTTTTACGTCATCTCTAAATTTCTATGATGTGACTAATTTTGGTATGAGAAGGTAAGTAAACTAAAGAAAAGAGAAGACTATGAAAACTACGGAATATTGGGGCTTGTGAAAGAAAATACTGGAGTTCTTACTGTAACTGATAATTTATAATCTTTTATAGTTGGAGAACACATTTCTAATTTATTTTCCTGTGTTGCTTTTCTTTTAACCTATGCTTCTTCACATTACTTTCATAAGGGTTTTAAATTAAAAATGAAGTTTTATAGCAAGGAAAAAATGATTATTACTTATTAAAAATAATCAGAAATTAAGTCCTATATAGTATAGTTCAAAACTTAACCAACATCATTAAATATCATAAAATAATTCTTACAGAAATCACAAATACGTGGATGTGGTTATATCCTAAAAGATAAGATGACTCTTAATATCTCCACAAAAATAGAAAATCACAGCCATTTGGTTGTATCCTCAGAACCTATATTTTGCTTATTAAGTTTTTCTTAGCACTGTATGAATCTCTCTAAGAGTTGGTTTATTGATATCATGGCAAATTACATGAGAATAATAAGAATTGGTAACTATGACAGTTTGAGACTTTTGTGGACCCAAGAAAATTATGTTCTTAAATGAAACCATCCTTGTGGATATAAACACTTGTGAATGAGACCTTCCTTTTTGCCCCAGAGACTGGGGAGAATCTGGCTGGGTGGGACCAAGAGGTTGGCCACCATCTCAATGCTTGACAAGGGTGGAGTCAAGAACACGGCCACTGGGCAAGCCCTTGGAAAGGATAGGATTGCTTCTCCATCAGGCCCCAAGGACTATAGATGACTCAGACCTTGCGATCTACTGGAGTGTACCTGCATGTTGTGAGACTTGTTTGGGACCTGTGACCTGACTCCCTTCCAATTTCTCTCTACGGCAATGGGAATTTTTTTTTTTTTTTGAGGTAGAGGGGGCCAGGGATTGAACCTGGGACCTTGTATGTGGGAAGCCGGTTCTCAACCACTGAGCCAAATCAGCTTCCTTGAGTTGTGGGTTTTTTTTTTACTTTGTTTTGCTTGTTGTCTGTTTTTGTTTTTCCAGTAGGCATCAGGAATGGAAACTGGGACCTCCTATGTGGGAGGCAGGTGCTCAACTGTTTCAGCCACATCTGCTGCCCTAATGGCTCCACCAGCAGGCTGCCTTCTCTTCCACCAGTTTTTTTGTTTTTTTTTTTAAGGTACTGAGCCAAGGATTAAACCCAGGACCCAAAAGTGGGAAGCTGGTGCTCAACTGCTAGAGCTACAACTGCTTCCTGCAATGGGATTTTTTTTCCTACAATTGTCCCTCCTTTGTCTATTGAAAGCAGATAACATGTTTTCTAAGTCTCACAGGTCCACAGCTTGAGGGGAATTTTGCCCCAGGACAGACACACTGATAACTGATGATGATGAGACTTGTACTTAATAATGTTACTGAAATGATAAAAGGCTTTGAAATATTGCGATGGAATGAATGCATTTTGTGAAGGGAAAGAACATGTATTTTTGGAGTTCAGAGGGTGGAGTGTAGTAGTTTGAGACTTTTGTGGACCCCAGAAAATTATGCTCTTAAATTAATCCATTCCTGTGGGTATAAACCTACAGTAGGTGGGAATGTCCTTTCGGATTAGATCATGTCAGTAGGGCATGAACCAGTGTGGGTCTTCTTTTTTTTATATAAAGATTTATTTTTATTTCTCTCCCTTTCCCCTCCTGCCCCCCATTGTCTGCTCTCTTGTGTCAATTCTCTGTGTGTTCTTCTGTGTCCACTTGCATTCTCATCAGGCGGCACAGGAATCTGTCTCTTTTTGTTGCGTCATCTTGCTGCATCAGCTTTCCATGTGTGTGGTGCCACTCCTGGTAAGGCTGCACTTTTTGTGTGGGACAACTTTCCTTGCAGGGCACTCTTCTTGTACATTGGGCTCCCCCATGCAGAGGACACCCCCGGTGGCATGGCACTCCTTGTGCGCGGCAGCACTGCACGTGGGCCAGCTCATCACACCATCCAGGAGGCTCTGGGTTCGAACCCTGGATCTCCTATATGGTAGGTGGACGCTCTATCAGTTGAGCCACATCTGCTTCCCCAGTGTGGGTCTTAATCCTCCTTCTGCAGTCCTTTATAAATGGGATATAAAGAAAGAAGCCACAGAAACAGAGAAACCCCCAGAAGTTGAGAGAGAAGACCCTGGAGGTCAGAATCTGAAATCAGTGGAACACAGAAGCTGAAGCAAGGAAGCTGAAGCCAGAAGCTGAAAGCAATGAGACCCAGAAGAGAGGTGAGAGACAAGAGGATGCTACCATGTACTTCACCATGTGCCTTGCCATATGAGATTTGAATCAAGCACCACCAGCAACAAGTCCTTGGGGAGAAAAGCATTGCCTAATGTGGCCTTGATTTGGACATTTTCACAGACTCAGAACTGTAAGCTTGTAAGTTAAATTCTCATTGTAAAAGTCAACCCATTTCTGGTATATTGTCTTGGTAATCTTTAGCAAACAAAAACAGTAACAGATTGTAAAATCTTAAATGAAAACGTGAAGCTCTTCGAGAACACAAACTAGTCTCAGACAATAAAAAGAGCACGTTTTTGTATTTAACACACATCCATAACAATTATGTTGAAGACAGTTTAATATATTTTTGACAAATAACATGTTTTAACAATCAAAAACAGAGTTTAAACATGTACTTTTCTATTTCAGATAATTTCATTGTAACTCTGTATGTGGACTACTTTTTTTTAAAGATCTTATGTATTTATTTATTTCTCCCCATGGCCCCCACCCTACCCCCATTGTCTACTCTCTGTGTCCATTTACTGTTCGTTCTTCTGTGTCTGCTTGTCTTCTCTTTAGGCGGCACTGGGAACCAATCCTAGGACCTTCTGGAGTGGGAGAGAGGTGCTCAATCTCTTGTACCACCTCAGCTCCCTGATCTGCTGAGTATCTTATTGTCTCTCCTCTGTGTCTCTTTCTGTTGCGTCATCTTGCTGCACCAGCTCTTCACTCAGGCCAGCACTCCTGCGCAGTCCAGCTCATTGCACAGTCCAGTACTCCACATGGGCCAGTTCTCCATGTGGGTCAGCTCACCATGAGGGCCAGCTTGCCTTCACCAGGAGGCCCCGGGAATCAAATCCTGGACCTCTGATATGGTAGATGGGAACCCAATCACTTGAGCCACATCGGCTTCCCTGGACTACTTTTAATAACAGCTCTGGGAGCCAAATATTCTATTTATGTTTAGTAACAACATCTAAAATCTAGTAGTAATGTAAGATCTATTTTTTCACTCTTTAATCATCATTTGCTATGAGAGTCCCCACATATTTTGACACTCTGCTGGGTGGCAGTTATTTTTGTACTTAAGCAATGCCCACTTAATGTCAGTGGCAGGCTCATGAAAATTTTATGCTCTGCATGAAAATACTAACTGGGAGACTATTCCTTTTTTTTTTAAGTGGAAGTATTGTAATATGTTATTTGTCAACCTGAAACTCCTAACCAATTCCCTAAAAGATAGATAAAACAAACAAAAATGTCTGTGTATAAGTAACAAATCATCATATTAGGAACTAAAATGATTAAACCATCAATTATTGATCACTAGTCACTATATTAGTTGTTAAAGAATTTTGACATTTGTGGAAACATATCACATATTCCGCTTGTTGACTCTTAGCTGGCTTTTCAAAGGTCTTACTATGACTCTGATGGTCTACCAATTGTATTTGAAAGGTAATTCAAGAATTTTCCAATATATTATCTTGCTAATATTGTTGTATTAAGTTTTGGACATGAAAAATTTCCTTTCTAAACATCAGCCCAAAAATACTATTTTGAGAGTTATGTACCATCAATGAAGTTCGTTATTGTAAACCAAAAAGAGTTCAGCAAGATTCCTCATATGCTTTCAGTGCCCATAAATACTTTTATTGAATTTAACTAAATTTCATTTATTTCCATTGATACTTTTAAGGCTCTAGAACCAGGAACATTATTCCATTTCATAAATAATCTTTCTCCAAAGCCACTTCTCAGACTTCGGCTCTTAAGAGTACTGAATAAATATTTGCTGACCACTGTGTGTTCAACCACTTCTCTTCCTTTCACTTCAATAGGAGAGGAAGTGGTAGCTCAGGTTTGCCCAGTTTGAGTGAGAGAAAGAACAGTAACTTTGTCTTCCACATACAATATTGTCTCCTATATCTAAATTATAATAGTGCATTTAAATCCATGTAATTTCCATGTATTTATCCACATTTTTAAGTGCCCATACTAACATCTTATATTATCCTTTTTTTATACCCAATCTCCCTTATTTTTGCACCATTACCACAAATAATATAAACTTGTGCCATGACAGAAGCAGTTTTTGCAATTATTTTGTTTGGGTACCATCGAATAATTTCCATCAATGGTTACTTGGAAAGCCATTCCAGCTACCATGATGCTCAATAAAAGGCATCATTCTATTATTACTCTGTTTTCAGAAACACCATCCTATAGATTTGTGCTGAAAACCGTAATTACTAGGCGAAGGCCAATATGAACCTTCTAATTAGTACTACTTTTTATGAGAATATAGGGGGAAACTGTATTCTTAAACAATCCTCTTTACTTCAACTACATTTCTCTAAGTATCTGGAATACTCAAACCTAATGGCGGAAACCTACTGTCCTGCCAGCAACTAACCATATTGTAATAGTGTTCCTGCATTCTCTAGAAATGCAAGAGTTCAAATTAGTTTTCACTTCAGCCATTTCTTGTGCAGAAATCTCAGAAGTTCTTGAAAGCGATTTCAATATACTAATTTACGAAGAGACAATATTTTCCCCTTTGCTATTATTTCTGCATTCTTTACTTTTTAGATGACTTTAAAAACTAAGCCTGTCCTTCTTTATATAGCCAAGAGTGTTTTTAATGACATTTTTAGTGTTTTTCCTTTCAAACTCTCATTAAGGGTTGACAGTTTATTTTTTAGGTTCAGAAACAACTTCAGTTTAGACATTACTTTTTCCTTCAGAAAATATCACCATTTGCTTTCAACAAATGTCAAGTATAGAATTTTTTTTCTCTTAAATTTGATCAAGAAATCTATGGTTTGATTACTTGACCTATGTTCTTTGATTTTTGGTTGTATGCATGTACCTGTTCTCCCTTTTGGTATTAGGAAATGTCAATAACAGATCAGCTTTGTGGTCTGGTGGCCAGATAAATTCATTAGAGTTGTTTTCCTGAGGCTTTCTATGTATAAATAATCTATAATCATTTGAATGGCAAATTTCATTACAATTAATAGGTTTAGTTTAAAGAAAATCATTAAACTGGTTAAAGTATTTTGGCAGATAATCACAATGAATGAGTACATATAGCCTCTGTCTTGATATCATTTTTCTGTATGTGTTAGTCTTTGTTTCCCTTTATTCAATTGAACAATATTTTTGAGTGCTTACATGGTACAAGAAAGTGTAGGCCATAAAAAAGAAAGATCTAAGTTCAGCACTTTCAGATCGTTTTGCTTAGAGGAAGATAAGACATACAAGTATTAATATAATGTGTTTAATAAATATATTGAAGTACTGTCACAGAAAATATAGATAAAGGTCTGGGTTGAATTATGATACTTTTTTTGGAAATATATGATCTTTAGGTTCAATTAATTAGCTTATTATCTAAGGTAAAGCTAGCTGCTGTAACAGACAGAGAACTTTCAGTGTCTTAACCCAATAGCTGTTTCTCTCTTGCTTGTGAAAAGTTCAAACAGAATAAGAGTGGGGCGGCCTCTGGGATCCTGATCCATAATCATTCAGAGTCCCAAGCTTCTTCAAAACATGGATTTCATGGTCCTAGGTGCTTGACATCAATAGAGTAGGAAAAAAGAGCAAACAATAGCATGGATGTTTTTATAGGCCAGCCCCAGGAATGGCACATGTCGCATTACATTTTTTTTAGCCAGAACAATCACATGGTCATGCCTAAAAGCAAGGAAGCTACGAAATGTAGTCTAGCTATTTACTTAGAAAGAAAGGGGAAAAAAAGTTTGGTGAACAGATAATCTCTGCCATAGACCGCCCTTCTGGTCACTTAATACCCATTTCGTCTTTTCTCCCACTTTTGGAACAGGCGCACACACTCTCCAAGGAGATGACAATTACTGTGACAGGCTGATAGTCCAAGGCCTCCAGGTGGTGCAGTGTTCTTCATTAGATCTTGATGAGGTTTTCAATGGTAACTTAGGAACTATAAGAAAAATTGTTACCACTCCCACTGTTCTCCTAAACCTCCCCTGCCTATGCAAACACAGGATCCAGTCAAGGCAGATAACACACCAGATATTTTTAAAGTATTGATAGCTAGGCTTTGAAGTGCTAAAGTGTCCCAAAGCAGCTAAGACAGCTGGAACTGAGGGAATAAAGGAAAGGAGTGTTAATTATTACAACTTAGAAGCTTGGAGGAGAAGCCCTGTGACGTAGAAGTGCAGAATTCTAAAATCGGAGACACTGAATAGCTGCTGCTGGTGTCTCTGAGTCTGTAGGAGGACCCCTGGGGGGCTGAAACTTTGACCTCTGATGAAAGGGCATTGCTCAGCTGGTGTAGATGCCTCTGAAGAGTCGCAGTGAAGCTGGTTCTCTGAAAGTAGGAAAACCTGCAAACTGAATTAATTGCTGCTCGTGGAATGAACTGCTGCTTCTGGGGTGAAGAAGCAAACAGGAAACATCATGTCCCTTCTTCTCCTTCCACCCTTTTAGTCTCCTGCTAGCATCCTCTACTGGCATAGCTTAACAAGGAGATGGCTGGCAAAGCAGAAATGCTATTTATTGTGTTCAGGCCACAGTATCACAAAGCAGAATATAGAAGGCTACGTTTTGAAGCTGATATACAAGTTTTCAATGAAGGAGCAAAAACAGGATAACTACAATAAACTCATTCAGAAAAGAGAAGAATGAGAGACCCATAGTTGTCACTGGCCCAGAGCAATTATTGAGACTCTGCTGGGAAGGATGGGTGAAGACTCCCTACCTTGGGAGTAGAAGAAATTCCTTAGTTAGGCTGATTCTACAATCTGGGAGGAACTTGACTGCCTATTTATGTCAAGGTCCCCAAGACCACCCCCAAGTTCAGTGTTTCTCTAGGACGACTCTTACAGGACTCAGCATATACACTGTGTTTACTGCTATATTTTATTATAGTCAAAGGATATAAAAAAATGTCTGCAAAGGGAAAAACTGCAAGGCAAAGTCCACAGGAAACAAGGCACAAGATTCCAAGTATCTTCGTCTCATAGAGTTACATAAGATATGCTTAATTTCCCCAGCAACAAGTTGTGGCAATACATGTGAAATCTCATTAGAGACTCAGTGTCCAGGATTGCTAAAAGGTATTTCTAAGGATAGCAGTCTCAGATCTGCTACATTAACTCTTTTCAGCACACCAGTGTTCTTGAGACTTTTGTTCCCCTCTATAGGAAACTTTCTTGTCCATTATCTTCTGTATCCACATCTGAAGTGGGTATTGGGATGATGTCCTCCTTGCAGTTATCAAGTTTTCACAGCCTATTTCCTGCTGTTGCAAGTTCAAAATCATGAAGGCTGTTATGACAATTGCTAGTCAAAGACTTGAGTTCAGGCTCATGTCGTATTTGGCAACTCAATTTCCTAAAACTGTTGTAGGGTTCCCTAGTGGACATGGTAGCTGGCTGCCCAGATTCCCACTTCATTTCCAAAGCACTCATTCCTCCAGCTACCAGGAACACCAGCGGCTAACAACTCTCATCTAAGAGCATCTCTGAGAATGCCCTTGGCTCAGGAGAGTACCTGGCCTAAGGTCATGCAGCTTGAATCTATTGACAGGTTGTTGCAGGTTTATTAGAAATGTCCACGTTCCTGGTACAGTTTAGAATAAAGCTAAAAAGCCATCCCAACTCCTAAGATCCCCATAAGAGTGGCTGAAACCTTTGTTGTGGTTAACCACAGTTAGACTTCTTTCTCTGCCCAATTTTGCTTCCTTCAGTCTCCCAGATATATTTATCCTGAACGCATTCTCCACTAAATTTCCTGCATGCAAATTTCAATCTCAGAGCTCGCTTTCTGAGGATCATTTTGCTTCAAGTATGTTCCAAAGATAGTAGGCACACTCAAATTTCATTCCAAAAACACAAATCTAAAGCATGATTTATTTCGTTGCTTTTTTATTCCCATCCATCTCTAAATTTAGTGACAGCTACTTTGAGTCCATTGGGCTTGAAATGGTGAGGTGGAAGGAAGGCCATATTCTTAATCTGAACTTTCTGCAAGGCTGCGTTTTATTGGACCTTTATCATGCTATAGCTCTTTCAACTTTATTTTCTACTGCCTGAGGTCTAGAAACAGAGTTTTAAAAACTTCAAAGCCTCAAGTTCTTGGGTACTTTCTATTTCCTTTTTCTTCCTGCTTGTAAATAATTGGTCAAATCCTGCCTGTGCACATATTATTTACGAATGCATCCAGTTCCAACCAACACATGTGACTTACATTCATTTCCAATCTCTACTCCCACGATCATATTTATACTCAGTAGACACACTTTCCAAGTTATCATGATGATAGGTTAATTAAATGTTCTCCTGCTTCATGGCAGATGTCTCCATATGGGCAGCCTCTCTGATAATTTCCTTACCTCCCTCCACTCAACCACTAAACTCTGTCACATATTTTAGGTTTTTCTTTTGGCGGTACCACTATCTTTTTAACAAATACTTACTGATTCAGAAACAACTTGAATTGTTTTAAGCAGGAAGATTATTTATAGGAAGGAACTGAATACAGAAAATCAGATGTTCACAAATCCATACAGAGGGCAGGGGGATTTAAAGTCAGAAAAAGTTGAGTCACTGCTGGTTTTCAAGGGGTCCAGAAGCTGCTGGAACCACAGGAAATACCAGTGCTGATTGCAGCTGCCTCCAAGTGAAATACTCAGAAGCCTTCTGCAAATCTCTCATCAGCCAAAATCCCCATTTCTTTCCATTTCTTCTGCCAAAACAATAATTTGACTTTTGCTGCTCTTTGGCTTTCTAATTCCCATGTAAGAGCTTCTCAATGATGGATTCCATTTTTGGAGATTTTTTTCAATTTTTAATCTCCTGCAGTGCAGCTCATAGAAGGGAGAAAGATGAGTTACTAAAAATAGTTTAAACAGTAGTCTTTATTTTTAAGTATATGTGCACTCATTATGCTTTGTTCAGTATATTTTTAAAAATGAGACTTCTGCAGTGATTAAACTAATGGAATGAACTGCTTTGAAGACTAATTAAACCTATTGAGGAGTGTAGTTATACTTAACAGTTTAACAAATAAAATGGATAAAATTCAGACGACTATGAGGACATAAAATATTTGTATCATATAAAGTAAAATTAAAATTGATTAATGTATTTCACAAAAATCAATTCCACTAATGGAAAGCATTAAAAGCAACATATTAGTGGAACTGCAATTGTGAAATTAGACCTAAAGTACTCATTGGATATTAATGGGAATGGGATTTTATAGAAATGCAAAATGGTAAGCAATTCATGGAAGGAAGTTTTTCATAATCTACTTCCAGTATAAAATGTTTTTGATGGTTTTCAATCAGCCAGACTTTCCCTCATGCTGGGGGTACAGTTAAAATGGCAGCTATGGGCCTCTTTCTGACTTGGAGAGGCTCAAACCTTTGCTGGTCTCAGGATTACACTTTAACCAGCTGAATTTACTGAAGTCAGTGTTTAACAGTATTTTTCTCCCCTGTTTTTGGGAAATGGAGCCCCCAACTCCAGCCACGGAAGAGCTCCCAAGGCGTCTCTCACTGCCAGACCATGGTTAATAGCAATGGTTCAATATGTGTTCAATTACAACAATATACCACACTAATGAAAGGTGTTGTTAATGGGGAAAAGTGTGGGAGAGAGGGGAGGGTATATGGGAATCACATATTTTCGATGTAACATTTATATAATCTAAAGTTTCTTTTAAGATAAAGGAAAAAAATGTTTTTGATGTTTCATTTGTTTTCAAATTGATAATTTTTTACCTAGTTCTATAACCTTTCTATCATTTAGTCTATTTTATCATTAAAATAATTTAATCTAAACTCTGCATTTAATCTAGGATCTCTATGTACATACACACTTCCTGCTGAAGTCAGTGTTAACTTGCATATGTCAAAGAAACATTCTAAATTCTGCCTAGGAATAGCTGTAACACAATTCTTCACCACTTTTAGTGGAAAAAGTGATTCGTCCTTACGCTGAGTATTTTCCATTTGCCCAGTTCAACTTCCATCCTTTTCTTCCTTGTTTGTACTTGGAAGGTGGACTTTTAAAGATCTTATTAATGGGTTTTTATGCCCTTGGCTGCCAGTTTGATAAAGCCAATGGGAAGTACTGGCAGGAGATGGAAGCATGGAATAAAAGTTAAGTGTATTTATTTCCCACTCAGTTTGCCACAGCTTCTGTCAAATAGCCTTTTCCATGGAACTACCCTTTCCAAGTTCCAGCAACTACGCTATTCTCAGATCCTTCAGGACCAGGAGTGATACCAGCTTCCCAACATTGCCGTGTCTGGGGAACTGTATTATCTTTTGCATATCTCTTGCAGAAACCCAGTCTATACCTTCATAATTACTCCTTTTTATTAAACCCTCTTCCGTTAGCAAGTTGAGTATGCTGTCTGTTTTCTGCCAGGACTTTGAGTAATATAATGCCCTTTCCTAGCTATGCCATAAAAAGAATTGCTATAACAGTTTTGTTTGTTTTTAACTTTATTAACACGGGAATGCAGCAATTTTAGGGACTTAAAATTTACTAGACTCCGAGCATATCTGGTCTTGAAGTGGAATTTGCAATATAGCTAGTAATCAAACTGTGATTAATTCATCCTTTGATGAATCTACCAACACATATCTTCTGAGCTCTTATTATGTATGCCATACTATGTTTGGTGGTAAATGGAATATAACAGTATAAGGCAAGGCTTACTCTCAAGGTGCTTACTCTCTTATCTGAATCTTCCAGATTCTTGTTTTTAATCCCTATCTGTCATTAGTCTAATGAGCCATACTAATGAAATTTAGCTTGCTAATTAAATAATATACTTTCTTATTTATAATGAAATAACAAATATAAATAATAAAATGTATTTTTATTCTCTCTATATAGTAAATGATTTATTAGATCAGCACATTAATCCCTCCCATCTTTCTCATTATATTTTTAAATCAACCTGTCCATTCTGGTTGAGAGAAAGTATTGGGAGGAGAGCAGATATGGTATTTTATTTTAAAACATTCCTCCTTTGAAGGCTGAGTAGATCACAAATAGGAAAAAAATTGAGTGTCATTTCTGCATAGGTTTGTTTTTTTCACACTTTTTAAATTAAAGTTAATAGATCACAAAGAATGTTACATTAACCTGTATAGGTTCGTATAGTGATCTTCCCAGGTTTTTCTTTAAATATCTTGGGATAAATATATCAATCTTTTTAATATATAAACTTAACTGGTTAAATTGTGAGAGTCATGCTTAATTGGGTAATTTTCTATTAGGCGTAAACTTGACTGGCTAAATTACAAAATTCAAGTTTGAATTTTCTGCCCTTCCTCTCTATTCATAAAATTCACTCTACTCCACCACACACAATCATTCACCAAAGTCTTTTAGATATTTTCTTCACAATATTGCACTCATTAATTGAACAGGTGTTTATTGAGTGATGATGCATACTTTTAGGTACTTGGGACCTTTAACAAAATCATAGAACATATCTTCCAGTACGGAAAGACAAACGATAAACAATAGACATAATTAATAATCATATTATACAGTATGTTAGAAGGTCAAAAGTACCATGAAAAATAACAAAGTAAGAAATGGTGAGGGAGGTCTTCCCAGGGTATTGGGTGGCTTTCAGGATATGATGACATTTGAGCAAAGATGTGAAGGAAGTAAGTGTAGAGACATATGTGGATCATGCAATTCAGGCTCACAGAACTGCTAGGAAAATGACCCAAAAGTGGGAGTGTGCTTGGCACATTCAAAGGACGGCAAGTATGGCAAAATCGTAGAAGGTTCAGAGGGTGAAAAAAGTGGCCTTAGAGGCCATGTAAAGGATGTTGGCATTTCTTCTGAATTCAAAGAACCATTGAAAGACTCTGAGTAAGGAGTAATTTAACCTGACTTAACTATTTTAAAGAAATTTTGTCAGTGGTGTTGGGGATAGATTGTAGTGAGGTAAAGGTTGAAGCAGGGAGAAGAGTTTGAAGCCTACTGCAGTAACACAGGCACAACTCAGGCTATGGTGGTTGCAGTGGAAGTTTGTAAAAAAATGGTTGGCTTCTGAGTAGGTTTCATTCTTAGAGTTGACAGAATTTATTGGTGGTTTGGATGTGGGATTTAAGAAAGAGAGGAGTTCAGGATGACTGCAAAGATTTGGCCTCAGTAGATGAAAAAATTTAATTGCCATCCACTGCAGTGAAGACTGCAGATGCACCATGTTTGGAAGGGCAAGTCAAGTGTTGAGTCCTATACGTTTAAGTTTGAGAAGATTATTTACCTGGTCAAATTGTTTAGTTGACTTCCCATGGATATACAGAACAAAATAATGAGAACAAATATTCATTGAATATTTCCATACTTCAGTTTCTTTTTTCTCCAAAATGACATGAAAGAGTAAATTTTTATCATACTATTTTGCAGATTTAGAAGCAGAAGAATGTTACCTAGCACTTTGCATCACACATCCAATCCTCTAGTTGTAGACTTCTTTAAAACCTTAAAGCACACTTATTTGTGGTCCCTCCCTGTGAGAGGAGTATATTTCCCTATCCCATTGACATCAGATTTGACAAATGATCAGCTTTGGCTTGTGAAATGTGAGCAAAATTGATACCAATTCTGAGCAGAAATTTTAACAGTCATCTTTCATCTCTCTTTTCCCTCTTCCATGAGACCTGCACACTGGAGCTACTCTTTTAGCTTGGATTCCAAAATAAAGACAATATCAACTATATCTAAAACTGTTCCTGATGAAAATGTGCTATGAATGAGAAATGCATTTGTCTATGATTTGCTGAAAATTTGGGGTTGTTTTTATGACAGCATAATTTAGCCTAAACTGTCTGATACATTCCTCTAATCCCTTGTGTTACTCATATTTATTTATATAGTTCTTAATTTTATCTTCCTTAGTACAGACTTAAGGTGGTTTACAAAGACAAGGTAGGCCAAATTAAAACTGAGGCAGATAAATTAATACAAACAAAAGAGCAAAAGAGTGAAACAAAAGAGTGGTACAAAAGATGAGGGTAAAAAAATACATAAGTATATTTACATACCCACCAAAAGTGGACCACTTAATGGAGCTAAGGTTTTCTGTAGCTATACAGGGGAAATCTTGTCATTTATACAGGTAAAAATATCTTTGTGATGAATATCCACCAATCACAAAGCAAATAGATAACTATTTCTGATATTAAGATTAAACAGAAAGCTTTCTCCAGAAGTTTTTCATAAGGAAAGTTTTATAGGGCTAATTTAAAAAGTCACAAAATCTAAAGGCATCATTAATGAAACACATTATTTAGGGATGAACTGAGGGTTGTAATATATCACTCTTCTGAAGCCTACCATATGCTACACAATAATGTTTCTAACTTTTAAATTCTCTCTCTCTAATATCATTAAAAGTAGTTTGGGGCAGAGAATGGGAGTCTGATCTAGGATTTTATATATCCTACTAACCCTAACCCTTTATACAGAGCCTTGAATACTGAAACGTTCATTATTAATTTGTTGATAATGAGAATATTGAAAGCAGAGAAATGAAGAAAAGGATCTATTCATGAATATGTTAGAGGCAATAGCTTCTGTAACATTTTTCAGGGAAAAATTGGGTGAAAATCTTAAGCACAAATATTAAAAATATCTAGTAATCTAATCTAATTAAAGGACCCTCAACCAAATGTAATGCAATCAAAGGTTTCACACTTTGACAACTACAGAGACAGTTCCATCCATCTGTCCCATGGGATCTAAGCCCTCTTTCAATCAGAAAAAAAGAGTGGGCATCACCATCCCAAAGTCCTTAAGACTGGGGAATGAACAAACATAAGGGGGAAATGTGACTATGGACTAAAGTAGACTATTATTCTAGCAATGGAAGAACTTTTATCATTTATGTAAAGGGAGTGGTCACAAGAGCTTCTGAGGGGAAGGAGAGGGAAGAATAGGTATAACATGGGGCATTTTGGGGACACTGGAATTATCCTGTATGACATTGCAATGAAAGATGCAGGCCATGATACATTTTGCCAAAACCTATAAAATTGTGTGGACAAAGTGTAAACCATAATGTAAACTATTGACCATGGTTAGTAGCAATGCTTCAATATGTGTTCATCATGTACCATAGTCCCACTTGCCCTGGTGGTATGGCAATACTGCTTTAAGGGAAAGGGAACTTTTGTCCAATTTAAAAGAAAAATTTTCCTTGCTGCTATTAGGAAAAAGTTGTAGTCAAACAAGCCAAATTGGATTATTTACTGATTTTAATTTGGTTAATTTTTTCCTTTATTAGAGACCTTGTGGGTTTACAGAACAATTATGCTTTAAATACAGGATTCCCATACACCAACCTACTACCAACACCTTGCATTGTGTGGATCATTTGTTACAACTGATGATAACCCAAGTTTATAGTTGTACTATTAGTTAAAGTCCATGGTTTAACTTAGGATTCATTGTTTGTGTAGTGTAGTTCCATGGATTTTTAAAAAGTTTTATTCTGTTACCAAATATGTGATCTAACGTTTCCTCTTTTAATTATATTCAGATACATATTTCAGTGTCATTAATTGCATTCACAATGTTGTGTTACCATCACCACCATCCATTACTAAGATATTTCCATTGTTCCAAACCTTATACATTTTAAGCCTTAACTTCCCCTTCCCTATTTTTGGCAAGATTTTATTTGGTTATTGAGAGTTAATTGTAGTAAAAGAAAATATTATTGGACTTGTGGATCATTCGTTTTTATAATTTATCTAAAATTATTTTCACAAGTTTTGCATATATTTATATAGATACCCGTGAATATATTCTGATAATAATAATAATTGCAACCAGCATTTATTGAGTGCTTTGTATGTCCAAGACACCACACTAAATGCTTTATATTAAATCCACATTCCCAAGCAATGAGATGGTTGCAGTTTCCTGAAACTAATGCATAGGAAGGTCGGGTAACATTTTTTTCAGGAGGTACCAGGGATTGAATCCTGGGCCTCATATATGCGAAGCAGGCACTCAATCACTGAGTTACACCCACAGGTAAATTTTTAAAAGCCAAACAATGATTAATAGGTGGGACCGAGGTACTACTCTAGATACTCCTACTCTAGAGGTTACTATTGCACTGCTTATAACACCATTTAATTACATTGAACAAAATGTCTCAAAATTAACATCCATATTCTCTTACAAGATTAAATCTGGAGAAATAGTTACATTGATAAGTTTTTCATTGGTGATAGAATAACAAAGTTTTCTAGCTTATCAATCATCTCAAATTCCCCATCTAACTACCGTTTATTTATTAATAAAATAAATACCACTCTACTTTCTTGCTGTTTCACCTTAATCGTTTGGTCAAATTAATAACTTTCTCATATTTCTTGACCAACAAAATTGTTACTCCTTGATTATCATCATTCTGATGAAAATTTCAGTAGATAATAAATTTTTTATAGTAACATATATGAGACTGAAAGAAACCAGCTGGGGAATCAGCATCACCCTCATTCAGCCATTCTAAATGAAGTTATAATTTTAATGAACCTTAAAATTATACATTCGACCATAAAGGAAATAATCTATAGGTCACTTGGTATCCTTTTATGGCTGATGAACTCAGCATTGCATAGTTAAGAAAAGTACATCATTTGCCTTTGATATGTGGACTTACGCATTTAGATTTCAAGGGAAAATTCAATAGATTTTAACTGTTCAAATGTATCAGGCAAACTGGAAAATAGTATTTTCTGGCAGTGAAACTTTTGATCTTTTTTGGTAACACTTCTGATCTTTGGTGACACAACACAGACACACACACAAATTAAAACAAAACAATTATTTTTATAAAGAAAAGAAATCTTAGCAGTATGGGGAAAAGTCAACATTGAAAATAATCTGCTTCAGAATTAAGTCATAAACTATAATGCTTAATCTTATTCATATAATTAACTCACTGCTTGGCTTTGGACATGTGAAACAACCTCTTTGGGCTTTAGTTTCCCCATCTGCAACATGAAAGTACTAGATTAAATGATCTCTCAGATCCTTCAGATTTGCAATGGCCTAGTTTTATTATTCCACTGTGGTACAGAGTATCTACATGCACATAGCTAAAATCACAGTATTTAATTACCATTTGGTGTGGTAATATTATCAAGAGTTTTTAATGTCTTAGTTCATGGGCTTCTCCCTAAAAATTGAAGCCTAAATTAAGCGTTTCATCATAACTTCCTTAGCAGGTATGAGGGTGAGAATTAACAAGATAACAAGATAGATATATATAAAGGGTCTAGAACTATCTATGGCATAGGTGTTTACTAAATGGTACCTATTATTGCCATTAATGAGGACTACTCACAGTGCTGAGGAAACTTTCTGGTTATTCTTCAAACTCTGACGAGAATACATGAGTCATTTCTTTAAAAATTAACAGCTTGTTATATTCAGATGTTTGAACATGCTGTTAATTCTTAGAATGTTCTAGAAAAAGGAAATGACAAGGCTTATTTCTTCCACGTAATTTCCTTTGCCATACTTTCCTTCACATGACCCCTTCACCAGCTGTTCATAAGCAATATTTGTTTAGGTCAGAAAAAATATCCCTATATGGTATTTGAACTCCAAGTTTCCTAGATTTGTTTGAATGTTTACTGTGTTGAACATGTTTACAAAACATAAAAACAACCATGTGGGCTCACATGTGGAAAAATTTGTAGGCCATTTTTATGTGATTGCTTAGTACTCTCTCTAGTGTCTGTGTAAATTAAGCTGTAAGCTTATAGGCAGAAATTGCCAACTTGCTTCATTCTCCTTAGAAAAGTTGTTTAAAACAATTTTACATTTGGTTTTAAAAGTTTGAAGCTGCACTTCCATTACTTCTTTCGAAAGAAATAAATATCAAGTCTGCCTCATTGGGTTAATCTAAATTATATTCTTCCCCACTAAATAACCCTACCTGGCCCTCAGAGATTTTCTGATGTGGATGAATTTATACACAATTACAGCTAAAGAAGTTCAGCTATACAGTCCTATAGATGGGTATAGTGGGTGCATTTACTAGGACCCCAAAGGTTCTGTCTCTATCTCCTCCACTGCCACACTCTTGACTCTTTATGTTTTGAGGTCAGTTTGCTTGTGAACAAGTCTCTTGACCCATAGCAGAATATCTACAATTCCAATGGTGGGCAGGACCAATTTAGGTCAATGAGTAGTCTAGTAAAACAAACCCATCAAAGAAGATCAGGGTCACTGGATTTGATAGCATTAAATAAAGAGAGATGGAAAAATGAGGAACTAAGGGCTGTAACAGTCTTAGATGAGAAAATGTATATGGCACAATGCTACAAAGAAGCAAGCACATTTTTATTTCTTTCCCTAACACAATCATTTAGTTGATTGATCATTGAATTGGTTTTTAATGTTTCATTATAAACTTTTAAATGATGATTCTAAGCATAGCTTGTGCAAGGATTAAAAAGTTAGAATCATGTTCTTATCTCCTATAGATACACTTCCCAGCCCAAACTTCATTTCCCAAAAGATAGGTTTTTCAAAGGGGCAAGGTACACTTTTAACCCAATCAATCCTTTTCTAATTATTTGAGTGACAAATTTCTATCTTTTGTAATAAATTGATATGAAAAGGAAATTGGATTTTAAGGAACTCTGTGTCTATTATCTTCAAAATAAATCTAAACAAAACAGCATAAACAAGGTACCTGAGAAAACAGAACCAATTACTTAGCTATATGCATCTTTACAGAGACATAGAAATACATACACTGGTAGAAAATATAAAAGTCTTCAGTATTATCTTATTTGATTTTTAAAATAAGTATTGGCCTTGCTCTTTCAGAAAAGTAGTATAATTTTCTGCTTCGGTTGAGAATCTATATGACCTTTGTACCACCTATGTGCTAAAAAATGCTATAACATTGTCAACATCGATCTTTTCTCTTACAAATACTCCATTAACTTTCCTCCAAGATTTTATCTTCCTTGTGGGCAGAGTTAGTATAAGCTTCTGTACCTAAAATATATCGTTTGCTATCTATGGCAATTAATGTATGATTTTTAAAAATTCAGCCAGAAATCCATATATCATTAATCGAAAAAGCTAGATATTCTCAGTTTGCTTTTCTTTTCTTTTTTTATAGTCTTCTGCTGTCAAATCTTTATTTCCCTGTTGATTATTTTATTGCATTTTTTTCATGTTTAAAAATTACTTTATTAAGAAAGAAATCAAAGAAACCCCCTGCTATCCTGTAAGTTTGAAAATGCATTTCCTTCCGTTTCATTTAGCCTTGTGTTCTGAATAATTATTTTTAAATGTGTTATTTCTTTTTTTGTCTTTTTTATTGTCTTTTTAAAAAAGATAGATGACACAAAACAAACGTTATGTTAAAAAACATAAGAGGTTCCCCTCTACCCCACTCCCTACCACCCTCTGCTCCTCCCACATTGACATTCCCTTTCATCAGTGAGGCACATTCACTGCATTTGGTGAACACACCCTGAAGCACCACTACACCGCATGGACCATTGTTTACATTGCAGTGCAGTTTGCTTTTTAATATGCAATAACAGAAGGTGGGTATGCACAAAAAGCATAAAATCAGGAATTTCATTTGATAGAATAAGGAGACAACATAGATTTAAAGATCATTTAAAGTAATTCCTAGCCCTAGACTAATTGTTTCAACAAAGTTTAGATAATACAATATGCATAGAAGGAAATACAACAGATATATTCATAATATTTGTCCTGTCAGGCATTATATGAGTCTTAAGTATCTTTGGCACTTTATGTCATTTCATTTTCAGACAACCCTCATAGACCAGCAGGTAAAAGTCATAGTTAAATGATCAGATTAGCAAATTTGTGTCTTAGAAATTTTGACCTTCTCTCTTTGTATTGCCTGTCTTTTATTAGGTGCCTCCACCCCAAGACACCCAGTGCTTCATCCTTTCATCATCATAACTTTAGAGGTCCATTTAGTATATGTGGTTCAACCAGATTTTACTTGTAGTCCTGGATGCATCACTTTAACATAGATTCAAAGCTATTATACATTAAGCAACTTGAAATTACAGTGATGCAATTCCAGCATGAAGACCAGGACAGGACCCATCAAGGGGAGCAAAATGAGAAATTTGCCTTCTATAGTCATCTTCTCTTAATGGCTTATTTGCTTTCAAATGTACATTTCCTGGTATGTCAGAGACATGTTTAATTAGAGAATACGGACTTTGAAGGCAGGAACTGTGTCTGTTTTTCCTTTGTGTACACCATAACGTTTTGCAGACAGTAGAGATTTAATTAATTATAATTGTGTCTTCATTAATTGATACATATAAAATAAAAGTGAACTTCAAAGTCATAAAGATGCTAATTTTGAAATATGAGCTGTTTAAACTACCTTTATTCTTTTTATATCATGAGAATATTAAGAGTTGAATATATCCGTTCAGCAGATATTTCTTAAGCTGTTTTTCGTTCTAATCATGTGTTAGGCAAAGTATAAGACAGTCATGATTCTGACCTCATGGAACATATGTACATTTTTTAAGATTTAAAATAAGGCAATACTGAAGGGTAACCCACTTTTATAATCAGTCTGACACATTGTTTTAAAGTTTACCAGTATCCTTGACTTTTACTTTCTCTCTTAAATATTCTCCATATTTCTTTCTTTTTCTTTTTTTTTTTTTAAAGATTTATTTTTATTTGTTTAATTCCCCCCCCTCCCCTGGTTGTCTGTTCTTGGTGTCTATTTGCTGCGTCTTGTTTCTTTGTCCGCTTCTGTTGTCGTCAGCGGCACGGGAAGTGTGGGCGGCGCCATTCCTGGGCAGGCTGCTCTTTCTTTTCACGCTGGGCGGCTTTCCTCACGGGCGCACTCCTTGCGCGTGGGGCTCCCCCACGCGGGGGACACCCTTGCATGGCACGGCACTCCTTGCACGCATCAGCACTGCGCATGGCCAGCTCCACACGGGTCAAGGAGGCCCGGGGTTTGAACCGCGGACCTCCCATATGGTAGACGGACGCCCTAACCACTGGGCCAAAGTTTCCCTCTCCATATTTCTAAATTAGTTTGTATATAAGATTTAAAATTACCCTTTCTGGAATTATTAATATGGCTTTACAGTAGAGATTTTATTTTATTTTAAATATTTTATTTTAAAGTACCAGGGGCTGGGAATTGAACCCAGGACCTCATATGTGGGAAGCCAGGACTCAACCCTGAACCACATTGGCTTCCCTGAGTTTTTTTCATTTGTTTTGCTTGTTGTTTGTTTTTGTTTTTTCAGGAGGCCCTGGGAACTGAAACCGGGACCTCCCATGTGGGAGGTGGGAGCTCAACTGCTTGCATCACATGCACTCCCATTGTAGAGATTTAATATCACAATTGTGCAACATGTTGAGACATCAGGGCTGCATGATATTATTAATTATTTTTGATACTTGCAATCCTTGATCCAACATTTGTTACAGGTGTTACTTTTTCCCTGAGGAATCAACATTTATTGGTGGTGGGGTATGCTTCTTTTTGAATAAGAAACCATCACTGAGGCACTTGTGCTTCATGTTATAACTCTGTCCTTTATTCTAAATACCACCTGCTATTCCTCACAAAAAAACCTATGACCTCATACTGTAAATGAGATAATGTACTAGACAGTACTTTATAAACTATGAAATGATGTGGATTTGCTCTTACTCACGTCAGTTTAAGCTAGCCATGAGCCTGCCTCAAGTAAGAAAGGTTATGAAACATATTGAGGCAGTTTGAGATTATTTCTGAATTCCAGAAAGAGAGATTATGATACCCATTGATTGTATTAGATTCTGCTGTTATGTCTTTGATTAAATTATGTTAAGATTAGGGCTTTATTCTACCATGTCAGTAGAGTGTACTTTAGGTTAAGTCTCCACTCCCTTCATGGGCTATATAAAGAGATACTCACACAGGAAGACACACAGAAGAAGGCACAGGGAGAAAGAGAGCTCCATAGACATTGGAAAAGGAGAAAACTTGGTCATTTTGGTCCTGCCATGTGACAGAAAGGAAGAGACTCAAACAGTTAAAGCCCAGGGGAGAGCTGAGCCATTCACCTATAGTTTGCAGCTGAAGAGACCAGAACCCTGAGCAGCTGAGAAGGCCCAGAAAGAAACAATCCCTCCAGCCTACAGCTGAGATTGGAAGTAGCTGGGCCCATGGAGCCTTAAGAAGAGGAAGGCTGAATTCTCACAGAGGTCACCCGCCATCTTGCTTCAACATGTGGCAACAGACTTTGGTGAGGAAGTTACCTTGAGTTGGATTCATTAGGACCTTGTAACCAAGTTTTTACCCCAAACAAATTCCCTTTATAAAAGCCAACACATGTGCATTAGTAATCACTTTTTGTGAAATATTCATATATTAAAGAGATGCAAGAAATAGAGAGTATGAGGCAATTGGAAAGCAATGGTTTAGTAGTTATTTATAGGTGGTGGAATTGGGAAGACTTTTGTTTTCTTCTTTATGCTTTTCTTTTCTTTTATTGTTTTAGCCAAAACAATGGAAAAAAGAAGTGTTCTTCTAGATATTTGCTGTCTTTGCAGAGTCAAATAGGTATATCAGTCCAGACAGGTGGACATTTGTATTATGTTATTTGAGGAAGTCTGGGAATATCCCCTGTCACAACAAAACGCCTCCCAAATAATGTTGTATATTTATCTTTCTGTCAGTATTTAAAAATGCAAATGCTTCTGCGCAAGGTTCTTATGTCGCTATTATTTTTAATGGATCAGATTTCCAGATCATGTTTTTTTAGTAATATAAAAATCTATTGGAAATGTATGGAAGACAAGACACTTGTTAAATGCTTCTAGTTATTTACTAGCTGTGACCTTGGGGGGGGGGTAAAAGACTAAAATTCTCTGCCTATATCTTAGTTCTTTTCTCTGTAGGGCATAAAGATGTGTAAGAAGACTAAGATTCTCTCAAGCTCTTAAAGTAAGTAAGTCTATGAGTTTCACAGGATTTTGAGTGCTTCCTATTCATGCTACATTCACTAGCTAAGACCTCTCTAGGTTAGGTTCCTTGAGGTGAGTATGTGAGGAAACAAAAGAAATGAAATTGCTTTTCTAGTATATTTGTTGCAATGAACTCTAGATTTACTTCACAACCATCCTATGAAGTAATATTTATTATCCCATTTGAAGAAAAGGAAATTTAGAATCAAGGGAATCAGTAAATAGTCCATGTAGCTGAGTTGGGATTGGAACATTTGTCTCCCTGTGATCAGAGTTCCTGACCTTCTTAACAATCAGAAGAAATAGTAGCAATAGCTGGGATTGGGGCAGGAAGCTCCTAAAGCCAGTTTTCTTGACATGCTGCTGAGCCCCATCTCAGTAATTCTGAAATGCCAGCAACACTCCTGTACTTTCTGTGGATGCTCTGATAGCTGACTATATTACCAGCAATTTTCTCTATACTATTACTTCATTGTTTCAGTTCCTGTGGATCTCTCAGAGAGATACCAGGTAGGTTATCCAAAAACTAGACTTTTTTAAAAACGATTTATTTAAAAATCCACACCACCCCTCCCCCCCTTTGTTTGGCACTGCTATCTGCTCTCTGTGTGTTCTTCTGTGTCTGCTTGTCTTCTCTTTAGGCGGCACCGGGAAATGATCCTGGGACCTTCCAGAGTGGGAGTCACCTCAGCTCTCTGGTATGCTGCATCTCTTATTATCTTTCCACTGTGTCTCTTTTTTTTTTTGATGCATCATTTTGCTGCACCTACCCTCCACACAGGCCAGCACTCCTGCATGGGCCAGCACTCCTGTACAAGCCAGGACTCCACATGGGCCAGCTCTCCACATGGGCCAGCTTGCCTTCACCAGGAGGCCCCGAGAATCTAATCATGGACCTCCCATATGATAGGTGGGAGACCAATCACTTGAGCCACATCTGCTTCCCCAAAAACTAGACTCTTAGTGTTTCAAGATGATGAAGTACCTGGACACTTCCAGAAGAAAAAATAGCTAGACTTCAGAATTGGGGTCTTTTGTGAACAGGTACATTTAAGATTTCTTTCTTTAAAGCTTTTTTGTTTGAATTTTTCTCAACCCTTGAGGTTCTGTAAGCATGAGTTTTATAAGGCAAAACTTATTTTAAATGCCAGCATAGCATTTGCGTTGTTTTGGAAGCTGTGGATTTGAGTTTTTGTTTTGTGTGACTGCAAGCAACAGAAACTGACTCTGGCTAATGTAAAGGAAAGGAAATATATTATAAGGTTATTATGTGTGTGTGTGTGTTGGGGTTGTGGTGGTATTGGGGTCAGGTGGCTCAGGGACTCAACAGAAAACTAGAGAAAGAGCCGGGAATCCCTGGGGCTCTGAAGTGATTGACCGCAGGAAGTGCAGCAGCAGTCCCTTTGCAAGAAACCTCAGTCTGATCAGCTTAAAAACATCACCACCCATGTTCCTAAGGCAATACCTCCACCAGTGCCTATGTTCTTGCAACATTCACTCAAAATTCAAAGTCTCAAAGAGCATCTAATTGATCCAATTTAAGTCAGCAAGCACAGGGAGAGCAGACCTAGTCCTTTGGGCACTTTTATTCCAAGATTGACTCCTCCTTTAAGATGAGGCCCAATAGGGAATTTCAAAAGTAAAGTCAGGGTCCTAGTAGGAAGAGAATGTTGGATGCTAGATGGTTTTTTAAAATGGTATATGATTCTCTATAGATAAACAAGACAAATCTGAAAATGGACACATTCTAAAATGTGATCCTAATTTTGTTTTGCTTGAATAAAAATTAGCCTCTTTTTATGTGGTAGAAATTGTCCTATTTCTCAGTGTTATAAATGCTTAAATTTCCTCTCATTTTTGTTGAGTTAAAAATTTCTAAAAATTTTATTTGCTAACTTTATAAAAGACACTTTTAGAAAATGTCAACGAAAACTTCAGAGCTGATTTTTCTACAGGCTGCAATAAATACAAATTCCTGTGCTTTATTTTAAATGATTTGAATGAAGAAATGCAGACTTGGATCTACATACATGTCAGTGTAATTAGGTAGATGCAATTATGGCTTCAGAATCACTAGATTTTATTGTGCTTAAGTGGAACAGTGACATAGTGACATCTAGTGCTTGAAAAATTATGTTGCTGGATTAAAAGGAAGGGTACACATGTTTATGGACTTTAGGTTGATTGATGATGAATGAGGGATCATTTATTAGTTACACCCGCAGAAACTGGTTCCTTGTACTGGCTCTTCTCCATTCCCTTGGACACCATTCTGCACTTCACATAAGTGACTACAACTGCTTCCTAACTGTTCTCCCTAACTCTAGACTCACCACTCACCAATCCATCTCCATTATATTATTCTTTTGTTTACAATTCTCAAGAAATCCCTATATTCTAGTTTCTCCTCTCTTCTACCAGTCCTATTTCATGTTATTTCCCAAAACACATGCAGAGCTTTTCAGTCCAATCTCTTCACTTTCACAAAGAAAAAAATTAGGTCATTTCTATTTTCATGTGTTGATTTATATTCCTTTGCCTGGAAGGTACTTCTCATGTTTGTTTGTTTTTGTCAAATTTTGTTTCTCTTTCAATTTTCACTTTTTTGACAATGTTTTCCCTTCTCTTGCCTTTCTAAATCACTTCTTATCTGAATTTCTAAAGCATTTAGAGTCTGTATGGCTCCTTGATGATTAGCTGTGGTCTGTCCTGATTGCTATATCTCTTCAGGGATAGTTTGGTCTCATCAATTAGATTGTGAATTCCTTGAATTTAGAGAATTCCTGTACACTTACTCTGAACCCTCATTGAACATTGTGGAGCATATTATTTCATGATTAATAAAAATGTTTGATAATTTTTTTTGAAAAATTTGTTTTTATGTTATTTTTTATAGTTTTAAATGTAGTATTTCGTAATTTTGTTTTTTGCAATTTTGGTAGGTTTATTTGCAATTTTGGTTTCTGTATGACAATAAACAGTATTCCATGAGGTAAAAAAAAAGCTATGTAACCTTGATGTTCACTTAAAAATATAATTTAGATAAAGAGAAATTCTATAAATTCTAATAACTGATCTGATATTTAATCTGATATTTATATAAGTATATTTTATATTTATATAAAAATTTGATCATAAATTTGTTGCTTATAAAAATTACAACTGGAAAGGATTATTGAAGAGTCTCAAATGCAATACCTTAATTTACAGGTGAGGACATGAAGCCTTAGAACAATTAAATGATTTACTCAGGGTTGTAAACCGATGATATTAAAAACTTAAATCAATTGTATATATTATTTAAATATTTACTGAAAGTGTATTCAAGAAAAATTAATTAGGCCGCAATGCAAAAATATATTTTAAAACCATTAGATAGTTTTATATTTATATATAATTTACATGTTGGAAATCATTGTATCTGAGTGCTCTCATTTTATCTTTATAACTACACTGTAAAATAAGTGATTATATCCCATTTTTAAAATTTATCTTATGTATACATATTTATTAAACATCTTTTATGTCTCTGGCATTCTGCTAACTGTTGTGGATGCAAAGTTTAGTATCTTTGACTCCCTTGTTTTGAGAGCTTCTTTCATTTGATCTAGTAGATGAAATGAGCTGAAGAGATTATTCTGTGATCTTGGCTTATGACTTAATCAGCAGATTTCCAAGAGTAGAATCAAATTATTCAGTCTCAAATTTAGCACTGTTTCCACATTATTTTGCTACCTGTGTCTGATGATTTTGGAAACTAGGTATCTAATAACAGCACAAATTAGGAAAGTACAGTTCTCATTCATCAAAAAAGGATTTTGCTATTTAATGTGCTAGAAAAGAATAACCACAGACTATAACTTAGCATTATCATTCTTAAATGTAGGCTAATTTATGGATGTTTAAAGAGAGAGAGAGAATCGTTCTCCTTCAAGAAATAGCATTTGTAGTCTATTCAACACTCTTTTGAGGTTTGACCTTCTGGGGCAACTATTAACTTTCCTTCTTAAGATATCTGTCTTGTAAACTGTATCTGCTACTATCGTTTTTCCTTAGCTATTTATTTTCATTTCTCCTAGGTGGTACAGATTGTTTATATTATACAATTCAATGTTTTGTACTCTGTGTACCTGGGCACCTATATCAAGAAACAGAGAAAAAAATTGCCAATGTAAAAGATTCAAAAGGGAACTACCTGCTTTAAGGTTATAATTGCAATGATTTCTTATCCCAGAGTTTTCCTGTAATATAGATATTATAAAGTTGCCACTAAGTTTAACTTAAGTGTGATGCCATAGTTTAAGGGTCCAAAACTTCAATAAAAATAATGAATGGGTTATATAATAAAAATCTTTGCAATAATTAAATAGGAATATTTTTATTATAGACCACTCATTGCTATTAAATTAGAATTGTAAAATGTGAATTCTCAAAGGTAAAATCTTGATTCAGCAAAAGTTCAGTGGCATGTGGGGAGATAAGAGGCACTCTGGATATCAATGCCAAGGTAAGTCAAGTTTCAGAAAACATGAATCAGATTTCTTTGAACTGGAGTGACTGAGTAAGCAACAGAACCTGTTGGTTGGTTCCTGTCCAAGCAATTCAATAGCAACTATGTCATAGCATTAGTTGTGTTTTTTTGGCAGGTGTCTTAACTTTTATAAGAAAAAAATAAAAAAGTAAAATCTCTCTGTGGATGGGGCAACAAGTTATTTCCGTCATCTTTTGCAGCCTTTTTGTCCTCTTAATTCAAAAGATCTATTGGAATCAAAATTCTTTATGGCTGGAATTTCTAGTTGGTAAGACCTAACACCTGTCCTTGAAATTTTCTAGAATTATCTTTCTATCTAGTACAGTACAGTACAAAATTCTGGGGTCTGATTTATTCCTCTGTCACCCCAGGCTTCCCAACTCACTTCAATGTAGAAAATACCTAACAAATATAGATTTAAATTAAACTAAAATGGAAGTAGAAACCTTTCTCAAACTGAGCACTGGGAGTTTTAAATTTCTACGGGGGGAATAGGTACATGGCAAACAACCATGAAGCTTCAGGCTCAGGCTTGGGGTACATGAAGGGAAATAATACAAGAAGCTAAGTGGGAAACTAAGAGAATAAAGTATTTTGGTTCCACCCATATTTATGAATTAAGTCCTTTTCTCCAAATATCTGGGGAGGGAAATCAAAATATAAGAAGTTCATTTTAATCCAACTAATACTTATTAAGTGATAGTTATGAATACACATTTTACTTGGTACTAGGAAATTAATTTGTTTTGAAGTAAGCTTAGTATTTTGAGGACTATTTGATTTTAACTTTATATTTTATGTGTAATAATACATTTATGTATGTATATAAAATAGAAAGAACATGCCTGTATTACTTTTTGCCTATTCCAAGACTAAAAGTTAGCTACAAACAAATGGTTACAAAGGCAAAGAAAGGAAGTAATCAATTCTCACTAAGGGATTAGCAGAAATACCCTCTTCTCTGAAATTATGTTTCTGAAATAATGCAAATGTTTCGCACTATGTAATTTTAAATTATACATTTTTAAAGGGTAATTTTGAAGAGTGAGGTGAATGGGACTGGTATGGGAAGTCAGTGGGAAGATGTTATATATATGAAAAATGATTATCTGCTTGCTGGCTTGGTATAGTTTTAAATAGATGAATACAATGTAACACTTATTTTGTGCCAGGGGTTATCCTTAATACTGTATATTAAGAAAGCGAGAGAAAGAGAAAGCCATATTTAATTCTAACAACCCTATTACTAAGATGCTAGCCTCATTATAAGGTAAGAAACAGAAATAGAGAGGTTGGGTCAATTTCTAAAAGTCACACATTTGGTAGGAAAAGCCAGGATTAGAACTGAGACAGACCAGCCTAAGTTTGTGTGTGTGTGTATACATATGTGTGTGTGTGTTCAGGGGGTATATATTTTTATATATAGATACAGATTGGATGTATATATATGTATATATTCAGAAGCTATATCAATTTTCAAAAATGCATTTTAATATGAAATTACATTATGTTAGAATGAGTTAACACAAGCAGCATTTTATAAATTTTCCATGCATTTCAACATTCTAACCACCATTCCTGTCCCTTCACTGTATTGCCACTTTGGTCATCCTGGATCATTTTCCTGTTGGTCTATTCCAGTGGCTTCCTAATTGGTTTCTCTCCTTTCAATTCTGCCTTCCAGTACATTCTACACACTGTTGCTAAATTCAAATTTCTTAAGCATTGTGCTCGTCCTTTCATTTCATGTCTCTGTTAACAACCTCTCAATTGTCCCCCTTTCCTACTCTATTAAAGATAAAATCCTGTGTGTACCAGGCAAAAATTTCCACAATCTGATCCCAAATCCCTCTGCTCCTTCTTAACTCTTATGTCTGGATCCAGTGTTTCTGATGTGACTTAGAGATTATGGCATACTGATTGGTAGTCAGTGCATCAAATTCAGCCTGGATGTTTGTTCAATCATATGTTTATGTTTTTAAATTAACTGCTGACATTTTAGAAGGATATTCTACATAAAAATGCAGATTTTCAGTCCTCATGTAAAGTTGGATGATCAGGCTTGTGTCTGGAATCAAGTGGTGACCTGGCTCCTACTGATAGGTCACAGCATGCTAGCTTGCCCTTGCCACACTATTCCCTATTGTCTAAACCTGCCTGCTGAGCCATTTATATTTGCCTGAAATTGCATTTTGCAGCCTCCAATCTAACCCTATATGGCTCAGCTACTTGTATTTGCATAGAGTGTTCACTCTTTCCCAACCCTGTATACTCTTCTATAACCCTGTAATATATTCTTCTCTCCCCTTCCTGTCTTTTATAGCTATATTTGAAATTCTACCTTTCACTAAAGGCCCATGCTGCTGCTGATTCCTGCTTTCTTTTCCTTCAGCAGATGCACTTACTTCCTCTTTTGAACCCTTAATGGTAACTTATTGATATCTCCCTGTAGCAGTTTGATATTATTGATGAATTCCAAAAAGAAATACTGGATTATGTATGTAAACTGGTCTTTCTTCTGGGCATATTAGAGTGTATTGGATTCAGAGGTTTTACTTTTACTTGACTAAGTAATGATTAGCATTTTGATTGGGCCATGTCAGTAGAATGTTGAGTCCCCGCCCCCTTGGTGGGTGGGGACTCACATAGAAACTGCACCACGGAGAAGGGAGCTTGGAGTTTTGATGTTGGAGTTTTGAGCTTGAGCCCAGGAAGTAAGCACACAGAGGAGAAGAGCAGCTAAGCCCTGGGTGAATCATGCCCCAGGGAAAGAGACAGAGCTGGTCACCTGATAGTGTATGACTGACCTTGTGGAGAAACCAGAGGAGCTGAGCCTGGAGAGAAATGAGCCCAGGGAAGAGAGGAACCCAGGAAGCCTGAACCATGGCAGACATTGGCAGACATCTTGCTCCAACCAGTGGCAATAGACTTTGGTGAGGGATGTAATTTACACTTTATGGCCTTGTAACTATAAGGTTCTACTCCAAATAAATACCCTTTATAAAAACTAACTGATTTCTGGTATTTTGCATCAGCACCCCTTTGGCTGACTAATATACTCCCTTTTGTATTTATCATATTCTATCTTTAGTTAGAGACTTCCTTATTTCACTTTTGAACCATAATCTCAAACTGTAGAGACTATGTTATACCTATCCCCTCTACAAGCAATAACACAAAGTTTTGCTCAGAGAAAGTGATTAATATATTTTTATTGAATACCACTGTCTCTCAGGGCTCTTGGCAGATTTGGTATACAATAATCATTGTTGACTATTTAATCTTATTTCATTTTCCATGGTCAACCATATCTCAGAACAACTGAACATTCGTGTCTCTCACTATCTTTGCAATTTGGTGTTATAGACTGTGGACTTCAAAATAAGAGATGAATTTTTTCAGCCACTATTCTGATTTCTCTGGAGCCCAAATAATATGGTCCAAATGGTGCCACCCAGATAATAGATTCGTATATTTATGTTAAGTCATGACCAAATGTGGTAATAGAATAAATATTTTTTAGGAGGTACCGGGGATTGAACCCAGGACCTTTTTCAGCTTGGGAAGCAGGCACTCAACCACTTGAGCTACATCTGCTTTCTGAATAAACAAGTTATGTACTTGTTTAAGTTATGTACTTATACAAAGGTCATTCATGAGGTGAATATTATAAAGACAATTAGGATCTGCCAAAACATAATATATTGTTTGGCAAATAGTCAATACTGTAGTAACTATTTAAAATACATAAAATGATATATGATATGATAAAGATTAGTAGCTGCATGTTTAAAATGATTTAAGATCTTAGGAAGAATACCAAAGCCTTTTTATTTTTATGTAATTTGAAGACACTGAAATGAAATATTCACATTGGGATTTTGTAGTAGATATGAAAATATTGCTTTATTCTAAGATGTCCAATATAATAAGGAAATACTACCCTGCAATTGCTATCTGGTTATGATACTTCAATCAGTTTTATGGATTTGAGTAAGAAAAGTAAAAATAAATTTCAAATATGTATGGTGTAGATAAGAGATATGAATGGAAAGAGGTCAAGAAGCACATTGCTGTGGGAGTGCGAGCCACCGTTGCTAAGCCGACCCAGCAACAGGCGTGTGTACAGCCTAAAGCCGCAGTTCAGGGTGGCTGGAACGGGCGACCACGCCCTCAGCCTGGTACGGGCGAAGCACCCTCAGCCTACCCGGGCAAGATACATCAATAACGGTCGCCTCCCACTATCTCCCGCCTAGCCTAACATCTGGTCGGCTCTCACTTCCCCTTTCCCCTCCCCCATTCCTAACCTCTCCGCCTGCCCTCTGCCTAGCAACTGCTTACAACCACCTATCAGGAAGCAGTACCCGCCTGCACCTATCAAATCTCTCCATGCAGCCCCCAACCAATCCCCGTCCCTATAGATAGCAGAGCTAACCTGATATCTGCCCCCATCCCTAGTAACTGCTTATGGCAACTAACCACAAGTCGCCTTTAGCTTAAGCCAATCAGAACCCTACATGCCACCCTAAGCCCTATAAAAAGTGTGTACCCTTCCGGAATAAACCAGACTTGTGCCACCAGCCTGTCTCCGCGACTCCTTCCTGGGTCGTGCGCCCTCCACGCCTTCGGAGCCCCCGAGGGAAGCCTCAGCAGCCGTACGAGGCTTTCTTCCCCACGCCAGGGACTCCTCTCGTCCCACAACGGGACCCCACTCGTCCCTTAACAGGGACCCCGCTCATCCCACAACGGGACCCCACTCGTCCCATAACAGGGACCCCCGTTTCATCCCTCACATTGCCCTTGTGAGTCTCTGAAACTAAGTTAATTAATGACTTTTGCATATTTGCTCCTTCGCTCAGTCATTCCTTCCTTCCTTCTTCACTCTCTCTCCCTCTGTAATTCATTCCACAGTAAACTACAAGAAAAAGAGGAGTCCTAAAATAAAATAATGAAGCATATTAACTGACATCATGTACAGTTTGTTGTCCTTGAATGGGCTGTGGCTTTGATGTGGAAATCATCTGAATTGTCCTACTTAGTTTATATGTATTGAGTACTTATGAAGTGCCAGAAAATATCCTTAGTAACTTATATGTATTAACTGAAAACCCACTTACCGTGTTCTTACCATGCACCAGATAGTTTTCTGGGTGAGCCAGAAATATTAAGTCATTTAATTCTATGAGGTAGATGTGCAATTATCACCCTCATTATATATATATGAAGAAAACAAAACATAGGAAGATTAAGAAAATTGCCAAATTCGCACAGTTAGTAGGTAGCAGAACCTGGATTCAACTCAGGAATTTAGGCTACAGAGACCTTGCTGCTCAAAAACCACTGTGTTATACTATGTCATACTGTTGCTCAAAAACTGCTGTGTTACACCACTTACTTATAGGACCCAACTCATGTAGATTGCAGTTATGATAATAAATAATATGATAATAATAAAGATGAGAAAACTAAGGCCCAGAGAGGCTAAGTAATTTGTTCAATATTTAAAATTTATTAAGTGGTGTTTTGCAATGAATTTACTGTCTAAAGGTGGGATTCCAGTGCTAACTCTAACCTTGTCAGCTTTATTAGTTAACCCATTTGAACTGAAGATATCAGTAATAATATATACTTCATGAGATATGTACCTCAAATACAGTAATCACCCAATTAATGGTAGATTACTATTATGAGTTGAATCATGTCCCCACAAAAGGTAATGAAGTACTAATCCTCAGTACCTCAGAATGTGACCTTATTTGGAAATTGAATCATTACAGATGGACTTAGGCAAGTTAAGATGAGGTCCTTTTGGAGTAGGGTAAGCCCTTAATCCAACAGGACTAGTGTCCTTATAAGAAGAGGAAATTTGGATATAGACAGAGGGGAAAATGCCATGAGTTGCTACAAAGCCAACCCAAGAAGCCAGGAGAGAGACACGGTACAGATTTCTCCCTACAGACTTCAAAGGAAGCATGAGCCTACCAATACCTTGATTTCAGACTTCCAGGCTCCAGAACTATGAGACAATAAATTTCTGTTGCTTAAAGCCACCGGTTTGCAGTATTTCATTAAGGTGGCCTTAAGAAACCAAGACAGTGGCATAGAAATCTTACATTGGAAAAGTGTTGTAAATCACATTTTACAAGAGGATAACGCAAGTGCAGGAATTCACCACTGCCATTGACAAAAGAACTACGTTTTTTTTGCCTTAAAATTGTAATTATTAAAAGTAATTAGTATTTCTTTAACCTCGATTTAGAAGTGGTCTTTCTATGTATGATCAAAATCATAAAGGAAAAGCAAAAGGTTGATGGATTTAAGTACATAAAGACTTAAAGCTGTAGGGTATGTGTGTGTGTGTATGACTTTAGAAAACACATTGAGAAAATGTTTACAATATATATGCAAAACCAATAAAGACAAACTTCAAAAGAAAATGGAAAATGATGTAAAAAGAGAATTTTTAAAAATACCAATAATAATGCAAAATAATGTTCAACTTTATTAGTAATCGTATTAATAGTAAGAAAATTATTCACCTCAAATTGATAAAATAATTTTAAAAAATAAATATTAATATATAGCATTGACAAAAGTGAGGAGAAATGAGTATTTCCAGTACAGCTAATGGGTACAATACTAACATACATTTCCAAAGAACAAGTTAGCAATTCATATAAAAATTTCTTTAAAGTACACATGTATTTGACTCAACAATTTTGCTACTAGGAATTTATACTAATGGAAAATTTTGTGCAAAGATTTAGTCACATGTTGATCATCCAGCATTGTCTATAATACTAGCACCACCCACTCCAAACCAATTCTGACTATGTTAAGTAGGAAAGGATTACATTGGAAAATATTGGGCAGCTCACTGAATCGATGGAAAAGCTAATGAACTGGACACAGAAAGTAGAGAACGAGGCATCTCCAGGGTCTGGCTAGCAGAAACAATTCAGTCTCATCAAGGCACTGCAGCTGCTGGAATGAATAAACTACGTTTTTTCCTATATTCATATTATGGTACTCAAAATGGAAAGACACTGGAGAAAACATCTGTCCCTGATTTGGAGGCTGGCTGGGCAAGAAAACTTACTGTATACTTCTGACAAGCCGCAAAAAGTTGGGGGAACCAAAATTGCCCAAAAGACAATATGGGAACCAAAAAAATCCAGAGTTTTGCAGCCAAAAACAAATATCCACTGAACATCCTTAATATCAAATAATAGAGACATGCTTAAATATATTATAATATGTACAGTGGAATTACACTGAAACCAATATTGTAAGGATTATGCAACAACTTAAACTCATACTGTTCAAGGGAAAAAAATCAAGTTAAAATTCAGCTTGCAGAATATGAGCCAATTTAAATAAATCATATCATGCCAAAATGTTACCAGAAGCCATCTTTGTGTAATGGAATTAGGGAGGGTTTTATTTCTTTCTCTTTTACAGTTTGTATTTCCCATGTTTTCTACAGTTGGCATATAATATATGTACCAAATGGGCATTTAAAAATAATTACCCAAATATGTCTCTCTCGCTTGATTGAGCACCCTTTCATTCCACATTTAATAACATTTGAATTTTATAAAGGCCAAAATATTGCTTTTAATCATAGCACAAGATAATTTATGCTGCAAATACTTTTTATTTTAATTCTTGCTGCAAAATCTGATATGTTATCACCACAGTATCCTTCATTTATCTGCTTCTGAGTAAAACTCCTTGTCTTATGACAGCAGCTGTAGCATAACAGACTAGATGGCAGTTATAAGATGTAACTATAACCCTACTTGGAAGGAAGTTGTCTTTGTAACTTTACTTGCCCCTCAGCAACTTTATTTGAGTAAGAAATTAACCTGTATGCTAACATGCTAAGATTTCAGGATTTCATTGTTAATACATCATGGCATAGATTCTTTGGATAAATATCCTACATTTTATCTTAAAATAAGAATATGTGCATATATATCAATAAAGTTAATATTTCCTCTAATGGCCTTGGTAGAGAAAGGGGAATGAGGTAGATAACAAGATGAATTCTTGCATCTTCAGACATTTACTCATGTAAAAAATTCAAATATTTTTTAGTATATAAAGTAGAAAATGAAAATACCCAACTGTCATACTCAGCAGAATCAATCTTATTGATTTGTAACAGGAATTTATATTTGAAAGGCCTCCATCTTTTATACCGAGTTTTGGGATTGGCAGATTCTCATTCTGGCCTCTTAAGTCCCACCTACTACCCTTCTCTTTCTGTTGAAGACAAAATATTTATTTTCTTTTCGTAACCACTTGAATAACCATATAATATTTTATTATCTTCCTTGTGGCTTGTTACAGAATTGAAGTTAAGGGACTTAGAAGTCTAATTGTTCAATCCCAAACAAAAACAAGTAAGTCTTCTAATTGGAGAAGTTGCATAGGGTACATGTCTACCTGTGGGCAGGTGTTAAAAGCATCCTTTCTGGTATTTCTTCTCTTATAGTTAAAAAAAAAGAAAAAAAAAACCCTTCATGGCTCAAGTTTAGAAATACACTCTTTCATCTTTCTTCCTAGATTTTTAAAAGTGTGTCAAATGGCTGCTGGGAAAAAACAAGGCCATGCTTACTACTGTTTAGTAGCTGAGTAATGACCCTCCAGTGCACTGATTTTCCAAAGCCATTAAATCACGCTTAAGAGGCCATCTCATAACCATAAAAGCTACACATTTCTGAATCTATTTTTCCTGCTTAAAGGCATATTCCCAAACCCAAACCCATGCACATGTAGCTTTAATAATGCTTGCTGAAAAGCAACCAATTTAAAAATTTGACTCATTATTATCATCAATGCAGAGATTTTTATAGGATGACCAATGTGCCATTGTACTCACTAATTGTTTCTTATGTGTTACTCTAACTAGATTTCAATTTATAAGCCTAAACCATTGTGAGTACTCAATAAGAGTATAGTCTCTGGAAGACCTAGCAGTGCAGAGCATGTTGAACTTCCTCAGTGACAAGAGTTACAGGCTTTTAGAGATCAACAAGGGATGAGGATGTATGGGTCTGCTGATTAATGGTTCTCTAAACAAGAGTCTTGTTTCATTTCATTTTACTCACTCATACGCTAATGTCGATAAATGAAGAATGGCAAAGATCATTTAACCCATATAACATCATTATGCCATCAATGATTTTTTGAT
Organism: Dasypus novemcinctus; assembly: GCF_030445035.2. Lineage (NCBI taxonomy): Eukaryota > Metazoa > Chordata > Mammalia > Cingulata > Dasypodidae > Dasypus > Dasypus novemcinctus. Next base: position 31,940,069 of record NC_080679.1, read on the forward strand.
GGACAATATTTCTAGGCATATGTCATGTTGAATATTATTAGAAAATTTTTGCTTATGTATCAAATTGTAATCATTACTGAAAACTTTTCTTCACTCTTAAAGCATAATTTTCCATGACAGTGATAAAGTTATCCAGATAAGAATCACTTCATAATATACTGGATAGCATATTTCTATACAAACATTTTTTCAAAATATCTTGACCCTGCAAACTGAAGATTTAATGTAAAGGAAGATACATTTGGTTTCAAGTTATAAAAAATGCTATCAGGGTAGTTTTTTCTAAGCTATCAAAGAGATTTGTATATAAAACTAAATTGGCACTGTGTAACAAAGTTTTCTAGAAACGAAATTTCAATCCATGAAAATGGAGTAGCATTTTCCATTTCCCATTATTTCCTCTCCTATTCTTGCCACCTCTGCTTTCTCATTAGATCTAAAATATGAAACATAGATGGGAAAAGCAAAGCAGGTCATATTTTGGGCCTGCAAATCCAAAGACGGGAACCAATCAATATTTCCTCATCATAATTAAGTCCAAATTAGAAGGTTTACAAATAAAATTAGAATAGATCGCTATGCAGCCATTTCAATTAAACAAGTGAGAGAAAGGTTTTATTTCTAATAGTGATGAAAGTTGTTAACAAAACATTATGACAACATGAAAACACAGATCGATCTTTTCTACAATTAACAGATTCAATAAACTGGCAGGCAGAGTGGGTGTTATCACCAAGACCATTATCACCTCACTGGCAGTTATTAGTTGTATAAATAAAACCATACACAAGATGGTTTCATCTTACAAAGTCTTATGACCCAAGTGGACAAAGAAAACTTAGATATAAGCAACAATGTAAATAGTGGTTTCTAAACCAAGTAATGATTCTGTAGTCTTTCTTTTCAAAATTATGTATTGCTACAACCTAGATGATTTTTTCCTTCATCCAAGAGCAGGATGAATATATCAATTGAATCTTTTCCCTGAATACCTTGTTTCCTGAATTATTGGTGACCAGCTGAGATAATTCTTTTCATCTCTTTCAAATTTTAGCTTATTTTACACAGTATTGGAAGATGTTAAATAATTTCAGCAAAATAGCTCATTTTTCAAAAGATGAAATTACAGCCCAAAATACACATACTAAATTGGTTAGATCACAAGGCAGGAAATGCAATGTTTCAAACATCTGAATTCTTGAATATTTGGCTATGTTCAGTTTTTCTGGGAAGTTGCCCTAGTCTTGATGGAAATTCAGAAAACAGCAGGGCTATTTCAGATAATTACATAGCACACTCAACTCTAATTCATATACAGCCATCAAGTCTATTATAGATTGCTATTTGCGAAACTATAGCTAAGGAGCTGCTTGCAGTTTTCAGGTTAAATACCTATCTCTTGGGGGTTATAATTCATTTATAAATTTTTCTCCTAGACCGAAACTTGGTATACAGGGTCTTGGTCAAAGTAAAAACATTGTTATAAATTTCCATAAACATCACTAACCTCATACCATTAAAAATTACTCTGTAAAATAATAAAAATACATCTTTAGGAAATACTCAAATGTGGCATGTGGTTTCATGGTTCTTGTTTGTTGTTATCATTTGTTCATGTACAAATGTGACTCTCCACTTAATCATTTTTTGGTTGCACCATTCAGACTACATTGTAAAATGAATTTTAGTATAAGAAACATTGACTTTTTTTTTTTTAAAGTTTATTTATTTTTCCCATATAACCCACTTCCTACCCCCACCACATCATTTTTGTAAATTGTTTTTTTGAAGATATATACTTCATATAAAAAATGTTACATTAAAAAATATAAGAGGTTCCTATATATCCCCCACCCCCCCAACCCACTCCTCCCATTGACTTTTGTTTGCAAATACTAGGTATTGAACTAGACCATATAACACAAATTTCAGTATTTTTCTTGAGTGCAAGAAGTAGCATAATTTATATGATCAAATGTATTTTGTAGCATGCATGTACCCTATGGTTATATAAATATATTTATATATTGGTATCATTTAGTCCAAGATTCATTATTATTATTTTTGAATATTTTGGCTTAATTTTCAAACTGTTCAAACATTTTGACCTAGGTTGTTTATCAGGGATGTTCAAAAGAAGCAATTTTAAAGTTAAGACCTGTAATATTAAGTATAAGAATATTTTAACAAGAAACTTGTAAATTACATGTCAAAAGAATTATTTAGTTGCTGTTAGAATTTAATATGTAATGTATGGATAATGTGCTCTCTTTGCTGTCAAGAGATATTCTATGATATCCTCTAGGAACCAAAATTTCTTTTAGAACTTATGGGAAAGTAAAATTGGATTAGTTGTCCCTCTGTTTTGAATAGGGCCTATTGAATCCAAGAGAGAATACAGACTAACCAGTATAAGTCAAACAACTATAAAACAAAGAATAAAAAACAAACAAAAAACGCTGTCTACTCTATTAAGTTTATTTGCTAAAATTGAATGGGTAAAACATTCTATGTTTTAAAGATTGGTGTGAGATGACTGCTGTTAGGAATAGCAAATAGCCAGGATTCTGTATAATTCTAGATATAAACGTTGATAAAACAATGTGAATACAATTAACTTCAGAACTCATCTCTTGAATCCGTACTGGCATCTACTCTGTTCCTCTTCACACAGTTGTGTGCCAACCTCTACTCCCAAGTTACTCATAAAATCTAGACCAATGATTGCAATGCAATTAGACTGATGAGAATTAGAGGGGTGGGGGGGCCCTACTGATAACACCTAACTTGTTTTTTTATGCACAGAATAGATAAAGCTACAATATATCAGGTGTAGTTTCTTTCTTTTTCATCCTGATTTTCTCAGCGAATATTTATTTTAAACTGGGCTAAAATGAGACATTTTTCATTTAACAACAGCATTTAATTTTAAAAACATATTACCTTGCTGCAATGTTACCTTGTTCAGTTTTCCATTCTTGGGTGATAGAGTACTTACTTATAAAACCAGAGTCACAAAAAAGAGGCAAGATGAATATGGTCAATTATTTTACTTCCATACTTCAAAGCATTGTGTACAATTTATTCAGTAAATAATCTAATGTGCAAAACGGAAGTAATAAAGTCCAAGAAATAAAAAGAACTCTCTAGAGTTCTATATTCTTTTCCTAATAAATGATAACATATCAAATTATGTCAGATCATATCTCTAATTTCATTTCATAGTATATCATAGTATATCGTATCATATCATCATATCATCTCATATAAATTAATGCCCAAAAGAAAGCACATTATTATGTACAGAACCTCCTATATTAACTTGCCATTTGGTAAAGGGGCAATTATGATTACAAAATTGTGCTAATTACTGAACAAATGAATGCTATCTATTTCTTTGCAAATAAAAAAGTTGGAAAGAAATGAACTATTTTTATTGTACATTTATTATGCAATATACAATTTATAAGTGCTTTAGGAATATTAGTTCATTTATTCTTCCTTTTAGGTAGCTACCACGTCATGCTCAGTTAAAAGCAGAGCTCAGCCAGCTAGTGGGTAGTAGAATTGGGCACCAGAGTCGCACTCTTACTCCCTCCACTAGGCTGCTTCTATGTAACATTAACCTTAAAGGAAATTAATGACTTCTAAAATGTGTAGAAATGTTTATGTGCATTAACAGTTCTCCAGGATTAAACACCAAACTGTTCAGAGAAGGCTATGGAGGATTTGACTTTCTCAGAATCGTGGTTTTTAAAGATAAGTAGAATAAATAGATTTACATTTTGAAAATAAAATTATTTGAGTAGCAAAATGGATACTTTCTTTCATTGGCAAGCGATCTTTGATCAATAATTAATATAACATCTTGAGATTTCTTGGAAGCTATTTCTAAATCGAGTTATTTAGAAATGTAACATTATCCCAACTAAACCCTGAAAGATTTTCCAATCATCACTAGGCGATGCTTGAAAGATGTTTCTATTTTGACCAGTAGGATCCCCAAAGATTATCTTCTTTTTTCATCAGTGTCCATAATTATCTATGTAATACAAATACTAATTTGAAAAACTATATTGAATAATTTCTTCCAGATACAAAATGAGGCAATGAAATATTCTTATCTTAATATTATAAGAAAATAATGTTACCTAGAGTCCTACAGGACTCTCTTTTTGAAAAATGATATATCTAAATTCTTACCCTTCTCAATGGTATACTTAAATAAAATTTTTTAAAAGATTAAATTCTTACCCTTACTAATCTTGCTGCTTTATTTAAGAAATCTTCTCAAATCAAATAAAATGTGCTTTAAAAAAGAGCATTAATTTTCTTTCAATATGCAAAATAACGTTAAATCCTCAGAGAATGTCACTTTATTTCAATTGCATTTTGAGAAGGAAATCAATCCATAAATCACAGAATCTTTGAGCTAAAAGAAACTTTAAAAGTTAAAATCCCACTATAAACAGCATTTGTTATTTACGGCTACCCAACATCCATTCTCCTTCTCCTAATAATACTCTCTATTCCCCACTCTCAGTCATGCTTCATGTAGGATTGATCATACTCTCAGCCCCTTGCCCAGATATATAACTCAGGACTGGTCAATCAAAATAAGTCTCCTGGCCACAATGATTAATTCAAATCAGTCGCATGATTCAATCCAGTCATATTCAATTCCAGACTTGCTTTTGGTGAAGAGAAGCTCTTGCTCAACTGGAGTAGCTGTGTGTCTTGTGTGTCAGCCTCAAACTGTTGGTGCCTACCTTGCCAACTTTGGTGTGAGAGAGTTTACCTGAATAAAGCCAACACTTTGGAAAGCAGAGTTAAGAAGGGGAAAGAGACAGAGTCTGAATGAAGTTTGAGCCCCTGGATAGCTCTGTATGGGCTCTACCCATAAAATCCACTGAAAACAGGAATACAGTCTACAATATTCCTGTGCAATTGCCATCTGATACCTGTTTAAATGCTTCAAATTACAGGTGTGTTGGGGATTGAATCATGCCCCCCACAAAAGACCTGTGGGTATGAACCTACTTTTTCATGAACCACTGAAGATATTATTAATTAAGGTATCCTCGAACTGAATGAGAGTGGGCCTCAGTCCAATATGATTAGAGTCCCTTTAAGCAAAGGAAATTGGGCAAGGAAGGAGAAGCCAGAGAAGGAGATTGGAAGAGACAGATCACCCTGTGATGAAGGATTGCTGGAAAGCCACCACCAGAATGCTACAGACTTTGGGAAACATGGCCCTGCTGACACTTGACTTTGGACTTCTAGCCTCTAAAACTGTGAGCCAATAAATTCCTGTTTAAGCCAACAAGTTTGTGTATTGTCATAGCAGCTCTGGCAAAACAAGACAATGGGCATTATACCTTATACAGAAATCAATGCCATTTTCAGCATAAGTAAATTTCAGAAATTTTATGTTGAATCCAGATTTTCTTCCATTTTCTTTATTCCTTTGGTGCTAACTCAAATAAATTGAATATCTCTGTATATGGCACCCTACTAAATATATATAATATCTATTTTATAAGTTTTTTTTTCTTTTACAGGTAGAACAGCTACAATTAAGGAGATTATAGATATATATATCATTAAGTCTTCCAGTTAAATCATCCAAGAAAAAACTGTAAGATTTGTACTTTCTTACAGTTCCAATGAATTTTATCATTCATCTCATTAATAATCCTGTTTTAGAGACATTAAAAATGCTGTAATTTACCTGGGGGTTAAACAGTGAGTTTGTGAGATGCCTGGGACCCAGCCTTACAATTAAGGTTGAGTACTTGTGATCTGAAGGATGAAAAATCCCACCTGCTCGACCTCCTGAAAATCACATCAATTAAAACGAAGGGTTAACTGAATGTCTTCTGAAGGATCTGGTTAAAATTAAATTATTTTATCCTAGTTAGAGGGACAGTGTATGATCTCCCATTAATTCAACAACAATAATTAATTCATCATCAATAGAAGGAGAAAGGGGAATAAAGAACAAGGAAGTTTTTCAAGGGAGGAAGGTATGGAGAGATGAGATAATGTTGAGGCAAGAGGTGGGAAATGATGTGGGGCTCCATGTGCAAATGTCAGAGTATGGGCTGGTGATGATAGTATTACTGAAACCAGAAGTTTGCTAAGAAAACCTAAGTATCTGACATTTTTGCTCATTTCCATCTAGTGAAGGGGCCTTGGTTTATCCCTAGATGTGACAGTGTCTGTGAGTCTACAAATGTATATGTACAAAGCTGCCATGGTGACTCTGGAGGGGAGCTGGTCTTGAATTAAAGAAAATTTAGATATAGTTATTATTGGTAAATTTTACTCAAAATAAATCTATAAAGGAAATTAAAAAATATCTTTCTCCTACTGAATTTATAAAAGTCATTCTAACAAAATTTTTCAGGTGTGACTGTATATTTGATATTCTATATTAATATTGTTAATAAAAGCAGCAAATCAAAATGCATCTATGTATTACTTTTCTACTGCCGCTGTACCAAATTGCCATAAACTTTGAGGGTCTAAATAATGCAAATTTATCTTACAGTTCTGTAAGTCAGAAGTCTGATATGTGTCTCACAGAGCAAAAATCAAAGTGGTGCCAAGGCTGCATTCCTTTCGAGAACAATCTCTAGGACGGTATCCATTTTCTTGTCCCTTCCAGCTTCTAAGGGGCTACCTGCCTTCATTCACTCATGGCCCCCTTCCTCCATTTTCAAAGCCAGCAAGGGCAGGTGGAGTACTCCTCTCTGATCATCTTCTTCAACTTTTACAGACTCACATGATTAGATGGGATCCACCCATTTAATCCAGAATAATCTTCCCATCTTAAGGTAAAGTGATTCAAGAAACCTTATTGTATCTACAACCTTCATTTTCATTTTTTATGTAAGCTAACATATCCACAGGGTTTAGGGAGTAGAGCATGGGCATCTTTGGGGACCTCATTCCACCCACCACAGTCTGTTACATAGGATACGTGAATTCCTGAAAATCTTATATTCTGCTCACAACAATGGCATTAGTGAAATATTTTATATCTGTACAGAAGCCAAAACTTCATTGGCCTTTAGATTTCATTTTCGTTAACAAATCTTGGTTGATCATCAGTTATCACGTGCAGATCATTACTACTGGCAAAATGCATGGCATCCAGGCACAGTTCTAAAAACAGATACATCAGTACATCACAACTCCTGCTACTAAATCATTTTACTTTGTAACTACAGGGTATTTCTCCCTTTGTGTAATTATGCTTGTATATAATGTGTCCACGAGGGGTCAGTGCTGCCCTTTCTTAGAGAGGATCTAGCTGTGGCAATCTCAGATCTCTCAAGTTACGAGTTGGGGGTTGGGAAGGAAGGAAAAGCGTTCTCTAATATGGAAATGAAAGACAAAACTAGAGACTTTCAAGACAAAAGAAAATGGGATTGTATATCATTTCAAAGGCCAACTTTACAGAAGGATTCATTAACTGCTTATTTTAAATCACTCAATTGAAAGGCTCCATAGCAATACAAAATAAGAAATACCTGATGAAGTTACTCTTGAAGTGTATATGAATTTCTAAAGGTTACTATGTGCCATATAATACATTTAATTTAAAATTATGTTGTTTTTAATCTATTTGCTCAAAATATTTCAAGAACCTGTTTTTGAGTTGTTAAGATATTTGCATTTACTGTATTATCTACTATATAAAAGGAATTTATGTAAGGGGCTTAATAATTATTAATGTAATTTCTCCTCCTTTCATCAAGGAACAGTAATATTTAATATTTAAGAGCTAATTTAGTTACCAAGACTATTTATCTTCATTACTTTAAAATAATGTTACACAAATCTAGGCTGTTTTTTATAAAGTATGAAGAAGAAATAACCACAAATTCTGCTGTGTGAACAATTAATAAATATAATGCTTGGCTTTTCTTGCAGTTGTTTTAATTAGGCTTAATAATTCTGCATGCATCCAAGGAAAAGCATTGTATGATAAATTCCATAAGAAAGTTGATTTTATTTTCCTAATGTGTCCTGCTGTATATATATTTGTGCTATATATTTATATATATATAAACTTCTACTTTGAGGAAATCCAGTGCAATGAGATTTTAATTGTAGCAGAATTGCTTATCAGACAGAAGAGTATAGAATTCTCCAACCATATTTTAAATTAAATTCTTATTTTTCTTATGGCATTTTCTCCTGTCTTATCTTTCAGGTTATACTCAAAGAAAAGCCATTTTTTCTTCATTCAGGGTTGAATGGCCTACTAAAGCTTAACCAGTTACACTTTGTGAAACATATGCTATTCTGGCATATTTTATTGATAGTTATTAATTAAATCTGGTTGCCTTTATTTGGTGTATTTAACTCTTGTCCCCAATACCCTATCTGCAGTGCCCATGGGTTTAACACTTACTTTGCAAGCGCTGCTCTTTGGCATATGTGTGAGCTTTCTGATTGCTCACACATGGTATTGCTATTTGATTGATCTTAGGGCATTTCAGTCTTTAAAACTCCATTTGTTCTTTCCTTTCTTCAGTATTCTTTGTTCTTCTTGATCATTTTCCCAGAGTTATTTTATTTCTCCTTTAATGCTTAATAAGTACCCATGGTATGTTTCTCAGAAATCTTAATTATGATTCGGCCATTTTTACTATTCTTAAAATGTTCAATTAATTAATTAATTGTAAAAACTCAGAAAAGCATACAATCCTTATAAATACTTTTATGTGTTATATAAAATGCAATGTAGGCACACCTATTTAACATTACATGTTGAAATTCTAAATTTAATTATAAGAGGGCTAAGTAAATGCATGCACAGAAATACAAATGATATACTTGTTTCTATTTTTCTGATGCCTGGTATTGCCAACATTTATAAATTAACGGGTATGTAGTCATATCCAAATTCCTAGACAACATTCTCCTCCCACCCTCCTTGGTTGGACATTCAAAGGCCTTCATGAACTGACTCATCTTTCCAGCCTATGCTTCAATGTATTTTTATTTGAATTGACTACACCTTTCTTCTAGACTGCTTGTCATTTGAACATGTCGGATACTATCCTATACTCTAACTTTCTCTGTCATTGCAATCCCACTCTTTTATTTTTTTTTAAAGATTTATTTATTTATTTCTCACCCCACCCCACCCCACCCCACCCCATCCCCACCCCCATTGTCTGTCTCTGTGTCTATTTGCTGCGTCTTCTTTGTCCACTTCTGTTGTTGTCAGCGGCACGGGAATCTGTGTTTCTTTTTGTTGTGTGATCTTGTTGTGTCAGCTCTCCGTGTGTGTGGCACCATTCCTGGGCAGGCTGCACTTTCTTTCGCGCTGGGCGGCTCTCCTTACGGGGCGTACTCATTGCGCGTGGGGCTCCCCTACACGGGAACATCCCTGTGTGGCAGGACACTCCTTTCACGCATCAGCACTGCGCATCATGGGCCAGCTCCACACGGGTCAAGGAGGCCCAGGGTTTGAACCGCAGACCTCCCATGTGGTAGGTGGACGCCCTATCCACTGGGCCAAGTCCGCTTCTTGCAATCCCACTCTTTTAAAAGTCCTCTTCAAATACTTGCCAGTAACTAATTTATAAATACCTCATTTTCTACCTTGTTGTGTTATTTATCTTTGTATATATAAGTTGTCTCTTTAACTACGTTACAGGAATGAATTGTGTTTCTTTCATCTCTGACTCCCCAGTATGTAAAACAATGTCTCTTATTTAGTAAAGTATTCTTAGTGATTACATTAACTTTTCCCTGTAAAGTACATAAATTATGATTACATGTATATATCATTATATCATCATGTCTCAGTGAAAATGTTATTAAATTTGCATGGCTATTGCTGTTATTATAGCAATATTATTTTTCTCCATGGAACATTGCCATTACCTGGCCCTTTGAGTATAAGGACAATAATAACACAAATTTAATTAAAAAATGTTGTATACTTCCTAACCAAGTAGATTCCCTTTTCATCAATAAGACAAAAGCTCTATTGAATGTGTTATTGCACTGATAAAGTAATTTCAAAATTAGATTATGATGCAAATGAGTTGGCTAGGTTTTATTTTTATTCTTGGTAGGAATGTGAAAGACTAGCTATGTGATTATGATGGACTTCTAGTTAAAGTGGACTATTTCTGACTTGTAGAAATATGCTTTAAAAATACAATCTATTAATTAGCTTAGTGTTGACCATACTACTTTTTTGTGTAAATACTAATATATTTAATATCACAGATGAAGCAGAAAAAAAAAACAATTTGAAATTTACATGTTTTACAAATAGTAGCAGCAGTAATATCTATTGTTAATACCAAATCATGTTTCATTTTGTATTAGATTTTTAATGAACAGGTACACAATGAAGAAGCCAGTCAAATTGATATAAAGACAAGAATAAAGGCAGTTGTGTCTCTCAGAATTATTTTTAGTTTAAGGAACTACAATGTGTTTTATACATATTATTCTTGCCATTCTCCTTCAAGGACATAAATATATCCATCTGTTGAAAACTTGTACTCTCCATGACCACCTACAATGACCTCTTCATAAGCAAGCAAGAGAGAGAGAGAGCAAGGAAGAGAGAGAGAGAGACAGGAAGAAAAGAAGGAAGGAAAAAAAAAGATTTATTTTCAAGCAAAGAGGTTTGATCACAAAGTTACTTTTAGCTATCCAGCAGGTCAGAGCATCCAAACAGCTCTTGTCTTTCCTGCTGTTTTAAAATAAGTTTATTGGATTTCAGTGCATTACTTAAAAAGGAAGGGTAGCCTTATTTTAATGATTTTCATAGTAAAAATTTAAATTACCAAATTTATCAAGTATATCACATAGGCAACAATCTCAACTATATTTTTAAAATTGCAAGACATTCTTTGAATTTGGCATTCTTCTGCATATTCACAAATAAATAGTATTCTTACAAAACATAATGATGGGGCTGGGTTTAACAACAGATAAAACGTGATTTGTCTAAAGCTATACATGTAGAGGAAAATGGCTTATGGCTTCCACTTACCAATTTAACATATTTGTGAAATTGTTTTAAATTGGATTAAATTATGCAAAAACACACATATGAGAATATATTTCATAAATTATTTTGAGTAGATGTAAATAATGTGCCAGATTCCAGACCTTAAATTTTTTTTAAGATCATAATACCACATCTCTGAATACATCATTATCAATAATCCTGTATCTTTCTAAATTATTGACGTAGTCATAAATTTAAACATAAACTCGCATGAATTCAAATTTCTAAGGAAATTAGATTTTAAAGCCCATTTTATGTGCTAAATTGATAGAATGATGACAAAAATCTTTCAAGTTATACAATGTGCATGTAATTATCAGAATAAAAGTATATGAGAGAAATGGAAAACACAAAAAAAGACACATAAAGGTTTAATAGTGTCTAAATATTCCTTGACTTATAAGACTGACATGTAGAGAAGTATTTGAGACTGAGCGCCTACAGTGCAAGTCTTGTCTTATAAATCTTTTTAACTTCAGGGTTGAACACAACCCCTAGCCTAGAACAGATTTGTTGAATTCGTTTGAACCCCAAGCAGCTGTATTTGTTATAGTTGTTGAATCATATGAAACAAAAAGATATGACCCATTCCTGTATAGAAAAAAAGCTAGAAATAATGGTTCTACTATTTTGGGGGCCAGCTTCACAAATATTGGATGAATTACATTTCTTTCTATCTGATGGTCCTGTGTTTATACTAACAAAACTTGGACTTTAGGAGACCAGGCATTGTCTTTTATTTATTTTTATGTCACCCCAAGTTGTCTAGTAGTGAAAGCTTTGCACATTGTAGAAATTAGTAAATGTCTATTAAACTCGTATTACATGAAATCCTCTGAATAGGAAAAATGGAAATTCAAGGAAAACAAAATCCAATTCACAGTGCAGCATCAAGCTTTCTTTCAATTGTGTGTTTTTCTATATTGAGTTGTGGGAAGGGACTTTGAAGAAATCTCTTGAAGCCTTTTAATATTTAGAAAATACAGTAAATGCAATAGATTTTAAAGTTTATCTTGACCCTTGAATGTTGGTCTGAGGGCCTGTTCTATTTAATTAATTTCTTTATTAATTATCTAGAGAAATTAGGGAAATGTTTATCAAATTTGCAGATGATTAAAGATCACTGAATTAGATTGCTTAGGAGGAAAAAAGGAATAAAACTTCAAAACTTTGCCTTTTTAAATGATCTAACATAAATTACATGTAGAACAATGGAAAACTATTGAAGTGAAGGAGTTGTGAAGGGAAAATACTCTTGTATTTCCTCACCTCTCCTCTTTCCTTAACCCAGGATGGCATCTGGGACCCATTTCCAAGTTCAGTCAGGTTGTCAGCAGAATTCAGTTTCTGGTGGTTGTAAGACTAAAGTCACCATTTCCTTGACATATGACCTGCTTCATCTTCATGCTAATTGTGACATATGGAATCCTTCTCATGCTTTGAATCTCTGATTTACCCTTCTGCTACCAGCTGAAGAAAGATTTCTGTTTTTAAGAGCTCATGTGAGTAGATTAGGCCCACATGGATAATCCAGGATAATCTCCTCATTTTTATAGCATTTAATTAGTACTCATAATTAAATTCCATTGATGTAGCTTGTTCATAGGCGTAACACCAGGGGCCGAAGGTCATGGGGCCCAAATTTTGTCTACCATATCAGGCCTGATCTTTACTTTTTAGACTGTATCTTCATTAGTCTCTCTGCAGCATTTGACACTGGATTATTCATTTATTTAAACTCTGCTTCTCTGCTTCTTTGGATTCAAAACCGTTTTACGTCGTTTCACCCACTGGATTCAGCTTTATCTTTTTAATCTCCTTCACTCTCCTTTCTTTTAAATATTAGGGTTTCCCATCTTCACTCACCGTAAGTCTTTTCACTTTTCACTTACTAGAAAGATTCACTTGTGATCCCCAATTTATCTTATTCAATTTAAGAAAGATTTAATGAAGATCTGTTTTTCCTGTTATCCTGAAAGTTCCAGGAAGACAAGGATCACAACAGTATTGTTCACTGTCAAATTTCCAGCATCTAGTCTGTGTATAGCATAGGAGAGATCTTAAAAACCTTTTTAGAATGAGTAAATGAATAAATAACCAGAAGAATGAAAGAATGAAGAGATATGCATATAAATATAATATTGTAACATAATATGGTAAATGATATGATTAAGAGTGCTATAAAATACTGCATAGCAAATGAATATTTAAACCAATCTGAGACTTTAAGAAGGCAATGATGCCTGGACCAGGTCTTTTTTTTTTTTAAGATTTATTTATTTTTATTTATTTCTCCCCCCTTCTGCCCCCCCGCCCCGCCGCCAGTTGTCTGCTTTCTGTGTCCATTCACTGTGTTCTCTATGATTGCTTCTATCCTTATCAGCGGCACCAGGAATCTGTATTTCTTTTTTGTTGCATCATCTTTTTCTGTCAGCTCTCCGCGTGTGTGCAGCGCCATTCTTGGGCAGGCTGCACTTTCTTTCACTCTGGGCGGCTCTCCCCACGGGGCGCACTCCTTGAGTGTGGGGCTCCCCTACGCGGGGGACACCCGTGGGTGGCACGGCACTCCTTGTGCGCATCAGCACTGTGCATGGGCCAGCTGCACACGGGTAAAGGAGGCCCAGGGTTTGAACCACGGACCTCCCGTGTGGTAGGCGGACACCCTATCCATTGGACCAAGTCCGCTTCCCTGGACCAGGTCTTGAACACAATTTCTATATATAATTATTTTCTGACTCCAAGCACAAATTCTAGAAATCAACTCGAAATGAAAGTCAGATTCATTATATTTTTGTAAGCCTATTGTTTTCCCTTATATTTTCTGTCTTAGGGAATGATACTTCATCAGTCCAGGTCTCTAAGCCAGAACCTGGAAATTCAGCCTTGACTCTCCACCCCCCTTAATTCCACTATCATTCTAATCATTGAATTGTTTCCATAGATCTCTTTAATATCATTTGAATCCTTCCCTTGATTATGCTACCATTCTTGAATATAGTAATAGCCACCAAAATAAAAGTCTCTATTCTCATTCTTCTTTGATCGATTCGTCACTCTGCTTCCCACGCAGTAATTCTAAAATGTAATTACCACATTATTCTCTATTTACAAACCTTTAAGTTCACTGTCATCCTGCATGATCAAGTCCAAACTCCTAAGCACAAGACCCATCATGACCTGTTCCAGCCAACCTCATTCTGTCCAGTGTGCTTTTAGTTCATCCATACCAAGCTATCTTCCTTGATTTGACCACAACAGGTATTTCACACACGGCCATGGCACATGCTGGTCTCCTGTACTTCAAAGGCTCACACCAGTCCTCTTGGACTATGATTACCTAGAAAACTCGTATTCATCCTTCAAGTCCCATGTTAAACTTTACTTCCTCTGTATAGCTTGAACATTGCAATTATCCTATTTTTGGAAATTTCTTATTATTTATCTGTAAGAAAATACAGATATTTATCTGTATTTATCTCCTAAGTAGGCAGTGCGTTCCATGAGGGGGTTAGGGAGGTCTCAGACATCTGTGAAGTGGCCATCCCATAGAACTCACGCATCCCTACCTCCTTCTTTGGGGAACAGGAATTCTCAGTGGCAGTTCCCCGCCCCGGGTGGATAAAAGCCACACTCAAAGAGAATAGAATGGTCTCTCTTCTCCAGTGCCGACTGGGGTGTGCTGGAGCAGTTTTCTGCCACCCTGGGAGACCAGCTGTTACAGGACTTTTCACCTGCTCTTTTGGACCCTTTGTACTAAGTAAATGACAGGAGATTTATCCTTTCTAGATACTTTTTTTTCTGTACAAAAAGGGATCATTTGCTGAAATTTCTTTTGTGCCCTGACTCTGTGATCCTATATTGTACAGTTGTTAACGATTTGCTTCACAGAGGGCAGGGGTTATCTTGTATTCATCATTATATCCTTCTTTGTTTGTCAAATAACATCATTAAATATGCTTTATTTCACTATTTACACTATATTTAAGTGTTTTACAAATACCAACTCATTTAGTTCTCAGACATAACTGGATACTACTCTTATTACCATTTTACAGAGGAGGAATCTGAGGTACAGCGAGGTTATCTGCTTGGTAAGTGGCAGTGCCAGGATTGACCCTGGGTGGTCTCAGTCTATCTCTGGTCTTAATCACCATTTCTGTGTCCTCATCTGGAAAATTTACAATTTACAAGTTTCCTCAACTGTATTGTTGATCACTTTGTGAACAGTGATAGGCTCTTTTTACATACACACACACACGTATACACTGACAGCACCTATGGCTAACAACAAATACTTATACAAACTTGTTAATTGAATATAAACATGCTTGTAAAGGAATTGTGTTTTCCTTCCCTAGTATCCAAAACTTAAAATTGCCAGCAAGCAATTCAACATTTATTTTTGAAGTCTCATTCAAAATATTCCTTGAGCCATATCCATTTTCTAGCTTTTTGTTTTTTCCTGTTTTAACTAATTTTTCCTGGTGCTTGCTTATTTTTCCATCAATTCATGAAAAAAGAAACCCTCATGAAATTTTTCAAAACAAGTTTTCTCTCATTGTTTTACCAGTGTTTCAAGGACTGAACTTTCAACCCTGCCCCATGCTTCTCTCCTATGGAATAAAGGAGGGTCAGCTTGAGTCACCTGCTCGGATGAATAAAATGCCCCTGGAGATGTTTTTCCATGAAGATTCAGAGTAGGAAAAGGGTCCCAATGTGCAATTATTCATTACATCACTTTGAAGAGGGAACTAGTAGAAAATATTTATAGCTTTTATTCCCCAGGGGGGTGTGAGAATCCTACTATGAAGGAGACCTTCCTGTAGCCAGAGGCCGTGACTCGGTGTTTGGACTGACTCTGCAACATTAGCTTCTAGTTAATGGAAACTGTCAGCTACAGTGCACCAAGCTGTCACTTTTATAGTGTACGTGTGAAAGCCAAAATGATGAAATTTAATTTCTCCTTGATATGCCACCATTTCCACCTTTAAAACTATCAGAAATTATGGAGGTATTCAACATCCAAGGTAACAGCTTTAAGAGAAAAAAGAAAGTGACCAGAATCTTGTTATTGCTGATAGTGATTCTATTATCATGTTTCTATATTCTTGTTAGGGAATTAACCAATGTTTAAATATTTTATTGTATAGTGACACAAGTTACTTTTTTTTTAAAGTAAAAGAAGGAAGTAATAAAAGGGAAAAGACAGTAAACGCCTATTGTATTGTTTTTAGAAAATACTTTTTGGCTACCGTCTGGCAACCAGGAAACATTTTAGGGGCTACTCTAGAGGTTTTTCCATAAATGTACTTCGAACAGATACAGTACAATGCTTCTGGCAATGTTGACCTTGTGTAATGTGGGAGCATATGCAATATACCGTGCATGTTTTTTTAAAGGCACTTCAGGTTAGAAGTAAATTTCATTTATTAATTTCCCTTGTGTTTCATATTTTGTCTAGGATAGCCACTGATAAATTACCCACTATGCATGGTAAATATAGTTTGTACTTTGAATCACAAAATTGTCAGGTTTTGGATCCCTGTTAGGTCATCTATTTAGATGAAGAGCTGCCTGATTTTTGTGGACTCAATGAGAAAGTCGCTATCATTGCTATTTTCTTTTTTCAGTCTATTTCAGATATTTCTGGAGAATAATACTGGGGAGCACCTTAGAAACTGAGTTTTTGAAATAATACATACAGATGTTTCTTGGATATGTTTCTTCCTTTACAATCTCTATATTTCATTTAATATCTCTTTTGCCCAAACAGAAAGCAAAAATTATAAATGTTAATTTAGTCATTATGTGCCTATCTGGATTTTACTTTTTTTTTTTTTAAAGATTTATTTATTTATTTATTTAATTCCCCTCCCCTCCCCCGGTTGTCTGTTTTCTGTGTCTTTTTGCTGTGTCTTGTTTCTTTGTCCGCTTCTGTTGTCGTCAGCGGCACGGGAAGTGTGGGCGGCGCCATTCCTCGGCAGGCTGCTCCCCCCTTCGCGCTGGGCGGCTCTCCCTATGGGTGCACTCCTTGCGCGTGGGGCTCCCCTACACGGGGGACACCCCTG
Organism: Dasypus novemcinctus; assembly: GCF_030445035.2. Lineage (NCBI taxonomy): Eukaryota > Metazoa > Chordata > Mammalia > Cingulata > Dasypodidae > Dasypus > Dasypus novemcinctus. The sequence goes on from NC_080679.1 coordinate 31,957,193, forward strand.
CGTGGCACGGCACTCCTTGCGCGCATCAGCACTGCGCATGGCCAGCTCCACACGGGTCAAGGAGGCCCGGGGCTTGAACCGCGGGCCTCCCATGTGGTAGACCGACGCCCTAACCACTGGGCCAAAGTCGGTTTCCCTGGATTTTACATTTTATGGAAATAGATGTATGGAAAATCTTTAGGATGCCTAGTAGCTTATGGGGATCAATAATTAATCAGACATAATGAAGAGTTCAGATTTCTTCTCAGCCAATTAATATGGAATTAAGATTAATGATTATATATAATAGAATCAAATGAAATGAAGGAAATAATAGGTTCTAAAAGAATACACTTTGATTTTATGCTCTTTTTTCCCAGTTAGTTATCTAATATTAAATTTAGAACATCTTATCTATTTTTCATTCTCTTTTCTTGACTCACTTTTATTCTTGGAGAGGTCGGTCATTTGTCTTTGTTTTTTTTATTCATTCCAAGATGCTATTTTATTTGCTTTGTTTGCATGGGGGGGTATTGGGTTGGTAGATTGGTTGGTTTGTTTTGGGGAACTTGATGTGATTTGGGATAGCTTTGCTTTGGAGGGGAGGTATTAGGGTTGTTTTTTGGTTTGGTTGGTTTAAGAGTATTTAATGTGAGTTGAACAGCTTTAGAGTGGAGGCTTGGGAAGTAGTTTGGGAAGATCACTTTCAGTAGAATAAGGAGACCTTTGTCCCAGTTTGATATAACTTCAGATAAGACATGAAATCTTCTTTGGTCTGTCCATGTACTGTTTGAGCCCTGAATCTCAGCAGAGTTACAACACCTGCTCAGGATAACTAACATGGAGATGATGATGGATAACGCCCATCCTAAGGAATACAGAGTGTCTATAATACAACTGCAGATAAGGTAGTTTCATCCATCTGCCCCATGGGACCTAAGCCCCCTCTCATTTAGAAACAGAGTGTGCATCACCATCCCAAAATCCTCAAGATGAGGAATGAACAATGGAATAAGGTAGGCTTATTATTATTCTATTATAGAAATTATTATTCTAGCAATGAAAGAAATTTCATCATTGATACAAAGGTAGTGGCCACCAGAGTTTCTGAGAGGGGAGAGAGGGAAGAGTAGGTATAATATGGAGGCATTTTCAGGACATTGGAATTGTCCTGCATGGCATTGCAATGATGGATAAAGGCCATTATATATTTTGCCATAACCTACAAAATTGTGGGGGACAGAGTGTAAACTGTAATGTAAACTATAGCCCATGGTTAGTAAAAATGCTTCAATAAGTGTTCGTCAATTTTTTTTTTTTTTTTTTTTTTTAAAGATTTATTTATTTTATTTAATTTCCCCCCCTCCCCTGGTTGTCTGTTCTTGGTGTCTGTTTGCTGCGTCTTGTTTCTTTGTCCGCTTCTGTTGTCGTCAGCGGCACCCGCTTCTGTTGTCGTCAGCGGCACGGGAAGTGTGGGCGGCGCCATTCCTGGGCAGGCTGCTCTTTCTTTTCACGCTGGGCGGCTTTCCTCACGGGCGCACTCCTTGCGCGTGGGGCTCCCCCACGCGGGGGACACCCTTGCGTGGCACGGCACTCCTTGCGCGCATCAGCGCTGCGCACGGCCAGCTCCACACGGGTCAAGGAGGCCCGGGGTTTGAACCGCGGACCTCCCATATGGTAGACGGACGCCCTAACCACTGGGCCAAAGTCCGTTTCCCTGTTCGTCAATTTTAACAAATGTACCACACTAATGAAGGATGTTGTTAATGTGGGAAAAAGTGGGAGGGGCAAGGGGTGGGGCATATGGGAATCCCCATTTTTTATGTAATGTTTATGTAATCTAAATCTTCTTTAAAAATAAAAAAATAATAAATAATTTTTAAAAACCCTTCTCTTGGTAGTATTGAACTGAAGATATTCTAGCACTAAATGTTAATAAACTCCTTTGATTTATAAAGCAAGGTATAAAAGCTAAGAGTAGGGTAACTGAAGTTTTAAAGAATGTGAATAACTTCTTTTTCCCTCTGAAATGAATGGCTATTTGAAGGCATCAGAGAAATTGTCCTGTTTTGGTACTTTCAGATGTGTGTAATTGTGATTACAATTATAAATTGTAATTATTTATAATAATTCATTATAATTATTAATTATAAATAGCATTTATAATTCACATTGGGCAAAGCTTAAGGTTAGCCCCCTATTTTTCTGGGTGTGTAGCTATTATCTAAACTGTTCAGTTATGCAAATCCATTGAAATCTTAGGTGGTTTAAATACAGAAACATTGCCAACATTATTAACTAGCTTACCATGTTGTCGAACAAGAAATCAAGCAAAGGATATAGTTACATGCTCTGAAAGGATATCCCCGTCTCTTCAAATCTCCTCCTTCTCCTGCACTTCCACCTCCATCAGGATGGAAATAGCATTTACTCAACCAGCTCCTGTGTCTGTCGTCTTCGACACAGCTCTTTTATTTGGGAGCTGTCTGACCCTGAGAAAAGGTTTCCATTATGAGCTGCTAAGTGGACTGATCTTGATGATTGCAGAGTTTGCTACACATGAGCCTTTGATAATTTGTATTTCATAGAATCTTAGTTTTACAAAAACCTTGCAATAGCTACCTGAGTTAATCAGGCATTACATAGCATTTACATGTCACAGTCTTCCGTTGGAAGCCATAGTAGTGTGAGGGACGAAACGGGGTCCCTGTTAAGGGACGAGCGGGGTCCCTGTTGCGGGACGAGTGGGGTCCCGTTGTGGGACGAGCGGGGTCCCTATTAAGGGATGAGTGGGGTCCCGTTGTGGGACGAGAGGGGTCCCTGGCGTGGGGAAGAAAGCCTCTTAGGCTGCTGAGGCTTCCCTCGGGGGCTCCGAAGGCATGGAGGGCGCATGACCCAGGAAGAAGTCGCGGAGACAGGCTGATGGCACAAGTCTGGTCTATTGCAGAGGGGGATGCAGATTTATAGGATTGGGGAGTGGTGTGGCGGGTTCTGATTGGCTAGGGCAAATGCTGTTTCCATATAAGGCAATGTTCTGGCATTGGGCTAGTGATTGGCCAGTAGAGTATGTGCTAACTCTTGATAGGCTGACACTGTCACTAAGCTGATAGGTGGTTGTAAGCTGTTGCTGGGCAAACAGAGTACTAAGAGATTAGGTTTAAGGGAGGGGGGAGGGGAAGTGAGAGCTGGGCTAGGCGGGAGATAGGAAGGGGGAGGGCGGTGCCGGCTAGCCGTTAGCAGCAAAGGCCTAGTCAGGCGTGGTCACCTTGTCTAGGCCCAGTGGGCAGAGGCGGTGTCACCTCTTGCCGCAATGTTTGCCACTGAGGCAAGCCGGGTGCCCCTCCTCCCACAGTAGTGTATAACTGTGCAGTGCTCCAGATATTAACCCTATTATGTTATTCTATTTGGCAGTTTACTAAATCTTCTAGCACAGCAGATGTGCAAAATAAATGGTCAGTAGTAAAAATGAATCAAAATTACCACAGTCACCAAACTACTGTGGTATGGTTTCATTGAAACCCATGTGACATTTAATAAACGAACAAGTAGAGATATTCTGTTGATACAAGTGATTTTGTTTCCTTTATTAGAAGTTGTGGTTTTACAGAACAACCATGCATCGAAAACAGGATTCCCATAATCCACCTTACCACCAACACCTTGCTTTGGTGTAGAACATTTGTTACAATTGATGGTAGCACATTTTTATAATTATACTATTAAAGTTCCATGGTTTAACTTAGTGTTCACTGTGTAATGTAGTTCCCTGGATTTAAAAAAAAAAATTATTGTGTTACCATATATACAGTCTAACATTTCCCCCTTTACTCATATTAGATATATATTTTGGTGCTGGGCAATGTTTTAATATTCAAAGCAAATTGATTGGACCTTGCAAACCTTGCAAAGGCTGAAAAACTAAATGTCAAGACCGTTCTGAATGGGGTATGGGCCCAGGACTAACCATAATATGATTATTTTCTATCTACACACATATGTTAGTTAAGGTACTGCTATATTTGCTATAGATACAGAACAACTTATTTCTATATCTGGGCAACCAGATACTTCTTTAAGGATGCCTTTAGGAAGCTGCATAAAAAAATCTTACCTGTTTCTTTTGCTGATTTTTTGGGCATATCTGTACACAGGAGTCCCCATCTTTTGTAGCCAAACTCAGAAGGGAAAATAGATTCCTTACTGATGCCTATTCTAGTACAGTTGTTTTAGTTTTGTTACTAAAGGACCCCTCTTAGGGCTTGAGAGTTCGTGCTTATAAAGAGCCATGAAATTGAGCAATTAGAAGACAGAAGAGCACAGGTCCCTGATATAGTGGAAGGAACTCCTGTCTTCTTATCTAAATTCTTGGATTCCAGTTAACTTAACCCTTATCACCTCTGCCATCTCTGAAAGTTACTGGAGCACAGTGATTTGGTTTCTTCTTTTCTGAAAGGGAGGATAATCATAGGTTGAATAGGAACTGCCTAATTTATATTTTAGATATGTGGGTATGCACATTTACACATAGTGATATGTTTGTCTTGTCTCTGATACTGAATGTCAAGTTTAGAAACAAGCTCTGGGCTCAAAAGAACTTCCCCAGTGGCAAATACCACACTACTATCATTAAATCAGCATCTCCCTTACCTCTCCATTTAGTAAAGTTAGCCATTCACCTGTCCTCAGAAATAACTCCAAAGAGATACCACCAAAGACCATCAGTTTAAAACCCTAATCCTTTGGGATATCTACATAATGATAGCCTGCCCCCCATATTTTTATCAGTTATTTTGTTTAATAACTGATCATATGGCAGAATGAATTCTAGATATATTACATATGATATGTATTAATTATTCTTAGCTAAGAAACTCTCCAACTATATTGGAAACCTTTCCTTCACTAATAAAATAACAAACACTCAGATACACATACATACTCTCATTCCCAAAATAGGCAAGCCATTGTTTTGTAAGCAACATGACAATAGATGCTAGGAGGACAAGTTGACTTCACAACCCACTTATTGATTGCTCCATGTGGCTCTACCATTTGTTCTGACATCAGCTCTTAAATTCTGAAAATAAATCTGACCTCAACACTGTATCCATTGTAGATTCTCTCTAATAACTGGAGAGTACAGGGAAACAAATCAAATACTAGGGCCTTTTGCTTTGCTGTTTGGAAGAGAAGAGAAAAGGAACATCTAGACTCACAATTTCAAGCATATTCTCTTTCCCCCAGGTCTTTCACACACACAAAAAAAGACAGCAAAACTTGTTCTTGTATTTCTCATGTTTTGAAAATATTTATTGAGGATTTTTATATCCCAGTTTTTCTTCCAAGAATGCTGAATCACGATTGCTTTAATAGGACAAAGCAAGCTGACAACCCACATATAAAGTGTTATCAAGGCACTCTTGAAAATATGTTCTATTTCTAAATAGTCAAGAAACTTGTGTTTTGTGAAAAATGTCTTTAACATAAAGCTCTCTCCAATTGAATTGCCCTATTCAATATAGTGCATACTTAATAACAACCACTTTCCCTTCAAGAGAGACTGCAAGGGAAGAGCCTATTTATTTAGCGGATCACTTAACTGCTTTGTTGCCTGGCATAGGGCAACATTGTACCCCAAAGGCAAGATGCAGCAACCCTGTCGTGAATGGCTTATGTAGTGTTTTTAAAAACCTGGTGGTCACAGAATGAATTTCTATTTTTAAATTTTTTGTTTTGTAGCCTATTACATTAGGTCTTAAGTTCTCATTACTTCCTGAAACTGAAGATAACAGCATTAATTTTATGTTTTAGAAAAAGCAACCACTTTTTTTTTCTCCTGTACAGATAAGATGGACAAATTAAACAGAGTTCCGCAGTTGTAAATTCTCTGATATCAGGGACCATTTTCTCATGGCACTTTCTTACCCTGCTCTGTAGAGTTGGCATTAAGTAGAGTCAATACTTAATAAATGTTTGCATATTTCTGAGCTTATATGATAGCTTTTGTAAAAAAGATTGAGTCTAGCCTTCAGGAAAAAAATAATATTGGCCAAGTGGTTAAAGTGTTTTTTTAGACAGTTGTCTGATTATGCACTTAGTTTAATAATTTCAGTTGGCCCTACTTTGTTTCTGTGTGATGGAGCTGGACTCAGATGTGATCTTTGTCCACAATTCTCTCCTGTTACTTTTACTGGAACTGTAGTTGGTGCTGGGATTTAATGTATACCCAGGGGATCTGAATCTCTGGACTGACCATGTGATAGCCAGGCCCTGAGCCCCAAAAGTCTTGCAACCCCTACACTCGGGTTTATTTTACTTACCCCACTCAGCTAACATGGAGGTGAAGAAGGTCAACCACCACACCAGGGAGCCCAGAGTGCCTACAACTGAAAGCAGAATTGCATCCAGCCTCCATGTGGAATCTAAGCCCCCTCTTGATATAGATGTGGGGTAGACACAACCATTCTAAGGTCCACAGGATGGAGGAATAGAGTATGGACTAGAGTGGACTTACTGATATTCTATTCATGAACTATTGTGATTCATAATCGAAGAAAATGTGGCATTGGTGTGGAGAAAGTGGCCATGGTGGCTGCTGGGAGTAGGGAGTGGGAGGAAGAGATGTGATGTGGGGGCATTTTCGGGACTTGGAGTTGTCCTGGGTGGTGCTGCAGGGACAGTTACTGGACACTGTATGTCTTCCCATGGCCCACTGGGTGGACTGTGGGAGAGTGTGGGCTATGATGTGGATCATTGACCATGAGGTGCAGCACTGCTCAGAGATGTATTCACCAAATGCAATGAATGTCTCATTGTTATGGGGGAGGACTGGGGGGAGGGAAGTGGGGGGTGTATGTGGACCTCATATTTTTTGAGTGTAACATTAAAAAAAAAATAAGAAAAAAAATAACTTCAGAAACTTGTTTTGAAAAAGAATGTTGAGTTTATGTGAAAAGCTCCCTAATTCATTTTTTCCTATTTTCAACAATTGTTACCTCCTTCTCTTAGCAGAGATCGTTTATATATCACTAGTTCCCCTCTATTGATATATTGAAAAGCATGTAGTGAAAGAAGTTCATACAAAGGAATTACTGATTTATTGTTTTCATTTCTTGAGCATATTACATTTTAGCGGAGAAGGAATATAGGAATGAGCAACACAAAGAATGTCTTAATAATGGTGGAATTTCTAGCAGCAGTCAATCCAGACTGGTATATTTTGAGGGGGAAATGTGCTTCTTGGTTCTGCTGAGAAGGCTTCCTTCCTTGGATCTAGGTTCTAAAACCATACTGCCTGTTTTTTCCAGATGTCCTACTAAACATGACCAAGAGCGCCCCCTTGCTTGATTTCTGAATTGAAAGACTTGAAGGATCACTGTTACCGCCTTCTCCACTGAGTCTCACAGTGCCAATGACTCACTCAGTCTTGTCAGAGCTGGCGCAGTCTTTTGGACCCTGTGACTTAGTCCACTTGGCTGTGTTCACCTGCTCCTTGACCTTTCTTCCACTTTGCCAGTTCCTACACTTTATTCTAAGGATAGAATAAAGAATTCTAGGAATTCCCAGCAGCCCCAATGTTCTCCCCGGGCAACATCTTGTGTTGTAGCCACCATGCCTTTGGGTCAGGCTTGCTGAGTTTTGACCATCTACTTTTGGTTTCTGAAAAAAAAATCAGTCATTTTAATTGAAAAACAATTATTTTGATTGTAATCCAATAAGGGCCTTGGCTATGTGGTATCAGAAACAACCCAGCATACTATGGGAGCATGTTTAAGAATTATTTTAAAGACATCCCTTTCTAATGTCTGCTTCTTTAAAATTAAGTATCATGGAGGGATAAGGGAAGTAACCTATACTGGGAATGGAAGAGGACGAAGGAGGAGGAAGAAGAGAAAGAAGAACAGCAGAGATCACCTACAGACTCATTCAGTGTAGAAGTAAGCAGCTGAAACTCCAAAGGAATTAGTCTGAAGGAAGAACCTTCCCCAGTGTTCCTAAACGGAAAAATCTTCAACATGAGACCCTTTAGTTTTCACCCAAAGGGTGTTTGCTGGTAGCAATAAACAGCAATTACAGAGGTGGTATAAATGGTGTTCTTAACTGTACTTCACAGAACTCTTACAAATCTAATTCTAAATTGTTGTGGTTTTGTATCTGATAAAATAGGTTGAAAAAAAGTGAAACATGCAGGTAAGTACTCATATTTGTCTTAATGTTGATATAAAATGGATTTTGATTAAATAAGTACTAGCTCAATTTCCTCAAATTCAGAGACTCTTTCCCTCTACCCCACCTCTCTCTTTCTCACACACGTACAAGTATTAGTTCTCTGTGAAAATAGAGAATATCATATGTAGCTTCAACAGTGGTACCAAGTTGTATTTTGTACTTTCCCACTCCTCCCAGATTATTGCTATTCCTTCCCCCTTACTGTCTCTTTCTGAAGGACCCTGAACTCACACATACTGCCTACACTCACACTTCCACACTTATGGTTTTGCTTACATGCTACTGATTTGCTATGGTCAAGTTCCATCTCCACAGACTGTACTTTTCATGATGGTTTGCCCACTTGAAAAATATATATCATTAATCATATAGATGGCAGAGTTCAGGGAAGTATAATGAGAACTGGATGGAAAATCATAGAGCATTTCGTACTGTTGTTAGTAAACTCTCTTTTGTATATGAAGAATGCAACTTTGAACAGAGGCTACTATTTCTTGATTATTTTTATGTGCCAGGCACTGTCCTAAGAATATGAACATCCTTTTTCATTTAGACCTTATTATAACTGTAGGAGGCAGGTGCTGTTATTATTCTCCCTTTATAGATGGGGAAACTGAAGCCCAGGTTGAGATATTTATGTTGGGTCACACAGCTAGTCAGTGTCGGAGTCAGGATTTGAGCACAGGAAGTCTGCTTACAGAACTTGTGCTCCTTGGCACTTCATTACTGAGTGTGTATTCCAGGGCAAGGACTGTGTTGGAAGCTTTATATTTATCTCATTTAAGCCTCAGAAACCCCTGTGAGAGTGATATAGTGGGGTTCAGAGAATTTATTTGGCCTTTCAGTAAGTGAAAGTGCTGAACCAAAAACCTTTTTAGGTCCAAGACTCTTTATTATACCAGATCAGCACCAACATGATCCCAAATGTCATCCATGGATTGCACACAACCATTAGGGGTCATATTTAACACATGGGGCTATCAGAACATTACTGTACAAAATGAGCAATGAGGGCATGTTATCAGCGGTTATTTTACAGCTTTTGATTTTGTGAGGTATTGTCATAGGAATTGGTATCTAGCTTGTTGTAGGGAAATTTTCTAGCATAACAAGGTTACAGCTAATGGAGTCGATATGCATATACATGGTAAAGAGTTAATAGAGATCCTAAATTAAAGTTATTAAAGGGTATTGGAGAGATTTCCTGTATTTCCCAGTTGTTAGAGCCAAAATTTATGACATAGTTTTGAACCAGGCTTGCTCTGGGAACAAGGGCATTTGACTTGTTTTTCATAGTAAATTCCTTTGCTCAGGTTAAATACATCTGAAGCATTTAGTGCTATTAGCCTGAACTTCCTCTAACACTTTAATCATGGAAACAATGATCTGGCCACTGGATGCCACTGTTGCTCAACCAGAAGTCACAAAATGGGAATTCCTGTGGCTATATAATATTAGCCAGTTAAAGATCATTACTGCTTTTATCAACTGTGGTTTTATGTTTTCAAACTCTTTCTCTTGATTAGTGCAATCTGACTATAGGAGATGCACATACTGAGGACAGGTGAAGCTGAGAAACTATGTAAAAGATAGCTGTGAATTTTTTTGTATATTTTATTTTTAACTACCCTGCTATAAAAATACTCCTCCCCCCCCCACCTGCTTTATGTACTGTGTAGCTGACAGTTTCCATTAGTTATCAGCTAATGTTGCAGAGTAAGACCAAACAAGGTGTCATGGCCTCAAGCTATTAGAAGGGCCTCTTCATCCTAACAAAGACCCTGGGGTGAAAATAGTTTGCATGAACAGTCACTGGAATATTATTCAGACTCACTAAGCACTGCATTGCAGATGGAGAGAGTTATGCAGGCTCTCCATTTATACCAAGCACAAATAAATTAAAGATATCTGCATTGTGTACCTTTAAAAGGCAACATAAAAACTGTGTGTGTTTGAAAAGATCAGACAAGGTTTGGGAGTAAAACGCTGAAGTAATAAATAAATATGAGGTCAGTTTAGGAACAGCCGTAATTGCTTAGTATGACAAGATTTGCATAGCAAACACTTCTGATTAATGTTCAGTGAAGGCCACGGGAATGAAAACCAACTTCAGTATCTTTGCAGGATCTGAGCCTTGCAATCGTAAAGGTGTAGTTTTAGCCAGCACAATTAGTCACTTTACTGAAAGGCAGATAGACTACAGTTCCTATTCAAATATTTGAAAAGATAATTTTTTTATCTTGCCAGCTATGTTGATCTTATTTGTGTGGTTAAAATTATGAAAGTGCCAATTTTACATTAGTAGCAATGCCCATTCATTTCAGCTCTATTTAGAAAACAGGCATATGAAGTTCATCAGGAGGACCCTTAAGAATCCTGTATTTGAATGTAAAATACCTTTGCTTGCATACAGGAAAGTTTCCAATTACTTAAAACATAAATTTTTCTTTTTTCTTTTAAAATATAGCACCTTTATAATCTGTCTCCTGACTGACATTGCAATTAACTCTATGATATCATCGCTACTTGCTGGCTTACCAGGATAATGAAAAGCAATGCCATGCTTGGTACAATAAAACCTCATTTTTATTTTCTCTCCTCTCTGTCTCAATCTCTCTCATTTAAAAATGAAAGTTCATTTATTATGTTCTTTCAAAGATATAATAACGAGGGGGAAAGTATGGGAGAGGGGAAAGAGGTCTTAATACCTCTATAAATATTTACTTTGGAAAATAAATATCCACATCATACTAAACTGGAATAAACAAAAATACTAGTTATTTTATGTAGCAGAAAAAAATAGAAAGTGATTTTTTTCATCTTATGGCAAAAATTTGGGCGAAATTATAATATATCCTTATATATGTGTGTGTATATATATAATTTTAGTGATTAGTAATTTGCATTTCATAGAGAAGTACTATGGGATAAACTTATGCTTAAATGTAATCATGTTAAGACATAATGAAAATTAGTTTTGGATTTAGTGGTAACTACTATCACTGATTTATGTTCTTTAAATAATATTCCATGAGAGCTATGATACAAAGAATATGATGATAGTATTTTGGAAAAAAAATAGAGACAAGGAATAAAATTACAATGATGATATATTTTCAGTATGATGCATAACATTTTCTCCAGTGGGTTTGAAGTTAGTAAAGGGAGTGATAAGTAGATGCTGTAAGACAAGTGGTAATTCCATCTGTCTTAAAGTGTTCATTTAGCAAAGTTACATTAAGCTGTGTGAAACAGACCTCTCCTACCCTCTTACTCTATCTAATAGATGACAATAAATTATCATAATTATATTATTCCTCCAGTATTTGATTAACCAAAGAACATTTTTCTTTTTCTATCAATATTTACCCCAAATGACAATATTGAAAGAATGTTAATTTAGAATGCATATATTAGCTAACATAAATATTAATGCCTTATATTGTCATAATATGTTAATATGATTTTATTGAAAATATACATAAAATATTAAGGCTGGTAATGGTTGATGACAATACTTTACACTGTATAAGAAAATATTACAAAGGATTATCCGGTGAAATATTTCTTCATTCAACAATTTATACAAGTGGTATCAATTGTTTATAAATTGGTTTTGTTTTAAAAGGTAGGAAGACCAGAAATGATCAGTAGGTAATATGGCATGCCATACTATTAGTATACTATTTCTAAATAAACTTTGTATTTGAGAAAGTCTATGTTATTTAAAAATTGTTCAATAAATTATTCTGATTATGATTGGGTTAAAAACTCAGCAAACAAAAAAATCCAGATCTCACAAGCAAAAGTTTTAAGATTTACCAACCAGTGTTTATTTTTCCAGAGTCTTTATGGACAGATTAAAGAGGCAAATAATATGGGAAAACATTTTTAATTTATCAATATAAGTTAATAATCATAATTCTGAAGAAAATACATATATACTACCACACACTTTTATCCACACATATTGCTTTCTCAGTTTTATTAAACATGACCAATTTGACTTTTGCTATTTTTTTATTCTTATTATATTTTGATATTACTTTGTGAGAACTAACATTTCTGACAGCTCCCCTTCTGGATACTCTGTGCTGGTGAATTGTGATATTAAATGTTTTGGAATGCCTAGCCTGGGATTTACAAAGTTATGATTCTCTAGGGGTCAGTGCCAAGCAAAGAACCTACTAGGTATCATGGGCCACATGACAGATTTCTCGGTGGTGAGTACAAACTTGGTAAGGAAAAGTGCCAAGAGAATTGGAGAACCAAAATACTGGGTTATTCTGAAAGATAATTGATTGGGTAAGGAGGAGCCAGGCTATTAAAGTGTTAAAAGAAGAAGACTCAGTGTGTGTGTGTCTCTTTCTGAACTCTTTGAACCTTTTCGTTGAAGCTTTGAAGATTTATGCAGCCCTATACAAACCTGAGGAAAAAGATATAGTTTCAGAATAACTCCAAGTCCCAAAAATACCCCCATATTACACCTCTTTTCCCCTCTCTCTGCCTTTAGCACAGCTACAGACCATCATATATCCTGCCATAACCTACAGAATTGAGTGTAAACTACAATGTAAACTATGATCCATGCTTAGTGGCGATGATCCAAATGTATTCATCTAATGCAATGAATGTACCCACTAATGAAAGAAGTTGTTAATGTGGGAAAGGATGGGAGGTGTGGGGAGTGGGTGATACGGGAATTCCTTATACTTCTTTTGTATAACATTTTGTGTAGTCTAAGTATCTTTTAAAAAATAAAAAATAAATTAAAAATACATAGGTTCTAAATGAAACTATTTGGCTGGAGTTCAAGACAAATTCTAAGAATTTTTTGTGTCCTTAGTCAAAATAACACCCATTTTTTGTGTGCATAACAAATGCAATTTCAGACTTTTTTTGAGAAATCTATGTATTAAACATAACATGATTAAGCTCTTTGCAGAATTAAGAAAAAAGAAGGAAGTAAGTAGAATATAAGAGGCTATCTTGAAAAGAAATTGCCAAACTTTTCTTTATTAAGATTTCTGGTCAGGTACAAGCAAAGCCTTAATAAATAACCTCACTAGTTGACTTATTTATATAAACATGGACCCCAGAGACATAGGCACCCAAAGAGAGAGGAATTTCCTTACACTGTAGTTTTCAGATTTAACTGGCAAGCTCTTGTTGAAGGCTTTATCTTTAAGCTTACAAAGCAGTCAAAAAAGCTATATGGGACACAAGAAATTGGTTTGAGAAACTACATAATCAGATACACTATAGGAAATCTTTTACTAGGAAAATAATTTTTCACAATTTTGTTGGGAAAGACTACTATGTCCACAGGACTGAAATTGCTTTGCAGTTTGAACCACAAGCCAAAAATGTCCATAAGAACTTGGACAGACACTGATGAATGGACATTAAAGCAAAATAGATTTTATTATTTTATTTATTTATGTTCAATCACTCTTCTTCAGTAATTAAAAAATAAGGTTTAATTGTTCACATAGCAGAAAATAGCCCTTACTAGAATGAAATGATCTTGGGGAGGGCATCTTTGGATATTAAAATAACTAAGGTAACAAAAAAATTTCTTTAGTTAATGTGTATTAATGCATTTTAAAAAATGTGAACTTTTAAAGGTTGTGTTTTTTTTTGCTTTAAAAAATTATCACCAAAATATCAGTGAAGTCCAGAAACCAGAGAGTAAAGAGCAAAGGTGTTATTTCAAGTGTTAAGTTAAAAAACAAAAGACAAAAAACTGTGCCTGCGTCTGTCATTGGCTTGATCATCGTAATAATGATCGGTATTTATCAACATCTCCTTTGACTGATAAATAAAATTTCAAAACTCATTTGGATATTTCTCTAAGGCTGTTTAAAACGTATGTCTGTGTTGGTGGGCTAGTTGGGAGTGGGTAGAGGAAGGGGCATTAGAGAAATAAAATCTGTGAAAATTATGACTAACCCTTCATAGGTAGTGGATTAGTTATAGACCCATGAAGTCTTAGATTTGGGGCATTACAACCACTTCCATTAAAGATGAGAAAACATGCACAGGTATATGAAATAACTTGCTCAACCTAACAAGGTAATATAGAAAGATGAGAAGATGCACAGAAAGTGAAAAAAAGAGAACCCAATCTTTATTTTAAAATGTTCATTAGAAGATAACTGATTTATTTATGATAGGTTCCCGTTTTCTTTCCTTAGTTGATATCTACCCAGATTTATATTAATGGCCACTGGCAAAATATGGAAAGCAGCAAGCTCTAACCTTACCTTTAAAGAAGTCTCAGAACCAAGCAGATAAATGTGCAAATTAAGAGACTTTGGGACAAAGTTAGGGATCTGATTCATTACTGGATTCTGATTTCAATGTATTATTTTCTCCAACAGGCAGCATTCTGTTACTCATGATGTCAGAACTCTGGGTTCTATTACTAATGGAAGAAATGAAGTGGAAACTGGGATATGGAAAAGCAGCACATGATAAAGGCATCTCTATGTTGGGATCATGGCTTCATACAAGGGAAGTCATAGAAAATGGGAAAGGGAACTCAAGGCCATACTAAGATGTCTTCCTCAAGGGACATGCACGCCCATATGATCTCACTCAAGCTGGAGAAGTTCCTTTTCCATTTTACACTGTTCTTGTTTCAGGTAGAAAATAAAATTAAAAAAATGAATTAACTTAAGGAAAGTAGGAGTTTGAACAACTAAGAAACCTAGACCTCTCCGGGTTTTTGCTCCTTCTAAATGGCAGCTTCATTCTTTGTCATGCAGCCTGGTTATGCCTGTGTAGAAGGAAGCATAGCCAAGTCAGTTCTGACAGTGAAAGACCGAATATGAGCTGTTTTTTTTTCCATGAACAAAAATTTCAGGGAAGGTACTCAGGGCAAGTGACCATCTCTATCCCGTCAACAGTAACAAAGGTATTTTGATTGATTTAATTCAGAATCAGGTAGTAAAGGGAAGGTTGTACCGTGGGGGCAGAGTCAAATAAAAAACGTATAACTAGAGCAGGGCAATTCCTAAAAAGGGGGTACACAGCAGATAACTCCAGGTGTTCTTCTATTTACTAAGTGCATTCACTTATACAAGCGTTGAGTTAGGTTTTTTTCTTTTTTTCTTTTTCCCTTGTAGAAAGCAACAGCAACACATTTTAGATAATTCAATTGGCAAGAATTTTTTATAAAGGTACTCCGAATATTGAAGAAGTACATAGATCCATCTCAGGAAGCTATAGGATTCAGTTAGCATGCCTTTCTTTCCACACAGGTAGTACATGTTCCCTAATCTAGTGTTCCTTTCCTATGATAATTCAGTAGAGACTGGAAACAAAAGAGAGCAGGCACACATGATTCTACCTCATGGCTTCTACTTTCTCATCTTTCCAACTTGCCTCCACAGGGTACCACTTTCCTCTCTCTCTCTCTAGGTCTCATATTCAAATTAT
Organism: Dasypus novemcinctus; assembly: GCF_030445035.2. Lineage (NCBI taxonomy): Eukaryota > Metazoa > Chordata > Mammalia > Cingulata > Dasypodidae > Dasypus > Dasypus novemcinctus. Next base: position 31,972,844 of record NC_080679.1, read on the forward strand.
TTGAGCTAGAGTCTGATTGGTAGACCAGACAGCAGGATGCTTCTTTTGAGTAGAGCTTACATGCCAAATTACCTTAAAGGCTTACTTTTGGTAAGGTACTGATCATTATTTCAATCAGAGACAGGAAAATGGAACTAACACAGAATAAGCAGAGCATTCGAGGCAAAATCATGGTGTGTTAGGTATTTTAATTGGTGGATATGTTGTATGGGCTGTCTAGTATTCACATACATACAGCAAGTTTTTTTTCTAACCAATGAATATTGATTAAAACCCATCATTTGTTTGCTAAGTTTATTCCAGAAGCTATGGATGAGACCAAGGTGTATAGGAGAGTTTCTGTCACACAAGCGCTATAAAATTAATAGGGAAGGAAAAACTATCACAAGTGACACAAATAGAAAACAAGCTAAAAACAATTTAGTTTTTCCTGCAATTTAAGCTAAAATACGCGTTCATTTCCTACAACAATCTTAGCATCAGAAACAAGATTTTTTTTTTAAAAAGACAGATACTTCAGATTTCCCAAAAGCAAGAAGTTTGTTTTTGTCACTTAATGTTTTATCCTGGGGGAGAATGAGAATTTTAGAAAGTAGCTTTCATGGAGGTAAAATTGAAAAACAGAAAAGAAAGCAGAGGGGCAAGACAATAAAAATAGGAAAAGATGATCCCAAAGAGCAGTGTGCACAGTTCTGCTACAATCAGTACCATTCTGGTCAAGTCACCATCATCTGCTCTAGGTTTATTTTCTCTCCGCCCTAGGCTGCTTCTGGATAAGACAGCATGCTCAGTTTGTTTGGCCTCTTCTCAAGGCTTCCTAATTGTTGTGGGCCTAAGAGAATGAAGGCTTCAGGCTTCTGGGGTGCGACTGCTGTTCTGTTTTCACGTCCATGGGAATTCTTAAGGGATGGGAATATAGATAAAAGATACAGGGAAGGTCTCAGATGATGATTGAAGAGGCAGAACGGTGTAATTTTTAAGCACCCATATACTTTTTATATTGTTTTTGTTGCTCCTAGAGAAATCGAAAAAAAGAAAATAATTCATATATAAAATGCCTGTGCAAATAGCAAACCGTTAACTTACTACCCTGGGGAGAGACACTGGACCCTGCCCAAGGTACAGTCTCAGGGCTGCATAAGGCCAGGGATATGTACACTGATATGACATTGTCCTAAGATATTTTAGTTCCAGAGAAGCCCAGAGACTGCCATAGCTAGCCCTGATCTAGGTAGGGACCGTGAACTGGCAGAGCGTGGAAAGAGAAGCGACTTAAAATTGGGTCCCTTATAGAATAAGCCTAATCACTTCAGGTCAATTATATCTTTGTATGGGCATCTTAAGTTCTTTCAGACTGAAAAGTTCAGGTCTAGGACAATTTCTAGCCTTTTAGGACCAAAATAAACGGTTTTGGAATACAATCTGCGTAACGAAAAGGAACCAAAACCAAGTTGTTCCAGAGTTGGGTGAAAAGATGAAAAGACCCACAGAGTCTAAAATTCAAAAGTTGTGGCTCTGCAAATGTGGAGTTTTAGTTTTGTTCAGTGTCAGTGCGGGAGGAGAGGCTGCAAAGTTGGGGGATACCCCAGGACTACCTAATCTGAGGAGGTTCCCAGTTACTGTACCAGCGGCTTTTAAACTACTTGCTGAGTGTGGAGCAAAGGGAGTGAAGCGGTAAGGGAGTGAAGAGGTGAGGAGAGGCTTTTTTGTCTCAAGCAACCTTGACTTTCCTTCTTTTTCTAAGGAAAGTCCTGACTGTGGATGAGCACCGCGATGCAAAGGCGAAAATGTCGACACACTTTAAACAAAACAAACAAAAAACAACCCTCTGGTGCTCTGCCCACCCTGCGGGCCGGGCTAGCTGTGCGCCTGCCGGGGGCGGGAAGGAGAGTGTTCCAGGCAGCGGCCTCGGGTTAGCCCTTTAAATCCATCTTCCCCCGCCCCCACCACCCTAAGCTCTCCGGCTGACAGGTGTTTTCCCAAACTCCGGAGAGCGAGGATTTTGGGGAGTGGCTAAGCCAATAAGAGTTCCCTTTGGGGGGGCGGGGGAAAGGGCGTGGCTAGTTGGGTCAGAGCAGGGGCGGGGTTTGAGCGGCTGAGCAGAGCTGCCTGGTTGCGTGGAAGGTTGTTTTTTTTTTTTCCTTTTTTTTTTTTCCGGGAGTCTTATTAATTTCTCTGAGGGGCTGCAGCTGGAGACGGCGGAGCGCTGGAAATGACGCTCGGAGCTTTAATTACAGCAGCCGCCGGACAAGTGTGAGGAAAGCTGAGAGGAAAAAGGACAGGATCGGGGGAGAAGCAAGACGCTTCCCCCCACTCCGCCCCTTCCCTCCGGATTTGGACTGGAGGTGCAGGGAAGCAGAAAAAGGAGCCGAACATAGTGCGACTAGCGGGGGGAGAGGCCGGAAACCTACCGCCTCTTGGCCATCAACTTTTTTTGGAAACCCTCTTTCCCCCTTCCTTTTTATTGTTGACCAACCAGAGAGAGAGAAAGTGAGGAGGGAGCCAGAAAGCGAAGGCTCACCCTGGAAAATAGCTGCCCAGTCCGGCCCGGAGCACCCCACGCACACACGCCCGCTCCCAGCCCCCGGCCCCGCCAGACTCCCCGCGCCCCTCCCGGGCCCCGCGCGCGCGGACTCCCTCAGCGGCCCTCGGAGCCGGTGCACCGCGCGCGCCGCCCGCCGGCCCCCCTGCGGCCCCCACGCGCGCCGGGCTGAGGGAGCTCCTTCGCGCGCCAGAAAGGGGATATGCCATTTGGACATGTAATTGTCAGCACGAGATCTGAGACTTCCAAAAATGAAGCCGGCGGCGACAAGACTGTGGGTCTGGGTGAGCCTTTTCGTGGCGGCGGGGACCGTCCAGCGCAGCGCTTCTCAGTCAGGTGGGTCGCGGCTCGTTCTTTTCGCACTCCAGCTGTTGAACCTGCCGCCGCCGGCATGGCTGCCTCGGGTGGCTCCCTCGCACTCTTCGCCCATCCTGAGACCGCCTCGCTTCCAGGCGTGGAGGGACCACCCGACGGTGGCCTCTTCCTCGGGCTCTCGGTCGCACCTCTTTCCATCCCCAAACTTACCCGGCGTGTGTGTGTAATTTACCGTGAAAAATCACTCCGAGCCCCCGTCGCTCTTTTTTTCTCTCTCCTTTACCCCCATCCTTGTTTTCTCGCGCCTAAGCGGGAGCCCTTCTGGGGGCGCCTGTTGTTGGGGGCGTGGGAGACCCCACATCCCCATTCAGAGGAGTCTCTCCAGTCCCCGTCTTGGCCCCGGAGGCAAGAAGCCTCGGAGAAGCGCGCACCCGCCGGGCGGCAAAAGGGCTGGGGTCCCGGGGCGCCGCCCGCCGGGGGGCTTCTGAGCCCGAGGGCCGTGGACAGTGAGGCTCGCAGCGCGGGGCTTTGCACCTGTGCGTGCTGCCGGCGGGCGCTGCGCCCTCAGTCGCCGGAGCCCGGCGGGGTCAGACCTGACTGGAGCCCAGGCTGGGCAGCTGGAGCGCAGCGGGCGGGCGCGCCTGGCCCGGGAGCCGGAACTCCCGGCCTCTTCGGCCGGTGTCCGGGAGTCGTCGCCCCATTGAGTCGAGGGGCGCTCGCTTGCCAGGCTGACTTCTTTAAAAAAAAAAAAAAAAAAAAAAAAAAGGGTTTGGCACGCTCAGAGTCGGGAGCCCGGACTTCACGTCGGTTGCAGCGTTTGGCTCCGGGAAGAGTTCTTCCTGTAGTTCAACTTGCTATTGGCCGGACTCCCTCCAACTTCTCTGTTTACAGCCCAACTGGGCTGCGGAGCCGGCGGGTCGGGCGAATTGATTTAACCCCGGGAGGGCGCGGCGGCTGAGCTCGGGGCGCAGCCACTGTGTCTGTGTGCTGGAGATCTTGAGCCCCAGGTACCTGGACAGGCTGAGGGATAATTGAACCCCAGAGGCAGCGCAGTGGGGCTGGCGCGCCTGGGCGGGCAGGGCTTCTGACAGCACTTGCGGTGCGAGGGAGCTCAAAGTTTCTGACACTTGAGTTTCCCCAGGATGAGAGCGGGATAGAAAGGGACTGAGGTGAACCGGTGTCTGCCTCGGCCTAAGTGTGTGTGCGGAGGGGGTGGGATAGGGTGTTAATTTTGGAGAGCCGGGGAGATACCGGGATCCATCCTGCGCGGGTCCCGAAAGCGTGGGAGGCAGCTTGAGAAGATAAAGATTCTCAGGGGGTGGCGGTCGGGATAGCTTTAGGCCCTGGGAGGGTGTTCTCCTGACCTCAACCAGAAAACAGCGCGCCGTAGTTTTCCCGCTCCGCCCCCGCCTTTCCCTCCTTGCCTAGTAAATAACAAGTTATAAGCACTGAGGCTTTCAAAATGACCTTCGAATGGCACATGTGCGCAGTTTGTGCTGGCCGGTTGCACCTTCCCAATTACTCCGAAATTCTTCATGCATACCAGGTCCTGCGCCCCCGCCACCTCCGGAATTACCAACACGGACTTGAGATTCCAAACGGCCTCTTAGAAACATCCTTTTTTATCTCCCTCCTCACTCCGAGTCCCTTCATATTTTCCCTCAATGGGTTGATTATGCACATTGACCCATTCAAAAGCTGTTGCGACTGACGGGCAGGCTTAGCCGAGAAGAATTTCTACGAGGCGACCTACCGAGGGGCTATGTGGTTCAGCCTCACCCGCGGGGGTCCCGGCTCCGAGTCGGCAGCAATTTGGTAATAACTGTGCGGCTTGCGGGTTGAGCCATGCCGAAAAGCCCTTTTCAGAATTTCTGCAAGGAATGTAATCCAAATTAGTTCTGCAGCTGTCCTCTTCCTCATCTCAGGCGACTTCGGCTCGCGCCCTCGCTCGTCCCGTCCCTTCTCGCTTCCCAGGGCGAATTGTCAGACCCACAAGTGAGCCCATTTAGAGCGCGAGGATTAGCGTGCCATTGTTGTTCCTTGTGTGACTCTGCACTTGAAATTCTGGGGGCACAAAGGCAAGTCTCACTTGTTCAAAACACAAAGTGATACACATGAAAGGGCTGCATAAAGAAAAGCTCCCGGGTGCATCCATGGTATAAGTGCAGCACGCATACTAAGATGATCCACTGCAAACTGTAAATGCCCTGGGGACTTCTTTTTTTATCCTCCCCCACCCCTATCCCTACCCCGCCGCACCTGGCAGGGAAAGTTCAGCTGATTTTCATGTAGTGCTATTGTAAAACCAAGCTACAGTCTGGAGTGTGATTGCGGCTCACCTTGTGTTTGTGCCTGCGTATGTTTGTGCCTGCATGTACCCCAGTAGATACATACTGCGCGTCTCCCCTCTTGCGGTTAGCAGTCAGTAGCAGTTTGGAGGAGTTTGTTTTGGTCCAAATGAGAAATTAAGTGCGGATAAGTAAACTAAGCTGCCAGAGGGCGACAAGATGTTGAGTGAATTGCTTTTAGATGAAACAAATTAAGGAAACGAGGGAAGACAATCTGCTTCTCGCATTATTAGACACGCTTGGAGTTCAGGAGAAAGTGGCATATTTTTGAAATGCTAATTTCTTAAGCAGAAGGAATGCACCTTATTTACAGCTCTATGTGAATAGAATAAAAATACAGGGGGAGTCTTTTTTATAGAGCTGAGATTTTCTTAAAATAATTAAAATATTTTTGGTTTTGCATGGCAAAACATTGAGTTTTAGAGAAGGCTAATTTTTAGTTTTTCTGAAGGGCTTTGCGTCATCTTCAATAATTCATTTTATCTAGAAATGTTATAGCTAAAGACCCTTCATAGTGCAATTACAAAGCCTTTACCACCCACAGAAATAATTCCAAAATTTCTGTCTTCCTCTCTTCCTCATGTCATTAAAAAAATAATCAGTATATGTTTGTATTGAAATAAAATGTATAGTAATATTGAAGTGCACACTCTTAAATACCCTTAATAGATGTTAGTAGACAAGTTCAGTTTGTATTTCCCATTTTCAAGTAAATCAGTCCTGCTTTTCCTTTTATAAAAGTACATATATATTTCCTACATGTTTATATATATCATGACATCTCCAAACTTAGGTGATTTTTACATTTGAAAAGAAAATGTTAAAACTGATTTAAATGGTGAAAAGGGTGTTAAGTATATCTTTAAAACAATCAGTACACTTTCCTACATATGTTTACTGAAGGAATACCCATGGGGACAGTTTCTTTCTTTTGATTTTGAAATCATTATAGATGCAAAAGGAAGCCTACTTAGAAGAAGGTATTTTCTTCAGAATGCTTCTAAATAAGTTAATGCCAATTACTATAACAGGAGATCACTTGAAAATGCTGTAACTGCAGACTATTATGACGAAATTGAACGACTCTGATTGTGCCATGATTCCTTTTCTTCTGATTTTTCTCTTAAATGCAACTGCCTTTATTCTCTATTTTAATCATGCATGCCTAGAAAGTTAAATTTTGTTGAAAAATAAAGGCACCTCCTGCTTTATATATATTTTCATTTAGTCACTGCTGATTTCTTAATTAAGAAATTACATTAGATTAATTACCAGGGCATGCACTTCATGGAAGATTTACATAGTTATTTACACTAACCTGAAGATAGTAAGTTTGCATTGGCCGATTTTTAGAATCTGCATTCAATTGAGGGAAAATCATATTTCCGCCTTAATGTGGATCGAAATATTTAGTATTCATGAGCTTTCATCCCTTTGGTTCTTAAATAGAAGTACTATTTTTCATCCTTATGTATTCACCATTTCCTGCTATAGATTCTTCCTTTATATCGTATTATTTATTGAGATTACACATGTGCGTATATATTTGCCCTCCACCACTACGTGTATTGTTTTTTGCATGTGTCTTTCCCAGGAACCTGCCACTCAGACCCTGCAGGAGTCCTCTGAGTCAGTTTTCATTCTTTCTTTCTGATAAATCTGATATGGCTGGTTGGCTGGACAATGGCAAGCCATTCCTTTGCTCAGATTTATTTCTGAAAGAAAATAAAAAAGCATGGATCCAAGATCACTAGCACATCTCTAAATCCCTGATTCCAAGGCCAGATCTTTCCATAAAGAAGTCCCTCTATCCCTCTTTTACCCCCTTGACCAAGGAAAGCATGTAGACTACAGCCATTTGAAAAATATCAGGGATGCAAGGAACAGTGTTATTTCTAAATAACTCTGAAGCTTCATAATTAGAGCCACCTTGAGATTCATGGTTATGTAAGGTACATATTTTAGACATCAAATTGAATTAGGGTGCCATAAGCATTGCAGTGCTTTAATATGGTGTCATTTTTTCTGTAACTTTTAAGTCAATTATTAACATTTAAATGTATTAAAAATAGCAATATGTTTTGGGATTATTTTCCAGTGTTCTGCTGCTGTAAGATGCCCATGTGTAATTTGTAAGTGCTCAAAATATAAATAAAGCATATAATCATAAAAAGATGTTCTCTTACCTGCAAACTTGACAGAACTTGTTCTGACATCACCCTTTTAAGAGATGCTGCTTTATCTAGATATAATATTTGCATTAAATTAGCTTCACTTTCAAGCCTACAGGTCTACAAAAATTAATTGTCAAGCATTTTTCACTGTTATCTTTCACACTGATCTCCTGAGTGTATGCTTGGCAGGATAGAACTTAATCATATTATAAACTTTTGTATCAAAGTTTTTATTATTTTGGAGGCACTTTATTATGGTACATTTCACCCTATGGAACCAAATTGCATCTTTTATCTAATACTCATTTTCTGAAATATTATAAATATTGGGCAGTTGGAGTAAAACCTTACTTTTCATGATTTCTGATAAGCTATAGACTCATAATTTATAATGAAAATTAATCTTTTCATTTTCCTTTTTTATATCTTTTAAAATAAAAAGATCTTAGATCAATGTGTCCTGAAACTGGAGCTCTTCCACCTAATTTGAAGGTGACTCTAACTTTCTATTTCATGGTTAAATGTGACATAGGACATAGTAAGGTGGTTTAAATCAGGATTTCTACGTTCTAGGGACAGTTTTTTCAGTCTCTTCTTAATACCTTTAGCAATTCACTCCATCTCTTTATGACTTGGCTTGTATGCCTGAGGGGGAAATGCATGTAATGCACTTTGTGTTTCCCCACTCTGTAGCAGTTTTCAGAAAAATGACATTAAAATCTTCAGTGATACTGAGATACATTCCAATAACAAGTTAACTGGTACATTTAAGACATTTATGTATGTATGTTAATAAACATAATGTGAACTTCCTAGCAGACCATCTTTGTTAGAAAAGCACCCCTCTAAATAAAATAAAGGTTATTGACTCTAAAGAATTTGTATTTTAAGGTCATTTCTCACAAATACTACTTTTCAGAATTCCTCTATGATCTCTTTAGATTTAACTGTATTTGACTTTTTCTGAGTTGTTGGTAATTCTGGCATGTTTATTAAATAGATTTATTTTCTAATACTTTAAATCAAAACTTTAAGGCTACTTTATTGTTTTCATTTTTGGAATTTAAACCAGACTTTGTACTAAATTTCTTGAGGGAGAGTTGTCTCACTTTTATGGTAGATGGTGAAGTACGTGGATCTTTTAGGGCCTGATTCTAAAATGCTTTTCAGAACATGTAGCAATTTGTGTATGGTTTTTTGTTTTGTTTTGTTTTGAGTGATTCCTTTGCAGTGCTGTCACTTTGCACAACTCCAGGGGGCAGCAGACATATAGACTGTAATAGGATTGATCCCTGCTTGAGCTGTGGACAGTGCAGCAATGCTGCTGTTGTGTGATGCTAGAGAATAAAACACCAGAATAAAAGAAGATTTGGGTTCTGATCCTACAATAATTTGCTATGTGATCTTGGGTTAGACTCCTTGCCTTTGTGTCTGATTCTTCACATGTATGATTGCTGCTAAAAGTGATAGCTAAACTATTAATGTCTTAAAGTTTTGTAATGATTCAGTTAGAAAAAGACTATAGATATTTGGGGCAAAAACATTGATTTTTCAATTACTTTTATAAATGGACCTCTTTTTTTAGATGAACTCATATGTATAGCTCTAGTATCTAAAATGTAAAAAGGTAAAAGGAGAAAGCCTTTTGTGAAAGCTGTAGTGGGAAGCCAGCTTTGTGTCCTTGTCTGTGGTACTATCTGGCTTTCCTTCCACTTGTGCCTATACTCCCCTGGTCTGGCTTTAGAGAGTTCTAGCTCTGTTTAACCACTGATCTAATCCAGTCCTCTCATTTTATAGAAAGGAAACTGGGAAGCACAGTAAAGTTAGGTGATATAAGTCAGTGGCCGCTTCTTGCATCAATATCATTATCTTTAACATACATGAAAGTACTTGAAAAGTTGCAGACACCAGAGGGAGGAAGAGAAGAAATGAAGGAGGGAGGGAGGGAAACAGAGACAGAAAGGAGAGAGAGAGGAAGGGAGAATGACTGAATAAATGGTTATGTTACTTCAAAAGAAAAGTGCAAAACTGAAGTAAAAACAAATAGATTGGATCTGTGGGCCTAATTATCATATTGTGAAGTTTTCAAGGAGAAGACTGTAGGATCACCCACATATTTAATTTATATTTAGGAAGCATTCATTGATTGCATTTATAACCCGTGGCACATTAAGATTAAAGAAATAAAACAACTTTAAGGCATTGTTCTATAAGAGGATATGTTTACCTGGTTACACCTGTTACTCTGGGCATAAGAATTTTGACCTTAAAAGTCAGGGAGGAGCAGCATATACAGATATCTGTATGTAACAGCACCTTCAAGAGTTTCTTTTACCTGGGACTTTATGAAAATGACCAATATGTGTGAATGGTGATTTCTCCATTCTGTAACAAATAATTATGTATGCTTAAATAAAATGAATTGTGAAGCATAATAGTGGGTTTCTCATCATTAATTAACTGGTGGAGGTCCTTAACGGCAAATCCATGGAAATTCATCAGATTCATCCATGCCCTTCCTCAGACCCAAGGTTCTTTACTGTTTTTACTTCCTTTGTTGGGCCCTTTTCTTTCTTCTGACTTCTCTTAAACTCATAGCATTATCATATGAACAAGTGCATGTGCAAGGCTTTAAGTACTGAGACTTTATAAATTTATTTCTGTGGCACATTTTCCTCCCTTCAGTTGACTTCTGCGAAATACTGCCTCTGGGCCTTGTGATTTTGCAGCATTGTTGATCTAACCTTAATTCTCTCTGGCTGTGGCTGAGTTCTCTCAAGTGCCTGAGCTTTCTCAAGCATGATCAAGATTCTCGTGGACCTAAGTGATGTAAGGGATGTTTACAACTTGTTTTGGCAGGAAGAGTCACTTCCTGTTAGGATTCCAGATGAAAATGGACCCCCATAAAATATTAACATTGACACCATGAAACTTCCTGTGCAATAGCATTAAACATCTCCCTTGAGAAGTAACTCAGTATCATTACTGTTAATCACATTATTTCTAATATCGTAGAGGTGACAGAAGCAAACTAAATACCAGTAGGAGTATGCAAGACTCAGTTTCTGACTCAAAGAGTTAAAGCAATGGAATAAAGACTTTATAAAGGTTTCTGTATAAAAATCATTTGGAACATAGTCTAAGGTGTTTAAAGAGAAGAAAACAAATGCTGCTATATGCATTGGTTTATTTTCTAAAATCATCAGACTTGGAAATCAGTTTCATCTACTAAAGCTTTTTTACTCTTCTCACCTTTACTTGAGCCTAGTCATGTATACATCAGATATAGGTGGATATCAAAGTATAAGCTTTTGGAATACAAGGGGGAATCTAAACCAGCTTTCAAAAGATGTATGTAGCCCCTGATAGGTTAGGACTGAAAAAAAAAAATGGCAACAGATTCTCCAGGTTCCATGATCATGTTCAGTATTGTTACAGTTTGAGCCGTAAGTTTTGCAGTCCTCCATCTCAGGGTTTCGTCTCGTGTTTAGCAGGCGGATGCCTAATAGAGGTCATAGATGGCAGTGACTATTTTGCTTTAGGCAAACTCTTCTTTTACTAAAATCTTTGTCATTATTTCCTGTTCTTTCCTGTAAGCTTAAAGAATATGAGAATTAATTTCTTTTTATAGAGATCTGTGAAAACCAAATGAAAATAAAACAGAATAATATTTCTTTTAGAGACATGTTTTCATTTCCAGGATGTCATTTTGCCTGGTAATGTTGTCTAAAACTAGATTAATTAAGCAATTTTTAAGGAAAAATCTGCTCCCTAAGATTTTATAAACTCCACATAGTCCTTGGTAACCTCAGAGCAGGGCTATTGCAGGATCATTACTAGTCTCCTGAAGTTCAAAGTCTACTGAAATACTCTTCAGTTTCTTTTTTAGTCCTGTCTCAGAGTTTTTTAAGATGAATTCTGTCTTAAGAACCAGACTAACCTAATCGGTATTCCATGATTAGTCTGTGTCCATCGTCCTTGCTTATGCTTACCCCAATCCCTGGAACTCACGACTTACCTGTCCCTCTTCCTGTCTGTGCTTTTGAAACTTCTAAATTCCACTTTAAGAAGTACCTCTTCAATTACATCTCCCTTCATGGACTACCCTTAGTTGTTTTAACTTTTCAAGTGCAGGTCTTTTTTGGTGGTGTTTTTTTTTTTTTTGAAAGTACGAGGGATTGAACCTGGATTCATACATGGGAAGCAGGCACTCAACCGCTGAGCTACATCCACTCCCCACTCCAAGTCTTTTTACCCCTTGTGAGGTGTACTGCATTGCTATATACATAGTAATGTCTTAATGTTTTAAATCAAGGAATATTTTTTAAATCAAAGAATAACTTACATTTGCTGAAACAATTTTAAGCTCATTCAGGAGTAGTTATTATTTGTAATTAAATCATATAGTACACAAAGTAAGCTGTTCTAAAAACATAAGTATAGAATTCTTAATTATAGATATTAGGCATGTTTACCCTGGGAATTTCTTTGATTGCTTTCTTGAGCTTCCTAGGGTAGTTCTTTCAATGGAGTGTTTCTAAGACTATATCATTTGTTCCCATTCCCATTTTTAGAGTTTGTTCATCATATGGTACAAAGTATTTCTGTTGGTTTTATTTTTGGCAAGTTAAATATATTATGAATGCCATTCTCAAAACATGTTACTTTTGTTGCCCACCATTTATATGTGACTATTCTATTGCTGTTTCTTACTTACCTCCTATTTCTTATTTTAATCAATTTTAACAATAAGCATATATTGTCCCATCAGGTCCATGTTAGGAACTGGGGAGGACATATAATAAGCCCAAGGTGCCAACTTTCCCCTTCCCTTAAAACTAGCTGTCGCTAATAAAACACAATATAAAAATGTTATTATGTGGCTTTCCAAACTCTTGGGAAGAACATTTGCCTCCAGAGAAATGCTAATAAGTGTTTCATTAAAAAAAAAAAAAGTTCCAGACAGAATCTGGCTTTTTTTTTCTTTTCCTAGATATGCATGATAATACAACTTTGTTATCACTAAGATTTCTCAGTATCTTAAAATAGATAACTAGACATATGCCTGCCATTTAAAAAGAATCTATAAAGGAAGCACTTGCAGCATAACTGAATTGAGAAGTGATAGGGATTTTCTTACCTGCCATCTTAGATGATTCACTCTGCATTCTGAAAATTGGTGAGATGATAATAGTATTTATAGAGTTGGTGTCTACCAGTGAAAATGCTTTTCTAGACATTTCTTATGTAAACAGATTTTAGGAAACTGTCCACCTTTCTAGGCCACTAGGGTGCACTAATTTTACCTTAATTTATACTGACCCGAAGGAGTTAAAATAGCATTCAGAAATACTTAATGGTTTGCCTAGAGGGAATTGGGCATTGGAGACAGTAGTTCGGTCTGAAATTTTTTAAGAAGTTTTCTGATATTTTGCCCCCTAAGAACCCATGAGAAGGAAGTTTGCATCAGGGATAACTGTTCCTACTTTATAGATGAGGAAAGAGTGATATAAAGAAATAGTATGAAAGGGTGAAGCCTGAAGCCTAACTGTTTAGCCAGTCTGGTGGAATTGCATATCTGCCCTGTCCTGAGATGCAGCTGGCCCTGCCTTCTACTTCTCAAGCCTTCTTGCATAACTTCCTCAGAGCCATAAAAGCTAGTGAGTCTATTGTCAACTTCTTGTTGTCCTGGATGAGTCCAATGAACTGGAGGGTAGGCTTTGTGACTCCGCTGAGGCTCAGGGCCCAGCTGACACATGGACAGCCCCAAATTCACAACTCTTGGACATACACTTACCAACTCCAGTGGAAGAAATTATATCATTGATGTGGAGACAGTGGCCACTGGAGGTGCTGAAGGCAGGGAGAGGGAAAAAGTTGTAATATGGGGGCATTTTTGGAGTCTGAAATTGTCCTGAATGATATTGCAATGACAGACACAGGTCATTGCATATCCTGCCATAACCTACAGAATTGAGTGGGAGAGAGATATGTAAACTATAATCCATGCTTAGTGGCAGTGCTCCAAAATGTGTCCATCAATTGTAATGAATGTGGCACACTAATGAAAGAAGTTGTTAATGTGGGGGGAAGTGGGAGGTGTGGGGACTGGGGCATATGGGAATCCTTTATATATATTTTTAATGTAACATTCCATATAATCTAAGTATCTTTAAATATATATATATTTTTTAAAAAGTTAGAACTCTCAAAGGCATGGTTCTTCTACTCTACCTGTCACACTCTGTGAGAAAGGGATGCTTAGCAAGCCAGACCTTTCCACCTTCAAGCCAACAGCATTTTTTGCTTTCTCTGTAGCCATGTGAAGAAGATTGCCTAATGAATCTGTCATTTAAGGAGTCCTCATTTAGGCTATTCTATGTTTTTTTCCATTGTGTTCTGTATTCTTTGATTGTATAATGTATATTTTGGAAACTATCTGTAAACATTGTCTTCTTGAAAAATCTTCAAAATTGACAAATGTAAGATTATGGGACCAGAATTTGTACAATTTGGGGGACCGCTTCAAAAACAATACAAATATAGAAATGCAAAATTAGATATAGAGCCTTGGAAGGCAACAATGAATGAAAGGATCCCTGAAGCTGAAATTTTTTTTTTAGCTTATGGTAAATCTGCCTATGTTTGAAAAATATGCATTTTAAGAAGTAGATTCTCCCTCTTTTAACTGTGAGTGTTGTATGTGCCTACTTTTTTTTTTCAGGTCCATGTAATTAGAGTCTATTATTAGTGTAGAATAATGTATTGCATTGAGGAAAACTATATATGGGGTAAAATCACACTGTTAAGCATGCAGCATGTCTTTGGAGGAAATAGTATACTATCTAGAGGTAATTAAAAATTTTTTTTCCTAAATATGGATGTATTCGTCAGCCAAAGGGGTATTGATGCAAAATACCAGAAATTGGTTGGTTGTTATAAAGGGGATGTATTTGGGGTAGGAACTTACAGATACCAGGCCATAAAGCATAAGTTACTTCCCTCACCAAAGTCTATTTGGAGCAAGACGGCTGCCAACATCTGCGAGGGTTCAGGCTTACTGGGTTCCTACATTTCTGGGGTTTGCTTTTCTCTGGATTCAAGTTTCCTTTCTTCCTGGGGCTGGCTTCTCTTTCCTCTGCGTGTTGACTTCCTGGAGATCCAGCTTAAGTCTTCAGCATCAAACTCCAACATCAGAAAACCCTCAACTCTGTTCTTTGCCATGCCTTTTATCTGTGAGTCCCCACCACTTGGTGGGTCCTAATCATAACTCAGTCATACCAGGTACAGATCAGATTACAAACATAATCCAATATTACTTTTTGGAATTCATCAGTAATATTAAACGGATACAATGGGCATACCTAATCCAGGTATATCTATTTCTTGATATCATAATTTAAAAATATGCCTATAGTACTGTCTTTTTCACAGTTCTGTACTTTATATGGTTGCCAGTTTTGGTATATAAAAGCTATGTTATTAAGGCTTGTCCCTTGAAATATAGCTCTTTGATTTTAATCATTTGTTATTTAGCAAGGATAAAAACCCATCTATGACTTTCACCCCTTTGCTAAGTTAAATGTGACTATTTTAACTATAAAAGACATTGTTATTTGCTGTGAATGAAGCAATGTAGTCAGGGAGCTCTTTGGTGATATTTTTAACTAATGTATTAACGTATTTAAAAACCAATAAAAGGGTTAGTATTTCAAGTCACACTTTTACTATATAAAAATCAACTAAACAGTTAATAATATTTTCCAGTTGTTGTTCAAATTTAGCAGTCTAGTGCCTCTAGTGATTTATCAAAACCTCTAAAAATGTTCTTGGTATTAATGGAAACTGAAGTGATTGGTATTCAGATATAATTCTTTACTGCTCTCCCCCCTTTTTTTAAAGTATGGGATGAAAATTGAAAGTATAAAAAGCTTCAAGATGAATTGGAAAAGACAAAACATTTTATGCAACTGTTGGTGAAAGGCACATTCACTATTTTTTTTGCACTTACTGTATTGCTTGTGGTCAGAATTAGCACACCATGAGCCAAAGAAAGAGATAAGACAAACAGAATGGCATGCAGCTAATTTTGTTTAGCAAATTTAGATCTGATACATGCTATTTAACTCCTACAAACTGACTCAGTCCCTATTTGAAAGGTACAGATGAAGTTTATTTCCTATAGTTTAACAGATTTCAATCAATATTTATAGACTTTATAAAAATAAATGCCTGTAAGTATATTTCTTACTGGCAAGATGAGCTCTGTAAAGGTAGATTTATTAGTGAGGGAAACAGGAAAAACAAACATTTCAATTGTTTCAGGTCTACAGAAAATAAAATATGTCAAAATATCCAAAATATCTTTGTCTCAAGGACATACAGAGTGGGGTTTTTGTATGGATTTTGACTCACTGTGAATGAATCAGAAGGTCCATTATTTTTGCTAACATTTGAATCTGTTATATGGCTAGCCTCATTCTGGAGCTAGTCATTCATCTGCTGAAAGAGTCAACAGGATAGGATCCATTGTAATGATTACAAAGTGGCTGTAAAGTTAAACAAAGCAAGAAAACAAGCAAACAAACAACCCTAGAATTACAATATCTAACAGAATAAATTTTAATGAAATTTCTAAAAGAGGCTAACTTGTGTGAGAAAATGATCACAAAACATGCGACACATGGTGGAGATGTGATTTTTAAAAAGCCAGGAATCTGTGCAATAATATTCATATTTGGAAAGATCTCAAGACACATTCCTAAGGGTCTTTTAGAGAGTGTGAATTATAGAATAGCCAGAGTGTTATAATATGGATTTATATATCTGTTAGAGATTCTCCATAATCAAACTCACTGTCGAGACTAATTCTCACATTTATGAATTGTTCATCTCACCATATTTCTAGTGGTTATTTCAAGGTTAACTTTTTTCAGACAGCTTCTTTTTTGATTTAATGTCTATGGTAATTGTATATGTGCTGTTATAGCACATGTAGATTTTAAATTAAGATATCTTTGATTTCATGTAAGTGAGGATCAAATAACTTTCCAATGTTTCCTACTCATATGAAAAATAAATTATTAACCTTGAAAATTTTAAAGAAAATCTCAGGTTCTTTATCTTGATTTACACTAGAAAAGTCCTATAAACCCTTGTGTAGCATAGAGTATGTGGAACAAATAACATTCCATTGCCAGGACTAGTATTCAACTCTTGCATGTCTTATTACTGACTGTACTGATGGTTAAAGTATTGAAATACATTTCTAAGAGTGAGTATAGATGCTGATGTGTCTTTGGATCTATAAATTTGGCTGTTGAAGAACCACAACACTTTGAATTTTTGATGGCCATCACCTATGTGGTAATAAACATACTGCATGCACATATTAATCAGAATGAACAGTTACATGACAAAGTGTCAGCTATCTCAGGTATGTACATTGAGTCATTAGACTATGGGAATGCCCCTTGAAGGATCCTTACCTACTCTTAATTTCTGGCAGGTAAGGAGAAGAATTTAAAAAGTAAGATATAATATTGTGGTAGAAATTGTGACTATCAGCTTAATTATGTACTAACTTAGGTTTGCATGTGATTTATTTTTTGTACAGAAGATTATATTATGGCAGGGTAACTGAGTGCCATTTTATCTGAAGAATGATTGAAGAAAGGGAGACACAAAGGATGGTAAAGAGGAGGCTTGGGAAGGGGACATGATAACTATCTTCAGTAGTTGGAGGACTGATATATACAAGAGGGATTAACACTGTTCTCTGTAGCCTTGGAGAATAGAAACACAAACAGCTGTTTGAAATTGTAAGGCTTCAGATTTCAGTTGAACACCACCAAGGAGTTTCTCATAGAGCTTCCCAAAGTTGGAAGGGTCTTTCCTGGAGGAAGCAAGTTTCTTCGTGTGTGTTTGGAGGTGGGGGGGTGGTGGTGGTAAACTCTGATCTAACATGTTCTGTGATGATGAGGAATGAATGAGGCAGCTGAGGAACAACTGGTCAGTGATGTTGGGTGGGTATTGGGTTCCATGACTTCTGAGTGCCCTTCCAATTCTGAGGATCTGACACAAGCACACCATGCCCAAATAGCCTGTCTCGGTCTCTGAAAAATAGAGGCAATGAAATCCAAGCCCCTTCCCTGTGGGGCTAGGATTCCCACCCAACTGCTTTTGTTTTTCCACCTAGACCTCATAGATAGGTGGATTCATGAAGGATTAAAACATTTTAAAAATTTAATACCAATTATTTTCCTCAAAATCTTTATATTAGACATTTACATTTTTAATCCAATGAATTATTATCAATAAGTCACTCTCAAATAGAAAAAAACATAAAATAGGATAAAAACATAACCTTAAAATATGTATACTTCATTGTACTAATTTATACCAGCAAACAATTATAATTCTGGGCATATCTAAATGGGAATTTAGTATGTATGTAAGAAGGTGGGGAGAAGGTTAGATACAGGAGAGAATAAGAAAACTAGGCATGGAGTTGGAGATAGAGGGTAAAGGGTTGAGAAATAACAGCAAAAGAAAAGCACTTTCATAGGGGAACTGAAAACCAAAAAGATATAAAAAAGATGAAGGCACATATGCATCTACCACTTTATCCCAAATAAAGTAGACCTTTATTAGTTGGATTATTTTACCTCAAGGCAGTTGATATTTCAATATCTTTTACTACCGTGTTTGGATCTGCACTCTGAGATATACTTTAAAGAAAAATGTTTTGCTTATTTCTGTTGTGGCTAACATTCTTTTTGTTTCTTCTCTATGGAAACTGAACTTCTGTTCTATACTACTGTCTCCTAAGTCTTTCTGATTCACCTACCTTTCCTCATTACATAACTGTTTGAATGCCTTCTATGTGCCAAGGACTGTCTGTACTGGTTCTTTCACCCATTACCTGCATGGTAGGTTATATTAATCTCATTTTATAAATAAGGAATATATATGCCAAGATCACAGAGCCACTTCTTAGCAGAGGCAACATTCTAACAATTGATTCCCTAGACTTGGATTATGGTTTTCTGTCTTTAAAGAGGCAAAGTGTGAAGAAAACCCACTCAGCAAAAAAATAAGTATTTCCCAAGGTTCTATCTAGCATTGTTGCTTTTCATTACCTTTTGTCTTAGTTTCTGAATGCCTTCCCTCATCTCATCTCTAGATTTTTCTGAGCTTTTACCCTACTACAGAGCTCCAGTCTTTCCTATTGCAGTTGTATGCTGGGTGTCTCACTTGTGTATACTAATGTTTCTGCTCAACCTGCCCACAATTTTACTTAACTCTTTTTGTGATTCAGTGTGTTCTTCTTATCTTAATTAGTGTAGACTTCTGTAAGCCACAAATTTACTCTTCAAGGTAAAAAGTCTAGAAATAATAATATGTAATATTAGGAGCCCATTGTGTTAGGAATTGTGCTAAGCTTGTCTTGTATAATATCTTACCTAATATTTACAACACAAACACTATCCTAATTTTACAGATGAGGAAATAGGAACGTATAGAGGTCAAATAACTTGTCAGATGGTGCAGGTGGCAGATCAAACATGCAAATCCAGTTGTCTCAGGCTCTGTAGCTCCTAATTTTTTATTTTACATGGTCTAAAATACCAATATTTAAAAAATGAAAATAAACTAAAACCCTTAATATGTACATTGGCAATATAGGTAATTTAGACCATTATTTTATTTGATTTCCATCATAATTATTAATTACCTGTATTTGTGAATGTACGAAGTGTGGAAACAGGGTCAAGTATATTAATAATACATGCCACTCTCCTATTTTCATATTATAGTTTCTGTACATTTGAAATACTTCAAATAACATTTCAATCACATTTTAAGTTGATAACATGAAATAAAATATTGCAAAAAGTTGTGATTAAATAGAGCCTACTTTTAATCTTAACTATGTGACTTTGGTTTAGTCATTTAATCTTTTTAAGTATCAATATTCTCATCTAAAAATGGGGCCTAATGTTAATATCAGCCTCATGTTTTTAAGTATTAAATGAGATAATGCATATCAAGCAATATCAGGCAGATAGTATATGCTCAATAAATGTTAATTAGATATATAAACTGTTATTAATAGCATGATATCTATGGCAGTTATAAGTAAAAAAGAAGCAATATTTTAAATTTAAAATGACAAAATGTTAAATTTGCAAAGAGCATGTATTTTCCCTTTTTCATAATTCAAACTTAGTTGTGTGTCCTTTATTTTTTAAACAGGCAATGCAATATTGGCTTGCAGAATTGCTGTATATATGCCCTGGCATGAGTACCATAAGTGGACTATTTGGGGAAGAGTTTCTTTCTCTGAGGGGTAGTTTTCTCAAATCATTTTCCCTTCATATTCTGTTTTTATAGTTTTGGTATTAAAATAAAAGAGCTTAGAGAGACAGTTTTGTTCCAAAGATTTATGTTTACCTGGCAAACTCAAATCCTCTGTCCTTTCATCCTTATTGTTTTTTAAAGTGCCTTCAAGAGAAAATGGCTTTTAATCAAATTCATGAGATAACTTTTTATGTTACATTTTATAGGCATTTAAACTTTTCAAGATAGAACACAACTAATATAATATATGACTGAATGTATTTTTGGAAAAAATTCTGCATGCTAGAGCAAAAATCTTCAAGATCCATATACAAATACTGAGCGATTTTGCCACATAAGAGAGTCAGTAAATCATTGATTATTAAATGCTTTCCCTATATCATAGTTTTTATACATTCATTTAGGTAATTAAGGAATGAGATAAAGCGCAGTGCATGACATCATAAAGTTTTTAACACAGAGCTCTGCCAACAGTGCCTACTTGCTGATTAATGTCAAAACACTTCAGACCTTATATGCTTAGGGAAAGTATTGCTAATAGGAAAATCAAGTTCTGCTCTTCTGAGTTGATGGCTTGCTTTCTTGCAACAATCTCAAATGTCCTATAGCCAGTGAATTAGGTAAAGAAAATAATTTTTAAAAAAATTATCAATATGGAATCTTTCAGGAATGTTATGAATTGTCTATTTTGACTAAACTGAAAAAAAAATAGACTGAGCTGTTGGTAGAAATTTCATTCACAAATTCTACTGCATGTTGTTATCTTACTCAACTGACAGGTGGTGCTCCAAACAAAATGGATGTAAGATCAAGTTTCTAGCAGCCTTTCCTGGACATACCATGAGTTAAAATAAAGTTGAAATAAAGACCTTTTTATGTTGCTGTGGAATTACTGATGATTTGAATAAGATAATTATCCAACAAGTTAATTGTCATATTTCAGTGCCGCCTTAAATTTTAAATGTGTTTAGGATGCATTTTGCTCTGGCCTGCATGGAGATTTCATGGAGCTACAGCTATACTTTTTGCTTACATGCAAACAAATACACTAGAATACTAAATCACAATCCAAGTTGATGTCACTCATTTTCCTTCTTTGATTTTGTTATTATTTGTCATTATTATGAAGTTATTTTAACCTAAGGCTGATCATAAATTCAGAGGACGAAAGTGTTATCAGCACAAATACATTTTGGAGCACTTTTTTTCTCAGTTTGGATGTCCTCATATATTTTAAATGAAGATATCATGAGCATACTGAACTCTATGGATGCGTTCTGTAAATGACAATAGTTGTTACTATGGTAACCATTCACCAGATATTTGGTAGTGTGATTTGTTACTCTTATTGTACCTTGAAGATGGTGAGGTAATGGAAATGAGAGTAATTAACATTAAAGGTGTGAGTTTAAAGAAAGATAATGCTGACTTTATGAGAGAAACAGGGGTATAAGACAAGGTAAGATACATTGCTAAGGATGAAATGACCACCACATAACATTCAGACATTCGTTTCTCCCTTTGTCTTACTCCATGCTGGCTTTTGTTTCACATCTTCTTGTCCTCCACCCCTGAGTGGTTCTAATTACATACATGAAGCAGGAACCAACTCATTCTGCTCTTATAAAGCAATCTTTAATCTTTCACTGTCAGTCAATATCCAACCAAAACCAGTCTGGAAATGTCTTTCCTATTAGGAAGGGCAACCAAATTCTATTAGTTTATACTCATTTTTACTTTCTTATGTAAATTATATAGTAATTTTAAAGTACTGTGATATTTTTTAGGGCTCCATGTATTTATGATTAATCCCCCCTCCCAGCCATACCACCAAATATCAAAACAATTTTCTTTTCTACTTGTACATTTTGAGGTGTTTGCTGTGATTCTGATTTCCTTGATCCTTGTGACCTAACCCTTTCAATAGTGATTTGATATGTATGTTAATCTGTATGTAGTGCTTTTAACTTTCATTTCCTTTTCATACAGAAATCTGTTAACCACTGAAGGTGATTTGGGCATAGCTGTCACAGCATAGGGGAAAAAGGCACAGAGCTTCCGTTATATACTGTTGCTGTGGTGGTCTCTAACATTCAAGACTGAAAAACAAAAAGAAAGTTCTCTGTACTTTTAAGGAATGGGTTCAATTTTTAATTTATCATTAATTTAATAAGGTTTGACACCTGAAAGGGAAAAACATAAATTTAAGAGTTTCATTTCTAGGCAGAATTAACTTCTTAATGTTAGAAAACTGTAGCACTCCTAACTCCTAAACTTTTACAAATATTTTAGAATTTTATTTTTGAACCTTTATTTAGTTTTTGCAAAATTACTAAAAGTGGCTTGTGAAAATATTTGCCTGAAATGAATATAGTTTATAAGCAGAACGTTACTGATTTTTAAAGTGAAATATTTTCTTCATATTTTAGTGAGGCCAATTTCTAATACCCATTTTTATTTACTCTTTATTGTTTCAAGCAGTAGGTTTAATATCACCAATGAACAGTTTCTTGAAAAAGAACATGATGATTTGCAGGTTTTCCAAATAGAGTTGGGAAATTGTGTGCAGTTTGATCAAACTTTAGTATGTATACATTACATAAAATGCCTTGTAACTCATAGTGTAAGTCATGTTTATTCCTTTTATAATAGTAAAATTATTTTAAATTATTGCAATGAAAGAGAACTGCTGTACATGTTTTCTCTTAGTATTTGGGGATGAGTGGTGCAAACCACATTATATTATTAAAAAGAAGGCTAGTAGATTTCTATGGATTTTTTTTTTCCACTTTGAGAAATGCAATTTAGTAAAACAGTTTAGGCTTTGTAGGTTTATTATTCTTCCTGACTGGAAAGCTTGACTAGGGACACCAGCGTCTCTGATTCTTGGGCCTACAGGATAGGGGCAGTGGTAGTCCCAAATAACTTTTTGCAGGGGAGGTAATAGAACAGCTGTCCCTTTTGATTGTAATCCCTATTTGGAATATTTCCAGGAATTGTGATAGAGCTCTTCACTTGGACTGAGGCCTGGTCTGCCACTATTCATGCCTAAGACCTTATATATCCCTCCCTCCCCCTTTCTCTGCCGCAGGATCCCTGTTTCTCCAGCCAGAGTTCGAGAAGTGTGCTAGCATATATTAACTCAGCATACTAGTTATTCCTTTTGACCAGTTCTCCCACTTCTTCCTATATTTTGACTATGAGCAATTTCATTTAACAACTTCAACTCTCTATTCTCCCTACTATTTGGAAATTAAGTATAAGTGGATTGCTAAACTTGTCTTTCACAGGAAGGATCAAAATTTTACCTAGCCATGGTTTATAGTGCCATAAATGGTTTAATCTTACACAAATATTTTGACTCTTAGTGATTTCATGCACCACTGCAATTCAAGTGCATTTTGTTATGCTCTGTAATGTTTACAAGTATGCAAATGTTAAAGTGTATTTAATAGCCCTGAAGCTATTAAATGTCCAGTTATTTCCCATGATTTTTAGGTGGGTCTTGGGAAGTACTGAGATGAAATTATATAATTTGTAATTGAGAAGTTGCATTCATTCTTAATTATAATTTGCAATGAGAGAATTATGGGGGACAAACTAATTGCTCCCATATATGTGCTTGATTTTGGAGACATTAGGATTGTGTTTTCTAAGAGTATTTTTTTATGAACTGGAGACTGTACCTTGGAAACCAAAAACTCACGTGTCCTTATCTTGAAAATAATTGCTTATCAATTAATTTATTGGTACTTTAGACTGATGATCAAACAAAATAGAGCTATATTTCCCTCAGAAACTATGGATTAAATATATGCACCATAGCTGAGAAAAATAAATCTACATAGATATTATCAATTAGGAATACACTTTGAAGTTTTCTAAGTTTCATCTTTATTGGAATGATGCATTTTTATGTGTGGAAAATTGAAACAGCGCCACACTGTAGGATTGTGTTATGTTTTCTTTCGTACGACGTGCATTGTTTTAATTCTTATAATAACAGGGTTGCTCGCTTTGCCAGCAGGAGGCCCCTCTAAGCAGGATGACACCTCTCAGTTGGCAGATTTCTATATAAATAAACAAATACTACACTCATTCCTATCAAATACCTGAATGAGATAATGTTATATAACTTTTCTTTTTCATTTAAAAAATAGCTGTATTATGTCAGCGACCTGTAATAAATAGCACTGCAAGGGGAAGCGACAGCCCCATTCACTTTGCATCCATGCAGAAATAACTGAGCTCTATTTCCATGCCTGGAGAGAGAAGAAGAATGAACAGAATAAAAGAAAAGAATCAACCTGGGATTTCAGTCACTCTAATGCTAACAAGGCAGAGTTTACCTCACTATTTTTACTACAGTGAATACTACTCAACACATTGCAAATAACCTCTCTGTACTTTAGACATTTGTGTAGTCATTGATGATAATGGTGTGGTGGGAATATAATAAACAATCCTGTGCCATTTCTCTGAATTCTGTGTATTTTTTCTTTTAACATTTAATCAATTAGCAAAATATTGTACTGAAAAATTTTTTTTACCAGTTGAGCATAGTGATGCTGTGATTACAAATACTGTTTTGGACAATGATAGCATTTGTACAATGCTATCAATTGTAAGCATTGTACAATATAAAAAGGAAAAATGAACCATATGCTATAGAACCAACTAAAACTAAGACCTTTAAATTCTTTCTCAAAATAAATTAAAAATACTTAATTTTACGTTTTAATTTGTGATTCACATTTACTTTTTTTTTTAAGACTTTCAAATATATTGAGAATAAGGAAGATGCGTGCAGTGATTGTAGGCCTGAAATTAAAACCTTCGCTCAGATTTATTTTACAATTTGTGAAAATCAAACAAACATAGTTCAGTGGAATTCTGTCCATTGCCCTTATTTAGACATTTTGCCTAGGCATTATTTCGTCTGACACATAGCAGGCATTACATAGTAGTGGGATCAGACAGCCTGATGACAAAAACAAAGACCTGGGATATTTGGCCTTGGCTCTGTAATTGGATTATATCATGGTATATAGAAAAGCAAAACTGTAGGATTTAATATATTTGCCATTCGCAAAAGAACATCAGCAACAACAATTCAGATATTCAGAAGCTCTGCGTGATTTTTAAAATAAAAGCATATAAATTCAATAGTATATTCCTACTGAGGTGGCAGATTACTTTGGTTATTACCATACTAAATACATTTCAGTGCTTGCTGTTCCTAATATATATGAGACTTGGAATCATTTGCTGGAAATGTTCTTAAATTAATCATCTTTTCCAGTTATTTTACAGAATATAAAATTAAGACTAAGAGAAATTTGTCTAAGAAGGGATAGCCAGTTAGTAACAGAGACTAGAACCCATTTCATTTGACATTTTTCTATTACCTAGTCAAATATTGCATACAAATGGAGGAGAAATTGATCCCTATATAGTTTTTATACTGTTGCTGCTTTGTACATTAAAGGATAACTTTTATATTATTAGAACAATATATTTCAGAAAATTTACTACATATTCGTAAAAATGAAAAAAATCACTTGTAATCCCAAAAGTTAGAAATAATGACTACAAATACTTTACACTATTAACATTTTTCATATTGGTAAATGCTGTGGTGTGCATGTGAGTATGTGTGTGTGTCTATAATAACTTTTACAAAAAATGGTGCTATACTTTGTTATATATTATTACCAGGTTTTGTATTTATATCCTGAACATATTTTCCTATCTGAAATTCTCATTTTATGAGATATTTAGTAATACAAAGTATTTATTTAGAAATGAAATAGACTCAACTTCCTTATATTGACATTTATAGTTTTTAATTTCATTTTAAAATTATTCTTTATTTTAAAAAATCCAGTAGAGAACATTCTTTTAATTAATCTTTGCACATAGTTGTGATTATTTCCTCAATAAATTTCTGTAGGATCAAAAATTAAGAAAAATTAACACTTTTGGTATTCATTGTTTCTTCTATCCAAAGGGAGTTCATACCAAATTGTTTTCCTGCCAATCTTTTAAAATTTTATTTCTTTTTTTTCACTAGGCTACCTAAATATGAATATGTCAGTGAATATTTTGATTATCAGTGTACTAGGCGACTTTATTCCATCTTCATATAGAGATATTCAAAATACATATGTTATCTCCTTGCAGTGTTCTTAAGAATTCTGTATCTCTGGGTTAAATGTAATTTAATTTTCTATTTTCAATTAAATTAATCTTTAAAACTGTTTTATTGAATTGTTATGTACAATAGTAATAATTCATGAATTCCTATAAAATGTGTATGTTTATATTCTAATTGCTTTTAAATTGACTCCCTGAAGGAAATAAAAACATTTTCTCCTTCCCTCCCCAAATTTTTTAACTTGAATGCTCAGTTAATATATGAAGTATAAACTAGTTAGTTGAGGATTAAGAATTTTTAAAATCTTAAATCTGATCTCTCATAGTGGTGATAAATTTAATCTATTCAATCAAAAGTGTAGTACCTAATATGTATCAGACACACAAGTAATGAGAACTTGATGTTGAAAATTGTTGCATCACTTACTCTTTCACTATGTAAGAAACCTCTGTGTTAAGTATGGACTCAAAACTCTGAGACCCAACACACATCCAGACATATTTCAGCCCTTCTTTTCTTTATACAGATTTCAAATTTTGATACTTCTAAAATAGAGACATTTCTCTTATATCCTTTTGAGTATGAATCAGTGAAAATCAGTGACAGTTTACTAATAGTTCTCAAAATTAAGTATTATATGTTCCCTGTCCAAGAGGCTATTAATCTTCCAATATTAATTGTTTACAGCAATATATATTTGTTATGCAATGGAATTTCATGTTACTGATTTTTTTTTGTTTTTTCCTTTAGTATACAGTTTCTTTAAATGTAGTAATACATTATTTTTTTTGCACACATTAGTCGATGTATGTATATATTATTTCATGGTGTATATGAAAACTAATGCATTTGAAAAATGAAGGACATTAAATACAGGATAATATTTAAACAATAAAGCAAAGCTCTCACAGATGTGTATCTCATTGCTTTTAAGTATAATACCATATTAACTGTCTTAGTAACAAATGTAATCACTGATATTCTACTTTAAGGAGAAAGTAGGTAGTAACCTTATACAATGTTAAAAACTACTCTTTTTGAATAATGAAATATGCTGTAAGTACTTTTTTTTTTTAATCACAAGTGAAGCAAAGCATTTTTAATAGTTTCAGCCCAATAGATAAATCTTCCAGGGCAGGGTCCTCACCTGGTCAGTGAGATTAGCATTCAGTGGGGAGGGGTAGGTGGAGGTCAGCTCCTCCAGGTAGCAATACTCAAAGGTGAAGCCTTCCTTCTTCCACTGGCATTACTTCTCATAGTCAAAGTAGATGTCGGTGCCTTGACCTGTGGAGAAGGCGGTCGGTGAGTGGATGCCATGCAGAGGGAGTTAAGTACCTGGATTGCACAGACAGACAAGGGGACAATCAGTCCTTAGGGCGGAGGACATGCCAGGCACCTGTTCAGCTTCCCTCAGGCACTGCCTCCTTCCACCCTCAGAACACTCTTCTCAGGGAGGAAAAATGACTGACGGTGTCCATCCAGAGGTTTAGGCTGAGGTTCACAGCTTGCATGTGGCAGCCAAGCTGGTGTGGCTTTTCTCGATGGCTGTAGCTTCCGACCACCTCTCACATGCCAATCCTAGCATTTAACCTTCCCTGAACCTTGAGGTAAGGGAGTATCATTATTCCAGTCCTGCGAAGGGAAGAGGCTCCACTCAGAGCCAAAATCCAAGCACTCTTGGGGACGTTTATTGGTGGTGGTGGTGTTATGGAATTTGGAATGATTGGATACCCTGAAATATGCTTAATTGGAGGATTATCTTGGATCATACTAGATGGGACAGCAAGCTTGTAGTTTATGTTAAACTAAAAGGACACAAAGGGAAAGGGACAGGGTCCTGAATGAATGAATGAATGAATGAGTGAATGAAAAGCTTGCGAGAAGGTAAAGGGGTGGGGTGGGGTGGAGGGGCCACACCTGTCCTACTTCACACTCATCTTGATGATGAGGCTTGGCATCAGGGAATTACTTGGTGAAAATAAAATATTGTAGACACACACACATACACACACACACAGTTGGTATGAAATGCTCCAGTGCATAAACTATAAAGTTTTGTTGTCTTGGACCTTTCTGAGACCATTTATATTTATGAATGGATAACAACTAAAGTAACTATTGAGAATAGGTTCTGTTCTAGAGTATAACTAAAACAATGAGGTTTAGTGTCAACAAACCTGAATTCATGTCCCAAGTTTGGGACCACTACCTGTGTGATCTTGGAAAACACTTCTCTGTGCCTCAGTATCCTCGTCTTTAAAATGGGGACAATTCTAGAAACTATTTCCCAGGGTTGTTATGATAATTACATGATAAAATGTATAGAAAGCACTTAGCATGATGTTTGGCATATGGTAAGGAGAGGGTGAAGGAAATGCTATTATTATATCGAAGTTTATTTGGTTAATTTTTTTTTCTTTAGGAGGTACTGGGGATTGAACCTGGGACCACAGCATAAATATGTGAGGGAGTGGAAAAGGATAAGACTGAAGAAATAGAAAGAGGTAGCAAGGAACCTTTTATGCCTTGCCATGGTGGTTTTTTTTTTCTTTTTTTCCCTTAAAAATAATTGGTGTTTCATATGCTAATTTAATTTTATAGAATTATCATCTGATATAGATGTGTATGTGTGTGTGTTGTAATCAGGGTGCAGGAGTAACTATTCAAATAAGCTAGTATTTGTAATCCTGATATTCAGACATAATGGAATAATGTAAAATGAAGTGTTAAAGGAAAAATAAAGTAGTTTTTAGATTTGAGAATTTTTTAGAGAGATTCAAATTTAGGCCATATTTCCTGGAAAGTTATTGGGCTCTGGTTGTGGGAATAAGATATATGTGTGTGTGGGAGGGCTATAAATGAAAGAAAATAGATAAATATATTTATTGTTTTCCATTTATCAGGCTCTATGCTAGGCACTGCCACATAAATTCCATATTTCTGAAAATGCAGACCTGTTTTACAAATATGTATATGTTTACCTATCTCTTTATACCTTGATATCTCTATCTACCTCTCAAAAAGGAAATTGACACTCAGGTTAAGTAATTGCATTAAGTTAAAGAATTCTTAAGATATGAAGTGGGGATTTAGGTCAAATTTTCCTTTTCCAAAAGCATAGGGTAGAAATTATTAGGATATATTTCAACAGTGTCTTCCTTTGCTTCTTTCTACTGCAGTGTAAAATAGTGTTCAGGATTCCCCCATCCCTGGGGAGAGAATCTTGATTTGTCTAAAGCAGTATTTCATTCCCCATGCCAGTGGTTGGTTCTGTCATGAAAATGAGATAGGATTCTCTTCAGCAAAAGGGAGGTCTAGCAGCCTTCAAGGGAAAGGTTTTCTCTTTAAAGAAAGCTATACAAGGAAATCACTTCCTTCTTTTGGTTAGACATCATCCTTGTCTCCATGTGACACTCAGAACTGTGGCAGCCTATTTTGTGGTCGGGTGAAAATTGTGATAGTATCCAAGGAAAGTCAAAGTGGAAAGAAGGAGAATATACAGATCTCTATGTTTTTGTTAAGTCCTTCAGACAATATTGGAATAGCCTATCTCTGCACTTTCTATATGCAAGAAAATAAATTCCTTCTTTTTAAAGCCACATTTACAGCCAAAATATCTTAACTGATACAAGTCCTAAATGTTCCAATAAAGTACCCTGACTTACTTTTTGAACTACCAAAAAGACATTTTATTGGTGGGATATTAACAAAGTATTACACCATGTTTTAGATGTCTGATATGAAATTAAGAATGACACATGAATTTAGGCTTTTCAAACATATATATATATATATATTTAGTACAAAATGTGCATTGCCCACTGACTATTCTACCTACTAGCTACTATGTAGTCTCTTACTACTTAATGAATTTCAGTTTGATCATTCGTTTAGATCCTGCCATGATATGTTGTATTTGAAGCTTGTTTTCTCTTATATTTTTTTCAGTGTCTTCTGAAAGAGTACTACTGAATTATGGATAACCCTTTGACCAAATCCTATTTAAAATTTAGGATGGTGAGATAGGAGGTGATGAGGTCACCTCATCAGTCTGTAAAATGCCTGAAAATAAAGGACTTACCTATAGACTTTTCTTTTGTATTCTATCACACCAGTTTTTCATCTGTATTTTATATAAATGTGTGGACTTTTGTGCATTTCAGTTTTATTTATATTATACAATAGCTATATTGTATATTACTCAAATTTAATATTGAATTAATTTGTTAAATGGGAGAAGTTAATAATCTTAACTATAGATAAATGATTATCATTTTGTGTTATATCTATAGCAAAATGAACTATAATATTTGTGGCATGTCTTTTCAAGTTTAAAATCTTTCTAATTTATAAAAACACACGTGGATATTTTGCAACAAAATCTTGGAACATTAAAAGTAGTCTAAAGACTCCAAATTTCACAAAGTATTTCATTAGGCTCATATAAGCGCTAATGAAAATGAAATTCATATATAACAACTTAATATATGAAAAAGAATTGATTATAAGTTCAATTTCTAACAAGTCCCAATAATTTAAACAATGAAGTAGTACTAGAAATATTAATTGTTATAGATTTTCATTTTTGGAGCACATATTATTTTGCAGTCTCCATGGCAAATGCTTATGCTTAGTATACAAGATTTCTTTTGAATCTGAACAACTTCCTACAAAGTAGACAGTTTTTATCCTCATGCTACCCATAAAGAAATGGAGACTTATAGAGGAAAGTAATTTACCTAAGGTTATGTAGCTATTAAACAATGGAGGCAGGATTTAAGTCCATGTTTATCTGTCTCCATAGCTAGGTATAATCTTCCCATATTGATACTCCATATTAGGAATATGGAGCACAAACTTATTAAATTATTAATATGTAACTCTGATAGTGATGATTCATAATGATGGATCACAAAACACTAATTCTTTTTATCTGAAATTAAATGTTAAAATTATTCTTTTTTTGTGATATCAGACTAAGGAAGATATTTGAACATTGACCAGTAATAACTTCTATTGAATTTGACCCCATTATTGTTATTTAATATCTTAGTATAATTTATGTAAAAACACACTGAATGAAGACCACATATCAAATGTATACAGGAGTCACAATAGAATTGTAATAACAAATTATAAAACAGCATAGTAAATTTATAAATCTCACTTATTCCAATGTACTTTTACTCTGGGAATTTTTGTTTTAATTTTACAATTCTTTGCTTTGGACTTACTATAATTAGGTAATAGGATTTTAGATATATCAACGTTTTATACATTAACATCTCTGAAGGAGCCGGCAAAATACTATGACAAAGTTTTTTGAAGGCTTTTCTCAGTTTCTAACTTTAGGGAAATATTCTGGAAAGCAAAATTTGTCAAAGAAGGGACTAGAATTTCAATATGTATTAAAAGGTGCAACAAGAAGTGATGCAAGGCCTAAGGGACACTAGATAATAAATACTTTTCACATTATTTCAAAGCCTTACAATTTTTCAGAGTTTATTAGCAGACTATGAAGTGCAGACGCAATCAATTATTTGAATTATCAGATGACTAAAAAGAAATTTGGAGATGTAGTGAAGCAATACTGGAACCATCTAAGAAATATACTCAAATTTGAAGGTTAAGAAAATGCTTGAGAGAAGGTTACATAATTGCCATTGGGAATTTTAAGAGTCTTAGAAAAACTACCAAAAATATTCCAGAATGCTGAAATTAGAAACATTACCTACTATGATAGCTATTAATATTTATATTCTGAACATTAGATGCTCTTTTTCTAGGAGACTGTATGCCTTTAATTTACCATTTCAGCTTCTTTTTAGACATTCTTGAATTTGATGTTGAAATCAGAAATTTAAAAAATTCTTTAGAATAACTGACCCATAAAACATGAGTCAAATTGTGACACAGTACATAAGCCAATAGATAAATAATTTTCAATAGTATATTGTCCTCTATACTAACTCATTTATTAATCAAACTTGATTTCTATATAGTAATAATACATGTTTGCTCTTGGATTTGCATGGTAATAAGGTAGCCTGCAACTCTTTCATTGATGGCGGCAGAAACAAAGGATTTGTGTCAGAAACAAAGGATTTTTTGCTCATGTCATAGCAAGCAACATGGGCATCAGCATATTTACATCATTTCTTTCCTCTTCCCTGTCCCACAGGAAAATGTAAAAGGGTTTGATGATGTCTACATTTATACTGGGTTTGTTATAGGAGAGCAACAATGATTTTGTAGAATCTACTGCTTTTATTGAAAGCAATAATCAAACAGTGCTTTGACCCTGTTTTAGTTTCCCCAACTACTAAAACAAATACAATACAGTGGGTTTCCTTAAACAATAGGGATTTGGTGCTAGGTGAAGGCCAAAATAGTGGCATTAGCAAGGCTATGCTTTCTTCCTCAGGACTGTGGCATTGTGGGTCTGGCTGCCTTTGATCCTTGGCCCTTAGATTTACTGCCACATGGTATGATGGTTTGGATCTATATGTACCCAAGAAAATCATGTTCTTAAAGCTAGTCCATTACTGTGGGTGTAAACCTATTATAAGTAGGGCCTTTTGATGTGGTTATTTCAGTTATGCATGGCCCAGGGTAGGTCTTAATCCTCTTACTGGAATCCTTTATAAATGGAATGAATATGGAGAGAGAGAGGAAAAAAGCCACATAAGCAAGTAGCTGAAAACAATGAAACCCTGAAGAGAAGGGAGAGATCGGATCTCACCTTGTGCTTTGCCATGTGACAGTGGAGTTCCAGATCTCCAGCATCTGGTTTTCAGGAAGAAAGCCTTGATGTGGACATTTTCAGGGTCTCAAACTGTAAGCTTGTAAGCTAAAAAATCCCCATTACTAAAGCCACCCATCTCATGGTGTCTACTTTCAGCACCCTAGCAAACTAAAACACATGGCAATGCAGATGGCAACCTCTCCTCGCATCTTTCTCCATTTGACTTTCTCTGCCTATAAAGGACCCCCGTAATTCAGATTAAAGTCCAATTTGATTTATTGGGGCCACACACCTTTACTGGAGTAACATCTTAAAGAGATATTTCCAATGGGTCCACACCTACCATAATTAAGGCCAAAACCAAGAACATGTACAAACAGGTAGATAATTCAATCTAACTTAGTCCCTGAAGGAGATATTACCTCATCCTTCAAGGTTATTCACTACAAACACAACTCTGAGAAATGGCACAGGTGAAGAGTATTCAGGACTATAATTCTTGGAACAGCCAGCAATATGTATAGGAGTGCAGAAATCTCATGGAGGGGGAAATGGATGTGGCTCAACCAGTTGGGCTCCCATGTACCATATAGGAGGTCCAGGGTTCACAGCCAAGGGCCTCCTGGTGAGGGGAAGCTTGCCCACGTGGTGAGCTGGCCCATGCGGGAATGCCAATGCCACCCCGCGCAGGAGTGCCGCCCTGCATGGGAATGCCACCCAGTGCAGGAAAGCCACCCCACGTAGGAGTGCCGGCTGATGTAGACAGAGCACTGGCACAGCAAGATGACACAACAAGAGACGCAGAGGAGAGGTAATAAGAAGACATAGCAGAACAGGGAGTTGAGATGGTGCAAGAGAGTAATCACCTCTCTCCCACTCTGGAAGGTCCCAGGATTGGTTCCTGGAACCGCCAAACGAGAATACAAGCAGACACAGAACACACAGCAAACACAGACAGCAGACAGTGGGGGTGGGTGGAGGGTGAATAAATTTTTAAAAATCCCATGGAGGATTGCTTCTCCTAAAAGCACTTTTTCAAAATTTTAAATATTTTGCTGTTTTTAAGGAGTTCTTAAATATAAAAACTCATTTATCATTTGATGTATAATATTTATTTGCTGTCCATGAAGGATAAGAAACAGTTGTAAATTTGTGAAATAGAACTATCATGAATGTTTTTATCATCTTTATAGAAATATGTCAACATTGCTATTATGTTGGTCTATATATGATAAAAAATCCTTAAAGGAGCTGTAACTATACATATACATTTTTGGGGGATTGAATCATATTCTTTACGAAAGATATGTTAAGGTCCTATAGCAGTTTGATATGGTTATGAATTCCAAAAATAGATAATAGATTATGTTTGTAATCTGGTCTGTACCTGAGCATATTAGGGCTTTGATAGGGCCACATCATTAGGGCGTTGAGTCCCTACCCCTTGGTGGGTGGAAACTCACAGATAAAAGGCATGGCAAAGAACAGAGTGGAATGCTTTTACTGTTGGAATTTTGTTGTCGGAGTTAGATGCCGAAGTCTTAAGCTGGAGTCCCAGGCAGATAGACAAAGCTACTTGCCTGATAGTCTATAGCTGACCTTGTGGAGAAAACAGAGGAGCTGAGCCCAGAGGAACCCAGGAAACCTGAACCCTCGCAGATATTGGCAGCCATCTTTCTCCAACACATGAAAATAGATTTTGGTGAGGAAAGTAACTTATGCTTCAAGTCCTGGTATCTGTAAGCTCCTAGCCCAAATAAATACCCTTTATAAAAACCAACCAATTTCTGGTATTTTACATCAGCACCCCTTTGGCTGACTAATACAGGTCCCAACCCCTGGTCTTGTGGGAGTGAACCTATTTGTAAATAGGGCTTTTGAAGAACTTAAGGTATTCCCATACTGAATGAGGGTGGGGCTAAATCCAATATGATTTATAGGCAGAGGATATTGGACAAAGAGAAAAGCCATAGGGAGAAGCCAGGAGCTGAAAGTCAGTGGAATCCAGAAGAGAAAGGAGACGATCCTGCTGTGTGCATTGCAATGTAACAGAACATACAAACAACCCCAAAGATTCCTGGCCAGCTAGAAGATACCAACTCTGGGAGGAAGGAAGCTTCATAGCCTCTAAAAATGTGAGCCAATTAATTCCTGTTAAGTCAATGCATTGTATGGTATTTGTTTTGACGTGTGGGAAACTAATACAATATTTCAGTTTTTAGATCTAAATATCAACACACTGAAGGCCACTGAAATGTACTTCATTTGCGTGTATGTACTAACTTCGTTGTTATCTATATTATACTCCCTATTCAAATGGCATAGGGATGGGTTTAGTTTTGAGGTAGCCACCAGGCATTACAAAATCATGATCAAATACCTTTACTGAGGTATTTCTTTAACTTTGAGATTCTTGTGCTCAGCTGCAGAAAGATTCTATTCCATAGGTACTATTTCTTCCCAGGATGCAGATTAAAAGCAACACTAACCTAGAAGTTAGCTGAAATTTTCTCTTTTTTAATCCTTTGAATTAAGGAATTAACCCTAGGAGAAAAGTTACCTAATAAAAGTATAGCTATATGTTTTAGAAGTGGTTGTACATTTCTAAAAAACAACAAAGAGTTCACAAACTAGCAATCACTTGCACCGTGTCCCAATTTCTGAGGACTCTCCATTATCATCAGTTTTAGATGTACTCTGGTCAATTAGAGAGGAGCATGAACATAGTCAATACTTATACAAGTGCCACAGAAAAAGTAGTTGGATTAGAAGTGTCTTCATGGCCATAAAGGTACATATTGTCCAACTTTGTAACTGGTTGTTTAATAGGTAGAAATTTCCAGAGTTTTATATGAATAGACACTTAACTAGTGTTTTGTTTTTCATCAACATACATTTCCACCCAATATTTTCTCTTAATCATACATTTAATTCATCGGTATTCTTTAGTCTTCTTTCTTGAGGTCCCTCAAGACATAACTTTGTCCTTAACTGGCAAAAACAAGACCTTCGAAAATTTAAAAATACCCACTTTAAAGATCATAAAGCAAGATACTTTTGGCTATTCCTCTAAAGATCTCATACTGCTTTGTGCTTTCTACAAGACATAGCATGTCAGAACAAAATAGTTGTCTTTTGTACTTGTTTGCCTTGTTATATCAACTTCAAATGATGACGTGCTTCTGAGTATGCTGTTGCTTTTTTCCTTTCAGGGCTTGCTCTAATTTCTTTATAGTATTAGTTGCATCAAATAAATATTCACTTATATGTTTGACACCTTAATTTGCTAAGACAAAGTATCTAAAAATCACTTTAAAACTGAATTTGAATGCTCTTTGCTTTTGAATGATAAAAATGCAGTTCACTTGGACTTTCTTCAGGTTCTTGCTTTTATTTAACACCTGTATTCTAGAGTAGGAGAAGAGGTCATGTGATCATTTGGTTATTGTGAATGACAAAGTTTAGACTGTCAGGGAAAATACATTTTAACTTTTGAGAGATTTTAATTTAAAACTTTGATGGTTACATTTGTAAGATGACATCTCTTGTATTAGGGTAATACCAGCTGATATAACAAAATAAAGCACCACATATTATAGTGGCTTAACCCAATAAAAGTTTATTTTCACTTACATAACAGTTCAGTGCAGAGATTTCTGTTGAATTACTACTGCCCAAGGCTGGACCATTTTCAATACATATTTGTCAATATATCTTGGTGGTTGTCTGCAGCCAAATGAGCAGTGGGGGTGAAAAATAGGAGATTGTTTGTCAGAAGTTCCTATGAGCTAAACCTGGAAGTGGCATATATCATTTTTGCCCATATTCTCTTGGCTTAAATTTATTTCATTGTCACACCCAACTTCAAGGGAAATATGTTGAAGCTGTGTGCTTAGAAGTGGGATTGGGAAACACATAGCAGTCTTTGCCATAGGAAACTTGAGATTTTGTTTTAGTAGACAGAAATTCTGATTTGATGTCAGTCTGATTTAAGGTAAAAATCTAGCACTGCCATTTGTGGGTTGTGTAATACTGGGCAAATTATCAATCTTCTGTTTGCTATAATATATTAAACTATAGAATAAGAGGATAACACCTACCTCACAGGATTATTACAAAGATTAAATGATATAATGTGTTTAAAGTACATAGTACAATTCAGAACAAATTTTAAACATTTTAAAAATGATTGCTTTTATTATTATTGTGAAATAATATTTTAATCTATGATAACCCGTAATATGACAATTTGAGTTTAGTTCAACTCTAAAGCATTAGTTTTAAAGTGGAATTATTTTATGTATGATAAGTCATAGTTGTCCAGGATATTGTACATTTTAGTAGCTGGCTATAGCAAAGTAAGAAATAAATATTTAATTAGTAGACTTAAATATTGAGGTAGATAGGACATAAAATTAACATCTATTTCTCACACCCTCACTGCCAGCAACAGATAATTTTGAAGGTTTTAACTGAAAGACTTTGCTGTATTGTCGAATTTGTAAGTTTTTAGAATAGTTAAAACAGTATAAAAATTATGTGTGTATGTTTATGAGATAGGCTCCCTATCAATTCTCTAATGTCTACCTTATGGTAATGTACATATGTGCCTCCCTTGGAATTTTAATAGTTCTTTATCTTGATTATTCAAATTTTAAAAAATCTAATATAATTACAGTTATACATTCATAAGGAAAAATATTCCTGCATACTTTAATGTCAGAGGACCAGATAATGTAAATAATCCATGAGAATCTACTTTTAGAAAAGTGCAGCTTTTCATTAATTACTAGAAATAGCATGATTTACATGCTACTTTTCTTTGTATGTAAAAAAATCTAGAAAGCCATATTAAAGTATTAAAGAATACAATTTCTGTGCTTTTAATAGCTGAATAAAATGCAGATTTCTGTTTATCTTTCAGAGACCCCTCCTCCTTGGCCACATATAATTTTAGACCATGAATTAATAATTATAGCGTTTAAAAGCTTTCTGCTTCATATTAATTCACAAATGATTTCTTAAGGAGTTTCTCATTGCATTTAAACATGATAACATCTTATCTCACTGTATTTAAAGTACACAAACATTGTCAGACTCTCTGAAGAATAAAACGAGACTGAGCTCAATCTGGTGGTTGTGCTTGACAGTGAATGATAGGGGTTAAGGAGAATGATTCTTTCATCTTTAGATGGAGGAAATATTTCAAGATAGTCATGATTTCCAGAACAATACTTATTAGAAACACTGCTATCTAAGTCCAAAATCTTGGAAATATCTTATTTTCTGTGATTGTCAAAGAAGTATGTGGTTGGGGAGATTTCCTCACTTTTATTGCTGTTCTGTTTTTCCCTGGATTTGCTAGACAGTTATTGAGCTAACATTTGACATATCCAAGTTTCTTTAGTAATTTCTACCTAATCAGTTGGTGAGTATTTACATGGATGGGGTTTGACCTTGCCTGGAGCCTCATCAGTCCACATTAAAAGTTAGTTATGTTTTTCACAAGACTACTTCATGCTAGCAGATAAACCGCCCACCCACAGATGTCAGGATTAAAACCAACATAGAGGACGTTTGGAGTACTACTCTTTTAATGCTAGGATTGGATTTGATAGGAAAAGGACAGTGTATTCATTTATGCTGCATTTGTCTATTTTGTGTCATTACTTGTGTGACTGTGTGTCTGCCTCTCTAATTGAAGATGCTGCTACTGATATTATGTGCTGTGCATACAAGTGTATCTGCAAAGACAGGTGGCATGCATGCCAGTGTGTCTACATGCAGCAAAAAATCAGCTGGCCCTTGATAATGTCTATTGATGTTTGTTTCAGTATCTGTTGATATTTATTAATTTTCCCCCTTCGTATGGAGTTATTCTTTTATGAATGAAAGAGTTAGGATATTTCCTTAGTATATGCCAAATGTATTCCAAGGATTTTCTGAACAGTTTCTAAGGCTGGCAGGTCACTTTTTTACTCTTTCTTCGTTTATTTCTGTTGCCAGTGGGAGTAAATATAAAGCACCTCATGAACAATTAGGGAGCACTTATCTCTGTGGATGGATTAAATATTTTGTGAACTTTTTCTAACTTTTATGTATGTGTTATTTCTTAGAGAGCAAATGCTTTGTATAGCAAGGGCAGACATATACACCTTCTAAAGATGTCTGTGTTGCATGACAAAAGTTATTTCCCCTTTCCCCACATCAACCCTGAATGCATTTCCTTATTGTTCCTTAGAAAAAAATGGGTGAATCAACAAAATAAAAAATAATAATTAATTAAATGCTAGGACTACTTTTGTAATAGCCCTATAGTAGTCACTTATATGTTAATACATTACAATGGCTAATTTAATAGACAGATGGCAGTTCATATTACAGCATATGAACGGGACATTTCCCTGGGCCAAATGATTGTCTACCCAGTTTTCAATTAGAGAAGACTGCCAATTATCTTGAGTGATTTTTGTTTTAATTATTAGATGATTAGGACAGCTAGGTAACCAGCACGTAAGAAGAACTCAACTGTGTGTGTATATCCTTATTATGCAAATCCATAAAATAAAGTCCATGCAAAGACTTTGCATTGAATTGGTACATAATTAACCTGAGGCAGTCCCTCTTATTTTATTCATTTGATCAGTAAAAAGTGAATTTAAAAGTGCTAAAAAGGTGGTTTGGGGGATAGAAATTATTGTTTCTGTAAAAAAAACTATTGGGAGGAAAGGGATTTATATGTTGACAATCAGAGTTCAAGATATTTTGTATTTAACACGTTTTAATATGATATTGTCTCATTATGAGAAGATACTTACCTGGTGACTTTTTGTATCTGAAATATGGCCAAGATTTGATGCAGAAGATTGTGTGAATAAATCCCTAATTTTCAAGTCTAAAGCCCTGTTCAAAGATCTCTCTAAATAGCTGTGTGGATTGTGATACTTGACCTCTTTGAACTTCAAGTTTCTCATTATTACAATGAAGATATTCTTTACTTTTCCTTCTGCCTTCTTTGATATATAATACAGTGGTTAATTGTGTGGGCTCTTGGGTCAAAACATTTGGGTTTAAATCTTACATTTACTGCTTATTAGCTGTGTTGCTGTGGGCAGGTCTGTTACTTCTCAGGGAGTCAATTTCCTTATTTGTAAAATGTGAATAATATCACCTACTTTGGATGATTTTTGTGAGGTTGAAATATATGAGAGTGTCTTTAGAATGATGCCTGGCATATAGAAAATGCGTAATAAACATAACCATTTGTTAACCTGCTACATCTAATTTTCTGACCACTTTTACCCCTTTGTCAAATCTCTAAATGAACATATTCACCTCATTCAACACTAGTACTCTATTTTCTTTTTATACTTTCTGCCTGGATGAGCACAATATTTATATGGCTTGTATTATTATTTGTTTTGGCTATATCTTCAGTATTTTTACTCAAGCTCCTTCTCTACCTCTCCAGTTATCCTCTGAATGTCTCCAATTAAATTCTCACATCACATTAATTTCAACAGCTAAACCAAACCTGTTATCTCTCTACTTTCCCAAACTTCTGTTTTTGTCAGTACAAAAGAAACCACCATTTTAACTTTCTGTCACACATGAATGATTATAGTTACATTTGATTCTACATGATTATACCCCTTTTTCTTTTAGTCATTTACTGAAAATTTTCTATATAAATATATTCATTTCCATTTAGGCTATCATTTCTATCTATACTCCCACAGGTGCACAGTTATGCTACTGCAATAGCTCTTGCTGACCACGTGTTCTCATTTCTCCAAATACCTCTTAACATCAGCAAACTCAGGATTCCCCTAATTTTAAAACATTTCGTTGATTGTTACATCAAGTATAACCTATATAACCTACTCTGTCTTGGTTTCAGGGCCTTCAGTAATTTTGTATCACCTCAGTGAATCCTTCATTGTTTTCTTCTACTTGTCTCTTTAAACTCCTAAGACATTTAATATGAAAAGGACTAATTTAAATATTTTCAAATTTAATATTATTTCATGTATGTTAGTACCTCCCGTCCCCAGTTATATTGTAGACTTTTCAGGGATGGGAAAGACTTTATAGGAATCTTCCATGGTGTTTAACAGAGCTTCAGCACTTTTGTTTTAATATGATCCTAACTAATTGAGGAGATGAAATTTTAAATATTATTAATTTCATATAGGCCAGTGGTTCTCAACCATACTGGTAATTGGAATTAAATGTAGAATTTTAAATAAATTCCTGCTGCCCGATCCTGCTCCCAGAAATTCGAATATATTAAATTACTCATATCCACTTGGCTATAACTTCCATGATAGGGCCAAGGAGTGTATTTTTATAAGGACCTAGGTGAATCTGAGGCTCAGCCAGGTTAAGGACTTACAATGTTTTTCTTATGACCTATCACTTTAAATTAAGATCTCTTACATTAAACCAAATGCCATGTTTGTGGGTGGGGATGGATGGGATTTGAAAATGTTA
The DNA here is from genome assembly GCF_030445035.2 of Dasypus novemcinctus. Taxonomy (NCBI): domain Eukaryota; kingdom Metazoa; phylum Chordata; class Mammalia; order Cingulata; family Dasypodidae; genus Dasypus; species Dasypus novemcinctus. Next base: position 32,013,981 of record NC_080679.1, read on the forward strand.
TGAAACATGTTTTATTTCTTACAGAATTCTCAAATATCTTTATGGATTTCCAGGAAATCTAAATATTAATATGTTTCCATAAAAATAATGGCCTCACTATGCTTTGGATGGCTCCAGGAATATAATTAATCTTAACTGCTTGGACTAAAGGCATTAATCATGAAATTCTTGGCCTTATAATGGAAAGTATGTATATTTTTAGTGAAAATAATGTTATAGAAGTGGACTGAAAATACTTGAACTGCTTATACAAGAGAATTATATCCAGATTCTTTGGAGAATAATTTACAAATTGAAAGGAATTTCCTTTTCTTTATTCTGCATTGGCTATTGTGTGTTCTAATAGATTTTAGGATTTAAATAGCTTAAATATAACAGCAAATTAGTTAAGTTGGGAAATGTAAGTAAATCTCCAACCATAAAGAAGCAAGAAAAGTAATCCCCTGTCTTTGGTTAGTAAAGCTGTAGCTCTTTTGATCCTTAGACACCTTCATTTGAAAGATTGGAAATTCAAAAATGGTGTATGTAGGGTGTGTGAGCGTGTGTTGTAAAATCTTTATACTCATAAAAAATCATAGTGCATTCACACACACACACACATGCACCTGTGTACACACAATTATTAAGTCATTTGTTTCCCTGTTGGAGCCAGAGTGGTAATGTAAATAATGATTGACTCGGTGTAATATATTAGGTAGGAAGTAGGGAATGTTAGTGACTGGAAAATACGTGTCCTATCTAAAGGGGGTGAATTGACACAATTCCAGTTAACTGTTGCAGATTTATTTAGTTTTTTAAATGCATTTTTAAAATAAATGTTATATGAGTATACCCAACTTTAAATTGTCAGAAGTATTTTAATTTTTATTCGCATATGTCATAATTAGTCCCTATACCAATTTCCTGAGAAATTCTAAGTGACCCATCTGATGCACAATCCTTTACCAGCCACAGGAATAGATGCTGCACTACCCTTTATGCTAGCAGATAGCCAGGTTTCTTCTCCTGGGAGATCAGATCATTTGATGACCAAAGGAATAATCCAATGGTATACAGATTCCTCAGCCACCTTGAAAAATAGATATCTCCACGCTCTCTCTTGCCTAGGCTTGTAAACTTTTTCCTCCCTTTGGACTCCAAATTAAAGGCAATTTTTAGAAAGTTCTCTTTCCTTTGGACTTCATGTGTAAGAACGGCCTGGATGTGGGAAAGGTAGCTCACAGGTATCTCAGTTTGGTTGTTTGAGGTGGTTGAGATGATTTTAGTTTTATGTTGAACAATGTTCTCTGGGAGAGTTGTTGATTTGATGCCATACTGTGGAATATTGTAGAAAAACTCATGACTCATTTAGCTTTTTTTAAGAGACTCACTTTATTTATTTTTTATTTATTTCTCTCCCCTTCCCCACCCCCCTGTTGTCTGCTCTCTGTGTCCATTCGCTGTGTGTTCTTCTGTGTCTGCTTATATTCTTGTCAGTAGCACCAGGAAGCTGTGTCTCTTGTTGCATCATCTTGCTGTGTCAACTCTCCATGTGTGCAGTGCCACCTTTGGCAGGCTGCACTTTTTTCACACTGGGCAACTCTCCTTATGGGGCGCACTCCTGTACGTGGGGCTTCCCTATGTGGAGTACACCCATGCATGGCACAGCACTCCTTGTGCGCATCAGCACTGCCTCTGGGCCAGCTCATCACACAGGTCAGGAGGCCTGGGGTTTGAACACTGGACCTCCCAGGTGGTAGGTGGACTCTCTATCCATTGAGCCAAATCCGCTTCCCAGGACATGTCTCTCCCAGAAACATGCATACAGTTTGTAAATATAATTGCTTTTATACTGACCTGGATCCAAGGAGAGGCCATATTGTACATGCTCTTTCTGGTCTACAGAACTATTCTACATAATGTAATAATTTATTAGTTGAATTTAGTCACTGGTTTCCAACTTTCAATTTGCTAAATGATGTCCTTACCTTTTTGTAAAAATCTGTTAATGTCAAGAAGATCTTTTTCTTTCCTCAAAGATCTTGTAGCCATTCTTCTTTTCTTAACTGATAATTTCAGAAAATTGTGAATGGTTGGGTAATATTTTCTTTGAGAAATGGAGTCACTGGGACTTAGGGCTTGTATATACAGAACAGCAGATTGAACCTAGTGGTGGGACTTTTCTAGACACATATCCAGATGCTTATTTCATTTTCAAAGTTATTTGATCAAAATGTTTTACATTTGAGTACATCAGTAATATTTACATATTTATGTTGGCACACTAGAATATTCATATCTGCCTTGTCTTGAGCAGTTCATAACTAAGTTAGTGAATAGACAAATATTTATGTTCAAGTTTAGGAATTCTAAGTTTGGATTGAATTTCCTTTTGATAAAGAACAGTAAAAAACATAATAATACTAACATTACCTCTTAGTATTTAAGAGGTAATATTAAAACAGATGTCTCTACATATAATTTTTTAAAATAATTTTCTACTATATGTGTTCTTGTTCTTAAAGGCTAATTATAAAATTATGAAATGATAGTTATTTTCTTCCAGTATATTGAAGATAATTGTCCATGATCTTCTGGTTTCAATTAATGCCTTTTTAAAAAGATATATTTTCACTTATTTTTGAAAGACATGTAGATCATACAAAATGTTACATTAAAAAATATAGGAGGGGAAAACGGACTTTGGCCCAGTGGTTAGAGCCTCTGTCTACCACATGGGAGGCCCGCGGTTCAAGCCCCGGGCCTCCTTGACCCGTGTGGAGCTGGCCCATGCCCAGTGCTGATGCGTGCAAGGAGTGCCGTGCCACACAGGGGTGTCCCCCGTGTAGGGGATCCCCACGCGCAAGGAGTGCACCCATAAGGAGAGCCGCCCAGCGCGAAGGAGGGAGCAGCCTGCCGAGAAATGGCGCCACCCATACTTCCCGTGCCGCTGACGACAACAGAAGCGGACAAAGAAACAAGATGCAGCAAAAAGACACAGAAAACAGACAACCGGGGGAGGGGAGGGGAATTAAATAAATAAAAATAAATGTTTAAAAAATATATATATAGGAGGTTCCCATATGCACCACTCCCCACACCCCCCACTTTTCCTACATCAACAAACTTCTTTCCTTTGTATGGTACATTTTTGCTATTGATGAATACATTTTGGAGCAGTGCTACACAGTTATAATTATTTTTATAGAGCAAAACGAAGTATTAACTATGACCTGAACAGAGTGGCAGTATATTATATATGGCTTAGGCAAGATTAATAGAAGAGTATTAGTGGATTGTTTAGATTATATTGTTTTTTATTTAAATAATAATGTTAGCACACAAATTAACTCTTTTGAGAATTTATTGCAATAGGTGAATTGTTTAAAGATTGAGGAAATAAAACATCTATAACAAATACTCATTTACCATCATTTTAAAAGAATATATCATCAGGGTTATAAGAAGACAAAATTTTATGCGTGTGTTAGGAAAGTTTAAGAAAAAGAATAATTATGAACTATAGTTCATTAAGATTTCTGGTTGGTGGATATCTTTGTTCTGTGAAGGTCTGCTTTTCTTAAGTTTTGACCATTAACAAAGATAATATTTGTGAATAAGATAAAGACCCAAGAATGACTCAAATTGATCAATTGTGTGTGAGTGTAAAATATGATCTATATGATGTATGTATATTATGGCCAAGTAAATCAATGACCAAATACTTTTTGTCTTTCCCATTTTCAGATTTATCCTTTATTTCTAGTTAACTGTTTTACATACTTTACATCCTAAAAATTTTTAAATGAAATAACAAGTCCATCAATTTTGTGCATAAGTACTTAACATTCTTCATATCCCTATAATGGGCATCAGGATTTCATGCTTTCAAGACACCTGCATTTATAGAAACATCAGTTATTTAACTACCATCATTTATTTTATATGTAATTTTAATTAGCTTATAAATATTTCTTTAAGGCAATCTCTGAAAATTTAATGACTTTAACTGCTATTCAGTAACTACTATTTAATTAAAATACAAAGATTTCACTAAGACGTTCTTTGAAAATTTGATAAGTATTGTGTCATACTATATCAAGAAATACAAAATAAAGGGAAATAACATTTTACATAGTTGTAAAAATCATAAATCTTTGGTTGTTTTTAGAATAGGATTAGATAAATAAGATACATAGAAATCTGTGTAAATTAATAATCACAATAAATAGTTATACATATTATACCATTACCATGACAAACCATTTGCTTAATAAGGACAAATGAAATTCTAACTGCTCAATTATGTACATGTATGACACTCATCTATGTAATTTAAGGGATCTTTATTTTGTAGGAAAGATAATATATTCTGAAGCTGATTTTCCCTGAAGGAGGTAATTATGTGCCAGTGCCAATTTTAAGCATCAATAGGACTCTCACATATGCAGGTGAGGTATAGCACATGCGTCATCAGGTTAATTTCTAACATAGTTAAGTATATATTAACTGAAAAAGTTTATATGCAGCATGAAAACAGATACATTTGTGAATAGCATCTAGTAGACCAGATGGTTAGAGACAAATACTATGTTCCTTTAATTAGCTGCTGGTAGAGTTGAAAAATGTCCCCTTAATAGCCTAATTAAATAGTAAGTTTACAATTTAAGGCAATTTCTTTTTTCCCTGAAGGAAGAATGGGTGCTAAAACATAGCAAGCTTAAACTACTCTGACACAAGTAAGTGATTCCCACTCATGGAACTTGCTTATAAACTCTTGAGTCATGCATCACAGAGAATGGGCACATGGATGAGAAAGGAATTTTCTTTACAATTCTTACATAAACACAGTACTATTTATTATTCTTTCACCAGGGTTTTGTTGAGCAAAAAAATAGGCTTGACAAATGAGCTACTGTTAAATAAGTATCAGAACAAGTAACAGAGCAAAGTAAGATAATCTTTTACTGTGAGCTTTGAATCTCCTTCATTGAAGGTAGTTGAGGTCGTCTGAATTGCATAATCTCCCAGAGTCCTTTCTATTCTAATTTTCAATGTAAGTTTCAGAAGTCTGAAACTGGATTTTTGCAAGGTTTTTTTTTGAGTTGAAGGTTTTGTTTCTTGGAAGCTGATAAATAAAAATCTTTCTATCATGTCATATCTGTATTAACTGCATTGTAAAGTTAACCAATAGCTGGGCATTTTCTAGGGATTAATGACTAACAGGGAGGAGTATATGTCTCAAGGTACAGCCAAGGTACATTAAAATCTGCTGACCATTAATTCCTAGAAAAATGCCCACCTTTGAAATCATTATTGCTATTATGACCTGAAATGGGAAATAAAGATGGCATATGGATTTTTTAAAAGAGTGGTGTAATTTTAGTTGATATACAAGGCAATCATTGAGAACTTAATTTTTATGCGTTAGCCAATCACATTACTGCTTTCATCTCTCATGGTTCCATTTGAGTTATAATTAAGCAGTAATGTTGTAGATGTGGGCATTTCCTGGGGATTAATGAATGGCCAGGTGGAGTTAATTGCCTAAAGAATAGTCTCAGGTCATTAACCTCAGTTGGTCACTAACCTCTAGGAATTTCTTTTAACTGAGGTCATTTATTTTTTTTGTGGTAAGAAACAAAAGGTACTCAGTTATTTTAATATTAGTCTTAGGAAATTTTTTCTTCTTGAAACATATTCATAATGGGAGGGATCTGTGGAATTTTCTGTGTGTCCATTTCAGTTACCTGTTTTTTAATATAGGCACTCAATAGATGAAGAACATATCTATTATACTTAGAATAGAGCTTAGTTGAAGAGGAGGACATGTTAAAAATATGTCAGTACTTGAAATCATTGGTTTGCTTGGGTTTGGAGATATGTATATATATTTTATATATATATATATATATAGTTGTTTTTGAGTCTTTTTTATTGTTTTGGATTTTCTGGAAGTCTTGGATATGTTTGTCTTTATAGTAAAAAAATAATAAGAACATTATCTCCAAATAATCTAATAGTTTTATACTTGTCAATTTCTTTGCACTAAATGTTAATAATAAACAAAATTTGAATATGTTTTATAAGATACCTTTATTAGTGAAAGGCTTATAGAAAATGGGGTCTATTAGATTTTTTCTGTGTGTGTTTCCATAGAGACTTTTACAAAAGCAACTTCCAATGAAGAATTGAAGCCATTTTAAATACAGAACGTATTTCCTTTGTTGATTTCAAGAAACATGATTCAAATAAGCAGAATGTATTTAACATTATACATTTGTTAAAACCTGTTAACATCAGAAATTAAAATAGAAACTTTGAATGTAATATTAAAAAAATAAATAAAGACAAAAAAAAAGCCATATATGCATTCCTGGGTTATTGACTGTACAATTTGATGTATGACTTGGACAATAAGCTGTAAGAGACAAGGACCAAAAAGAAGAAGTGACAATACTGTTAATAATGATGTTATAATGGATAAAAGAATTGATTTTATGGGTGAAGAAAAATAAAAAAGGAATGAAGATAACCGTGAAAAAAAAAAATAGAAAAGACTTAAAAATGACAGAACTTTCAATAATTTTAATTGGAACTAGCTTTTTCTGTAGTATTTATTCTAATAAACAACTATTCTATGGAAAAAATATCTAGTCACCACTACTTTATATGATAACAACTCGTTTTCTTATATATACTCTGTGTTACACAATTTCTAAAATGTTTTTATATACATTGGCTCCTTTGGCCCACAAATTAAGTTATTCCGTTTTTGTAAAATGGTTACTCAAACCTGAGAAATAAAATGACTTATTCAAAGTCCTAAAAGTAATATGTCTAGAAATAAGCATGAAGCATATGTTTTCATTCTTCATATCTGTCACCTATGCTCTATCCCTGAGTTTTACAGATGAAACTTTATAAAGGTAATCATGTGGTCATTTGAGGATATGTTACTAAGATTAGAATACTTTGCTTATTTTGATCATGGTTTAGTATTTTTGGAGAGAAATATGCTATACTGTTTTCAGTTACATTTACATTAACGGCACTTATAAAGTCAGTCCTAATATTAAAATTAAGGAGCTAGTTTCTTTCTGGTAAGGCAATGATATTGGAATGTATGGAATTAAATGTTGAGATATCTACTTCAATTCTTATGGATTTTAAATTATGGTTATAATTTTTCAAAAATTCCTATAAAATTATCTTTTTATTTTTATCAACCACTGTGTTGTGGTTTATTCTGGTCTGTTTCCTTGAAAATTCATTATTTTAAAATCCAATATTTTGCTTTTGTTTAGATATTCACATTTCAGTGAAGATATAGGTAATCTTATTTAGGTACTCTGCTTTCACCATCTTATCCAATTTCTTCTTCCACCTTAATAAATTGTATTCTTTTTTTCAGTTTCATATTTGTTTTTATAAGATCTATTTTTTACTGTACAAAATTTACATTATCTTTGCTATCTGCTACTGAATCTGTATTATACATTTATTTTGTCTCTGTTTATAAGGGCATGCCAAAATTGGTAGATTATTTTTATTATGATACTACAAGAATCTGCTTGAAAATGTCTCTATGCAATGTTTGTATACAGCAAAGAATATTTGTTCTTATGACAGTGAGAGTATTCAGGAACACTATGAAATTTATACAATCCAAATTTTATGTGTCTTTGAAACATTAATAATTTTGAACGCTCATGTTGTTAGTCTGACAAAAGAAATAAAGCGTTGCATCTAAGTTTGTAAATTAGAAGAAATGATAGAAACTGAGGGATAAGCATGGCCCAAAATAATAGCAGTTTCTATATAGTTAGAATAAAAATAACTTTCTAGATTATAATTTCAAATGAAGAAAATTCTAGATGGTGAATGAACAAAAGTCATCAATCTACTGTTCTGTATACTCTTTGAGAACCTTAAAAATTCCACTGAAATTAACTCCCAACGCAGTCTTATTCCTAGCATGATGTTTTCCAAAGTTAACTAGTTTAAAGAAATAAACTAAATCTTTAATCTCTGTGGAATGAGTTCCTCTCCCTTCGTGATGCCTGTACCAAAGAGAAAAATGCAAATTCAGCAACATATTGTTTTACCTGTCAGAATAAGAACCTATTACCTTCAAGATTGTGGGATCTTGAGTTATGAAGTCCAGTGGTGTTCCTAATTATAATTTTGCAAAGTTAAATGTTAAGAAAATAAAATGTATGTAGGAATTAAAAAGAATTCTTATTATTGGTATTTTAAATTTTTATATGTAATAGTTGCTCTATTCATATAGAACAAGTTCTGAAAATACTTGGAAACAAACTGATTTGCAAATCTCACGTTTTAGGGCCAAAACAAGGTATGCATTTGCATCCATTTTTTGCTTATGATCTCTCAATCTGTCTGATTTAATTATGGAGCCAGCATTAATTAGATGCTCTAATACCTTCCAACATTGCTTTTTAAACTTTTCTTACTTTTGAAAGGAGGAAGGGAGTATAGCAGGGCTGTAAGAAAAGATATCAGAGGAGAACAGATCTAGACGGATCGTAGGACAAGAAGAAATTGTGTCAATTTCAAAACAAGAAATATGTATTTCTGAAAGTACCTAGGATTTCTAATATTTTAAAAATTTGTTATAGAGGCTTATTTAGTTTGTTGGAGGCCTTAAAAGTAATTACTGAAGACTAAAACATATATTTTTTACTGTTTCTTTACATAAAATATGTGAAGGACCATTTCAAGCCCAAGGTGAATTCTAGAAGGAAAAATATTACATGGAAATCCTCTTGAACTTCACTATATTTCCAGGATTTTATGGTATGCTTTATGTTTTATAACACTATCGAATGTGCAAATAAGATTTTCTTATAGAAAATTATTTTGTGTGCAATACAGATTTTTTAGAGTGTCCTCATTTATTTTAGAATTCATTTTGAATTTGCTTCGAAACTATCTTCCAAAATTGCCAATAAATAGAGAGCACCTTGTCTAGTCAAAAAAATATTTATACTAATAAGAAACAGAGATGTGAAATTTCAGATGTAATTTTCTAGATGGAATAGGAGGCGGAAAGAACTAGAAAATGAAACCATGAGAACATCAAAGTGAAACCAATTAAGAGGAATGAAAAACAGCAGGAAGGAGAGATACTTGCGATGCCGTTAAGCAGAGATTTGATGTGTTTATTGTTATATATTGGATGGTTCATTGTTGCCAGGCACTGTGCCAGGAGTTGGAGGTATAGCTGTAAATAAGGTATAGACTTGAATTATTATGGTAACATAAATGTGTATGTGAAATTGAGATAAAACAAAGAGAACAATTATGTTATATCCTTCAGCTGGGCGACAGGTAAGAGATAGCACCATAAAGATGCTTCTGAAAGATATTTAAGAGTTAGAGGTCTAATTAGGCAAAATCATTTGGGTTGTGGGGAAGAGATGGGACTTGAAACAGCATAATGTGTTCAGGAAATGATAAGTATTGTTCAGCACTGTCAGAACAAGATATTCTTACAAACTTTGGATAATATTGGATAATACAAATATTGGATAAATAATGAGGGAAATGATGGAAGAAGAAACTGGAAGGTAAGCCAGAAGGCCTTTGTTATCATGGAAAAGAGCATGAATTTTTATGCAATGGGGAGACTTGGTTTTAAGTTGATGAGGAAGTTGTACATTGTAAAGGAATTTTCTTAATTCTATTATAATTAGCTAACCTTGGGAAGATGAATTTGAGAAATAACAGCATGTAAGAACTATGTAGGACTCTTAGTCTGTGGAAGAATATGACTTTTCCTCCATATTGAGAAAGGCAATCCTGATTTTTGAAGTTCATATATTTGTAAATATACAATAAATTTAGAGTTAATATTTGTTAATCATCATGATCTGACAAGATATTTTAATTTCTGATATTGATAAATCTTTCCTAAGTAGGATAAAGTAAATGTGCCAAAGAAAGATGGAGACTCTCTAGCCAATTTCCAATTTAATATGCTGAGGAAGAGTTTCCATTAGACTCTTTTAAAAATACATGTGTTTAAAAATACTTATATTACATAAATGTTACATAGAAAATATAGAGATTCCCATATGCCCTGCTCCCCATACCTCCCATATTTCCCCACATAAACAACATCCTTCGTTAGTGTGGTACATTCATTGCAATTGATAAATGAATTTTTGGGGCATTGTCACTGAGCCTGGATTATAGTTTACATTGTAATTTACACTCTCTTCCATACAATTCTGTATGTTATGGGAAGATATATAATGGTTATATCTGTTGTTGCAGTGTTATTCAGTCCGATTCCCAAGTCCCAAAAATACCCTTGTATTACATCTGTCTTTCCCTCTACTTGCCCTCAGAGCCTCCAGTGGCCACTGCCTCCACACCAATGTTGTAATTTCTTTCATTGCTAGAATCAAAATAAGTCTATAGTAGAATACCAGTAAGTCCATTCTAGTTCATTGCTCATTCCCCAATCCTGAGGATTCTGGGATGGTGATATCCATTCTACCTCTAATTGACAGGGGGCTTCAATCCCATATAGCCGATTGATGGGACTCTCTTGCTTGCAGTTATATGTTCTCTTGTTTCCTTGGTTTGGTGGTTGGCCATCCTCAGCTCCTTGTTAGTTGTCCTGGGTGAGTCCAATAAACTGGAGAGTAGGTGTTGGAACTCCACTGAGGCTTGGGGCTCAGCTGGCACATGGGCAGCCCTAAGATTTAAGTCTCTTGGACATATACCTACCAATTCCAGCACCAACTATAGATTCAAATACAAGGGACAGGTGAGCCATGTATATGGAAGCCATAACAGTGCAACTCTGTCACTCTCAGGAACACAAACTCCAAAGTAAGGCCCACTGAAAAGGCACCAAACTCTGGAGCTATCGGCCCTGACTATAGGACCTGGTGTTCTAGTAGACTCTTAATCTTGTTTTAGGGCTAGGAGTCTAGGGCAAAGGGCTATAGGGATAGCACTATAAGGAGGCCTAGTCTTGGTCAGTGGGGCTGTTTTGGTGTGCAGTCTTAATTCAACTGCAACTTCTTCCCCTTTGAGGACTAGAAAATAATTGAAAAGTGGGCTTGCAGGAAAAGGCAAACTACATTGAGGTGTTAATATATTCATCACTAGTGCCATCTGCCCTTGGAAAACATTATTGATAATCATGAGTGTCATATCCATGTGTGGGATGTGGAAGGCAGAGGTCATTGATATCAATTCTATCATATTTTATCCATTACTTCCAATACTTATTCCTTTTAACTAAATGACTTTCTTTAGTTTTAGAGAACTTAATATGGTTGTGCTAAATGAGGGTGTGTAATTGACATTTATCAGTTGCCTAGCTTATGAATACAATTCTTTTTTTGGGGAAATATCTTAAGAAAAGTAGATGGCATTATCTGGATATTCATTATGAAAACCAAAGTGGGAATTTATTCCTTCTCTGTGTCCCTGACCTAAGTATGACCAATCAGATTCTTTTGCCCAAGACTTAGAATTTGGGGAGAGTGATAAAAATGGGCAAGTTCAGCAGAGATTTGTTCAAGGTATTTGTGATGAAATTAAGAGTCCCCATTATGACAGTGGGGGGATTATAAACAGAGTATTTCTGTGGTAGGAAATTTCCTGGTTTTTACCTTCTTCAGTTCTGGCTAGAGTCTGGTTCTCCAGACTTACTGTTGATTCTTTGAGTTATGTGGTAACAATAAATTTTTGCCTCCTTAACTTAACCACCAACAGTTTCTGGCCTTTGCAACCCAGATCATGATTGTACAGTTCATTAGGATGATTTGAAGTATACTGTCTGTAAATTTTTTCTGTTAGACCATAAACTATTCCCCATCATGAATGATTTGTGCTTTAGAAAATCACTTGAATAAAATGGATGTGAGAATGTAGGGGCCAGAGCTAGAGGGAGTGAGTCTAATTAGGCAATTGCAATTGTTCAGGTAGGAGAGAATGAGGTTCTGAATTTATGTGACAGTATGTGGCAGTGAGGATTAGCAGGAGATTTAGGTATAAGGAATTCACAGGCTTTAGGGATTATTTCAGAAGTAAGAAACAAGAAAGATTTCATGGGGCTTCCACAGTCATCCTTGGATGACTTTTAAGATATAAGTATGATGAGAGCTCCTAGAGTAAGAAACTGAAAGAAAAGATGAAACAATTGGAAGAGAAATCAAAGCCAAGGATGTATTTTGGAAGTCAAGCGAGGAGAGAGTTTCATGGAAAAAGGGAGTGATTTGAAGTGTCAAATAACACAGAGATGTCAAGAAGAATTAAAATTAGAAATTGACCATAAGATTTAGTAATTTGGAATATTTCATTGAACTGAGACCAGTACCGGTGAAATAGTAAGGTTTGAAGCCACATATCAGAGCATGAATTTAGAAGTGAGTACTTTCAATAAATGAGTACAGGTTGCTTTTCTAATAGGCTTGACTGGAAGGTAAGGAAAGGCACGTGTATTCTTGCAGTGTGACAAATAGCCATTGTTTAGAGATACAAAGTACAGAAAACCTGAGTAAACTAGAAAGTAAATAGAGCAAAGTCATGTTTTGAGGCAAATTATTTCTCTGAATCATAGTTTTCACATGGAAAGATTGGGATAACTACATCACGGGATATCCATAAGGATAAAGATGATGTGCTTGATATTTTAGACAGCACTTTTGTGTACCCCTCTTTTATGCTATTAAAGCACATTGATGTGTTCTATTTATTTCTCCAATTCCTGCTATAAACTCTAATCTCCTTGATGGCATGGAAATTATATTATATTCACAGTTCCATTCCTAGCTCTTAGAATATTGCTCCCACTAGGTTCTCAACATAAATTTGTTGAATAAAAAATGAATATATGAATGCCTAAGCTGGTGGGCATGCAATAAATATTAGATTCTTCTCTGCTAAAATGTTTCAGCTCTGTATAGGTCCCATTTAAAATGTTAGTTTTCCTTTGCCTACTCTCCACGTATTAACTGTTTGCTCTAGGAAGAAAAAAGTTTGCAGACGTTAATTATACATTCTGATAAGGATTTTAAAGTGTTTTCTATGAGATAAAACATAAAAGTTATATTTCATTTATTCTAACCTTAAGGGAAATAGAAATCAAAGAAAAGGTTTGGTATATAGAAATATGACAATATATAATTAGGACATGTTTTATATTACTGAATTATAGCTTTAAACAGAATGTTTAATGCTATTTTAAATCCCTTGCTTCTCTCTTCCCAATCAAAGCAAACAAAATATTTCTGGTACACTACTTTTTTTATCATTGTAGAATTAGAGAATTATAAGACACATCAAGAGATCATCTAAATTAGTACTTGCTTTCAGTCACATGCTGTTTTTTTAAAAAATGCTTAAAAGTATTTTCTCTGCAAATATGAATGATAGTTAAACATTTAAAAGAAAAAATGCAGAAAACCTAAGTAGGGACTTATTCCCTCTCAGTGATATTTTAAATTCTAGTCTTTTAAAAAATAGTTTAATAAAGTATAACCTAAGATGCTAATTGTAAACTCATTCTAATATGGCTTGTTTCCAACTGTAAAATACAATCACAATTGCAAAACCATAAAATTTAAAATGAACATCAGTACTTTAAAGCAATAGTATTATTTTTTAGAAACAAATTCCCACTAACAATGTGATCGTGGTACTGTTTGCCAGTGGCACAGATTCTTTGCAGTTCACCATGTTTATACTTCTGTGAGCCCTAAGGTGTCTTAATTCTTTCACATCTCTTCACCCAAAATTCTAAACAGCTTTCATAATGCATGCTTTCCCCATAATTTAGCTTTCCTTTGGTGCTAATTCATCTGTGTATGAGGTCCTCCACTTTTCTTTTCTCCTTAGTCTACTACAGTAAATGGAGTACTATATGGGGTAAAAGGGAGTTGCCAAATCAGTTTGTCATGTGTGGAGCTAAACTTGGTTCAAAGTTGCTTGTTTTTATTTTTTTGTTAAGATTATCTTGAAAGTGAAAAAACAGCAATAATGCATTCTTATTGACAACTCATAGACCCTCTTGTTTAAGAAATATTGATTATAAAATCTCCTAAGTAGCCTGTATAATACCCATAGAAATCATAAGATGGTACACTAAATAAAAAAAAAAACAAAACAGCCTTACATCAAGGTTCTCCTCCTGCCAACTATAGATGTTTTAGCTGTATATGTTTTAGCTTTATATGTTTTATACTTATTGCTATCCTTCAGACTTATTGTTCCTACTTACACACCCCTAGTTCATTTATGTTCTTAAGGTTTTATTTTCTTTCTCTTACTGTTGCAAATTTTTTTGCAGTTTTTTAAAATTTATTGAAGTATATTACTCACACATAAACATATGTAAACAATAAGTTTATAATAATAGTTGTGAACTTATAAAACAAACATACATAGCATCATACAGGACTCTCATAACTCACCCTACCACCAAAACCTTGCATTGTTGTTAAATATTTTAAACTAATGATTAAAGAGCATGTCAAATATTACTACTCACCAAAGTATTTTCCCCCATATCTGTTTGTTGTTTGCAGTTTTTTCCCTACCATCCCCCGAAGTTTATAAGATGCCGAACTGTCTGTGGTGCCAATCTTGCTTGAGTAATAATAATAATTCCTGCTCTGTTATTCCATATCACATGCCTGTTAATGAACCTATATTAGTTTTGTGTAACTAATTTAATTTTTAAGAGCACCGTAATATTATTGGCATATTCACCATAGAGTACTTGAAAGCCCCTTGATCTCTTGCTACTAGTCTTATCCGGTTTCTTTATTCTCTTTCTGAGTAGTTTATTTTTATAATTCCTTCAGAAAGTATTTATTAATAATCTTCTCTTCAGTGCTAAGCAGACAGGATACAATAGGCTGATATAAATTCATGCCTTCAAGGATTTTATCATTCTAGTTGGAAATGCAGACAAGTAAAACAAATAACTTTAGTTTGGTGTTATTAATCATAGAAGCACAATGGTACAGAGCAGGTAGGAACTAACTTTACCACTGCAAGGAATGGAGATGAAGAACCCGAGAGAGAGCCTTATAGAAGAGGTGATGTTGGAGCTCATAGAAATCAAGAAAGAACTATAGGAAATAAGGGATTTTCTGGAACACCAGTGATTGGAATCAGACTTGATGCTACTACCAAAATGTTCTTGTCCTTGCTAAACTCTGACTCATCTTTATTTGTTCTGGCTTTTCCATTATGAAGTCATAACTTTATAGCTTCCCTACTTACTTCAGGAGAAAAATATTGCAGAAGGACCTTAAATTGCTGTGCT